>NC_064923.1:568517684-569176017 GCF_023897955.1 Schistocerca gregaria
ATCTTCGTCCTTTTCAATGTCACTTTGTGGAACAAGATGGGTTGAAGAAGCCAATGCTGCTGAAAAAGCTGTGGAAATTCTTGAACATATTCAAACATGGGTTGCTGAGACAAAGAATTCGAAAACCATACCTCAGTCGTCAAGTTTCAGTATAGTTTCTGAAGCTGTCAGTGATAAATTACTAGCTCCCAAACACATTCTTCTGTTCAACAGCACATTTCATTCGATTTTTACTTAATTTTCAGAGTGATGTCCTGATGGCTCTATTTTTATATGATGAACTGCATAACCTTGTGAACATTTTGATGCAGTGACTTGTGAAACTAGACGTACACTACTGGCCTTAAAATTGCTACACCACGAAGATGACATGCTACAGATGCAAATTTTAACCGACAGGAAGAAGATGCTGTGATATGCAAATGATAAGCTTTTCAGAGCATTCACACAAGGTTGGCGCCGGTGACAACACCTACAACATGCTGACATGAGGAACGTTTCCAACCGATTTCTCATACATAAACCATAGTTGACCGGCATTGCCTGATGAAACATTGCTGTGATGACTCGTGTAAGGAGGAGAAATGCGTACCATCACGTTTCGAACTTTGATAAAGGTCGGATTGTAGCCTATCGCGATTGCGGTTTATCGTATCGCAACATTGCTGCTCGTGTTGGTCGAAATCCAATGACTGTTAGCAGAATATGGAATCAGTGGGTTCAGGAGGATAATACGGAACGCTGTGCTGGATCCCAACAGCCTCGTATCACTAGCAGTCAAGATGACAGGCATCTTATCTGCATGGCTGTAACAGATCATGCAGCCACGTCTCGATCCCTGAGTCAGCAGATGGGGACGTTTGCAAGGCAACAACCATCTGCACAAACAGTTCAACTCCATTTGCAGCAGTATGGACTATCAGCTCATTGACCATGGCTGTGGTTATCCTTGACGCTGCATCACAGACAGGAGCGCCTGCAATGGCGTACTCAATGACGAACCTGGGCACATGAATGGCAAAACGTAATTTTTTCTGATGAATCCATGTTCTGTTTACAGCATCATGATTGATTGATTTTAGCAGGAGAGCTAAAACAGCTTATGTCTAACCCGCCACTGCCCGCACCAAAACTAGGTTTATTGTGCGGTATCACTCCCTGTATATCTAGTAAAGCTAACCTCCCTGTATATCTAGTAAAGCCAACCAGTGCCCTTAAATAGTGCAAGGAGTCCCTCTACCAATTTCTTGATACACACAATTCCTTCAGGTCTAATTGTCCCGAAGATTCTGTATCTTTTACTCTTCAATGCCATGCATTCAAAGATTAGGTGTGATGCAATTTCCTCACCCTCACCACAGACCCTACATTTAGGGTCCTATTCCATGATACCCATTGTGTGTAGGTGTTTTTTGAAGTTCCCATGGCCGGTCATCAGTTCAGTCATTAGTTTCATCTCTTTCCTGTTCAATTACAGAGCTTCTTTTAAAACATTGCTTGGGCATCATTACCTTACCATATTTTTGTTTATGTACCTTGGTCCAACATCCTACGTGCTGTTTCCTAAGCCAGTTCCGTAGTTTTAATTTGATCATAGCCTTGGTGATTGTCAAGACAGGTTCCGGTCAAATAAATGGAGTTGTTGCCCCCATCCTAGCCAATCTATCAGCTTGTTTATTGCCACAGACCCCTGAGTGGCCACAGCATCATGATGGTCGCATCCATGATTGGCCACATCACGGTGAATGCACATTGGAAGCTTTTATTCGTCATCGCCATACTGGCTTATCACCCGGTGTGATAGTATGGGATGCCATGGTTACTCGTCTCGCTCACCTCTTGTTCGCATTGACGGCACTTTGAACAGTGGACATTACATTTCAGATGTGTTACGACACATGGCTCTACCCTTCATTTGATTCCTGCAAAACCCTACATTTCAGCAAGATAATGCACAACCGCATGTTGCAGGTCCTGGTTGGTTGGTTGGTTTGTGGGATTAAAGGGACCAGACTACTATGGTCATCGGTCCCTTGTTCCATAAAAACTAAAACCACCCGAAGAGAATAAAAAACGAACAACAGGAAAGACAGCAGACGAAACAGGACATAAAATACTCTGACAGAGACCGGACAAAACAAATTAAAACACACAGTGTGACGGTGGTTGGCCGACCGTAGAGAAAAAGAGGAAAAGCTAACCACCAAGAACACTTTAAAAACTCTGTTTAAAATCAGAGGCTAAAAGCCAGAATCAACACTTAAGGGCGCACTCCGACAGAATATGGACCACCATCAAGGACGCCCCACAACGACAAAGAGGGGGATCCTCATGACACAGTAAATAACTGTGCGTGAGTCGGGTGTGGCCAATGCGGAGCCGACAAAGGACGACTGAGTCCATGCGGTTGGCTCGCATGGATAACCGCCACACAGTCGTCGTGTCCTTGATGGCACGGAGTTCGTTAGGGGTGGTCAGACTGCGCCATTCAGCATCCCAAAACGAGAGAACTTTGCGGCGTAAGACTGCCCGCAAATCAGCCGCCAGGAGGCCAATCTCCGAGATGGCGCACTGGTGGCCTCTTTCGCCAGGCGGTCAACAGATTCATTGCCGGGTATACCAACATGGCCTGGGGTCCAAACAAAGACCACAGACCTGCCACTACGGGCGAGAGTATGCAGGGACTCCTGGATAGCCATCACCAGACGAGAACAAGGGAAACACTGGTCGAGAGCTCGTAAACCGCTCAGGGAATCACTACAGATAACGAAGGACTCACCTGAGCAAAAGCGGGTATACTCTAGGGCACGAAAGATGGCGACCAGCTCAGCAGTGTAAACACTGCAGCCAGCCGGCAACGAACGTTGTTCAGAATGGTCCCCTAGAGTTAGTGCATAACCGACTAGACCAGCAACCATCGAACCGTCAGTGTAGACAACGCCAGAGCCCCGATACATGGCCAAGATGGAATAAAAGCAGCGTCGGAAGGCCTCCGGAGGGACTGAGTCCTTCGGGCCATGTGCCAAGTCAAGCCGAAGGCAAGGGCGAGGCACACACCACGGGGGTGTAGCAGAGAGGCCCGGAAACGAGGTGGAACAGGGAAACACCCAATCCAGGAAAGAAGCTGTTTGACACGTACGGCGATCGGACAACCCAACCGGGGCCGACGTTCTGGCAGATGAACGACTGACTGCGGGAACAGGACACGATAATTTGGATGCCCGGGCAAGCTAAAAACAAGGGCAGTATAAGCAGCCAGTAATTGTTGGCGTCGTAACCGCAGTGGAGGGACACCTGCCTCCACAAGTATGCTGTCCACAGGGCTGGTTCGGAAGGCACCAGTGGCAAGGCGTATCCCGCTGTGGAGGATTGGGTCCAGCACCGGCAACGCAGATGGGGATGCTGAGCCATAAGCCAGACTCCCGTAGTCCAGACGGGACTGGATTAACGCCTGGTACAGCCATAGGAGAGCAGATCGGTCGGCGCCCCACCTGGTGTGGCTCAGGCATCGCATAGCATTTAGATGCTGCCAACACGCCTGTTTAAGCTGCCGAATATGAGGCAGCCAAGTCAACCGGGCATCAAAAACCATCCCCAAAAACCTATGTGACTCCACCACTTTAAGAAGCTCGCCGTCAAGATAAAGCCGCGGGTGAACAGTGCGTCGCCGGCAGAAATGCATAACGCAGGTCTTGGCTGCAGAAAACTGAAAACCATGCGTTACAGCCCAAGACTGCGCCTTGCAGATTGCACCCTGTAGCTGACTTTCAGCAGCTGCAATGCCAATAGAGCTGTAGTAAAGGCAGAAGTCGTCAGCATACAGGGAAGCGGAGACAGTATTTCCCACGGCCGCAGTGAGCCCGTTAATAGCTATTAAAAACAGACACACACTGAGAACAGAACCCTGTGGCACACTGTTCTCCTGGACTTGGGAGGAACTATATGAGGCCGCGACGTGCACGCGGAAGGTACGATACGACAGAAAATTGCAGATATAGATCGGCAGAGGGCCCCGAAGACCCCATCCATGAAGTGTAGAAAGGATGTGTTGACGCCATGTCGTATCATACGCCTTCCGCATGTCGAAAAAGACAGCGACCAGATGCTGACGTCGGGCAAAGGCAGTACGGATGGGCGACTCCAGGCTCACCAGATTGTCGGCGGCGAAGCGGCCTTTATGGAACCCACCCTGAGACGGAGCCAGAAGGCCTCGAGACTCCAGTACCCAATTCAAGCGCCGGCTCACCATCAGTTCAAGCAACTTGCAAAGAACGTTGGTGAGGCTAATGGGACGGTTGCTGTCCACCTCCAAAGGGTTCTTCCCTGGTTTCAGAATGGGGACAACAAGACTTTCCCGCCATTGCGACGGAAACTTACCCTCGACCCAAATGCGGTTGTAAAGATCGAGGAGGCATCGCTGGCAGTCCACTGAAAGGTGTTTCAGCATCTGAGAGTGGATGCTATCTGGTCCAGGAGCGATATCAGGACAAGCGGCGAGGGCACTTCGAAATTCCCACTCACTGAATGGAACATTGTACAATTCAGGATGATGAGTGCGAAAATAAAGACTCCGACATTCTATCCGCTCCTTAATAGAGCGGAAGCCCAAGGGGTAGTTGGCAGAAGCGGAATTCATAGCAAAGTGCTCTGCCAAGTGGTTTGCAATGACGTCGGAGTCAGTACAAACTGCTCCATTCAGTGAGAGCACAGGGACATTGACAGGGGTCTGATAGCCATAGAGGCGGCGAATCTTGGCCCAGACCTGCTAAGGAGTGACATGGAGGCCAATGGTGGACACATAACGCTCCCAGCACTCCTGCTTGCATTGGCGGATAATGCAGCGGGCTCGCGCACGCAGCCGTTTGAAGGCGATAAGGTGGTCGATTGAGGGATGTCGCTTGTGACGCTGGTGCGCCCGCCAGTGAGCTTTAATCGCTTCAGCGATCTCAGGCGACCACCAAGGCACAGTCCGCCGCCGAAGCGACCCAGAAGAACGGGCAATGGCAGATTCGGCGGCAGTAACGATGCCGGTGGTGACCGATTGAACCACTGCATCAATGACATCGTTAGAGAGAGGCTCAATAGCGGCAGTGGAGGAGAACAAGTCCCAGTCAGCCTGATTCATAGCCCATCTGCTAGGGCGCCCAGAAGACTGACGCTGTGACAGTGACAGAAAGATCAGAAAGTGGTCACTACCACACAGGTCGTCATGCACTCTCCACTGGACAGACGGTAAGAGGCTAGGGCTACAGATGGAAAGGTCAATGGCGGAGTATGTGCCATGCGCCACACTGAAGTGTGTGAAGGCACCATCATTTAAGATCGAGAGATCAAGCTGCGCCAATAAATGCTCAACGATGGCGCCTCGACCTGTTGCCACTGACCCACCCCACAGATGGTTATGGGTGTTAAAGTCGCCCAGTAACAGGAAAGGTGGAGGCAATTGAGCTATCAGAGCAGCCAGGACATGCTGCGCGACATCACCATCCGGTGGAAGGTAAAGACTGTAGACGGTAACAGCCTGTGGCGTCCACACCCGAACAGCGACAGCCTCTAAAGGTGTGTGGAGAGGTACAGACTCGCTGTGAAGAGAGTTCAGGACATAGATGCAGATGCCACCACCCGACACCCTTTCATAAGCTGCCCGGTTCTTATAATAACCCCAGTAGCCAAGGAGGGCGGGGGTTCGCGTTGCCGGAAACCAAGTTTCCTGCAGAGCAATGCAGAGGAAAGGGTGAAGGCTGATAAGTTGGCGGAGCTCAGCTAGATGGTGGAAGAAACCGCTGCAGTTCCACTGGAGGATGGTGTTGTCCATCGCTGAGAAAGGCTTGACGGGACTGGGAAGGGAGATTACGCCACTGGGTCACCTGCTGCCTCCGATTTAGCACCTGTGATAGTGCTTTCCATGGCGTCTGATGGACCGGCGAGATAGAGGTCCTCAACGGATGCCAGAATCTCTACCGCATCCTCAGACGCAGAGCTGGTAGGTTGTGGTGGGACGGCTGCCACCGTGAGTTCCTTGGGCTGAGAGCTCTTCTTAGGTTTCTCACGCCGTTCCTTGGGTCGCACCAGCTGGGAGGGCTTCACCGATTCAGTCTCCGGGACGGAGGAGGATCATGAAGCCCTACGACCAGCTGATTGCGGGCACTTACGCCATTGTCAGTCGTCAGGCTTCTCACTGGTGGAAACCTGGGAAGGGAGAGACCCAAGGGACCCCTTGCGAGCGTGGGAAGCCGAAGAAGTTGGACACTTCTCTGGCTTAGAAGTGGGGACAGACGTCCCTGATGGGTGGGATGTTGTTGCTCCTGAGGTAGGTGGCGCAGAAGCAACCCGGTGGGTAGAGCCCCCCACTGGCGAGGGGGCAGGAGGAGTTTTACTACCCGTCGATCCGGCCACAATTGGAGAAACAGACAGGGCTAGCACAGGTGTTGTAGCAGCAGCGTAGGAAGATGTCATTCTCACAGGATGGAGTCGGTCGTATTTCCTCTTGGCCTCAGTATAGGTTAGTCGGTCCAGGGTCTTGTATTCCATGATTTTACACTCTTTCTGGAAAATTTGGCAGTCTGGCGAGCAAGGTGAATGGTGCTCCCCGCAGTTGACACAGATGGGAGGCAGGGCACATGGAGTATCGGGATGTGATGGGCGTCCGCAATCTCGACATGTGAGGCTGGAAGTGCAGCGAGAAGACATATGGCCAAACTTCCAGCACTTAAAGCACCGCATCGGGGGAGGGATATAGGGCTTAACGTCACATCGGTAGACCATCACCTTGACTTTTTCCGGTAATGTATCCCCTTCGAAGGCCAAGATGAAGGCACCGGTAGCAATCTGATTTTCCTTCGGACCCCGATGAAGGCACTGGTAGCAACCTGATTTTCCTTCGGACCCCGAGGAACGCGCCGCACAAAATGTACACCTCGGCGCTCTATTTGGCGCGCAGCTCTTTGTCAGACTGCAAAAGAAGATCCCTATGGTAAATAACTCCCTGGACCATATTTAAACTCTTATGGGGTGTGATCGTAACGGCAACATCCCCCAACTTGTCACAAGCGAGTAACCGTCGTGACTGGGCAGAGGTGCCGTTTGTATCAGGACTGACGCAGAGCGCATTTTTGACAAGCCCTCCACCTCCCCAAACTTGTCCTCTAAATGCTCGACGAAGAACTGAGGCATTATGGAGAGAAAAGACTCCCCATCAGCCCTCGTACAAACTAAGAAGCGGGGCGAATAACTGCTACTGCCATCCTGAGACTTACGTTCCTCCCACGGTGTGGCCATGAGGGTGAACATTTTCGGATCGTACTTAAACTGAGCCCGAGAACGCTTAGAGACTGCTGGCGGCTGGCCACCAGCGAGAGACGATGTATCACGCTTCATTGCGGGTCATCCGCCCTGATGCCACCTACTCCGACCAAGGGCCCTCCCCACGGGCGCCACCCAGCCACGGCAAGAGCCACCTGGCAGGATGGCCATTGCCGGGAGTCCCGATACCCCAGGAGGATAGGCATCTACTCCTTGGCATACGTGGGGAGTTAACGGCGCAGGCATCAGTAGAGCGATCCTTGTGTTGTCAGGGGGCTACAACCAACAGGGTACATGGCGGCCCCACCACAACGGACTGGCTACCTTGCTGGATGTTAGGTAACCTGTGGTCCATGGTCGCAGTCGGTGCAGAAAGAGGCACTGCACAGTGCAAGGTGTTATCTGCACGCAGAAAAAGAGTCATGCCCAAGAGATGGAGAGCAGACAGTTCAACGGTGCATAAGCTGGCGAACGGTCTGATCGCAAGATGGACACAATGCACCAAGTAAGGCGCCCTTCCCCAATCGGCTCACTCTTCAGAAAATTTTGAGAGATGGAGGTCAAACCCAACAGGGGACCATCATATAAGGCCGAAAAGTTTGAGACTCCTTTTAGTCGCCTCTTACGACAGGTAGGAATACCTCGGGCCTATTCTAACCCCCGAACCTGCAGGGGGAGTTGCAGGTCCTGTGCGGTCCTTTCTGGATACAGAAAATGTTCAACTGCTGCCCCGGCCATCACATTCTCCAGATCTCTCGCCAATTGAAAACGTCTGGTCAGTGGTGGCCGAGCAACTGGCTCGTCACAATATGCCACTCACTACTCTTTATGAACTGTGGTATTGTGTTAAAGCTGAATGGGCAGCTGTACCTGTACATGCCATCCAAGCTTTGTTTGACTCAATGCCCAGGCGTATCAAGGCCGTTATTACGGCCAGAGATGGTTGTTCTAGGGTACTGATTTCTCAGGATCTATGCAGCCAAATTGCGTGAAAATGTAATCACATGTCAGTTCCAGTATAATATATTTCTCCAATGAATACTCGTTTGTCATCTGAATTTCTTCTTGGCTTAGCAATTTTAATGGGCAGTAGTGTATTAAAAAACAAAATTTCATCTTTAATGAAAATTGGCTTTAATGTGAAGAATCTGGTTATAGCAAGACAGTCTAGTCTGGATTTTGCTGCAAGAAGTGCACTGAAAAATTAAGAATGAATCTGAAGAAGAAATTTTATTAAAGGGAACCATGTGAACATGCGTTATTGGCATTGTACAGAAGTTGGGAGAAAGATCCCCTCAGATACAAGTTACCGTGTGTAATTTCCTGCTTGAATTAACATATCACATTAACCATGAAGCAACTCAAAGAAATTTGACAGTATGCCTCAAAATTTTTGTATTAAACAGAAGAACGTCGGGTTGAAGGGCAGACTGTGTCAAACTTGACTTTGTGGAAATATGCAGAGAAAAGAGATTTGAAGATAGATGAACTCTTACAAGAAAATGGAAAATCGTCTAAATAAATTCTTGGTTGATACACTCAAGTTATCTTTAAAGCCATGCCCAAATTTCAGAGATTTTGTGTGCTAGTAGTTTGATAATCTCACATGTAAATGCTTCTGAATGGAGCTTTTATGTAAACTTGGAAAATATAGTTGAAAATCAAACAGAAACAAGCCATATTGCTCAAAGGTACATATATAATGCTAATGGCGTTGACAATATACACTGTTTTCACAATGCAAATTCTTTCTGTAAAGGTGATATGAAAAATAAGGACAAGGTAGGTGACGGGGGAAAGGAGGAAAGATGAAATCAAAGAACCAGAAACAAAGGAGCAAGTATGTTGAGTGAAGCCAGAAAGATTTTGGCAGAGAGAGAAAATTTAAAGAAATGATTTATTCATTGTCATTATGACAAATTTCTAGGTTTTGTTATCCTTTAATCGATATGTAATTTTGTGTGTGTGTGTGTGTGTGTGTGTGTGTGTGTGTGTGTAAACAGAATTTGAAATTCCTTATTTGATATTTTCTTTTGCTTTTAAAACAAAATTTAGTATAACAAGGTAGGAAAATACCATAAAGCATAAAGAAGACACGTCAAGTTGCCGACAGGCACAGTTAGAAGTCTGTCGCATGAAGCTTTCGGCAAAAAAAACAATCTTGGGTCGGAATGCAACATAACATGGGATGCAAGCAGCAGTCTGGAGGGGGTGGGGAAGGGATAGTAGTGTATGGGTAGAGAGAGAGAGAGAGAGAGAGAGAGAGAGAGAGACGAGCACTGTCTGGTAGAGTGTGCAGGAACTAGACTGCCAACAGGTGCAGCATCAGGCAGTTGTGAGGCAGGGATGAGGGGGGAAAAAAAGGAGAGGAGCGGGGAAAGACAGGTGGATGTACTGGCAGAGGGGTGCAGATAAACAGGATGGGAGATGAGAATATGGAGGAGATGGTAGGACAGGGAGGGGTGGAAACTGTTGGGTGGAGGGTGTGGGGACAGTATGTTGCCATAGGTTGAGGTCGGTATAATTATGGAAGCAGAGAATGTGTTTTAAGTACGACTTCCATCTGCGCTGTACAGAAAAACGGGTGGTGGAGGGAAGGATCCAGGTGGCTCAGGTAGTGAGGCAGCCAGTGGTCTGGCTTCTGATGAGGGCAGGATAAACCTGTGACAGGACTGGAATAGGAAGTGCTGGATGGGTGGATTGGGCAGGTTTTGCACCCGCGTCTTCCACAGGGATATGATCCTTGTGGCAATGAGTTGGGATTGGGAGTGACATAGAGATGGACTGGGATGTTTTGGTGGTTGGGTGGGCAATGGAACACCACTTTCGTAGGGGTGGGAAGTATCTCTGGTAGGATGTCCCCATTTCAGGTCATGATGATAGGTAATCAAAGCCCGGTGTAGCATGCAGTTCAGTTGATCCAATCTGGGGTGATACTGGGTGAGCAAGGGGACACTCCTTTGTGTGGAGGATTGGGGGTGTGAGGCGAAAAGGCACTGGAGATCTGTTTGTGGACTAGGTCTGGAGGATATAACTGTCTGTGAAGGCTTTGGTGAGCCTGAGCCCCTCAGAGTACTGAGCAAGGGTGTTTTTGTTACTGCAGATAAGCCGTCCCTGAGTGGCCTGGCTATATCGGAGGGATTTTTTGGAGTGAAAGAGATGACAGCTGTCAAAATGCAGGTACTGTTGGTGGTCGGTTGGGGTTAATATGGATAGAGGTGCAAACGAAGATATCAGGAGGTCAAAATCTAGGAAGGTGGCACTCTGGGTTGAGGACCACATGAAGTGGGTGGGAGGGAGGTTGTGAAGGATAATGCATTCCAATCTGAGATGATGGAGTTGTGTGTGTGTGTGTGTGTGTGTGTGTGTGTGTGTGTGTGTGTGTTTCACTTATGAAGGCTGTGGCTGAAAGGTGTATGCGAGTCTTTTAATCTTGCCTGTCTGCAACTTGATGCCTTTTTTACAGTAATTTTTTACAGTAAGTAGCAATCAGTCCTTTCCTACATTGTTGACATTCCTACCTGGAGTTTCCTTAGTTTGAAAATATAGCATTCAATATTTTAATTCATATCTATTATTTATACTACTAAAGAAATATATTTAGCCCTACTCATCAAGTGGTGGCAGGAGAACACACATATGAGAAAAGGATTTATGTATGCAAGGTTTCGGAGCCACTGGCTCCTTCCGGCAGAAGGGTTGAAGGGGAAGAAGACGCGGTGAAAGTAAAGGATAAGAGAGCTTCAGGGAAAGAGGTAGATTTTGGAAAAGTCAAACAGATCCTCAGGTGGGGGAGACTTACCGGACGGGATGAGAAGGTTTTACATTAAAGTTGGGCTGCCCACCGAGAGCTGCAATTTTGTTTCTCCCCCCCCCCCCCCCACTTTTTTTCTTCTTTTCTAAACTCAATGATCTTTTCACTCCTAAAGGGAAGTCATCTGGCCTAATAGGCTTCAGAAAAACGGAATCAAACTAACATGCAATTACTGATGATTTATCATGGTTCCAAAATCGTAAATATACAATGGTGTAAAACACCCAGGCATTTGTAAGTTGGGACAAATGGCCAGGGTAAGTGCCTGGGCAAAAATTATGCTCATATTTTATATTTGAAAAGGTGTTTGCATGTTTGGGGTAGTTATTAGGGAAATAAATTGGACCATAAACATAACTCTTTGGTGCTTTAATGATGTCAAACAGAAAGGAGCACAAAAGAAAACTATTATATCTCTATCATGATTACATCTGACAACAAAGCAGTTTTCTTTTTCCCCTCACTGGAAACAGTTTAATGGGTTAATAGTACATTTATCATCAGAACCATATGCTGGCAGTTTAATACGTTCAGTAATAGTTTTGTTATCAATAATTACTCTTCAATAACATTCAGAGATATGACACAGATTATAAAGTATGTTACATTACGAAGCAATGACATAAGGACAATATTATGAAATGGATAGTTGCTTCTCAAGATCTAGGGGAATTGCTAAATTGCAGATAGGCACAGCAAAAAGACTGCCAGAAAGTGAGCTTTTTGCCACTAAGGCATTTGTTAAAAATTCTCTCTCTCTCTCTCTCTCTCTCTCTCTCACACACACACACACACACACACACACACAGTACTTTACTGATCCCCACCCCCTACCCCGCTATTCCTCTCCCTTCCGAGCCCAGACTCCTCCTCACCCCCCACCACCTGGTTGCCTCTCCCATAATGTCTGGCCTCAGCAGACAGAGACTGTGGTCACTATGTGTGCACGAGTGTATTTCCGACCTCACTACACAGCTGTTCGACGTAGTGTGTGTGTGTGTGTGTGTGTGTGTGTGTGTGTGTGTGTGTGAGAGAGAGAGAGAGAGAGAGAGAGAGAGAGAGAGAGAGAGAGAGAGAGAGAGAGAGAGAGTGTGTGAAGAGTAGAACCGACAAAGAGAAAAAGTGCATTATAAATAAGAAGCAGCTGTCAGCAACATGTGCTCTTCCTTGGTGCAGCAAATGGGACAGAAAAGCCCTTTGACTTTGGCGCACCAGGTGCACATACTCTGTGACCGCAAGCTCGACTCCAGGCCACTACCAGCAATGGAGCTTGGAGCTATGATAATGCCAGCCACTCGTGCTGGCAAAATATCGAAAAAGTCATCAAACAAACTTCAGCAGAAGAACCCGAGACAGAAGCCAACAAGCAGCCTGTCACCAAAAAGCCACAAATGCTATGACAACTTTGTGCCAATAGTTGTTGCAAAAGGCTTACTAATTTCAGATATTGCACTAAACTGAACATTAACGTTTCTCTAAAGTGCTTTTACCAAACTGCAAAAGTATTTGGTGGGTGCTTTGAACTTAACTTTGAAGCAATTCGTTCCTCTATCTATCACACAATCACACAAATCAGCTTCCTTTGATCCCTGTCTCATATGACAGCTCAATGCTGATTTTTATTTAAGTAGGCTTATTTAAAATATTGCTCACATTTTTAATATCACAAGAGACCAAACTGATATTCTTGCCTGAGTGTCTCATATTAGTTTATCAACACTGTTAGATTCCACCCTGGACTTTCCTTTGTCATATTAATTTACCTATCCCTGTAACACAGTAAAATATACAATTTGAATTATGAAAGTATAACATTTATTTAACTCTAAAGTTTTTGAGTTGCCCAAAGGATGAGATTTAGCATTCCCCAGTGAAGTTAAAAATACACTGGAGACTATTACTGAGGGAAACAAGGTTGCTGCTGTAAGCAAGTTGTAAAATGCTAAAAGAAAATTAAAAAATAAAATTCTGACCTAACTCCAGAATAATCACTTTGGCCCACAATGTCTTGCAGGGGGGGCGGGGGGGGGGGGGGGGGGGGGGGGCAGTTGATAGACATTGTCCTGGACAGTTCTCACAGGGGGGTCTCAAGTACTAAGGAAAATATTTGTGTGTTTAAGGAAAAAAACTTTTCAAAAAGGCAGATTTGTGATGTTCTAAGGCTGCCTGCAACCTAGCAAAAGTGGTATCAAGGCAGTCTTAAAAAACACTCCAGTTTTGTCATAGAAATGTGCCAAATGTTAATGGAGCTAGAGGTTCTTTTATAGTGGAGAAAAACAAGAAATTAGTTCCAGGTAGTATCAAATATATGTTAATGACCCCAACAGCTTTTAATATGGATGAAACCCCTCTGGCTTAAAAAGGGGAATTAATTATACACTGTTTCTAGGCCAATTATTACAATGCTTTTTATTAACTGTTTTTCTTTGCAACTCAATTTTTTTTAACTTTTATGTACTATACGGATGTTTGTTTCTTGTGCACTTGCACGAAAATAAATTACTAGCAAGCTGATTCTAGAATTACACAGGTTTGCAAAACAATTTTTTCTGAAAGTTGTTTGAAATTTGATAACTGACTTACATACTTTTCAGCACTGATTTCAAAAATGCAATCCATTTTTTTCACAAAAACAGGAGTATTTTAGGGTATAACAAAATTTAAGCAATTTATCACATATTTTCGAACATTAGAAATTTTATTCTCTTTATAAATCATGATCTAAACTACATTTACAGTACACTTTCATCTCTCTTTAAGTTCATAAGTCCTTATAACAACACTTTTGCTTTCTGTCGAAGCTTCTTTTATTGCTTTTCCAGCTGTGGACCCATTGAGGATCATCTCTTTTCATCATCCAGCAGTAGTCCGCTATCAAGGTAACGTTCCATCTTCCTTGATATCTTCTTTCCACTTCTTTGATATCTTGGTGGAATCTTTCACCTCGCTCTTCACTTATATCATCACGGTTGCAGGAAAGTAGTCAAGATGCCAGTCGATAAAATGAACTTTAAAGCTCATGTTACAGCCCAGCTCCTTAAAGTTGTCGAGCATGTCCGCGACAATTGTCTTGTTGCTTGGATCTCTCGTTTCCTATGAAACTGGTAACAACTAATTTAAAGACATCCATGCTGCCTTTCCTTTTGTTTCCATTTTGTCCACAAATCTGCAATCTGTCATAAGTTTTCTAATGTCTGGTCCGACAAAGATTACTTCCTTTAGCTTTGCCTCGGATAAACCAGGAAACTGTCCACAAAGATATTGGAAACACACCCCCTTCTTTTGGCAATGGCTTAACAAATTGTTTCATAAGCCCCAACTTAATGTGAAGTGGTGGGAGAAACACCTTTTTGGGATCTACAAGGCTTTTCCTCTCAACATTTTTAACCCCTTCCTGTAAGGTTTTTCTCAAGAGCCAAGCATTTTTTTATGTAGTGTTGCTTTCTGTCTCTACTGTCCCATTCACAGAAAAAACAAGGGAACTTTGTATAGCCACTTTGTTGACCAAGCAGCACTGAAATCACTTTTAAATCATCACATAGTGTCCATTTGTGGTCTGAATAGCAGAGTTGGCTTAAAACCAGTTTGAGGTTTTCGTAGCATTCTTTTAAGTGAACCAAGTGTCCAACTGGTATAGAAGCATACTTATTGCCATTGTGTAGAAGTACTGATTTAAGACTTCTTTCTGAAGAATAAATAAGAAGTCTCCACTCATCACGAGCATATTCTATTCTGAGACGTACCACAAGTCCACGAACATCACTGCAAAACACCAGGCCACCTTCTTGAGAGAAGTGAGATACAAACACCTTTTCCCTCGATTGATACCAAGAAAAGGATGTACCCCAAGCCAAAATACGTTTATCTTTCAATCTAGACCTTAAGACCTCTGCCAATTCTTTAGAAAGGCCTAGGTCTCTAACTAAATTGTTCAGTTCAGATTGTGAGAATGGAATGGGATCTGTTGGTCACCTTGCTGAGCCAATGGCTTGTGATCATCCAAAGAATCTGGAGGACAAAGTATTGGTTCTTCAGGTCCATGAGGAACAGGGCAAATGGCTGATTGAATATTAGGGTAAGAAATGCGCGCACACACACACACACAAACTTGCTGTCTCAAAGAAGTAAAGCCACAGTTCTCTGAGGCTGCAGAGTTTGCACTTGTGTGTGTGTGTGTGTGTGTGTGTGTGTGTGTGTGTGTGTGTGTGTGTGTACTGCTGACAAAGGCCTTAATGGCAGAAAGATATAACTGTGTGAATCATTTTGTTGTGGCTATCGTTATCAGGAGAAAGAAAACTGGCGTTCTACGAATCGGAGCAAGGAATTTCAGATCCCTTAATTGGGCACGTACGTTAGAAAATTTAAAAACGGAAATGGATAGGTTAAAGTTAGATATAGTGGGAATTTGTGAAGTTTGGTGGCAGGAGGAACAAGACTTTTGGTCAGGCGAATACAGGGTTATAAATACAAAATCAAAGAAGGGTAATGCAGGAGTAGGTTTCATAATGAATAAAAAAAAATAGGAGTGTGGGTAAGCTACTACAAACAGCTTAGTGAAGGCGTTATTGTGGCCAAGATAACCACGAAACTCACACCTACTACAGTAGTACAAGTTTATATGCCAACTAGCTCTGCAGATGATGAAGAAATTGATGAAATGTATGATGAAATAAAAGAAATTATTCAGATAGTGTAGGGAGATGAAAATTTAATAGTCATGGGTGACTGGAATTCGAGAGTGGGAAAAGGAAGAGAAGGAAACGTAGTAGGTGAATATGGATTGGGGGGAAGAAATGAAAGAGGAAACCGCCTGGTAGAATTTTGCACAGAGCACAACTTAATCATAGCTAACACTTTGTTCAAGAATCATAAAAGAAGGTTGTATACATGGAAAAAGCCAGGAGATACTGAGAGGTTTCAGATAGATTATATAATGGTAAGACAGAAATTTAGGAACCAGGTTTTAAATTTTAAGACATTTCCAGGGGCAGATGTGGACTCTGACCACAATCGATTGGTTATGAACTGTAGATTAAAACTGAAGAAACTGCAAAAAGGTGGGAATTTAAGCAGACGGGACCTGGATAAACTGACTAAACCAGAGGTGGTACAGAGTTTCAGGGAGAGCATAAGGGAAAACTTGACAGGAATAGGGGAAAGAAATACAGTAGAAAAAGAATGGGTACCTTTGAGGGATGAAGTAGTGAAGGCAGCAGAGGATAAAGTATGTAAAAAGACGAGGGCTAGTAGAAATCCTTGGGTGACAGAAGAAATATTGAATTTAATTGACGAAAGGAGAAAATATAAAAATGCAGTAAATGAAGCAGGCAAAAAGGAATACAAACCTCTCAAAAATGAGATCTACAGGAAGTGCAAAATGGCTAAGCAGGGACGGCTAAGAGGACAAATGTAAGGATGTAGAGGCTTATATCACTAGGGGTAAGATAGGTACTGCCTACAGGAAAATTAAAGTGACCTTTGGAGAAAGGAGAACGAATTGTATGAATATCAACAGTTCAGATGGAAACCCAGTTCTAAGCAAACAAGGGAAAGCAGAAAGGTGGAAAGAGTATATAGAGGGTTTATACAAGGGTGATGTACTTGAGAACAATATTATGGAAATGCAAGAGGATGTAAATGAAGATGAAATAGGGGATACGATACTGCATGAAGAGTTTGACAGAGCACTAAAAGACCTGAGTCGAAACAAGGCCCCGGGATTAGACAACATTCCATTAGAACTACTGACAGCCTTGGGAGAGCCAGTCCTGACAAAACTCTACCGTCTGGTAAAAAGATGTACGAGACATGCGAAATACCCTCAGACTTCAAGAAAAATATAATAATTCCAATCCCAAAGAAAGCAGGTATTGACAATGAGAAAATTATCAAACTATCAGTCTGATAAGTAACGGCTGCAAAATGCTAACGCGAATTCTTTACAGACGAATGGAAAAACTAGTAGAGACCGACCTCAGGGAAGATCAATTTGGATTCCGTAGAAATATTCGAACACGTGAGACAGTACTGACTCTACGACTTATCTTAGAAGCTAGATTAGGGAAAGGAAAATCTTCGTTTCTAGCATTTGTAGACTTAGAGAAAGCCTTTGACAATGTTGACTGGAATACTCTCTTTCAAATTCAGAAGGTGGCAGGGTAAAATACAGGGAGCGAAAGGCTATTTACAATTTGCACAGACAACAGATGGCAGTTATAAGAGTCGAAGGACATGAAAGGGAAGCAGTGGTGGTTGGGAAGGAAGTGAGTCAGGGTCGTTGCCTCTCCCCGATGTTATTCAACCTGTATAATGAGCAAGCAGTGAAGGAAACAAAAGAAAAATTTGGAATAGGTATTAAAATCCATGGAGAAGAAATAAAAACTTTGAGATTCGCCGATGACATTGTAATTCTGTCTGAGACAGCAAAGGACTTGGAAGAGCAGTTGAATGGAATGGACAGAGTCTTGAAAGGCGGATATAAGATGAATATCAACAAAAGCAAAATGAGGATAATGGAATGTAGTCGAATAAAGTCGGGTGATGCTGAGGGAATTTGATTAGGAAATTAGACACTTATAGTAGTAAAGAAGTAAATAACTGATGATGGTCAAATTAGAGAGGATATAAAATGTAGACTGGCAATGGCAAGGTAAGTGTTTCTGAAGAAGAGAAATGTGTTAACTTCGAGTATAGATTTAAGTGTGAGGAAGTTGTTTCTGAAAGTATTTGTATGGAGTGTAGCCATGTATTGAAGTAAAACACGGACGATAAATAGTTTGGGCAAGAAGAGAATAGAAGCTTTTGAAATGTGGTGCTACAGGAGAATGCTGAAGATTAGATGGGTAGAACACATAACTAATGAGGAGATAATGCATAAAATTGGGGAGAAGAGAAGTTTGTGGCACAACTTGACTAGAAGAAGGGATCGGTTGGTAGGACATGTTCCAAGGCATCAAGGGATCACCAATTTAGTGCTGGAGGGCAGTGTGGAGGGTAAAAATCATAGAGGGAGACCAAGGGGGGAATACGCTAAGCAGGTTCAGAAGGATGTAGGTTGCAGTAGATACTGGGAGATGAAGAAGCTTCCACAGGATATAGTAGATGGAGAGCTGCATCAAACCAGTCTCAAGACTGAAGACTACAGCAACAACAGCATAGTGACTCAAAGTAAGAAATATCCTTGTTGTTTTTCAAATTGAAGCCTAGTATGTTGCAAGAACAAAAATAGCAGTCATCACTATGATTTTTGAGCTCCCTCCAAATCACTGGTATTCCAAAACGTAAGAACTGCTTTTTACATTGAAACCATTGCCTCAGTTCTTCAACACACACTAAACAAACTTTGTGTGGGGCACAAGGATTATCTTGTTTGCCTAACTTTATACCAAAATAGGCAAAATATTCTTTATTAACAAAATGAGGAGTGTTTCTTTGTTGATTTTTTAACGGTATAGTTACCATGAATGTAGCAGAAGCAGTGTGGTGAGTTTATAAATCCTCTGGTAGCCATTGCCCATTAATCATCTTCACAACACAAGAAAACAGTCACTACTTTAAAGCACTAGTAACAACAACACGTGAACAGCAAAGAGTGAAGAGATACTGTGAACTGAAGAACAGCAGCAGAAGCCCACTGCTTGGTGATGGCAGGGGAAGGGGCAGAGGGATATACAGGCACTGACCAGAAAATACTGCTGGTTTCTCCTAAACACTCTTTATTTTACTTATATCTATTATAAAAACGGCTAAATAACAGTTTATGGAGATCCTAAAAAGCAAAATTGAAAGTCACTAGAGTGCTGAAATATCGAAAAAAGCTCAAACTAGACAAGCAGTTTGTGAAATAACTGTACACGATGGATTTCTTTCACTATTTTTCCCGAAATCAGTGTTGAAAACAAAATAAAAATCACTTAATAAATTCTAGACAATTGTTACGTCGCAGACCTGTGGTATTTAAATCTCCAGTTTTCTTATAAAATGCAGTGGCCGTAATTGGAGATGGTGGCCATAACTAGGGTTAATGTGGCCAAAACTGGGGAAATATGTCTTCATATCACATAACATATTTCTGCTTTTGCTATATAACTCAAAACATATTATTTTTCTACATAGTTGCAATGCGCAGACTTTGGAATAATAGGTAGGGCCTATGATTTTTTTCCCAGGAAATCTATTACCTTTTTCCTATCGTAAACACACAGCTTATCTCAAATTGAGTTGCACCTTGACTCTACCTAGTTCCCGCCATCATAACCCCCGCCCCCCCTCCCCCAACCTAAGTAGTTAATAGTTAAAATTCCATATAATCTGCTTCAGCCTGAAGGATAGAAATCTCCGTTTCCTATGCAGAAATTCTCCAGTCTTTTTTGCAAAACCTAGTCGTCCATGGGCAAGCCTCATTCAATTCCCCATTCAGTTCTCCACTGCAGTAGCCCCAGTTAAATTCTTTTCATACCATTCCCTGTCTGACTACCCTACAGCAACATCCATATTAATAACACATTGGAACACAGATAAAACACTTAAAATAGTACTGAATTACCTAACCCTATACTGGAAGACTGACAAAAATTAAAATGAAGTGGAAGTGGGCACTACCTACAGCCTTGTGAACAGATGGTAAATGGACCAAAGAAATTTTTACTTTAGTCCATGTGATTAAAAAATAAATAAATGAATCTTGGACATGGAATTACTGAATATAGTATTGCAAAATTTGCTGCTACATCACATGCATGTCCACCTGACAACTAAGTTAATATAGTACTGAAAAATCAGAAGAGGAGTGTTTAACTAGAAATGAATGGCCAGTCGCTGACCAACTCAAATTACTACGTCGTGCACCTGAAACAATAGAGCAGCTATGAAACCGAAGGAGCAATGAATGACGTATTCGGAAGTATTACTGACAGATTGTCAGTAAATGGTCCATCACTCAACTACACCATTCATTCAACAATATAGGGGCTATAAGGTAAAGTACTGCCTACTATAAGAAAAACAATGCAGCATGGGGAAAAACGAAATCTGTAGAACTAATTGTTCAGAATTCGTGGGTGTGTGTATTGGTCAGAACTTGAAATATCTCTCTCTCTCTCTCTCTCTCTCTCTCTCTCTCTCTCTCTCTCACACACACACACACACACACACACACACACACACACACTATACATCTAAAAACACTTTAGCAAAGCAACAATGGCTCTACATGTTACTGCTGATTCTGGTGACAAAAACGTTAGGAAACTGGATTACTTGGCATTCCATTGATTGATATCATACAGAATAATTGGGTTAATCAAAGCAACCGATTCCACCCGTCGACTTTGACCCATGACATCGCGACGGTGCAGAGTTTAGTTTGAGAGAGTCACGTGTCTGTAGGTTTTGTTTTGATATGATCGGTGGTGCTCTCTGGTGGCGTGTTTGTGTGCTGTGTGTTAGGTGATGTTTTTGGTTTAGTTTGCGTGTATGGCGTGTGTATAGGTGGCATATTGTTGTGGTTGGTAGTTCTCTCTGATGGTGTGTTTATGGTTAGCGTGTTATGGGGTTCATTTGCTTGGTAGCATTGCACGTGTGTGGTATCAATGGCGACTGTGCTATCAGCAAAATATTTTGCAGTGAGTTAACGATTTTGGTTTTGTTATGTCGACGTTATTGTAGTTTTTTTTCTGTTCATAATGTGTGAATTCTGGTAAATTGTTTTGTTTATGTCTTTGGTAGG
Source organism: Schistocerca gregaria (assembly GCF_023897955.1). NCBI lineage: Eukaryota > Metazoa > Arthropoda > Insecta > Orthoptera > Acrididae > Schistocerca > Schistocerca gregaria. The sequence continues at coordinate 568,538,528 of NC_064923.1, forward strand.
TGTGGATATGACTGACAAGATCAACAGTTTTTGGTTGTCGGCGATGATGGGGGACAGTGCATCGTCTCTAATAAAATTTCTTCAGCTATTCGGCCAGCTGGCTGAAGTCTTGAAGTGTTTAGTTTGTCGTAAAGAATGAGGCTTACCAAAGTTCAAGAGTCTCAGATCAGGGACGGCTATATGTGCAGACATCGTAAGGATAACGGGTCAGGAGAAGTGTTTGGTTCCAATTTTGTTGCCCTTTTTGAGGTAGTTACGATTGTGAACGTGGTTGTAGTTTTGGGTTTCATGATTTGGTATTGGTAGTTTCCGTTGAACTATATAGGTCAAGGGAAGTGTTCGATTCCAGTGGTTATTGTTTTTAGTTGATTTAGGGAAGGTTGTGGTCGTTTTATTTTTTCATTTGGTTCAGTGGGGTCTGTTTATTTTTAGTTTGTCCCCACCCAAAAACCCCCAATTTCCCTAGCTTGTCCCATTAGTTTCATTATATTTTTGGAGGAATATGTATTTGATAGTTTTTCGATCTATTTTTGTGTTTGTTGTCTGACGTCATAGTCGCGATATGAGAGTTGTTGTCAATGGTCGTTCCCGCCATATTGTTGACGTCATTGGTCAAAGCAGACGGGTGGAATCGGACGTTTCCGTTATCCCAGAGTAATTTTCTGGCGCAATCCCCCACATATGCATAAAGCATTCTTTACACACACAGACATTCTGTGCTAGTATCTGTCCATCCTTAAACTTCATGTACAAATATGTTAAAGAAAATAGGTATACAATAAATACTGTATGAAGAATTAAGCATTATTTGGAGATAACAATGGCAGTACAGAAATAAAACGTGGGAACAAAAGCAGCTGCCACTATTTACAACGGGTCGGCACTGGCAGGCAATCGCTTAAAATTAAAGGTACTAGCAAATAATGAGGGTCTTAAAAATCAATCTAAATAGTTTCTGCTTGACTACTGCCGTAAATAATTTACTATTGTTAATGGGCAAATGTATATACTTGGGTTATATTACTGAAATTTTTATTACATGTAAAGATTTTAAAAATAAACGAGCGCTGTCACCGGCTAGAAGCCGTGTTTTCAAAATGAAATTAATTTAACTTGTAAACATACTGGTATGTTCCAAATAATGGCAATTGTCAAGGGTGCGATACACAGAACATACAAAACGCTACAGTAAAACTAAAACCTAGGTAAAATAAATTAGGAATTAACTTATTTAGAGCAATGTTACAACAAACAACTTAATCCTTTTTTATTAATAGCCATACAGACTGTGATTAGCGCTACAACAAGCACGTGGAATTATTACGTCATCCTCTTCCGCGTTACACCTATCAAACAGAATTCAATGAAAAACAATCTACACTATATACCATCTACTAATAATGTGTTTATCAAGTGTCTTGGACACCCGGCAGAACATGGTTTACCCAAGCTATGAAGGAAAGGACGTATTATGGAATAATATTCAGGAAATGAATATACTCATGCACTTTTCTGCTACTATCAAGAACAGATTTCTTAAAAATTAAAATTCATAAACTCACCTACACGTTAAGCAAAACAAGGACGCTACCTAGTACCTACAAGTAGCTTTCAACTAATCTCTGATACATCAACTACTGACCGAAACAAAATACTATCTGCATGTCATTTCAGTATATATGTCTGATTTTTCTTATAGCTCTAATTATAAAACACTCAGGGGTTATTTTGTTCACAGTAACCAGTCACATTCTACGCTACGAGATAAATCTAACAATGATCTTTTCTATTTGGTATTTTCGACTACAGCACATGTTCTGAAGTGTTGGCGTTGCTGCAGGACGCCATACCAGTGATGATCCGATGAATGTTTTTGTGACTGTAAGTATCTCTGGTAGCGGGAGTTCGAGTGGTAAACTGACATTTTGAAAACAAGTGGGTATCCGGGCTTACAAAGGTTTACGAAAACACAATGGGTAAGCTATTGTCCTTAATCAAAATTCACTTATTATGACTGCTGGCGGATTTGTTTTTACAAGAAGTTATGTGAATACTCACTTTCAGCTTGAATGAAAGCGTATAAAACTGAAATTAACATGTAGCTAATTTATGGTTTGGTACCAAAGTCAAATATTTCACCAGACAGGTGATGCTCTATTTATTTATTTTATATATATTTATTGCACAAATCATTGATTTGCAGCTTTTGGAAACTTGAGAATTAATAGCATGCAATAATTATCGGTATACTTCACAAGTATCGTTATACTTGGGGTAAAAGCATTTTCGTATAAAATGTAGTACGTTTGTGCAATAACTATGAAGGCGTCTGGATTGTGCATAACGCACATATAGGTGAGGCATGTATGGTAGCGGCTGTGAGTAAGTAGTTATCCAAAGTAAAGCAGTCATTAATCTGATGACTGAACACAGCGTTGCTTTGCCTTGTGTGGCCCTGTTGGAGGTGGTAGGCTGTTCCCTTCCGCCGACCTTTGAACTGAATAGTGCAGATGTTTGCTTTAATGATATTTTCCCAAGGACAGTAGCGCTGTATTTTTTTCAGAGGTATTCCCGTATCCAGATTGTGTCATCTCATGTAAGCTGCACCCTACATGTCTGTAATGCAATCTTGATTTCTGCTGATATTGACACTGATTTCAAACTTTGTTTCTGTCCATCATAGGGCAATTTATCGTGCTTTGAGTGGTTAAGTATCATAGAAGTTAGTGCTGCTAGGTTGGGATTCATCCTGGAAACAATCATCTAGGTAGGCCATGGCTAAGTCATTTTCCTTTGATATCTTCCAGGAGTGCTAGCCTCTCAATGTTATCATAATTCCTGTGAAATTTGAAAAGCTGGTAAGAGATACAGGAAGAATTGAAGCTGTGAGGAGGGTTCCTGTGTGCCATGCTTGGTAGCTTGGTCAGCAAGAGCATTGTCCACAAATGACAATGCTCTGTGTTTGAGCCCCAGGCCAACACAATTTTTTTCTAGTAGGATATTCCAAAACCGTGTATTCTCAGATGAAGAGTGAAAGATTGACTCTGGAAATAATCTATACTGTGTCATAACAGTCATAGTTCGCCTGCAATGTTGCAATATAACAAAATAGCATTAAATTAATGATTTATGAAATAATCCTTGACAGTATCATCATTATTAGGTTGGTGCTGACTTGAGCAGTGTTATCTACTGTTCACTTAACAGTAATTATTAACATTATAGATAATTCACTAAATGGAAGGTGTCAAGGTAACCAGTCAGGTGAAGATTATGTAGTGCCCCCTCCCAACCCTCCTCATTCCTTGCATTTTTTGTGCATTGTGTGCAATAGGTATGTACATGATACATATCAAAATACTCATCAGAGACATAACCACTATCTAATAGATATATTCTGAATTTATTTTGCAGTTTCAATTTTTATGATGAAAATTGCATTACATGTGGCTAAATGCTCCTTATGTGGTGCGACATAAACATTAGGTTGTGCTAAATGTAATTTTATTACCATAAACTATTTCCTGAATTTTCATTCATTGGCTTCAGTAACTCGCAATGAGATTATCACTTTCAAACCTTACCTAGACCTTAGGCTAATCTACATATCAGCATAGTCAAGGTGCTGGGCAGTCAATAGGTACATTAAAAAAAGATAGAGAACCTTCTGATCTTTAGATAGCCTTCTTTTAGAGCTTAAAAGCTCTTCAGTTGCATCTCTGAATGGCGGTAAAACTTGTATGCAATTCACACTGTTGTAACAAGGTCGACCAGACCTGTTTTTTGCTGCTACATTGTGAGCCGAAGTTTGTTCTCAAGCGGTACGTTATAAAATCTTAAATGTAATATTTCAAGTATGAAAAAAGGATTGTAAATCATATTTTTCAAATTTTGAAAAATAATGTTTCAGACCTTGTAAAGTGCTACCCGAGAACGATCCATCACTTGAAATAGAGTAAACAGGTCTTGTGGATCCTATTACAACACTATGTATTTAACACAGTTTGTCGAGGTTGCAGAACAGTCCACACAAAAATTACTCAATGCTCCAAAACTTTCAGGAGTTCTCTTTTATTACTACTGTAATTGTTATTGTTGCTGTGATGTGTTTCAGTGATGCCCTTCTTCACAATAATATCATATGTACATGCCTCCCCCCCCCCCCTTACACACACACACACACACACACACACACACACACACACACACACACACACACACACACACACAGAGAGAGAGAGAGAGAGGAGAGAGAGAGAGAGAGAGAGAGGGGGGGGGGGGAGATCACTTTTATTGCCTTACGGCTAACAAGAATTTTCAGTCCATGAATCCAGATAACTGGGTACGATAATTTGTAGAATGAGTGGCTAATTATGTATGTTTTTAATTTTCTTTTGAACTGCTCATCCATGTGAGGTCATCAATTTCTTGAAGACTGCTCTTTGGATCTTACTCTGATAGTACAAAGTGTCTAATCTCTCATCAGTTTTGTTGTTGACATGTCCTTCTTTTTGAAAGAATCATGTGTATTCACTGACTAAACATAAGCCAACATAAATGTGGAACCTGCTCCTATAGATGATTACTGTGCAGTGTATGTTTCTAGAAAGATTCTGCAAGAAACATGTTACATGTGATTTACACTCAGTCTACCAAAAATCGTAGTAAATATCACATTATCATTTATGTGAGGTGCAGGGAGTAGTTAAGATATTTTCTCTGTTATACAATCCTGAGTAGGTTGTGTAGTGTTTGGCACTATGAACTTGCATCTTGGTGGTTTGTGGTTCAAATCCTCATTCTGCCATTCTAGATTTCCCATGTGACTTTGGAGGCTGTCCTAGTGAAACATCTTGTGATACTATTCTTTGGTTAGCAGCTGGGGTCCCAAGTCAAGTTGACACAATATTTTGATGCCCCAACTTACACCCATCATGAAGTCAGATGCCGCCACTGCTGAGTCGACTTGAAGATCCAGCTGCAATCATAAAATGAATTTCTTCAGATGAATGTTGTTTTCTTTTGTCTTACATCAGTAGACGGTCTACAGATTTAATGATTGAATGGATAATTAACTCTAAGGATATTTCCTTCTCTCAGTTATTTAGTAGCAGATAATTTCAGGTGCATTTTGTGAATGCTGTTCCTGACTCTCTGACCAGTATGGATTGTATGGAATAAGTTAACACTGATCTTGGAACACTAGGGGGATAACTACAAGAAGGAATTTTCAGTTTATCACTAGACCTAGTGTAGATGATACCTAGAGCTAGAGTAAATACAGTCACTTTTCAAACAGTAACCATACAAGGACAGTAAGACATTTCAGTCTGGAGTGAATCACATTTATGAAAGAGGATTGTCACCGTAACTACAGAAAAACCCCTATTCCATCTTTTTGTGCAGTCCAGACTTAAAATCGCAAAATTGAGGAAAATGCAGAATTGAGGATACCAAAATATGAGCAAAAACACATGTAATTTGCTTACATGGTTAAAAAAAATTGCAGTCCTCTCCAAACTTTGTATTAAATCTGCTAAGTGAAGGAAATGAAACATACACTATAATGTTTATACAATAATTTGCGGTAATGAATTACATCAGTTCTTAAAAAAATCACAGATGTATGACAGCAAGTAAAAACGAATAAAAAATTGGAATTGGTATCTGTGTACAAGGTAATTGAGCTGTTTTCTGACATGATACAAGTGCATATAGGTTCGAAACATGCATTTTTGAGAGATTATTCTTGTGCTCACTCAGAAAAAAGCAAAAATTGTTGAAAAAATCAGAGCAGCAAAGTGGTTAAACCATAAGTATAAATGCTGACATTCACTTAATGACATACTTTGTCACCATTGCTGTTATTGTTTAATGTTTTTCTTATGAGCCACACTTCATATGTTCACCACTATTAAAGTGTTATTTTAGGCTTGGTGAGAGAAACATAGACATGAAAAAAATGAGTTTACTTCCCAACTGACATTACAAGCTTATTAGAAGACGGCTTAGTGAATTTCTCTGCACTGTGTAAAATGCAAATTTTAAAGAAATTTCAGATGCTACAGTTTCGCTTCATGCCCACTATCACTGCTGCCTATCCTAACGAAGTAGAGTGTATGGTGTGTGTGGTGCAAAGTATATAAATGAGTAGTGTATGTAGTTGTTGTGACTGTATCGTGTCAAAATTTGAACACAAAAGTCTTTAAAATGTGCTATAACAGAACCGTTGTTCCATTTCTGTGCGACATCTCTGTCATAGCACTCATATACATGAAAAGTATATTTTCAACACTTCGCATAATGCTTTCGCCCGTACTTGTACTCCTGTCACTGAAGGGCCACTCCCCCTATCCATTCATCCAATAGGTGAGCTCATTTTACATGTGTTATTGTGGTGTGGTGGCTGCGTTGGCTATTTGGTGACTTAACAGGTCACAAGCCAATAAGATTTCACTAACCAAAAAGGGGGCATTGTTTCTTCAATTATGACTGAGCGTATTCTTTAAGAATCTGTGTTTGGATTTAAAAGATTGACAATTGATATTGTTGCCGAATACAGTGCATCAGAAATACATGCATAAAGATGAGAGTGAGTTACAAGTGGCATAAGTAAAGGCGGTGGCTGGGCCCCTTCATCATGTATTGGCTCATTCTGGAACACTTTGCATTGAGTGTCTCATTTTTCGATTACTGCTGCAAACCATCTGTCTTTTGGGCCATTTGTAACTTGTTCAGTCACACCAAAAGCCAATAGGAAGAAAACAGGACAAAGTCAAGTGAGATATTGAGTAAGAACGAAGAATCAAGGTAAACTTTACTAGGAAGAAATGTAAAATTGGGAAATTTTTAGCATTGATCTCATTGGTTTTTCACAGGGCCTGTGAATTTTTTATGTAGAATCGCGATAAATGTGAAATCAGAGAATGTAAAATTGAAGTTCCACTGTAGTTCTGTTTCATTTAGGCCTACCATATTCATGATTAGATTGGTTTGCTCTTTAAAAGGAAGTGAAACACTAATGCCCACAAATGCTACTTTTGTAGAAATGTTGTTAGTATGTATAGTAACTCAAGTGGCCTCTACGGAAGTAGTACCATGTTGTAAGCACTTGGCATGTTTCGACGTTGGTGTTGCATCAGGTGAACAACATGAGCTATTTGTGTATTTTTTTTTTTTTTGTGTGACATACTTTAAACTTATTAAAATATATGTGGCTATCACTCATCCATGACACACACATTAAAATATTCCAGGATTTTGTGTTGTTGCTAAATAATAGCCCTGAATATTTTAACAAGTGTAACATTTCTGACTGTAACAGATTACATTTGACATCATATGTAGCTGAGGTCCACTTTTTTAATTAGATTTCTTTAACAATGTCATAGTTATAATGTGTGGTCACTTTGCATTAGTATGCCATTGTAGCTGACGATGCCTGTGCCCTCTATGCTCGATAATTATGTAACATATCACCACCTTTATGTCAGGTGAATACAGAGTTGTAAATACAAAATGAGATAGCGGTAATGTGGGGGAGATTTAATAATGAATAAGAAAATAGGAATGCTGGCAAGCTGCTGTGAACAGTGTAGTGATCGTATTATCATAGCCAAGATAGACACAAAGCCAACACCCACCACAGTGGTACAAGTTTATATGCCAACCAGCTCTGCAGATGATGAAGACAGGAGAAGCGTATGATGAGAGAAAATAAATAATTCAGATAGTTGAGGGAGGTGAATATTTAATTGTAGTGGGGAACTGGAATTCAATAGTAAGAAAATTAAGAGGAGTAAAAATTGTAGGTGAATATGGACTAGTGGAAAGGCATTAAAAAGGAAGCCACTTGCTAGAATTCTGCACAGAGTGTAGTTTATTCCTTGCTGACACTTGGTTTAAGAATTGTGAAGGAAACTTGTATACATGGAAGATATCTGGAGACACTGGAAGGTTTTGGATTGATTATACAGTAGTAAGATAGAGATATCAAAACCAGGTTTTAAATTGTTAGTCATTTCCAGGGGTATATGTGTATTCAATCACAATTTACTGGCTATGAACTGTAAATTGAACCTAATGAAGTTGCAAAAGTTCAGGAAATTGAGGTGGTGGGACCTGGATACATTAAAGAACCAGAGGTTGTTGGTGGTTTCAGGGGGAGCATTGGGCAACAATTGACTAGAACAGGGGTAAGGAATACAGTAGATGATGAATGGGTAGCTTTGATAGATGAAACAGTGAAGGCAGCAGGGGATCAAATAGATGAAAAGACAAGATCTATTAGAAATCATTAGGTAACAATGGATGTATTTATTGAATTTAATTGATGAAGAGGGAAAATATAAAAGTGCAGCAAAGGAAGCAGGCGAAAGAGAATAGAAATGCCCAAAAAATTAGATTGACTGGAAGTGGAAAGTGATTAAATAGAAATAGCTAGAGGACAAATGTAAGCCCTTAGAAACACATATAACTAGGCAGATGAAATGTAAAGCAGCTTTTGGAGAAAAGAGAAGTAGCTGTACAAATATGAAGAGCTGAGGTAGAAAACCAGCACTAAGCAAAAAAGAGAAAGCGGAAAGGTGGAAGGAATATATAGAGGTGTTATAGAATGGGGAAATTAATGTGAAGGCAGTATTGTAGAAAGCGAAGAGGGAGTAGATAAAGGGAAAGTGGGAGATATGACACAGTGAGAATAATTTGACAGGCAATTTGAAAGGCAAATCTACATTTATAGCATTTGTAGATTTAAAGAAAACTTTTGACACTGTTGACTGAAATGTCCTTTTCAAAATTCTGGAGGTAGCAGGGATAAAATACAGGGAGTGAAAGCCTATTGACAACTTGTACATAAACCTGTCAGCAGTTATGAGTTGTGAGGTATGTAAGTGAAGCAGTGATTGAGAAGGGAATGAGACAGGACTGTAGCCTATTACCAATGTCAGTCAATCTGTTTATTGGAAATGCAGTAAAGGAAACAAAAGAAAAATTTAGAGTAGGAATTAAAGTTCAGGGAGAAGAAATTAAAAAACTTTGGGGTTTGCCAATTACATTGTAATTCTGTTTGACACAGCAAAGGAATTGCAAGAGCAGTGGACAGTGTCTTGAAAAGAGGATATAAGATGAACATCAACAAAAGCAAACCAAGGATAATGGAATGTAGTCTAATTAAAAAAGGCGATGCTGAGGGAATTAGATTAGGAAATGAGAGACTTAAAATAGTAGATGAGTTTTGTTATTTAGGCAGCAAAATAACTGATGATGACTGAAGTAGAGAGGATATAAAATGTAAGCTGGCAGTGGCAACAGAAGCGTTTTTGTAGAAAAGAAATTTACTAAAACTGAATAAAGACTCAAGTATTGGTAAGTCTTTTCTTAAAGTATTTGTAGGGAGTGTAGCCACATATGGAAGTGAAAATTCAACGATAAACAGTTTAGACAAGAAGAGAATAGAGGCTTTTGAAATGTGATACTGCAGCAAAATGCTGAAGATTGGGTGGGTAGATTGTGTAACTAATGAGCTACTGAATTAAATTGGGGAGAAAAGAAATTTGTGATACAACCTGACTAGAAGGGATTGGTTGATAGGACACATTCTGAGATGTCAAGAGGCCACCGGTTTGGTATTGCATGGAAGTATGAGGAGTAAAAATTTGAAATGAAGAGGCTTGACAAGGTAGAGTGGCATGGAGAGCTGCATCAAACTATTCTTAGGACTGAAGACCACAACACACACATTACCATCCCAGTTCATTAGTATTTTGTGTATGTCACTTCGACTAGTCTGCTACAATAATCATTCAGTTTGAATATACAGTTGTTCACTGTTGATGCAGCCTATGTAAATATCTCAAGGCCTCTCCACATCATAAATTCTATCACTGTTGACATTACTTTCGGCTTTTCTGTTTCGTGTCTAGGCTGATTCCATTTGCCCTCATTGAAGATGTCAAATCTTAATTACAGCGTCTTGTATAATAATATCTTATTGAATAGGTTGTCAAATCATTGGATCAGGAGTAATCCGCTGAATTATACAGGGTGGTCCATCTGAAGTTTCGGATGAGATTATCTCGAAAACTATACATCGGGTAAAAATAGTGGGAAAGATGAGTTCGTAAGTTCAAAGGGGGACATCAAATGATACTACACATGACCTCCACACCCCCCCCCCCCCCCCACCCCCGTGGGTGGGGCAGGGGCAACTTTTAAACCTTAAATGGAACTCCCATTTTTATTGCAGATTCGGATTCTCCATAAAAAAGTAATCAAGTTTTGTCTGAAACATTTTTTAAACCATTGACAGATGGCACTAAAATAGAGAAAAAAGTAAAATTTGGAAAGAACTCCGATTTATTTAGAATGATCCGAGGAGGACACATCAAATTGATAAAAAAGGTGCACCAATTCTTTCATTACACCAAATTAAGCTATTTTTGTACAAAATGTATTGTATCCTACTTTTAACATTACCCAGGAACGACGACATGGACGTAGTAGAATGATGTTCCCATGGGATGCTTCATTAGTGAGAGTCCCTTTGTCTCCACATGTTGGGGTGCTTCATTAGTGTGAGCCCTCTTGCCTCTCACGATTTGGGATGCTTAATTAATGAAATTAGCCATGAAGAAATTGGTCAACATTATCCCCATTTGCTTCAATGCATAAAGTCAAACACCTGCGAAAGTTGCCCACCGTTTTGAGCAGCACATCCCGTGGCATGGCTGCACATGCTCTTCGAATGCATTGCTCCATGTCGTTTCAGGTTGTAGACTGTCTTTCATAAACAATATTTTTTAAATAACCCCACAAGAAAAAATCAGGAGATGTTAGGTCTGGTGAACATGGAGGCCACTGAATTGGTTCGCCGCATCCTATCCACCGACCAGGTAACTGTAAATTTAAAACATTCTGCACATTTTTAGCATAATGGGGAGCTGTTCCGTCCTGTTGAACCCCCCTTTGTTGCCTAGTTTCTAAATCAACATCTCCATTAGAACCAGCAAATCATCACGGAGAAGTTGTAAATAAGATTCTCCAGTAACATTTCGGTCAAAAAAATACGGCCCTATGAAGTAACCATTAAAATTCCACACCAGACCATTAACGACCACTTGTGTTGAATGTCAACAGGTCTGTGCCAGTGTGGATTGACAGGGGACCATTAATGACAATCATGATGATATAATTCGCCATTGTTTTTGATTGTGGCTTCATCGGTGAACGTAACATATCTAAAAAAATTCATTGTCGCCTCTTTATCATTTCCAAGTCCCATTGGCAGAAATGCATGCGTATTTGCATATCTTTCGGCATTAATGCCTGTGTCAGTGTGATATGATACGCATGTTATGTATATGACTTCAAAATCTTCAAAACAGTTGATTTCGGTATTCCAAAGAATCACACGACTACTCATTTCTGCATCCAATTGAACACAGGCAAGAACGGTAAGGGTACGAGCGTTATTTTCATTGTATTCATGATGACAAGGTGGACGGTGCATGCATCCATTTCGAGCTCGTTGAGTGCAATTTCAAATAATGTTTTTGCTTGGATGTTGTCTACTGGGAAACTATCCACATACAATTGCACAGCTGCAGTGTGATTGTTACGGCATTCACCTAAAATTAACATCATATCAACAATCTCTGTAGGCGGATAGTGAGCCATGTTTTGCTAAAGAATAATTTACTTTTGTCAGTCGATGTTTACAGTTCACTGCCTGAAAGTGAAGTGAATCATTCTAAATAAATCGGAGTCCTTCCCAATTTTAATTTTTCTCGATTTCAGTGCCATCTGTCAATGGGTTAAAGAAATATTCCAGACAAAACTTGATTACTTTCTTTATGGAGAATCCGAATCTCCAACAAAAAATGGGGTTTTCATTTAATGTTTAAAAGTTGCCCCCCCCACCCCACCCAAGGGGGTGGGGGCTGGGGGTCACGTGTAGTATCATTAGATGTCCCCCTTTGAGCATACAAACTTGTCTTACCCACTATTTTTATCCGATGTATAGTTTTTGAGATAATCTCATCCGAAACTTCCGAGGGACAACCCTGTAGATCCGTATCAGTAATGCCAATTTCTTGTAGGGTTTGGGGACATATACTGTGTTTCAACATTGTGAATTACCTGAAAGAAATCAATTTATTGACAATCAGGATGGATTCAGAAAATCTCATTCTTGTGAAATACAACTAACTCTTTGTTCTCACAATTTAATGAGTGTTATCAACAGGAGATGGCAGATTGATTCCATGTTATCAGATTTCCAGTAAGATTTTGACACTGTTCCTCACAAGAGATTTTTAATCAAATTGTGTGCCTGAGGAGTATCACCTAAGTTGTGCGACATGTTTCCTGAGTTCCTGTCCGAAAGGTCACAGTTCGTAGTAATTCAAAGAAAGTAATCGAGTAAAACAGAAGTAATATCTGGCATTCCCCAAGGCTCCCTGCTGTTCCTGATCTACATAAACAACTTATCTCTCTTAGATTGTGTGGAGATGATTCTGTCTTTTACATCTTGCCTATATCATTTTGCAGTTGCTTTTAGTCATTGGATGACTTTACATGGTGTGAAAAGTGGCAATCAATTTTAACGAATGAAAAGTGTGATGTCGTTCACGTAAGTACAGAAAGAAATCCACTAAAGTTTGGTTATGCAATAAATCACAAAATTTTAAGGCTGTAAGTTCAATTAAATATTAAATATTTAGGTAGTACAATATTATGAATAACATACATTGGAATAATCACATACATAATTTGGGCAAAGCAAACTAAGAACTGTCATTTATTGACAGGACACTTAGAAAATGCAGCAGGACTACTAAAGAGACTGCTTACATATTTTTCTGCCATTTTCTAGAATATTGCTGTGTGATATGCGATCTGCACCAGATGGGGCTGATGGAGTATATAGGCAAGGCTCAAAGAAGAGCAGTATGTTTTGTATTATCATGATGGAGTATATAGGCAAGGCTCAAAGAAGAGCAGTATGTTTTGTATTATCATGAAAGTGGGGAGAGTGTGTCACAGACATGATGTGTTAATTGAGATGGTGATCACTAAAACAAAGACTTTTTCTTTGTGGTAGGATTGTCTCTTGAAATTTCAATCACCAACATTCTCCTCTGATTGCAAAAATATTCTGTTGGCACCCAACTACATAGGGAGAAATGATGATCATGATAAAATAAGAGAAATTATAGCTTGCACAGGAGGAGGAGGAGGCGGATTCAAGCGTTCATTTCTCCTGCACACTGTTCGAAAGTGGAATGATTGAGAAATAATGTGAAGGTGGTTCGATGACCCTCTGCCAGGCACTTAATTTTGCATTTTGTAGTAGTAATGTAGATGTGTTTTTAATAAATATATTGTCAAATTAATCGCTATGGCAGCTTTTCACTATCTGTTAATGTCCAGGATGGTTGTAACTTGCCGCACGTCTCATCCTTAGGAATTCTTCAGTATACTCGACAGTAGCAAATACCTCTAAAAGACTGGCCTAGCTACAGGAATCGGAACATTTAGCAGTGAGCAACATGGTCTTCAGTCTATACATAATCTTGGCATATTGTTGCAAATTACTAAAATTTGGCATTCTTAGTGCCTCAGCATTGATCTATTCACGCACACACACACACACACACACACACACACACACACACACACACACACACACACACACACACACACCATGTTCCGTAAATCCCTTCACGAAAGAGAACATTCAGGGACACGGACCAGGTCAAGTTATTCAGTAACAGGCAGAAGTAACCACTTGTGTCAACTTCTGTGAAGTTTGCTAACAACAAATTATGACTAGCGCTAATCTACTCAAACTGATAAATATGGTAATTACTATTAAATTACTTTGTAAGTATGCAGCAGGAACAGATTAATGAGGAGCACGAAAGTAAGCTCTATGCTTTTCAGGCACATTAGAAGAAGCTAGAAGAGGCCCAGTGAGGATGAAGGAAGGGAGTGGTGGTAAGAGGTATGGTTGGGAACTGGTATTTGGTAGGAAGGCTGAGAAAAGGTTGATACTGTCTGACAGTTTGGTTGTGTCTACCAAAAACGGTATCAATTACAAAATAAACTTCTCAAGTCATTTGCAGAAGCTACTTCTGCAATTTCCTTGACATGGAAACCCCTGCAGCAAGTCAACTTGTACAAGTTTTGTCAACTTGCAGAAGTAGCTTCCACAAGTTAGTGATAGCTTTCACATGTTAGTGAAAACAGTTTCTTTCATCTTGCTGCATGTACCTGTTGAACTTGCCTGTTGCTGGAAGTTTTTTTCACACTTGCAAAAGTTTCTTGTATTCACTACTAATACGGAAATATCACTGTCAAAAATGAATGGCAGACAGATGGGCCAAAACAATTGCACCATTGGAACCCCTAAACAAATAGAACTGGCCAACATCAACCAAGGGAGTGTGAAATGAAGTTCCTGATTACTTTGTTTCACCTAAAGGGAAATTAGAATGGTAGTCTGAGATGTCTTTATATTTTATCTAATTTTTAATCTTAGTGTGAACATAAATGTGTTAAATTTGTAATAATTATTGTTTGCAAAAATTTAAGAGTAACTAAAAGATAGTGTGTACTATTATAAAAAAGTTTTAAGAAAAACCCCTACAGTAGAGAACCAATACGTTTAAATCATGTATTTTAAATTGTAATTTAGTGGATGATGGGCACATGTACTAAACAGAGTCAATGACTCCTGCATCAGATTTTGATAATATGTGACTCTACGTGACTTATGCTTCACTAATATTATTTGTTAAGATCTCCTGTAATTTTGCTTATTGTAATGATGCCATCTCTGTTCCATACAAAATGTTGTAATATTTGTTAATAGTTACAATACCTTCAGAAGAAGACAGTTTTAAAACTGTTGAAACCATGGTGAGGGTTTAATAAATCTGTATTTTGTAGCTGGTTGGCTGTTAGTATTTCCAATCCATAAATATAATTAAAAGGCAATCTCTTGGTGATACAGCCTGCAGCATTTTTGTATATGATTTTTAAGTATTGTATTGTGCAATAGACGAGAGATTTTCAAAACTTGCCTGCAAAATTCTCAGAAAGTTTTTAATCTGAGCTAAGTCCTCAGACTAGATTGTTCAGTAATGTTTCTTAAAACTCTTATGTATGTCTCTGTATGTATTTCTTCACCCAAATACTTCTTTCTTCTTAATTTGTTGTTTTTATCACAGTTTTCCATTAATAAAGATGATGATGCTACAATGGTGGCGGCTTCTCTGCTTCGTAAACACAACTCTGTAAACTTCGTCTTGCTTCTCTCATAACGCAACTCTAGTGGAAACACTTCTGCAAGTACTTAATTAACTGGTTCAAGCAACTTGCAGAATTAAACTTACACAAGTTTTAGGAAGAAGAAAGTACTGCTAGGTAGCAGTCATTGCAGAGATGTATACCCTC
Organism: Schistocerca gregaria; assembly: GCF_023897955.1. Classification (NCBI taxonomy): domain Eukaryota; kingdom Metazoa; phylum Arthropoda; class Insecta; order Orthoptera; family Acrididae; genus Schistocerca; species Schistocerca gregaria. The sequence continues at coordinate 568,553,987 of NC_064923.1, forward strand.
AGTTACAGGAGAAGATAGGGGAAGAGTATCGGGTCACCAGTATTTTCAAACAGAGTACTGGTCTGAATCATGTGATAGTGTGTTTAGGGCAGGGTTGTACAGAATTGCTAGTACCCCAGGCCACAAACACCTCAAGATGACTATGGAAAGGTTGATGTTGTTGTGGTCTTCAGTCCTGAGACTGGTTTGATGCAGTTCTCTATTCTACTCTATCCTGTGCAAGCTTCTTCATCTCCCAGTACCTACTGCAACCTACATCCTTCTGAATCTGCTTAGTGTATTCATCTCTTGGTCTCCCTCTACGATTTTTACCCTTCACGCTGCCCTCCAATACTAAATTGATGATCCCTTGATGCCTCAGATGATGTCCTACCAACCGATCCCTTCTTCTGGTCAAGTTGTGCCACAAACTTCTCTTCTCCCCAATCCTATTCAATACTTCCTCATTAGTTATGTGATCTACCCATCTAATCTTCAGCATTCTTCTGTAACACCAAATTTCGAAAGCTTCTATTCTCTTCTTGTCCAAGCTATTTATCGTCCACGTTTCACTTCCATACATGGCTACACTCCATACAAATACTTTCACAAACGACTTCCTGACATTTAAATCTATACTCGATGTTAACAAATTTCTCTTCTTCAGAAACACTTTCCTTGCCTTTGCCAGTCTACATTTGATATCCTCTCTACTTCGGCCATCATCAGTTATTTTGCTCCCCAAATAGCAAAACTCCTTTACTACTTTAAGTGTCTCATTTCCTAATCTAATTCTCTCAGCATCACCCGACTTAATCCGACTACATTCCATGATCCTCGTTTTGCTTTTGTTGATGTTCATCTTATATCCTCCTTTCAAGACACTGTCCATTCCATTCAACTGCTCTTCCAAGTCCTTTGCTGTCTCTGACAGAATTACAATGTCATCGGCGAACCTCAAAAGTTTTTATTACTTCTCCATGGATTTTAATACCTACTCCGAATTTTTCTTTTGTTTCCTTTACTGCTTGCTCAATAGGCAGCAAAAAAAAAAAAAAAAAAAAAAACGATTTAGGATCCCCCTGCCCAGTTGTCAGCTGGACTGGCTTGGCTCAAAAGAACTTAGTTTTCTAAGTGCCCATTCATCCTTCCTAGAAGGGAGTGAAAGATGAGAAAAAATAAATTATTAAAAAACATGAATAAAAGGTAAGGAATGGATCAGCACAATATTAATGACAGACAGCGTGGGGAATCGCAAGCAGCAGTCTGCATCCCTGGCATAGGACATTAGTTGTAACCGTATCATTAAAGATGATCCGATAATGGATGGGATAGGAAGCAGCTTGGATAGGGAAGGAGTGCACAGGATAGGTGATAACATGAGTAAGACTACTTTCCCAAGTAGTAGCTCCAATGTGAACACAGTTGAGCAGTTCTGGCATCATTATTGGCCTTGTGGCAGTGCTGTATGGCGAATTAGTGCAGAACTAGAGACAGCACTGTTGACTGTTCACTGGACGCAGATTTCGTGGGTGCTGATAGGGCTATTTTGAGATGTTACTACACTAGGCATGGTCTGCTTTTCAACAGAACTGGTAAGGACAGTTAGTGGAATTGGAATATAGAAGGTGGGCTTGGGGCCCCACATAGTCAAATATCTGTTGTCACGGTCAAGAGGACTAGGTCCTTTTTGTGATTATTCCTTAAGTGTCTGTTGTTTCAGAATGTTTTTCAAGATATACATGAAAGGTTGAAAGTACATCACAATGCACAAACAACACAGCAATTTGCTCAGAATTATGTAAAGTACACCAGCTTGAAGTTGAATTGCAGTCTTTCAGCAGTGATGTGGTATGCATTACAGTAGTGTCGTCCCCCCCCCCCCCCCCCCCCCCCCCACACACACACACGTGATTTATTAATTCCTACCCACCACCTTTTGCACATTACAACAACACAAAATTCTTCTATGGAATAGGATGAGTTGTCAAGAAGAAACTTTTGCAATTTATTCTTTGCTGTCTGTCTTGTGTTTTATATCACTTTGTATGTGTTAAAAACTTGTGTTCCAGGATTGTGCATACCTTTTTGTGCTAAAGACAGTCTTAACGTGACATAATGAGTGTCACTTTTTTCTTTTGGTTTTGTAGTTATGTACACCATTCTTCTTTTAGAATTACAACAAACTTCATGAGAGAATAAATATACTGTGAAGTAATAGTCAAAATGCCTACAAGATGATCATGACTGAGCACCAGATATTATTCTTACAACATGGTTTTGAACAGTTAAGACATTATTCCATATGACATTCACAAAAAGAAAAAAAAGAAAAAGAAAGTGCCCTATGACTATAGTATGAATGAGTAACAGTTGGAATCTGCCAACTCGTACAACTATGTGGGTATAACACTTTATAGGGATATGAGATGGAGTGATTACATAGGCCCAGTCATGGGTAAAGCAGATGGTAGACTTTGGCTACTAGGTAGAATATTCTTGAAAATAGACGCCAAACATTTGACCAAGGCTGCAGATGTGTTATGTTAATTGGTAAGAGAGCCCATCGTGACCACAGACGGCAATTTCCAGGCAGTCGAAGAACTGATTTACAGCACTCACAGAATGACTACTGGGGGCATTGCTCATTGGGTATGCATATCAATAGGCAGCCCTCGTTCCATTATTTGAGATGGTCTGCAGCATGGGAAATTTTGATTGTGCTGGGTTCGGCAATCATTGTCACCTGCATGCCACAAGCGCAAGGTTTATGGCATCTCTGGATTTCTTTAAGCATTATTTCGTGGAACACGATGATTTCATAAACTATGTCACTGTGGACAAGGAGACATGGGGCTATTATTTCATACCTGCAACAGAGAGAGAGTACCTACGGATTGGAGACAAACCATCTCACATCCAAGGTAAAAATTCAAAATTGCACCATCAACAGGGAGTTGTGGTCTTTGATTTATTCAATTGTGGAGCACACCACATGGGAATTAGATGACTGGTTGAATGTTCTGACCATAGTTTGGAAGTGCTTAATGTCTGTGTTAAAAATAGCAATGTGTGTATCACTTTGAAATGTAGTGCAGTATTCAATAAATGCTACTTGGCCTGCTATAATAATGTGTAAGTTACTTTCTGATATCCCCTCATGAAACACATAAAACACAAACAATGAATTACTAAGCAAGTACAGTGATGTTTCCACAACAGAGCTTGAAGTTGGGAAGACAATACGGAAATAATAACAACAACAAGAAATCAGCAGGCTTGGATGAAGTTCCAGTCTCTGTTCTGAACAGTTGCTTAGATGGAGTACAAACTCCACTGACAAACACTGGGGATTGTTTCCAGGCTGTGGCTAAGCCATGTCACCGCAGTATCCTTTCTTTCAGGAGTGCTAGTTCTGCAAGGTTCGCAGGAGAGCTTCTGTAAAGTTTGGAAGGTAGGAGACGAGATACTGGCAGAAGTAAAGCTGTGAGGACTGGGTGTGAGTCGTGCTTCGGTAGCTCAGATGGTAGAGTGCTTGACCACGAGAGGCAAAGGTCCCGAGCTCGAGTCTCGGTCGGGCACACAGTTTTAATCTGCCAGGAAGTTTCACTCTCCAGTTTGTTAGTCTGCTGCTTTCATGATCAGATAACAAGTAATCATATGCCTCCCTTAAAATCTCGTCCATAAACTTCACTGTTACTATTATCCATGGCCCTAGCCTCGTTTCCTGGCACAACAGTCCGTCAGTTGTTAAACTGCAATTGTATCCTGCACTGTTTAGTTCACTGTCAGTGCTCTACACTGCCTGCCAGACCACACCTCAGAACTTTCACCACTGCTTCCTTCCTGCTTAATATGTGTGCATTCCTTTATTGCTTCTCTGGCTTGTGTATGACTTCTTAGTCAAATTTGCTAAGTCTCAGGGCCCATCTCGCCAGCCTTTTAGTCCCAATAACCACTTCAGAGCAGTGTGGTCGGTCACTACCCAAAACTTTTTCCATAAAGATAACATCAAAAATATGTGATGCTGTAACTGAGGTGCGACATGTGCTTCTCTGCCATTCAATAGTTCTTCCCTGCTGCATTCAGCTGTGTCGACATCTAGGCTAAAGGATGCTCTTCACCATTAATTTCTTGGCTTAAAACACATTCCAAATTATGGTCCCCCTGGGGGCTCGCCACTCTTTGACGGGTTTGTTCTTGACTACCATGGGGCCCCAAGCCTTTGCAGCATTTTTTTCCTTCTGTACTGCATGTCTATCCTCTTGCTATTCATTTTCCCTTCCCTTGGGGAACATGTCTGGGTGTGTTATTGGTAATGGGCTGCATCCTGTCACTGACGTAAGAACAGTCTCACCTATGTTTCTCGCTCCCTTTTCCTTTTTTTGTTTCACTTCTCCTCTCATTTCTCCACTTCGGCATTTGAGGTTCCTCTTTCTCTTCTCCCTCCCTGTGCACTCCAGAGGGCCAGCCCATGTGTCTGACGCGTAACAGGTGGCTGGGTAATGCGTAATTCCCAGCCCCGGGTCAACAGGTTGGGTTCACACATACTGCCTAGTGTAGGCCAGGTCCAGAGAGGGGTGATTGCCTGAACTGTAACCTTCCCGAATTGCCATTTGGTTCCTCTGTCAGGTGTTTAGGAGGTGTGAACAGTCACCTAAGGCAGGTGCGCTCCCTTGTAAAGGGGGCTCCAGTTGGAAGGAGTGCTCCATTGGAGGCGCTGGCAGTAATGGGGCGTTTCCTCGCGATGAGTCAATCATCTTCCCACTCAACTTCTACAAAATGTAAACATAATGAGGCTAATGATTCAAAGACCCTTCGCGCTGGTCTCACGTACTGAAGATGGTAAATCTGTTTATTATTCAGAAAGATGGTGATGCAATTGCCGGCCCTGTGAAATCCTGCTCTCGTTTACAGAATGGCACTTTTCTTTGATTCTCAAGCACATCAACTGCTTGCTACCTCGCTTCTCCACAGTTAACCTGTTCATGTCAAAGCCCATAGAACTTTGAATTCTTCCCGTGATGTAATTTACACAAGGCTGCTCGACAGTCTAACCGATGTCGAAATCCAGTCTTACCTCTCTGATCAGGGTGTCATTGCAGTCCATTGTGTAATAAAAATGTAGATTCCTCCTTAGTGCCCACCCGCACTCTCTTTGTCATCTTTGATAGAGTGGTGCTTCCGCCAAAGATCAAAGCAGGCGATGAAATTATCACAGTCCGGCTGTACATTTCGAACCCAATGCGCTGCTACCAGTGACATCATTTTGACCATCCAAATGTTTCACCTGTGGTAGAGATGCCCACGAGGGCGATTGTCCACCTCCTTCTCCCTGCTGTATTAACTTTAATGGTGGCCATGCTGTTCAAGATATCTGGGTAAAGCAAAAAGTGCCCTACCCAGTCGCTTGCAAGTTACTTACTAGTCGCAAACCCTGCATTCTCCCATCTGGTACCTATAGTTCTGTTCTTGTTACCCCTTGCTCCATGAAGAACATGGCCACGTAGACATGCGACCTCCAGTTAAACTCTGAGGTTGTGAAATTTCCCTGTGTCAAGGTAGCATTGCCATCCCTCCGTCCAACTGTGCAACAAGCGATCAAACTCTCACCTCAAGGGGTGAAGCCACCAACTACACAGCCAGTAGGCCAGAAAGGACAGAAGGAGTACTGCTGCAGTGATGACTTCCTCTGTCCCTCCAGCCAAACAACCCCGAGTCTTCCTCTAACCTGAAAGGCTCGAAGAAGTCCACCAAAGGCAAACGGTCTTCTCCTTCTCCATCTCGAAGATCCTCTTCGATGGTGTCACCACAAGACACCTTAGCCTGCCTGGCCTCCTTGTTTCTGGTGCGCACAAACAACTGTTTTTCAGCATTTGACTCCACAGACAGACTGCACAAGCCAGCTGATGTTTCTGTAGACCCCATGGAGCAGGATACTCCTGCTTCTGTGCCCTGTAGCAGCAACTCTTCCCCCGGCTGTCACTTGGCAGCCGACGAGGTGAGACTCCTACATCTCTTCCTTATCATGACTCTCCTCCAATGGAACGTTCGCGACCTTCAGTCCCACAAAGAGGATTTACGGCTGCTTTTAGCATCACAGCATCCCCTTGTACTCTGCCTTCAGGACATGAAATTGCACCCTCATGACCGCTTTGTGCTTTCACATTTCTTACTGATTTGTTTTGACCTTGCCCCTAAGGTCAGCATTCCATCTCATGGGGGCTTCATGCTGCTATTACAGGATGACATATATAGTCAACCCATCTCCCAGACTACTGATCTACAAGCTGTTAAAGTTCACCTTTTCCTTCCCCACCTGCCTTTTTCCCTCTGCACCGTTTATGTCCCTCTATCATTTGCTGTCACCAGCATAGACTTCCTTCAGCATATTGGGCAGCTACCTCCCCCATTTTTGCAACTTGGTCAATTTAATGCACGTCATCCCCTTTGGGGTTATCCCAGGACCTGTCAGAGAGGTGCACTGTTGGCTGACTACCTTAACCAACTTGACCTCTTCTGCCTTAACATTGGAGCACCCATTTTCCTTTCTGACTCCTCGTACATAAATTCCCACTTGGACCTATCCATGTGCACTGTCCAGCTTGCCCTTCGTCTTGAGTGGTTCTTTCTTTCTGAGACCTACTCAAGTGACCATTTCCTGTGTGCTGTCCGTTTGCTGACTCCTACCCAGTCTGTGTGCTCACCCAAAGGCAGCTTTCTAAGGCTGACTGGCAGCTTTACTCCTCCCTGGTGACCGAAGAACAAGATTTCCCCAGTTGTGATGACCAGGTGGAATATCTCACAAGCATTATCCTTACTGCTGCAGAATGTTCCATTCCTCACACTTCATCTTTACCATGTCGTGTCCCAGTCCCTTGGTGGACTGAGGCATGCTGTGACACAATTCGAGCATGGAGACGTGCTCTCCACATTTTTAACCACTATCCTATGATGGCAAACTGCTTTCATTATAAACAGATGCTTGCAAAGTGTCATTGTGTTCTTCGGGATAGTAAAAATAAATTTCATTCACTAGTTCCTTTAACAGTTCCACCCCCTCCTCTGTCGTGTGGGGTGACCTCCAATGGCTCTCTGGGACCAAGATCCATTCCCCGATTTCTGGCCTGACAATAGCTGACGATGTCATCGTGGACCCAATTACTATCTCCAACACCTTGGGCCACCATTATGTGGAAGTTTTAAACGCTTCCCACTATCACCCTGCCTTCTTCTATTGGAAACGAGCGGAGGCGGCTTGGGTGATACTCTTCTCTTCTCTGAGTTGTGAGTACTGCAATGCTGCCTTTACTGTGGGGGAGCTAGATCATGCTCTCAGTTCATCCCGACCCTCCGCCCCAGGGCCAGATGCCATCCGACATTCTGCAGTCGACCTTCTCGTTACTTTGTCCACCCACGTCATGAATGGTTTTCTGTGGAAATCCCAGACTGTGGCCATGTTTTTCGATTTGGAGAACACCTACAACACCTGCTGGAGAACTGGTATCCTCTGTGCTCTTTACACGGTGGGCTTCCATGGGCGCCTGCCCTGTTTCCTTCAGGCGTTTTTAAAACACTGAATTTTCAAGGTGTGTGTGCCTTGTCAGACACCTTTATCCAGGAAAACTGTGTGCCTCAGGGTTACACCCTGAGTGTCGTACTTTTTGCTATCATCATTAACTCTGTAATGGCCTGCCTCCCACTGGGCATATCCGGCTACCTTTTTGTTAACAATTTTGCCATCTACTGCAGTTCTCCGTGGACCTGTCTCACAGAGTGGCGTCTTCAGTGATGTCTTGACTGTCTTTACTTGCTTTTCCACTGACAAAACTGTCTGTATGAATTTCTGGCGGTACCAATGGTTTCTCCCACCATCTGTATGTCCTGGGCTTGTTGCCCTTCCATTCGTTGAAACTGCGAAATTCCTGAGGCTCATGCTCAATAGGAAACACTCTTGGTCTTGGGTCTTCCCTGGCAGCCTGCTGTACTCGGTTCCTCAGTGTCCTACGTGTCCTCAAAGGTGCTTCTTGGAGTGCTGATTGAACCACCCTCATTTGTTTGTACAGGTCTCTTATCTGTTCGAAACTCGATGGGTGCTTTGTTTATGTGTCTGCACATCCATCCCTCTTACGTCATCTCAACATTATCCACCAACGTGACATCCGTTTGGCCACGGGCACCTTTTACACTAGCTTGGTTGAGAGTTTGTATGCTGAAGCTGATGAACTAGCACTGTCCTACCGCCGTGACTTTTTCCTTGGCAGGTATGCATGCCATTTGTCCGCCATATGTGGCCACTCATCCCATGCATCCGCCTTCGATTATTCTTTCGATCACCAGGATGGGTCACGTCCCACTTCTCTGTTACCTCTGGGAGTCAGCTTTTGGCACTTGCTATGGAGGCTTTAACTTCACATTATCTCCAACTTTCTCGATGAGTGTGAACGCTTCACCACCTTGGCTTTGTGAAGGGGCCCGTGTTAACTTTGGCCTTCATTCGCTTCCCAAGGACAGTACTCCAGCCTCAGTCTGTCGCCTTCAGTTTCATGACCTTTGCATGGAACTTCCCAATAGTACCTTTGTATACAATGATGGCTTTTGGACTGACCGTGGGGTCGGTTGTGCCTTCGTCAATGGCACCCATGTCTTTCAATATCAGCTTCCGGCACACTGTTTAGTATTCGCAGCCAAGCTCTTTGCCCTGTATCAGACCACGAAGTACATCCAGTGACACAGCCTTCTCAATTGTGTCCTCTGCTCAGACTCACTCAGCACCCTTCAAAGCCTATGTGCGCTGTACACTGCCCATCCCTTAGTGCAGTGGGTCCAGGAAAACATCAGGTCTGCTTGTGTCTGTGTATGTGCGGATGGATATGTGTGTGTGTGCGAGTGTACACCTGTCCTTTTTTTCCCCTAAGGGAAGTCTTTCCGCTCCCGGGATTGGAATGACTCCTTACCCTCTCCCTTAAAACCCACATCCTTTCATTTTTCCCTCTCCTTCCCTCTTTCCTGACGAAGCAACTGCCAGTTGCGAAAGCTCGTAATTCTGTGTGTGTGTTTGTGTGTTTTGTTCATGTGCCTGTCTGCCGGCGCTTTCCCGCTTGGTAAGTCTTGGGATCTTTAGAAAGAAACTTCCACGTGGGAAAAATATATTAAAAACAAAGATTCCAAGACTTACCAAGCGGGAAAGTGCCAGTAGACAGGCACTATAAAATAACACACACACACACACACACACACACACACACACACACACACACACAATTTCGGGTTTCGCAACCGGCGGCTGCTTCGTCAGGAAAGAGGGAAGGAAAAGGAAAGATGAAAGGATGTGGGTTTTAAGGGAGAGGGTAAGGAGTCATTCCATTCCCGGGAGCAGAAAGACTTACCTTAGGGGGAAAAAAGGATACTAGCGCGCGCGCACTCACATATGTATCCATCCATACCTACACAGACACAAGCAGACATATTTAAAAGCAAAGAGTTTCGGCAGAGATGTCAGTCGAGGTGGAAGTGTGGAGGCAAAGATGATGTTGAATGACAGGTGAGGTACGAGTGGCAGCAACTTGAAATTAGCGGAGATTGAGGCCTGATGGATAACGAGAAGAGAGGATATATTGAAGGGCAAGTTCCCATCACTGGAGTTCGGATAGGTTGGTGTTGGTGGGAAGTATCCAGATAACCCGGACGGTGTAACACTGTGCCAAGATGTGCTGGCCGTGCACCAAGGCATGTTTAGCCACAGGGTGATCCTCATTACCAACAAACACTGTCTGTGTCCATTCATGTGAATCGACAGTTTGTTGCTGGTCATTCCCACATAGAAAGCGTCACAGTGTAGGCAGGAAAGTTGGTAACTCACGTGGGTGCTTTCACACGTGGCTCTGCCTTTGTTCGTGTACACCTTCCGGGTTACAGGACTGGAGTAGGTTGTGGTGGGAGGGTGCATAGGACCCGCCTAATCCTTCACCTATACATCGACTCGGCCAATGAACACACCCGTCAACTCCTATCCCAAATCAAAGTCCTCATCTTTCCTCTCCCACATCCACACCGGCTGTTCATAGCATCCTCCTACAGGCCAACTGCATATTAGAACAGCATGCCACCCTCCACCTCAAAAAACTATCCAATCTCCTGGTTTCCCACCTCCGGAAAGGCAACTCACTCACCCTCCACAACCTTTCCAACAAACCTCAACCGCCTCTCATTGCACACAGATCCAGTCTCTCCCATCTACTTCCAGCACAACTCCCCCCAACACCTCAAAATTCTAGTCAACACAATCTGGAACCACAACAGCCCAATTCAGTAGTTAACCTTTCCTCCAAACCTCTCTCCCAATCCGAAACCTCTCTTCTATCCAAAGGCCTCGTCTTCAGCCCCACTCCCAGATTCAACCAAACTGCCCTTGTCAAAGATTTACTGTCCTACACTCATAGTCTCTGCTGGAAATATCACTTTGCCACGAAGAAAAATAATCCTGATCCCACTCCTAATGATCCAACTCCCCAAGACACTATCCAAATTGAACCCTGCCTGGAACAGTTCCGTCCTCCTTCACAGCGGGACCCACCTCCTCTTCCTCAAAATCACCCTCTCAAAACCTTCTAGGAATTTCTCACTTCCAGCCTTGCCTCTCAATCTTTCTTGAAAAACCTTAATCCTACTCCCAACATCACCACAGCCGAAGCCCAGGCTATCCGTGATCTGAAAGCTGACCGATCCATCATCATTCTTCCGGCTGACCGTGGTACTTGATTGTCGGGAGTATATGGCTGAGGGACTGCATCAGCTTTCAGACAACTCTACATACAAAGTTTGCCAAGGTACTCCCATTCCTGATGTCCAGGCGGAGCTTCAAGGAATCCTCAGAACCTTAGGCCCCTACAAAACCTTTCACCTGAGTCCATCAAACTCCTGACCCCACCGACACCTCGCACTCCTACCTTCTACCTACTTCCTAAAATTCACAAACCCAAACATCCTGTCCGCCCCATTGTAGCTGGTTACCAAGCCCCCACAGAACGTATCTCTGCCTACATAGATCAACACCTTCAACCCATTACATGCAGTCTCCCATCCTTCATCAAAGACACCAACCACTTTCTCGAACGCCTAGAATCCTTAACCAGTCTGTTACACCCGGAAACCATCCTTGTAACCATTGATGCCACTTCCCTATATACAAATATCCCGCACGTCCAGGGCCTCGCTGCAATGGAGCACTTCCTTTCACGTCGATCACCTGCCACCCTACCTAAAACATCTTTCCTCATCACCTTAGCCAGCTTCATCCTGACCCACAACTTCTTCACTTTTGAAGGCCAGACATACCGACAATTAAAGGGAACAGCCATGGTTACCAGGATGGCCCCCTCGTATGCCAACCTATTTATGGGTCGCTTAGAGGAAGCCTTCTTGGTTACCCAAGCCTGCCAACCCAAAGTTTGGTACAGATTTATTGATGACATCTTCATGATCTGGACTCACAGTGCAGAACAACTCCAGAACTTCCTCTCCAGCCTCAACTCCTTTGGTTCCATCAGATTCACCTGGTCCTACTCCAAATCCCATGCCACTTTCCTTGACGTTGACCTCCATCTGTCCAATGGCCAGCTTCACACATCCGTCCACATCAAACCCACCAACAAGCAACAGTACCTCCATTATGACAGCTGCCACCCATTCCATATCAAACGGTCCCTTCCCTACAGCCTAGGCCTTCGTGGCAAACGAATCTGCTCCAGTCCTGAATCCCTCAACCATTACACCAACAAACTGAAAACAGCTTTCGCATCCGCAACTACCCTCCCAACCTGGTACAGAAGCAAATAACCAGAGCCACTTCCTCATCCCCTCAAACCCAGAACCTCTCGCAGAAGAACCCCAAAAGTGCCCCACTTGTGACAGGATACTTCCCGGGACTGGATCAGACTCTGAATGTGGCTCTCCAGCAGGGATACCACTTCCTAAAATCCTGCCCCGAAATGAGATCCATCCTTCATGAAATCCTCCCCACTCCACAAAGAGTGTCTTTCCGCCGTCCACCTAACCTTCATAACCTCTTGGTTCATCCCTATGAAATCCCCAAACCACCTTCCCTACCCTCTGGCTCCTACCCTTGTAACCACCCCCGGTGTAAAACCTGTCCTATGCACCCTCCCACCACAACCTATTCCAGTCCTGTAACCCGGAAGGTGTACACGAACAAAGGCAGAGCCACGTGTGAAAGCACCCACGTGAGTTACCAACTGACCTGCCTACACTGTGACGCTTTCTATGTGGGAATGACCAGCAACAAACTGTCCATTCGCATGAATGGACACAGGCAGACAGTGTTTGTTGGTAATCAGGATCACCCTGTGGCTAAACATGCCTTGGTGCACGGCCAGCACATCTTGGCACAGTGTTACACCGTCCAGGTTATCTGGATACTTCCCACCAACACCAACCTATCCGAACTCAGGAGATGGGAACTTGCCCTTCAATATATCCTCTCTTCTCGTTATCCACCAGGCCTCAATCTCCGCTAATTTCAAGTTGCTGCCACTCATACCTCACCTGTCATTCAACATCATCTTTGCCTCCACACTTCCGCCTCGACTGACATCTCTGCCCAAACTCTTTGCCTTTAAATATGTCTGCTTGTGTCTGTGTATGTATGGATGGATGGATGTGTGTGTGTGTGTGTGTGTGTGTGTGTGTGTGTGTGTGTGTGTGCACGCGCGCGAGTATATACCTATCCTTTTTTCCCATGCTGTAGCCCTTGCTTGCATGCAGTAGTACCCATACACACTGGTTAAATCAAACACCCTTACACGAAAATCCATGTACAGTTACTCCAATGGTCCCACATCATTGTCCTCAACACCACATAACCTATAGTGTGACAGGTTGCATTGCCTGTGACCCACTAAGTTTGTACTGGCAACAGGCACATGCAACCCTGTGTCCACTAAAAACTTGTACTCTTTACCTCTTACAGCATCTATTACTGCACACTCCACCTCTGCATAAGTATTTATTACATCCAATTGTAAGAGGAAAGTTTTCAGGTGGACTTGGGTTCTCTCTTGCAATTAATGGCTGCCTTCCACCTCATTTCCTACCCCTTTGCCTATTATCAAAGTTCTCCTACTGATATGCCCCATTTCCTGTATTTCCCTGTGTCTGGTGACACTACCTCTGTAAACTCCCTTTCTTTCCATCTCTGTAACACTTAATGTTCACAGAAAATACCTCATGTCTATCTCCTAACCTGTTTTTTGTAAATTTCTTCACATTCCTTTTCAAATGTTACAGCAGAATGTAGATCCTTTGCTGCACGTGTACACACCCTTCTTGACATGTCCAGCAGCAGTCCCATCAGAAAAAGCGTTGAGTGCCCTCTCCCTAGCTTCTTGCAGCAAAACTGCGTTTGATGCATCACACTGCCCTTACTTGTGTGTCTGCTCATCACAATTATCCTGTCTGTAAAAATCCACAAATTCTCCATCTCTCGTCACAGTTATGCACAACTACTCCTGAAAATTCATCACACTTTTGTCTTTTTTATAGCTTGGCAAAAGCCCTTTCTCCAACTGTTCAAGCGGACTATGTTCTTTAATGCTTCTGTACATGTCACGTACATTTTCACTTCCCACTGGTCCCAATTTTGCTACCCGCAATAATTACACAGTTCTGCGACATAAAAATTGTTTCAAATTTATTAAGTGGTTTTTATAGTGTTTTCAATGCTGATTTCAGGAAAAATAGTGAAAAAGTGCATTCACGTACAGTTATTTCACAAACTGCTTGTCTAGTTTTAGCTTTTTTCGATATTTCAGCACTCTAGTGAGTTTCAATTTTTGTTTTTAGGATCTCCATAAACCATTATTTTTCCGTTTTTATACTAGATATGCATAAAATAAAGATTATTTAGGAGAAACCAGCAGTATTTTCAGGTCAGTGCCTGTACGCCGCGCTGCCCCCCCTCCCCCCTCGCCCCCGCCATCACCAAGCAGTGGGCTTCTGCTATTGTCTTCAGTTCGTAGTATCTCTTCACTCTGTGCTGTTCACGTGTTGTTGTTACTAGTGCTTTAAAGTAGTGACTGTTTTCTTGTTTTGTGAAGATGATTAATGGGCAATGGCTACCAGAGGATGTATTAACTCACCAGATTGCTTCTGCTACATTCATGATAACTACACCATTAAAAAAGCAACAAAGAAACATTCCTGATTTTGCTGAAAAAGTATATTTTGCCTATTTTGGTATAAAGTTAGGCAATCAAGATAAGCCTTGTGCCCCACACAAAGTTTGTTTACTGTGTGTTGAAGAACTGAGGCAATGGTTTCAATGTAAAAAGCAGTACTTACGTTTTGGACTACCAATGGCTTGGAGGGAGCCTAATAATCATAGTGATAACTGCTATTTTTGTTCTTGCCATGTACGAGGTTTCAATTTGAAAAACGATAATAATATCTCTTGTCCTAACATTCAATCAGCCATTCACCTTGTTCATCATGGACCTGAAGTACCAATACTCTCCTCCAGACTCTTTGGATGATATAGATGATAATGAGCCATTGGCTCAGCAAAGTAATAGTGAAGAAGACTATGGATGGTATGTTCCTGGCACAACAGATCCCATTCCATTCTCGCAATCTGAACTGAACAATTTAGTTAGAGACCTAGGCCTTTCTAAAGAATCGGCAGAGGTCTTAAGATCTAGATTGAAAGATAAACGTATTTTGGCTCGGGGTACATCCTTTTTTTGGTATCAATCGAGGGAAAAGGTGTTTGTATCTCACTTCTCTCAAGAAGGTGGCCTGGTGTTTTGCAGTGATGTTCGTGGACTTTTGGTACGTTTCAAAATAGAATATGCTCGTGATGAGTGGAGACTTCTTATTTATTCTTCAGAAAGAAGTCTTAAATCAGTACTTCTACACAATGGCAATAAGTATGCTTCTATACCAGTTGGACACTTGGTTCACTTAAAAGAATGCTACAAAATCCTCAAACTGGTTTTAAGCCAACTCTGCTATTCAGACCACAAATGGACACTATGTGATGATTTAAAAGTGATTTCAGTGCTGCTTGGTCAACAAAGTGGCTATACAAAGTTCCCTTGTTTTTTCTGTGAATGGGACAGTAGAGACAGAAAGCAACACTACATAAAAAAATGCTTGGCTCTTGAGAAAAACCTTACAGGAAGGGGTTAAAAATGTTGAGAGGAAAAGCCTTGTAGATCCCAAAAAGGTGTTTCTCCCACCACTTCACATTAAGTTGGGGCTTATGAAACAATTTGTTAAGCCATTGCCAAAAGAAGGGGGTGTATTTCCAATATCTTTGTGGACACTTTCCTGGTTTATCCGATGCAAAGCTAAAGGAAGTAATCTTTGTCGGACCAGACATTAGAAAACTTATGACAGATTGCAGATTTGTGGACAAAATGGAAACAAAAGGAAAGGCAGCATGGATGTCTTTAAATTAGTTGTACCAGTTTCATAGGAAACGAGAGATCCAAACAACAAGACAATTGTCGCGAACATGCTCGACAACTTTAAGGAGCTGGGCTGTAACATGACAATTTAAGTTCATTTTCTCAACTGACATCTTGACTACTTCTCTGCAAACCTTGGTGATGTGAGTGAAGAGCAGGCCTGATACTTTGCGTCAGTGGTCAGCTGACTGCTGAATTCTGATGGCTGGCTGCCAGCCAGCATGCGCTGCAATGGTGATGCAGTAGTCGCACACCAGTGGTCCCCTTGCATAGGCTAGCCATGTACTTTTCACACCAACAGTGTGCACTTGGCAATGCTTTGTCCGCAATGGCAGCAGGCATTACCCAGCTACATCATGGCAAGGGATGTCCACCACATTGAGGCACCGATCCTGTGATTGCAATAGACAGATGCTGTGTATGGAGTGACCCGCTGCCCCTTGAGCAGGAGTCAGGCATACTGGCGGAGATGACATGGTGTGACCAGCTGCTTTATTGCACAAATCTGGGGAGGGGCTTGGTGTGTAGAGCTGTTGCCCTGCAGTTGCCTTGAACTATTGATTTCTAGGCCTTGAACCGATAACTTGTACTGGCAGGTCCTTGTGGCTTTGTTGCCCAGCAGCACAGCTCTGTCATCCTGGTAGGTCTGAGAGACTCAGAATAATTCTATTACAAAATGACTAGTACCTACAGCCAGCAGTGACCCACTTGTTGTGCATATGTGCTACTCCCTGTCACATATCCTAGGACACTACTGCTACTGTCAGTCCGGAAAATTGCCTTGCCCCTTGCTGCACCAGTCTGTGCAGTACTGCTGAGTTTGCTGTTTCAGCAAGCTAACTGCTTCAAAACATTGCTCTGGCCTGGTTGAATTGTTAGTGACAACAGCCCATGCTCGCTTGCTGTCAGCGCAGCTGCAATACACTGCTCAGGCTTGCACTAATACTCCCATGTTTGGTTGTTACATTACACTTTCATTTACAGAATTATTTGTAAATAACTCCAGACTTTCAGAATATGACTGTATGGAAATTACATGACATTCAGGAAAATGGCACATATCAGTGGATAGAGCATCTCTCAAAGTTTAGCTTCGTAATATACACCAAGGTTTAGTAACAGGCACATTTCTAAGCAGAAGGTGTATAAGAACATTTAGACACATCATCCACTCCATGTTGACGCACTGAATTAGTTTGCGCCTGCAGATTGGTGCCAATGAACAGATTGCTAAAATGGCCTGTTGTCATGCTTTCCCGGGCAGTGACTTGAATGTCTGGGTTGCAAACAGTGCCCATATTGACCACTTGCAGTGTGAATAAAAACTTGGAGAGATGCTTTATCAACTGATATGTGTCATTTTTCTTTGTTTAGTAGTTTTTGTGCAGCGGCCTTCTGGAAGTCTGAAGGTACTTACAAATAACCCCAAATATCTTGAACAATTGAAAGTCCAGGTTGGAATATCAACAATATTGTTAAAAAGAATAAATTGGTACTCACCATGAGGATGACATGTTGAGTTGCTGAGGCATAATGAAGAAACTGTTCACCAGAGCAGCTCGAGACCACAGTCATGTGTACATGAGGTGTGCTTGTTTGTGTGATATTTCTGTGTTTCCTTTGCTGAACAAAGCTTTGGCCAAAAGCTCAATGTGTAACAGTCATCTCATTGTGCCTGTCTGCTACTCAACCTATCATCTTTATGGTGACTGGCAATTATACTGTGTATCTTGACTTATTCTACATCCACAGAGGTTTTCTTGGTTGAAGTGATCTATGAACCACGATGAATTAATTTATTGGTGAATGCTGGCATTGTGAAGGCTGCTATACAGTCTGTGCAGTAAGAAACATGAAGTCTTAAATCTTACAGCCTAGATTAGATAATGTTATTCATTGTGTAAACCGGTAAGTGAGCAGCCCAAGATGGGTGTATGGAATATATCAGGAAAACAACACGTGGGAATCTTGATATTACTCAGTAATCACTTTGCTGTGATTTAATGTTCATTCGGCAGATTCATGTAGAAGTACTCCTAAAGGGTGTGTAACCTCCTTAGAATTCAAAGTCCAACTTTTTCCCATCTTGGTTTGTCCTTGTAAAGTTTTTTTCTGCTCCCTTCTCTTAACACCTGGATGAGATATATTTTTCATAGCACAGAATTCATTCATATTTTGAGTTATTCCTTTTATTATTATTATTTGCAGTAATTACATAACTTCACTTGTTCATAGACATTCCATTGAAGATGGAAATGCATTGTTTGTGTTTCCCTGTAGCTCCACATTAATATTTTTAGTCCAAGAAGTATTTTTTTTTTTGCTGAATTTATTAACAGACATTCTTAATGTAAGCATATTATTATTTCCCCTATTGTCTCTTTATCCAGTAATTGTAATTATTGGATAAAGAGACAATAGTACAAGAATTAGTGCTTTGAATCAAATGTGTCTGTCTTAAATGTTGGCCTTTCTTTCAGATTATGGAGAAGAATGTGAACAGCTAATATGCACTGTTGCGCATTGTAGAAAAGTGTACCCAGATGCTTGTTCGGAAAGCTTAATAAAGACTAAAAGATTGAAACTCAATTCTGTGGTGAGTGTTTTCAAATAAAGTTTCCACCTAATATTCACTTACAAACATCTGTAATTGTCAGTGCTTCAATACCACCTGTGTATGTTGTTATTTTGTAATATTGCTGACATGTAACTGTGGGCATGGATAGTGTCAGTATAAGTGGGTATAATTTAGCATCTTACACTTGTAGATCTAGGATGGATAAAGGAGGAGCTGCCATTTTTGTAAAACAAGGGTATAAATGCAAAACTGAAGAAGTGAGCAAATTTTCTGTGATCAGCACTTTTGAGGTTTGTGCATGTGAACTTAAGCTAGATAATGTAGTAATGATATTAGCATCAGTCTACAGGTCCCCATTAGGATACTGGGAGTCAGACAAAAAGAAGAAGTTATTAATCTGTGGTGATTTCAGTGTAAACTTTCTAATTAATTCTGATAGGAAAAGTGAACTAGAAGTGTTACTAACAACATATAACTTAGAATCAGTGATCAATTTCCCTACACGTATAGCTCAGGACAGTAGCATGGTAATAGATAATGTATTTGTACAGAAAGTGGATGGAAAACAAACACATGCTTTCCCTGTGGTAAATGGATTGTCAGACCATGATGCACGACTGATTAACTTACAAAACCTAACAGGGTGTACAGTTCAGAAACCATTAAGTAAAAGTGTGTGGTCGCTTAACTCGGTATCTATACAGCACTTCAGAGAAAGCTTAAGAAATGTTAATTGGGGAGATGTATATAATAAGCCAAATGCTAATGATAAATGCAAAATATTTCTTGTTAAATTTATATCCCTCTTTGAACATTGTTTCCCAAAGAAAATTACTAAGTGTAACACCAGACATTTTTCAAAGAAACCTTGGATTACTACAGGTATTCAGCTGGTCCCGGTAAAGGTTCAAGTCCTCCCTTGGGCATGGGTGTGTGTATTTGTCTTTAGGATAATTTAGGTTAGGTAGTGTGTAAGCTTAGGGGCTGACGAGCTTAGCAGTTAAGTCGCATAAGATTTCACACACATTTACACAGTGCCGGTATTAAAGTGTCTTCAGAAAGAAAAAGAAAACTGTATAAGACAGAAAGAAGTAGTAAAGATCCAGAAGTAGTTTTACACTATAAAACATACTGAGAAAAGTTGTTAGGAAATCAAGAAATATGTATGTTAGAGAAGAAATTAACAACTCTGGCAATAAAATGAAATCAATATGGAATGTTGTTAGAAGGGAGACAAGAAAAGTAACCACTGGGGTAGGTAGTATTACTGTTAAAGAGAACAAGACCATCCTAACCAACAGTACACAAGAAGCTAATGTATTTAACAATCACTTCTTAAGTGTAGGAGAAAAAATGGTGAGAACACTTCAAAAGAAAAAGCTAGGCATTATGTGGAAGAGTGTGTTTTGAAAAAAAATTAGTCAGATTAAGTTTCACCTAACAACCTCTTGTGAAATGAGTAAAATTATTAAATCTCTAAAAAACAAATATTGGATTAGATGGCGTCTATAATAAGATATTAAAATAATGTTGAACAATCACAGCTGATGTTCTGAGTCACATATGTAATGCATCACTAACTCAGGGTATTTTCCCATACAGGTTAAAATATGCCATTGTCATGCCTCTCTACAAAAAGGGGGGGCACCACAGATGTCAATAATTATCGGCCAGTATCCTTACTTACAGCATTCTCAAAAATCTTCGAGAAAGTAATGTACTCGTGTGGTTAGCCATCTCAACAGCAGTGGGATACTTAGTAAATCACAGTTTGGATTTCAAAAATGCTGTTCCACTGAGACAGCAATATATAATTTCAATGTCCACACAATAGAGTCTTTAAATAGTAAAATGTCACCTATATGATTTTCCTGTGACTTGCCCAGAGCATTTGATTGTGTGAACCATGACATTATATTACAGAAATTACAATTCTATGGTATAAATGGAATAGCATATGAGTGGTTTAAGTCATACCAACAGAACAGGAAGCAAAAAGTGTCCTTACATGGATCAGATGATGTAAATAAGTTTGCCATTTCATCTAACTGGGGTGAAATTACATTAGGTGTTCCACAGGGTTCAATCATGGGATCCCTTCTGTTCTTGATATATGTGAATGTCCTCCCTTCCTATCTGAAACAGGAAGTTGAACTGACACTGCTTGCTGATAATAAAAGCATCATTATTAATGCAGTAAAAGAAAGTCCAATTGAAAGTGAAACAAATAAGGTCTTTGGAAAAGTCATTAATTGGTTTTCTGCAAATGGGCTTGCTCCAAACTTTGAAGAAACACAGTACATCCAATTTTCTGCTGCAAGAAGTACAGTTCCTTCAATAAATATAACACATCAACAGAAGTCAGTAGACAGGATAGAGCATAGTAAGTTTTTGGGTGTACATATGGATGACAATCTTAATTGGAAAATTCGTATTTTGGATCCCCTAAAGCGACGTAAGTTCAGCAACTTTTGCGATCAGAATAATTGCCAATTTTGAGGATATAGAAATTAGTAAGCTAACATACTTTGCATACTTTCACTCTCTGATGTCATACGTAATAATATTTTGGGGTAACTCAACATTTAGACAAAAAGTATTCACTGCTCAAAAAAAAGTGGTTAGAATAATGTGTGAGGTTCATAGTTGCACGTCTTGTAGATATCTTTTTAAAACATTGGGAACTAATGAAATTTGTTCTCAACAACATGGGTCAGTTTAAAAACAACAGTGATATTCATGATTATAATACCAGTAAAAAGAAATACACTCCTGGAAATGGAAAAAAGAACACATTGACACCGGTGTGTCAGACCCACCATACTTGCTCCGGACACTGCGAGAGGGCTGTACAAGCAATGATCACACGCACGGCACAGCGGACACACCAGGAACCGCGGTGTTGGCCGTCGAATGGCGCTAGCTGCGCAGCATTTGTGCACCGCCGCCGTCAGTGTCAGCCAGTTTGCCGTGGCATACGGAGCTCCATCGCAGTCTTTAACACTGGTAGCATGCCACGAGAGTGTGGACGTGAACCGTATGTGCAGTTGACAGACTTTGAGCGAGGGCATATAGTGGTCATGCGGGAGGCCGGGTGGACGTACCGCCAAATTGCTCAACACGTGGGGTGTGAGGTCTCCACAGTACATCGATGTTGTCGCCAGTGGTCGGCAGAAGGTGCACGTGCCCGTCGACCTGGGACTGGACCGCAGCGATGCCAAGACCGTAGGATCCTACGCAGTGCCGTAGGGGACCGCACCGCCACTTCCCAGCAAATTAGGGACACTATTGCTCCTGGGGTATCGGCGAGGACCATTCGCAACCGTCTCCATGAAGCTGGGCTACAGTCCCGCACACCGTTAGGCCGTCTTCCGCTCACGCCCCAACATCGTGCAGCCCGCCTCCAGTGGTGTCGCGACAGGCGTGAATGGAGGGACGAATGGAGACGTGTCGTCTTCAGCGATGACAGTCGCTTCTGCCTTGGTGCCAATGATGGTCGTATGCATGTTTGGCGCCGTGCAGGTGAGCGCCACAATCAGGACTGCATACGACCGAGGCACACAGGGCCAACACCCGGCTTCATGGTGTGGGGAGCGATCTCCTACACTGGCCGTACACCTCTGGTGTTTGTCGAGGGGACACTGAATCGTGCACGGTACATCCAAACCGTCATCGAACCCATCGTTCTACCATTCCTAGACCGGCAAGGGAACTTGCTGTTCCAACAGGACAATGCACGTCCGCATGTATCCCGTGCCACCCAACGTGCTCTAGAAGGTGTAAGTCAACTACCCTGGCCAGCAAGATCTCCGGATCTGTTCCCCATTGAGCATGTTTGGGACTGGATGAAACGTTGTCTCACGCGGTCTGCACGTCCAGCACGAACGCTGGTCCAACTGAGGTGCCAGGTGGAAATGGCATGGCAAGCCGTTCCATAGGACTACATCCAGCATCTCTACGGTCGTCTCCATGGGAGAATAGCAGCCTGCATTGCTGCGAAAGGTGGATATACACTGTACTAGTGCTGACATTGTGCATGCTTTGTTGCCTGTGTCTATGTGCCTGTGGTTCTGTCAGTGTGATCATGTGATGTATCTGACCCCAGGAATGTGTCTATAAAGTTTCCCCTTCCTGGGACAATGAATTCACGGTGTTCTTATTTCAATTTCCAGGAGTGTACTTACACTATCCTTTGCTTGACCTATCTTTGGCACAGAAAGGGGTAAAATATGCTGCTTTAAAAATTTTCGACAAATTGCCAGATGAAATAAGGTGTCTTACAGACAGCAGTTATAGCTTCAAAAATAAATTGAAATATCTCCTTAATAACTCCTTCTATACTATAGATACATTCTTGAATAGGAGGAAATAGATCTATAAATATAGTATATGCATTTTGTGCCATTTAAGGGAATGGGTTAAATAATAGAAATATTAATCCTTTAACTCTGTATTTTATGAAATATTTTGTTTCATATGTGCATTTCTTGTGCACTTGACACGTTGCACATCATAACGGCTACCGTGCCGTGCGATTGGTCAATGGAACACCCAACCAACCAACTATTGCTGACATGATTAAATTGTGTGCTTCTGTGCTTACGCTTAAGAACTACTGAATTAGAACATATATAGTGTGTATATGACCTGGGACAACTGGGAGAGCCGGGAAAAACCCGGGAATTTTTTCATCCAGGAGAAAACCCTGGAAAAACCTGGGAATTGTTTACAATTCTGGGAATTTTTCATTGTTTTAATTTTCAGTTAAATTTTTGTGATTTTGAGTGGTAAGAAAAATATTCTAACAAAGGATATGACTGTACCCCGCTACTGCAGAATAACACTGCTGCAATGAAACATGAATGGGGGGGGGGGGGAATATAACTGCTAAATAAAGTGACTATCCTGCAGTACAAGCTCTAGAACATATGAGAAGCATTCAATAAGTAATGTAACACATTCTTTTTCTGAAACCAGTTTGATTTTATTTAGGTTACCAATACACCATATTATTCCCCACTGTTTTGGCTACAAAACCATATTTTTCAACATAATCTCCATTCAATCTGCCTGCCTTAAGCCATCTTAGTGGGACAGCCTATATGCCCACATGGTACCATTCTACTGACTGATGTCGGAGCCAATGTCTTGCATCAGTAATCTCCCCATCATGCATGCACTGCTTCCTTTAGAGTGCTTCCTTCATTGGGCCAAACAGATGGAAATCAGAAGGTTCCATTCCAACAATTACAGCTGTATGCTGTTAGCCAGCACTTGGGCTATCAGACAGATTTGAACGATCTTGTTGCGATGATGACAAAGGCATCACCCAATGTTTCACCTTGCTTTTTTCGTTGTCAGGTCTCCATAATATTCTGCAGGAAGTGCCTGTGAATATCTGTGATGCTCTGATTTTCTGCCAAAAGAAACTCAGTGCCAGCACTCTGCTTGGAGCACACCACCATTACAGATACTATTCTGAAGGCTTTGTATGGTGCCACCACATATTGGAACTTCATAAAACTATAAGGGCATAAGCGGGAATATTCCATAATGTCCCAAAAATTCTACATTTTTTCCAACCAAAATTGCCCACGGACAAAACAATGTGTTTTGTTACTTACTGAACACCCTCTCTCATGTTGGGTTGACTCTGCGATCTTTGCCAGTGATCAGATGGTTGCATTTAAACAGTTTGTTCGGACTGTTTGGCTTAGGAAGTGCAGTGTACACTAATTTTCTTTTTACAGTTGTTCATGAAGGAGAAAGTACTAGCCTTTGTCTTTTACGGTCTCTTCTGCAGTAGAGGATGAAACATTAGTTACAAAATTAAGCCTTGGACCAGAAAACAAGTACCATCTAAGATCTGATACCTTGATTTCCAGGTACTTACAAATTTGAGACGTGTACACAATATGAATTGTGATATTACTTTTAAAGAAACTTCTATTTCACACAATAAAGCCTATTCGAGTAGAGGTGGTCACAATCATCTCAATTTTTCACTAAATTAGTACATCAATATGTACTGTTCTGAAATAAATCAGATAATTTATAGGTGTCTTTGGTTGTTGTGATTTGTTTGCAGATAGATGCAGAATTTAAAATAAATAAGCAAGATGACCTACAAGAAATTACCTCCACGTCTTGTGCTGTCGATTTAGAGAAATGCATGTCTGATGTCGTGGAGATGTGTGCCACTCGCAAAGAGATCTGTAAAAAGGTGATATCTAAATATATTTTTTTAATAAGCCAATGCAAAGTAGTTGTAGAAATGAGGATATGCCGTAGTCATCAACAACAGTATTGTAATTTTTCTGCATTGTTAACAGCTTCTTTGCCTCTCCATTTCTGCTGGACCACCACCTCCTCCTTAATGCTGGTGTCTGTGCTGCCATCTGCCACATCATCCAGAATGTGAGATCTCTTTCTCCCTTACCTCCTTTTCCCTTCCACATAGCCTTCAAGAGACTGTATTTATAAGCCCCTCTTTCATTCTCAATGTGTGTGCAGCCTCTTTTTGTCTTTATTATTACTCAGTAATGGTTGCTGCTGTCTCCATTCTTGTCGCATGTGGTCACAGGTTGGTGGATATTTCAATACCACTTTGGAAGGTGGATAAAAGTGATGAGCAGGTGTTTCCTTTTAGGGCATAAGAAGAGCACACACTGCCAGCACTGCAGCATGTCGGGTGAGTAGTGTGATATTGACTGGGGACAGGAGACAGAGAGCATGGGTGGGAATGTTCAGAAAAACGCTGGGTGTGTAAAAACATATCAGTGCATGCTAGGAAGGTGGCTTACACCTATTTGTGGGGGGAGGGGGGGGGGTGGCAAACTTCATAGGGCCTAGGGCCACTAGGAGAAAGGCTGGGGACCATAGTACAAGACATAACATACAGCTAAGGCAGTGTGGAGAAGGGGTACCAGAAGAGGAGATTAGCAGATTTGCAAGCAGGTGTTGCCTCATGCCCGAGTATTTGAGACACCTATGGGTCAACCAAGTTGTTTGGGACATAATTGTCATAAGGACAGACAAATACAGGTTCATTACATAGGATGGTGGATATTTAAATACCACTTTGGAAGGTGGATAAAAGTGATGAGCATGTGTTTCCTTTTAGGGCATAAGAAGAGTTGAAGCACTGACAGAAGATGTTACTCCCAGGAGTCATTGAGCTTCAAAGAGCTCTGATTGTGTGATTTGTCAGCAGGTGTGTGTAGTTCGGAAGTGTTCAGTTGGTTTTGTTTAAAGAGAAGACTCAGGAAATATGTTCTGAATAAGGTCCGAGATCAGACCTGCTTAGGCCTATTTAAAATGTTTGGCATAGTGGTTGCAGAATTGCAGTGCAGCACCCACTGATGGTTAGGTTATAGGAAGGAACTTTTTGGATTGGAATGGTGGCAGCTATTCAAATTGAGATATTGTTGGTAAGTGATGAGGTGGTTGTGAACAGTGGTCTTTGTGAAGCCCCGAGGAAGGTGATAGATATCCAAGAATGTGTTCTTGCCGAGATGAGGAGCTGTCACCTAAATAGAATGAAAATAAAAAAATGTCAAATCGAAATACCTTCAGCCATCTAAATTTCCAGTTAAGCAACCAATTTCTGTGCTACATTATGTCATCTTCAGCTCCCCTCCATCCACCAATGTGTAGGAAAAATCCCACCTCTGGTCCAATCAAAATAGGGGCCAGCATTTAGTGAATAGTATCAGAGTATTTTTGACGCAGTGATCCCTTCAATCATCACTTGGTGACACAAGGTTCTGTTGTGTCAAAAATCTATGGATACCTGTCACTGAATGCTGACCCCTAATTTGACCGGACAAGAGATGGGATTCCTCCTACATGTCAATCAGGAGGTCTGAAGAATGTGTAACGTAGCACAGAAACTGGTTGCTCAAATAAAATAATTGGAAATTTAGCTGGCTGAAAGAGTTTTGATTCGACATTTGACACTGAACAGCTGTGGTCCTGCACTCCTCTTATAAAGATGGACTTACAGTTGGTAAATAGAATGAGGTGAGTAGGCATTTAGATTCTGAAGGGATGAGGATAGAGTTGTCTTGGAACATTATGAAGATGACATCAATGAATTTGAAATAATTGAGGGGTATAGATTTCTATATAGCATAGAAAGGGTGTGTCAAGATGATTCGTGATCCTATTGGCATTGGAAAATGCCATTAAGGGGTCAGTAGCAGTGTCACAGCATTTTCATGTGTGATATGTTGAAAGGAGAATTTATGAGACTGTATGGCTGTCAGAAAGGAGGTTGTTGGCTTGGATCCAGCTGGGCATTGGTTGAGTGTAACAAGACAATTGCTATTGAGGATGTTTGTGCAGAGGAAGCTAAAATAAATAGTAACAGAAGTTAAATGGTAAATGCAGAGGAAGTGTGAAGAATTGATGGAGGAAGTAGTAGTTCGGTACAGGAGTTGCCACAGTGTGTGTGGTGGAGAGATGTGCATAATGGAAGGGACATGATAAAAAGAGATGAGTGTAAAGGGAAAAATATTGACAGCCAATGAGAAAGGGAAATGGAGCAATGGACACTGCACCAATGGAGGAGCAGTAAGTTTCAGATTGGATAGTTATTGCAGATGCCCAATATACAATTTTGCATTAGAAATTATTGTCCGGCATACTTTTCAAGTTTATACAGTTTTCATTGCATTTGTGTGTAATACTTCAGAGGGGGTGGGGGTCGAGCATCACAGGAATACAGTAGGACGTAAACTCACATTGTAGTGTCCAGTTATGTGAAAAGTGTTGGTCAGAAATCCACATGCTTTGATCCGCTTGCTACTCAAGGAGGGAATAACATACTGAAATTTTTTCACACAGGAAAACAGCTTATGGAAAAGGTGTTACGAGCAGAACGAGTATGATTAAGTGGTGTAGGGAGTTTAATGGAGGCAGATCAAATGTTCATGACAAATGGAGGAGTGGAAGACCTTCCAGTTTGACTGATGAGTTGGTGCAAAAAATCGAGGAAACTGTTCATGAAGACTGCTGATTGACAGTGGAAGAAATTTCTGCAAAATTTCCACAACTCTCCAGAACCGTCTTGTGGGAAACACTCATAGAAATGCTGGAATATTGGAAACTGTACACAAGATGGGTAACAAAAGGCTGACAGAGCAGCACAAGAAAAATCATGAAATGGAAGGTGAGTATTTTATGAGCTGTATTGTGACTGGACATGAAACATGTGTGGCTCATTACAGGCCTGACACAAGAAGACAGTCGTTACAGTGGCAGCACACAACTTCCCCATTTGCCAAAAAATTCAAATCACAATTTTGCACGACAGTGACCATTCTCAAACAGCCCTTACCCACCGAGGCACTCTTGGACTAATTTGGTTGGGATGTTTTGAACCATCTCCTGCATTCCCCCCCCCCCCCAGCTTATTGCCTTTAGGTTATCACCTTTTCACATCCCTGAAGGCACATGAGTGGAATTAAATTTTCAACCACAGAGCAGATACAGAAATAAGTTCTGAGGTGGAGGAAGGAGCTGGCGGAAAAGTTCTTGGAGGAGAGCATAAAGAAGCTGGTGCCACAACTCACCACATGTATTGAACGGGATGGTGACAAGGCGGAAAAATGGTCAACAAATGTATCAACAATATCCTGTAATTATTTTAAATACACTTACTTTCTGAACATGAACATGATTCGTGATTGTTCTGAAGTAGCAGAATATTAATACATCAGATGAGAGGAAAATGGGCAAATCTGGGAATGAAATAAGTCATGCGGAACAAGCAGGAAGATGATGTGTGGGAAAGTATGTCAGATGTCAGAGAGGTGTATAAGGAACAGGAGCTGGTATATCGTTGATAATCCCAAGAAATGGGTCTGATGTGAATTGAGAAGGTAGGAAGTATGTGCAAATTCTAAGGTCCCAGATTCTCTGTTTCACAAGATACACTGGAAAAAAAATTAGGAATTTTTGTCATTTCTCAACAAAACCAGTAAACACCCGATTCTATAAAGAGTTGAACTTGCATGAATAAAACAGCTTCAAATGTCTGAATACTTCACAAACGAGTTAATGTGTTTAATATTTGAAGTTATAAGCCTTTAAGCAAGAAAAAGTTTCATAAAGTTTGGAAACGATTTGTAAAGTTTTTGGAAGTCACTTAACCCCCCCCCCCCTCTCCCCCACCCCCCCTCTCCCCCCTATGAGCTGCCAGGATGGCTGGGAGTGGCTGGTGGTACTCTGCCGAAGATGGATGCAGGTGTAGCAGGGGATGGTCCCAGAAGGTTATAATAATTTCTTTATTGCTGTTTGCTTGTAGTCATGGGACTTTGAAATTGCAAGTGACATTGATGAGCAAGGTGAATACTCAGTCACAGCATGCCCAAGTATGACAGCCTATGGTTGCTTACCATGCACCCTTCTATTGCAGCATTGTGAAAGCTCAAAATCTCCAGTCACAGTATGGGTGGCTCGGCAGCATTAGCTGCGAGTATGGATAGCTGTGTCACACTCGTTACCTAGAGCGCATTGACACCTCAGAGGAAGTGGGGTTGGCTGGGTGCCACGTTGTCACGAGCAGGAATTAGAGGCCCTACGGCAGTTGGTCCAGCTAAATCATCAGTTTAGCACTATCCTTCACAGACTTGGTGTCACATAACTGCCCCACTTGTTTGATGATTATAAAGGTGTTGGTTGTGGTGTTGTTGGTGGTGGTGGTGGTGGTTTGTGTGTGTTTAAATGCTACTGATCCCCTGCTGACCTTATTGTAGTGTGTGTGTGTGTGTGTGTGTGTGTGTGTGTGTGTGTTTTTGTCATGCTGAACAATCTGTGAGAGAGGCAATGAATGGGTTGCTGTCATAATGGACAGCAGGTTGGGCTGTTGTAGTTCATGGAGACTGGTCCAGGCACAAATGGCCTGATGACACAGGCAGTTGCTTCTACTGACCACGTAAGTCAGTGACAAATGCTGACTGGCACTGGCTGTGACCTGATTAGGGCTCTGTGCTTCATCTTCTGCTCCAACCTCTGCTTTTGTTTTAGTCCCTGTCACTTGGTTTTTAGAATCATGAAAGAAAGTTTTGTATGAGGTCTGTTCAAAAATTTTGGGAACATTCATATTTTCATGCTAATGGTGTGCTGGGGCAAAATACATTTGTCATCCCTGCAGATGCCTGCGTTTAATGTGTAACTGCCAGAAATGTTATTGTTGTATGTCTGTTAGTTATTGTTCAGTTCTGTATTGAGTAGAACATTGGGTCTCTCAGTTTGTGATTTTTGAGATGGCAGAGTTAGAGGAGCAATGTGTCTGCATTAAATTTTGCGTGAAACTCTTGACGACCTGTACACAGACACACCAAATGGGATCAGGAAGCCTACAATGATGAGTGCTTAAGCCATACTCGTGTTGTAAATGGTTCACACGGTTTACAAGTGGCCTCAGAGAAATTAAAGAGTACCCTCATTCAAGATGCCCTACGTCATCTACCGATGATGTTCATGCCGGGGATGTCAATGAAATTGTGTGTGCCTTTCGAAGACTGATTGTCGGAGAGGTTGCAGAAGAATGTAACATTTCAGTTGGATGATCTCATGAAATACTGACACAGCATTTTGCAATGCATTGTGTTGCTCCCAAGTTCGTCCCGTGGCTCATGAGCCGAGGCCAGGAAGACCTTCACCTTGCAATCTGTGAAGAGCTTTGAGAATGAGATCTTCCTTAAGAGAATCATAACTGCTGATGAGACATGGGTCTGTGGCTATGCTGCAGAGACCAAGGTTCAGTTTTCACAATGGCTTGGAAAGGTTCTCCTAAACCAAAAAAAGCTCGTCAAGTCAGGTCAAACGTCAAAGCCATGCTGATAGTTTTCTTTGACTTTAAACGATTAGTTCATCATGAATTTATGCCACACAGACAAACTGTTAATTGATGGTACTATTGAGATGTGTTGCAACGCCTGCAAGAAAATGTGAGAAGGAAATGGCCTTAAATGTGGCAAGAAAATTCATCACTGTTGCATCACGACAATGCACCCGCATATTCCTCTCTGTTGGTGCATGACTATCACACAAAAAATGAGAGGACTGTGCTGCCTCATCCTCCGTTCTCTCCAGACCTGACCCCCCCTTGAGACATAGTTTGTTTCCAAAGTTGAAAACCTCATTGAAAGGATGAAAATTTGTAGTGAAATATGAGACAAAAGGAAATTCCCAGACAGAGCTTTGCACAATTCAAAAAGAGGCATACCAAGGCTGCTGGAATTGGATACCCCATTCAGAGCTATGTATCAGTAGTGGAGGAGAGTATTTCGAAGGAGACAGTATCGAGGGATAAAATACAGGGAGTGAAAAATTATTCACATCTTTTATAGAAACCAAATTATAGTTCAAGATCTGTTAACAGCTGCTGCGGAAGATGGCCACACAAACAAACATGCTATAGTTCAAGAGTTTTTGGACATGAAAGGGAAGCAGTAATGGGGAAGTTGTTGAGACAATATTGTTGCCCGTTGCCTTTGTTATACAGTATGTAAAGTCTTAGACATAAAATCTGGCCAGCCACCACAGAGACTAAATCAGAGCTGTTCACTTGAGGTGGCCAATATAACTGGCCACACCTCAGAATTGGAAGTCTGGCCGTATGCACAATCTGCCAACACCACAGGATGCTGAGTCTCATGGAGGAAGTACTGTCATTCGTCGTGAGCAGTTAGAGCTCCATCTGCTTGTGGTCTGGTTGTAAAGGTATTAAGTTGCGAGTTTGTGACTGTTCTAGGCCTTATTTTTTTAAACCGTACTTTTAATGTCCACTAAAGTTCTGTCTGGTGGAGCCTCAAAGATAATTAGCTTCACTGTCTAACACACTAGTAATAGCAGCAACTTCTGAAAACAATTCCACTAAATAGCTTGGACCTGCTTCAAGATCAGAACAGTCCACACTCGAGAGTTTCTTCGTCCTACAACAGCCACCATCCATACGACACCCACTGTGTAACGCCACGAGCTGTCTGAGCAGGTTATTTCAGCGTGATACTGTCAGTATATTATCAACTGTCATTTTCTTATTTGCAATTCTAGTATTTATTTTCTGTTACATGTTGTACTTTGCATGCTTAAAACATTGTTCAAGAGTTGTAAAACAGACGCATGTGGAAAAAGGTCTAACAATGTGAGACAAATTATTCTCTATGGGTTTAATGGGGGGCTGAAGGCAACAGAGGCAGTGCAGAACCTTTATATTGTGTGTAGAATGAGTGTTTTTTGAAAAGGGTTTTCTTTTTTCATGAAAGATTGTTCTGCTTCTGTAATTTTCCACTTTCAGGAAGTCTCTATAACAAACGTGCTACACTGTCACCATTTGAATGTCATGTGACATTTGGATTCAATAATCAATGCTCAGACGTCCAGAGTAAGTATACTGGATGCTTTACCTCAGAGCAACAAAGTTCAAAGGGATGACTATTGCTGTATTTCTGTTTGAACGTCACCAGTTCACTCATTGAAAGTTATGATGCAGTATTTTACTACTGATGTCCTATGATGCCTTTATGTTAACCTCTTGCAAAGAAAGTAATGGCTCAGCCCTAACAAAAGACTTATACTGAAGCAAAAGATGTTTTGAACATAGTATTTTGCATACAGTGGCTCAAAAAGAATGTTGTGCACTACGAACCCCCTACCCAGTGCGTGCCTATCGCAGCTGGTATTTTTGTGTTGTATGATAAGATCATGCTCTTGCTGATTTCACAAACAGAATTATCCAAAACTTTTTGATGTCACCTCTTGCACACTTATTATTCTGACCTTATTCCATCAAATATTTACCAGTCATGCTCATTATCGAAAAACCGTTAAGAAAGTACCTTTCTGTATGAAAATGCACTTGAAACCTGGTTTGACAACATCTTTAACTCATATCTTGTAGAATTCTACAGGCATTCACAGTAAACTATCGGAGCAATATCAGACTGTTTTAGACAATGTGAGAGAATAGTCTGTTGATGTTTAATTTCTCTGTGATGTAAAATAATGAAAAATGTTATTACATTACAAAATTTTAAACATGGCTGAAGCAGCAGTTGTTGAAAATATTCACGGTAAATGATAACAGCCAAACAGTTGCAGGCTAAAGATTCATTGAAATCCTTGATCACAGTTTTGGTATATCTAAATAAACCTTCATCAGAAGAAAAAATACACTAAAATCACATCCTGAAGTGGAGATACATAAAGTAATTGTGCCAAAGGCATCTCCAGTAGTTAAAATGTCACCTCCATCTGTACAGCATAATTATGAAGAGAAGGTCGATGAGAACATGGAATATTATCAGTACTACTGACAACACCTTTTGCATGATAGTTTTATGTATCTCCACTGCAGGATGTGATTTTAGTGTATTTTTGCTTCTGATGAAGGTATATTTAGATATATCGAAACCGTGGTAAAGGATTTCAGTAAATCTTTATCCTGCAACTGTTTGGCTGCTATCATTTACCATGAAGGTTATTACATTATGCATTGTACTAACACAAATGAAATGGGTCGATCTATTGTCTTGTCTCACTCAAATAGTATAGAAATGTGGCAGTTCATAAACAAATTGAATAAGATTTTCTTGGTGATTTTAGATCTGACTGCCAGTAGTTCTGTAACAAAACAGGTAAAAATACATCCTTCAGCGAGACTGAAAACGGGAGCCTTAGTAGTCTTCACTTCACAGGCAACAATGTTATGTCAGAGATGGTGAAGAGCTACAGTATTAGTCACAATCGTACTGCCTCAGTTGTGGCTTTGAAAGATAAATCACAATGTAATAGGTAAGATTAGTTGCAGTTTCCATGTGGAACAGCTTTCCTGTACTAAAAACTATAAATTGATAACCTTAGGTGCAAATCTCTCATGTTATTCAGTGAAAGTGATAGGAATAGATAAAGTAAAATTAGCGGATAATTCTGTGTCATCCAGGAAGTAATTATTGTTCAGAGTTGTCAAATACAGTATAACCCTGCTTTTACATTTCTGGAATTAACGTTTTCCCACCATTTAAGACATTTTTTATTGGTCCTGTCAAATTTCCTATGCCCACAATGTTAATTTGCACCTGATTTTGCGTCAATATATTTATAATTTTCCTGCAATTTACGCATTACGAAAAAATATTTTGTGGAGAAAATAAGATGTTGGCTGTCCACTAGTGTTTACAGATATTAAGTGGTTAAGTTTCTTGACACCAGGCCACTCTATTCAGCAGATTTGAACAGGTAAACGAGTATCAGTTATAACGATTAGTGTCGTATCTCCCACTGCTGCCAAGCTCTACTTGGCATGCGCGCTCTTCTGCATAACTGATGAGGCAAAGTACTTGATAACCTCAAAAAGACGAGTACAGTGCAAGAGATGAAGAATAACACATATTCAAACACCATACAAAATAACTTATTTACATATTTGCACTGGACAACGAGAAAAAATTCTCAAAATGCATCGTGCTAAGCATGAAAAAATATGTAACTAGCGCAGTATTTCATTACTTAAATAATGAATGACAGCTGCAGGCTTTCCAAAAGCATCAGTTATGAAGTTTGAAAGTAAAAATTCTCGAAACACGTCATTAAGCATGAAAAACTGTATCTAGTGCAGTATTTCATTATTTAAATAATGAATGACAGCTGCAAGCTTTCCAAAAACATCGATTATGACGTTTGAAATTAATCCAAATGTTTCCATGTCCCAGACAGTTATCAGTTCCAGTTACATCAGCAGTTTTTATTAGATAATAAATGTTTGTTAGATGATAAAGTGCCTGACAAGTCTTTTGATGCCTGTTATGTACATATATCATACATAAAGTGGAGGAGGGCATCCCATACCTCACAGTTACAACTTAAAACATTATTTCTCACATTTTATATTTTCCCACATTTTACACCATTATTTTGAAGTCCCTTGAAAAGTTTAAAAGTGGGGTTTCACTGTATATCCAGAATTGTTGCCAGGGTTCAGTTGTACTAGTTACAGGAAGAATACAAGACAGTGAGTCCGTTGAGTTGGCTGCGAAGTGACAACAGATTCTGTTTCGACGACATGGCTGCCGAGGTTTGGAATACCTTACGTTTCTGTAACTATGTCTAGAGACTAGAGTGCAGTTACTAATTATACTTAGATGCATCAATTGGAAACTAAATAACATGTAAAGAACTGAAAAATAAAGAGCTAATCGGCAAACGTGTTTCACATTTCTGAAACATCTTTAGTGTGTATACTGTCCATGTTATGTTTGGGCACCTCCTCGTTTTTATAATTATAGACTCAGAAAACATTTTTCTTGAGATTGCTATCACTGGAACTATTGCCAAAAGAGAGAATCGAAGAGATGACAACACAGCATTGATGGCAAAACCTGAACAAATCACAAAGTTCCAATCCAGAAAGGCTACTGTGTTGGAAATCACAAGCAATGTTGAAACTTAAACTAGTCACAGCTAGTGAGGCATCAATAATGTGAACATCCTCTCATTGCTGTAGTAGAGTCAAAGGAAGGAAAAAGCATGTCTCCTACATTGTAAATGAGTAGAGACTTTATTATTTACTATAAAATAACCTTCATGCAGTAAAAAAAAAAAAAAAAAAAGCAATTTTCCAACTCACTGTCACTTGCTACGCACAGATTGTTCTGAACACTTCATCAAGGTTACATGTAAATATCTAGCGAACATAGGAGGATAATTCAACTCTAGCCTGAAAATCCATGCATCACTCAGTCGCCAAACATTTTCTGGATGACATTTTATATGCAATTGTTTTTTGAGACAATGCCATTGATTTGTGAACATTCATCTTGCTGCCTATGTAATAACACTTTAATTGTGTCGTTTCCTTAGTCATTGTTTTGTGATGCCCTTAATTCATATCGGATATTTGTGAATCAAAATGTATTGCCTATATAGTCAAGTAACTAATAGTTAGCATGTTTCAGAACAGTGGAAGCAGGATTGCTGTGAGCTTATTACTTAATGACCTGTAATGTACAAGACATGCAGTGACTGTCATTTCAGTTACATAGCAGACGGTAATATTTATTAAGGAATTCTTTGCAGAGTTAATGTAATTACACAATAATGAACTCTGTGCCTGTTTGATGCTAATGAGGCAGGTACTGTGTATATTAGATTGAGCAGATTGTCAGATGTTTCCCTTTAAATATTAAGGGTTTTTGGTCCCATTTTCTGTTTGTTCTTGATGGAAATGTGAGGCGGTATAGCAGGGTAGGTGTTCCTAGTTGCACTTGAGTGTGTAGTGTATGCTAGTCCACAAATCAGGATGAAGTAAGTAGAGCTTAACCACAGTTGTTGCTCATAAGAAGCACCGATGCTCCCCCCCCCCCCCCCCCTCCCTCCCCCTGCTCTATCTTTGCCCTGGTAGTTAGTTCTAGATTATGTGTGTCAACACCAATGTCGTTCAAACCGATTGGATGGCTTAACAGCACCACATTCACTGAGCACCCACCCAATATGAGCATATAGTTGATACTATTATCTATTCTCAACGATTACAGTATTATTGCTGCTGACACTTTGCCAAGAGAAGTGGAAATTGTCTTCTGAATGAAAATTTATATTTTCAGTACACCTAACTAAGACTGAGATCCAAAATAGCAGTAAGAGGTTAACAATACAGAGGGAACTGCAGAACCTCTACTTATTTTCTCGAGTTCTTGCAGTTTGGTCTAATTATTTCCGCACTGTCACACACTAATGGGTCCTTTCGGCTGTCAGAATATTTGAATGGATATTATCAAACTTTAAATGCTGTCACATTCAATTAACTCAGGTAGTACTCCATTTTAGGTTGAATATGATTCTGAATGCAACAACTTATGGAATGATGATTGAATTGTTCTAACAGTTGTGTAGCTAGTACGTGAATTTTTGAAGGAGTTGTGTCAACTGGCAGTCAGTGCTGAATGCAGATATGCATAAAGGCCTTCACCGTCGTGAGCGGTACTCTCCTTTGCAGCATGTTTTCAACACCGTCATAGTAAAATAGCATAAGACTCATTTTTCTGAAAAACTGAATGTGCACAAGTCCTTAAATAAGAACCTGCGAGCAGTAGTAATGCATGAAAGAGAACTGCCTGAGACACAGCAGTGCACTGTCACAACACTGTGTTCACTCAAGCTGATACTGCCGATCTTAAGATGGTATGAGATGCGGTGTACAAAAAAGGACAGCTAGACATGGGTGGATTGGCTATTTCAAATTGTGCCATATCAGGTGAAAAGTGGCAGTGGTAAACCCAGAGCATCCAGTGAGAGAGATGACTGATGTCTGTTCAGCAGCATAGTGATAATCCATTTCTCAGCTGCCATAAAATAAGATATCTTTCTCAGTTTCCTGGATGTGAAAGAACTGTAAGAAGGAGACTCAAAAAATAATGGACTTTTGTGCCGAAGAGTTGCTATTAAGCAGCACTTGACTGTTTATCAGAAAATTGACCACAAGGCTTTTGGGGAAGGGCATTTTGATTTCGAGTGGAGCAGAGCCATATTTTCCGACTAGATAATGTTTTCTGCCATTACCAGTCCTTGTTTCAGATGAGATACAAATAAATTGACTGTATATAGTATCAAAAATGCAATAATTTGTTGATCTCTTCATTTATGTTCTAGCTCCATTCGTTTGATTCCAGTAGCAATTTTCACCCAATCTGTGATACCTAATCATTTAACCTGGAATTGCCTGGGTTGTCTCCAAGAAATGAAGATCTCAACAGCCAAACAGTTTTGATATTAGTAGGTGTACTAGCTATGGGGACATTGTGTCAGTCCTAACTGTCTCATGGACAGGGAGAGAAGTAGATGTCTTCCGTTTGGCATTTGGGGCTGTCTTGGCTCAGTGGGCAGGGTGCCTGTGGAAGATTGAGGGCATCCTCATCGGAGAGACTTCTGTTAGTATTCTGGAATACATAATGAAGCCAAGCGTTGAGCTGCTGTATCTTCAAGGAGGCACCTATTTCCTGCAGATATGAACAGCAAATAGCATAATGAGGTTTCTGAAAGCTTTCAAATACTAACTTACTCATTTCCTCAAGACTCCAGTTATTGAAGTAACCATCCTATTGTCATTTGGTATTCTCCTAATGTCCCCAATATTGTTGTTGCATTCTGTTCTGGTCATGACTTCCTGAAAGTAGTTCCTCTGTTGCCCTCATATCTTGTAGCCACATATGTTGCCCCTAAATACATTGACAAGGAGGATGATGTGTCTAAAGATGTTTTGAATGACTTTGTATCTTCCTTTTTTTTTGTTTCGTCCATTAGCTTTCTTTGTTCCCTGTACTGCATTCAATTATTTTAATGTGTCCATCTAGATTATACAGTTTTTGTCTTGTGATGTAAATTACTGTTGCTTACAGTCAGTTCTGTGCTCGATTCCTCGGGCTTCATATAGATGTAAACCACATAGAGTAGATTTTGCACTGGACCTATGTATTTTCTATGATATGTTAAATAATTGAAATGTCTCAACCATAAATGCTTGTTTTATCATCACTATTCTGTTAATCTGTGTTAAGCATGTATTGTAACTACAGGACTATTTCTGAGGTGGTTCAACAGCTTGGCTTGATTAAGTTAAGTAACCAATGTTTTCACATCTCTGTTGATCTCTTTACTCTTTTTTCCTCACTGACATTAATTTAACATTAGGGTGTTTCAGGAGTTATTTCTTCTTTTGTAATTCATGTATAGCATCTTCATTGACATGTTTCTTTTATGAATTTGCAACTACTGCTAAGTCATATTCTCAAATTTTCTTGTACAATTGCTATGTGTTACTCCATCAAAGGAATTTTTTTGCACAGCATTGTTGCGGTGCAGAAGTTAAAATTGTGTAAGGTTTTATATATCTCAGTTAAGTAACACACAATTCATATCTGATTCAGCAAATTGGTCTTAATGTGGCTTACAGCGGGCTTTGACACTCATCATAAGTTGAATTCGGTAAACTGTGTTCCTAATCGGACTGTTTAACCTAAATCTCACAGCTATGACAGAACTTGAATTCTTAAATACCATAGAAAATACTAATACAGTGTGGCAGATACAAACACTTTTTTTAAACACAAATAAATCAAATAACTAGATAACAGTGTATTTGCAGGACCACAACACCATCCATCAAAGCAGAGCTGTCCAGGATTAGTTTCAGGGCCAAGACAAGATAAAGCTAATGGCATTCATTCCATGACCGCCGGACCTCAATCCAATAGAGAATTTGTGGATGGAAGTATCAAAGTCATTGCCATGTGGACCTACAAATGCAAATGACACTCGGACCCATATAAAAAAGGTG
Organism: Schistocerca gregaria; assembly: GCF_023897955.1. NCBI lineage: Eukaryota > Metazoa > Arthropoda > Insecta > Orthoptera > Acrididae > Schistocerca > Schistocerca gregaria. The sequence goes on from NC_064923.1 coordinate 568,592,370, forward strand.
TGCTTAGTGGAATCAATGCCGGGGCACCTTAGAGATACCCTGTGTGATGATGGTGATAATCAGTCAAGCATCTCTTTAAGGGGGATAGCACGTCAAATGGGCCGACTTGGAGCAGGAGAGGCACCACAGGAAATTTCAATTTCCACTGTCTATACTTTTACAAATAAATTCATAAAACTTTGTCAGCATGACCAGGAAGAATTCAGAATTTACACTCATACCAGTGAAAGTTCTAAAACATAATGAAGTAATTTTTTTTAACATGTGATTCCCCCCCCCCACTTACTAATGGCAGCATTTGTTGCTATAGGTACACATTTCTTCTTAAGTAAGAGAGATTCTTCGATGAATTTTGCACAGCATAAAAACCATGCTTAAAGGTGTATGAAACTCTAGAATTTTCCAAATCTATTAAAAACTGTGGTAAAAATTGAGGTAATTAAATATAAAATTTGTTTTTTTCCAAACATGAAGTTTAAAATATAGCAGTTCATTCTTTTTACACTGATGTGACAAAAGTTATGATAGTGACATGCACATATACAGTTGGCAGTAGAACCGCGAACACGAAGTATGAAAGGGAGTGCATTGGCGGGGCTGTTATTTGCACTCACGTGTTTCATGTGAAAAGTTTTCCAATGTGATTATGGGGGAATTAACAGACTTTGATGCAGAATAATAATTGGACCTAGATGCATGGGACATTCCATTTTCATAAATTATTAGGAAATTCAATATTCTGAAGACCACAGTCTCGGTAGTAGTACACAAGTAAATAAGTTGTCTCAGAAGCATATAATTAAATTTCCTCCTCTCATCTCATAGCAGTTGATCCTATCTCGTAGCAGTTGTTTCAGTATGAAGTGAGAAAATAAAAGTTCTAGGGTTCTTAAGCACAAGATGACATGAGATTCTTGGTGTAGTCCCAGTCAGAAACGTTGCAAAAAACCAGGGAGTTCTCTGTTCTTTCGTCCCATAGGCATTTTCTTTCATGCATTACTACTACTTGCAGACACTTATACAGGGTGAACATCATTAAAACTGACAAACTGTAGGGACAGATTCCTGACTCGAAATTGAGGAAAGAAGGTCCTTTGAACAGTTGTCGGGGAAATGCATATTTGCCATCATAGATGGCATGACGAATGGAAGTTCCTCTGACCATGTGCCATTCATTCATTTTGTGTTGCAAGCTGTATGATTGAGACAGCATACGGTAAGCAGCAGAATGGTCGAGTATTCATGTTGGGAATGAGCTGAGATGGTGTTTTTGTACAGCCAAGAAGATGGAAACGGTAGGGGCAGTATAGCTGACAGCTGTACCAAAACGAGTATTTTTACAGACACCAACCCCATCTCACAAAATTTCAAGCCCCCTTGTTCATAGAACCTTTTTTTTCTGCCTCCATTTCCAGTCAGGAATTACTCCCTGCAGTTTGTCAGTTTTATAAATGACTTGTGTACATTGGCTCTTTCAGCACAGAGAGCCTTAAGTTTTTAGTAGAGTATGTGGAACACACAGCAAGGAGAGTATCCCTTGCAGCAGTGAAGATCTTTATGCATATCTGCAGTCATCACTGACTGCCAGATGCTACAACTCCTTCCAGAATTCAGATTACAGGCAACTCGACTGCCAAAGCAGGTCAAACATTATTCCATAAGTCATCAGAAGTTGGGCTGAAAGTCAAATTAGTGTCACATTCAGAATCATAATCAACCCAAAATGGGGTACTGCTTAAGGTAATGGTACTGAAGCAATTAAATTGGGATAATACCAATACAAATATTTAGACAGCTGAAAGGACCCGTTGGCAACTAACAGGAATTTTTTAAGATCAGACTGCAAGAAGTCAAGAAAATAAACAGAGGCTCTGCTGTTCGTTCTGTGTTGTTAAACTCTTATTTTTTTATCTCAGTCTTTGGTGTACTGCACACAGAAATTTTCATTCATAAGACACTTTCCACTTTTCTTGGCAAAGCGTCAGTAGCAATTATATTGTAATTGTTGCGAGTAGATAATAGTAACAACCATATGAACAGAATGGTATGGGTGCTCAGTGAATGTGGTGGTGATACGCTGTCCACATGGTTTGAATAACATCAGTGGTGACACACATAATCTAGCGCTAACTACCAGAGTAAAGATAGCTTGTGGGCGTCAGCACTTCTTTTTGGCAACAACTCTGGTTAAGCTCTACTTACTTCATCCTGCTCTGCGAACCAGTATATACTACATAATCTTGTGCGACTAGGGACACCTGCCCTGCTATACCACCTCACATTTCCCTCAAGAACAAACGGAGAAAGGGACAAAAAACTCTTAACATTTAAAGGGAAACACCCATGAATCTGTTCAACCTAATATGTGCAGTACCTATCTCATTAGCACCGAACAGGCACAGAGTACACTAATTCTGCAGATAATTCCTTAACAAATATTACTCCTGCTATGCAAGTGAAATGACAGTCACTTCTTGTGTTGTATGTTACAGGTCATTAAGAAATAAGCCCTCTGCAATCCTGCTTCCACTGTTCTGAAACATGCTGACCGTTAGTTACGTGACTATATAGGGGATACATTCTGATTCACAAATATCTGACACGAATTAAGAACATCACAAAACAATGACTAAGGAAACAACACCGTTAAAGTGTTATTACACCAACAGAAAGACAAATGTTGCCAAATCAATGGCATTGTCTCAAAAAACAATTACATAAGAAATGCCATCCAGAAAATGTTTGGCAACTGAGCGATGGTTGATAGATTTCCAGGACTAGAACTGAATTATTCTACTATTTTCGCTAGAACATGTAACTTTGATGAAATGTTTTGAACAATCTGTGCATAATAAGTGACAGTGAGTTGCTTTTTCGCCTGCATTATATGTACTGTGTATTATTACTAGCTGCCCTCTACTACCTAAGTCTAGTTACAGAAATGCAAATAAGACTCAGTAATACATACTTCTGGTATTCCGACCCTCGCCAGCCATGTCATTTAGACAGAATCTTTAGTCACTGCATAGCGACGTGAGGAACATGTCAGCTGGTATTATTCCTGCTGGTAGTATAACTGAACCTTGGCAACAACGCTGGGTATGTTGACAACTCTTCGAACAAGCGTTACATCCTGGATAGCACAGAATCATCGTGCTAAATTACCTTGATTTATTGTTATAATTATCATTGAATAACCTGAGTGATATGCACATAGTGTTACCAATTTGTAGTTCTGAGTCCAGGAAAGTTATTCCACATGAGAACTGGAATTAAACTTACCTTTTACATTGAAACAATTACTAACAAAGAGATAGAGGGGCTGGCCAGTACTTACCTCAGCTCAGTACAGCCGATAGAAACACAAAAAACAACCGAAAATTTAAGTTCCTAGCTTTCGGAATAAATGTTCCTTCATCAGGGAGGAGAGAGGGGAAAGAAAGGGAAGAAGGGAAAGTGGATTTAGTTACTCACAACCCAGGTTTCCCTGTTGCTTCATAACCTGGGTTGTGAGTAACTAAATCCACTTTCCCTTCTTCCCTTTCTTTCCCCTCTCTCCTCCCTGATGAATTAACATTTATTCCGAAAGCTAGGAACTTAAATTTTCGGTTGTTTTTTGTGTTTCTATCGGCTGTACTGAGCTGAGGTAAGTACTGGCCAGCCCCTCTATCTCTTTGTTAGTAATTGTTTCACATCTTTATATGAGATTTTCCATTAATTAGTTAGATTACCTTTTACATTGTCATTTATCTTTTGTGGCCCCAACTGGGGCAATAAGATAGTGACTAATACTGTAACTCTTCACTATCTCTGATGTACCCTCATTGCCTGTGAAGCGAAGGCTGGTTTGGCTTGCATTTTTAGTTTCACTGAAGGACGTGTTTTTACCAGTTTTAGTACAGAGTTACAGGCAGGCAGATCTAAAATCAACAAGAAAATCTTATTCAGTTTACTTATGAACTGCAACATTTCGATACTGTTAGAGTTAGACAGGACGGTAGATAAACATAGATACATTTCGAATTCCAGTGCAAGTAATATCATGCCTATACAGACTTGTTTGTACTGCAGGTGCCTTATTTTCTATTACTATAGGTTGCTGATAACAGCATTTTGTTTGTGTTAGAACAGTGCATAATATAGTAGCATTTTCCATTATCTTGCATCAGAGAGAAATTAATCATCAACAGACTATTCTCTCACATTATCTAAAAGTCTGACAGTTCCCAGGTACTTCACTGTGCGCACCTGTAGAACTGTACAGGATCTGAGTTAAAGATGTCAAACCAGGTCTGAATTGCATTTTCGTCCAGAAAAGTATTTCCTTGATTTTTTTTTTATAAGGAGCAAGAATGGTAAACATCGAAGGGTATAAGATTATAATGATAGGTGTGTGGAGAATGACTTTCAAAACAAACTCTTGTGAAATCGTCAGAGAACATGATCTTGCAGTAGCAACTTGTGATGCAGTTTCGTAGGTTGTTTTTATTACACTGCAACCAAAAGATGTGTTAGTCATTGGCAATAAATGCCAGCTGCAACAGGCATGACCCCTTGGAGTGGTTCTGAGTATTTGTTGTTTGTTAGGGCTGAGCCATCAACTTCTTAAGAAATTAACATAAAAGGCATCATAGCACATAACTAGTAATAATATTGCAGATGAATTTTCAGTGAGGGAACTGACAACTTTCAGGCAAAAATGCAGCAGTAGTTATACTTTTGACTTTTGCCACTTTGAGTTAGTGAACCCAGTAATTCTACTCCAGACTTCTGAGCCATGCCTATTGAATGCAAATGGTCGCGGTTAACATCTGTTCTCGAGACTTCTTGAATGTGGAAAATTATTGAGCCAGAACAATCTTTCTTGAAACAGGAAAATCATTTTCTGATGTGTTTTCCAAAAAACACTCGCCCCACACACAATACAAAAGTTCCAAGCTGACTTTGTGACCTTCACCTCTCTACTGTATTATACTCATGACAGGGACCTTTTTCCACTTGCGACTGTTTAATGACTCTCAATATGTAACTGCAAGATAAATACTACAATTGCAAATAAGAAAATAACAGCTGATAATACGCTGATAGCACTATGCCATGCCGTGTCTGATAGCACTATGCCATGCCGTGTCCATGTGTTTGGTGGCTGCTGTAGAGCAAGGAAACACTTAATCGTTGACTGTCCTGATCTTGAAGCAGCCACGCGCTGTTTGATGAAATTGTTTCTAGGAGTTTCTGCTATTAGCAGACAAGCAAAATATGATTTTAAAAAATAAGGCATCAAAGAGTATCGAACTCACAACTTGATATCTACATTGCACGATGCTTACTCCTAGGCCATGAGCAGATGGAGCTCTGTAACAGCTCATAAAGAATGACAGTACGTCCTCCGTACACTTCTGCATTCTGCAGTGTTGCCAAATCGTGCCTACGGCCACACTTACAACTCTGAAGGGTGGCCAGTTATATTGGCTGCCTTAAGTGAATCACAACAACTTGGTTTCTGCAGCCTTGGTTTTGTGTCTTTACACTGTACATTGAGCAAGCAGTAAAAGGAAACCAATGCAGAATTTGGAAGGGGAATTACAGATTTGGGAGAATAAGTAAAAACTGAGTTTTGCTAGTGACATTATAAGTCTTTTGGAGACAGTTAAAACTTAGCAGCGCAGTTGAATGGAACGGCTAGTGCAGATAATGGAATAACAGGTGGAATACAAAATTTTTGGACTGGTGCTGCCATCTGGAAAGTAGGAGTAGTAGATCTTTGCACCGTTAGGTGGCGAGAGCTGCATATCTGATGAGTCAGTGTGCGGAGTGGCATTCTGGTGGGAGGACGTGTTGTGTGTCCACAGTGATTTCCGTAATACTCTGTGTTTGGTGTGTGGTGATTTTACGGTGGGTCCATGAACTGAACAGTGCGTGTATACCAAATTCTGTGCGAGTCTCAGGAAACCCTTGCAATGATTCAACAAGTGTTTGGAGGACAGAGCATGAGGCATACGGGTATCCTATCCAGGACCCAAAGAATCGAGACAGGTGAAGAGCATGATCATTGTTTTCTTTGATACCAAGGGAATTGTGCACAAAGAATTCATCCCACCCAACCAAACAGTGAATTCCACGTACTACTGTGACATTTTGCGACAGCTCCATGAAAACGTGTGGTGACAACAGCCCCAACTTTGGCATCAAGGGAACTGACTGTTGCATCACGATAACACGCCCTGTCACACGTCCTTGCTCACCAGGACCTTTTTGACAAAAAACAACATGGTGGTTGCACCCCACCCACCGTACTCAGCAGATTTGGCACCTTGCGACTTTGCGCTATTCCCAAAACTGAAACTGAAGTTGGAAGGCCATTGGTTTGATAGTTTAGAGAGGATTCAAGAAACATCGCTGGCAGTGATAAACACCCTCCAAGAACAGGACTTCCAGAAAATGTTTGACCAGTGGCAGAAGCGCTGGGACCAGTGTGTACGTGCAGATGGGAACTACTTCGAGGGTGATGGTGACCATTAGTCCAAAGGTGAGGTTTTCAGCAGATGCAGCACCAGTCTCAAAAATTTTGGATATTACCTCATATACTCGAATTAAATCGGGTGATGCTGAAAGAATTGGATTAGGATATGCGATACTAGAAGTAGAAGCTCAGTTGGGCTATTTGGGTAGCAAAGTAACTGACAACAGCCGAAGTAGAGAGGATATAAAATGCAGACAGGCAATAGCAACAAAACCATTTCTGAAAAAGAAAAACTGATATCATCTGATATAAATATAATTGCTAGGAGGTTTTGTCTGAAGGTTGTTTTGTAGTGTAGCCTTGTGCGAAAGTAAATTGTGGATGAACAGTAGTTCACACAAGATGAAAATAGAAGCTTTTGAAATGTTGTGGAGGAGGACATTCTACTTAGTTGGGTAGAGCATATAATTAATGGGAAGGTACTGAACCAGACTGGGAAAAAAGGAAATTTATGGCACAACTTGACAAAAACAAAGGAGTGCTTGATATGACACGACCTGAGTCTTGAAGAAATAGTCAACTTGCTAATACAGGGAAGTGTGGATAGTAAAAATTGTAGAGGGAGACCTGTTCATGAATATAGTAAACAGTGTCACACGGATATAGGCTGCAGTTATTATGCTGAAGTGAAGAGGCTTTCATGGGCTAGACTAGCATGGAGAGCTGCATCAAACCACTCTTCAGACTGAAGACCCAAAAACAGTGAAGTTCAGATGTTTTGACATGACACATGCTCAGCAAATGCAAATTGTGCTATATTTCAAAATACCAATGAAGATATCACATGCATAGGCCAGTGTTGTAAAAATTTCATATTATTCCCTTTTAACATGAGATAATGCAGATATAAAGAGTAAGTTTCCTAAGACAATCATCTCAAGATGAACAACCATTTTCTCAGTCTCAGGGAGGAGAAAGCTGAAATTCCAGCGTTGCACTAAATAAGAGCATTTTTGTTGCTGACCAACTGAATACTAATAATTATTTTATTGGAAGCAGTTTGAGACTACAGAAGAATAGTTACAGTAATAACAACAGAGCGGTGTGCCCACCAGACCTGGTCACCTGTGTCCACCTCCTGCCCCCCCCTTCCCCCCCACCCCCTCTTTCAACTGGCGTTTGTTCATTCAGTGCATTCACACAAGCACACCATAGACAAGTGCAGGTATGCTCAAGCAAGTATCATCAAGAAAAATCTGTTTTCTGACCCCTATTCTACATGCAGTTTCATACATCTTTCATTGCCCATTCCTCCACCTTTCGTATGTAGCTTTATTTCTTTCAGTTGTTGCTGTTTTCATCAGTCAGAAATCCTTGATGCAGCTCTCCTTGCAAGTGTGTCCTGTGCCACCTCACCCTTGCATAACTACCAGAAATTACACACGTTTTAATGTACTTACTGTAGACAAGCTGTGGTCTACCTTTGATTCAGTACCTTCTCGTTACTTATTTGATAGACACGTCTGATTTTCAACTCTCTTCTGTAACAGCACATTTCAAAAATTTCTATTTTTACCTTGTGTGAAATGCTTATCACCTACGTTTCACCTTCAGAAAAGAAATTCTAACACTGCTCATTGCTCGTGAGCTAAAATTTTCAGGGAGGAAATGTAGGTGGGAGTGCAGGAAGTGTACTTTTAATGATTGCTCATATTACAACCCAAATTTCTATAAATTTTTATAAGATTGTTGACAGTAGCACAACAATTCTGACTCTCAATTTCCCAAAAAACTGTGAGTTACTTTTTTGAATGCTTGACAAGCTGCATTCTCCAGTGGATTCAGTAGTTCCTTGAACTTTTCATCATGTGTTAGTGATTGTATTTGTGGAATCACAAATATTCCTCCTTTAATTTTTGCTTCACTCGTTTTAGAAAACTTCTGTTTTATGTACAGGAAGCCAGATGTGCATTGACCATGACTGATGAAATTCTTCATTTACCCTACAGTGGAAAATACAGGATGAAACGTAACAATATTTGAAAAGGATAGTTGTTACTCACCATATAGTGAGTTTCATTTCAATGTCTCCAGCATAGAAATTACAATTTCGTTACCGTATTTTAAGTTCATTGTCCTCTGCATTTAGCAAGGCATGGATTTGCATTTTTACTCTCTGGATTTCCAATCACCTTCCTCTCTGAGGAAATGCAGAAAATATTGAAGATTAGTTTTGGTCATCTGTCAAATAAACTAGAAGCTTTTTTTGGAATGTTCTGGGTTGTGCATTTAGCTATTATCTTATGGAAGCATAGTTTAATGAATTTTTGCCGAGGTATATGAACCATTAACCACAGTCTTATTAAAATGTACTGAGTACATGTTGGAAAACAGCTGCAGTACTCAAAAATAATTTTAAAAAAGGTACAAAATCTTATCTCTCATCATTTAACAATAAATATTGGAGTTTATGTTTGCAGAGCTATGTGCTGAATGGTGATAGTGGATCAAAGACAAAATATTTGTTCTCGTGTATAGTATGTGGTGTCGTTAAAGACAAAATGATAAATACTACCAATTTATGATAATTGTGTGTTATAAAATCATTTTACTAATTATTGATAAAATTATTTAAGTGAATAGATAAAAAAATGTACTAACCAATCAGTGGCAGAACACACACATAAAAGACTGTTGTGATTGGCAAGCTTTCAGAGCCAGTGGCTCCTTCTTCAAGCAGTAGGGTTGAAGGGTAAGGAAGAAGGGTGAAGGAAAGGTACTGGAGAGGTCTAGGAAAAGCGGTAGATCTTGGAAATGTCGCACAGAAGTGCAGGTCAGGGGAGACTTACCATACAGGAATAGAATGAAAGTCTTTCCTTCTCATTGTAGACTGTGTGTTAGGTTACACTATATGTTTTGATTTTGACAATCTGTTTAATGTTTTTTAAGCAGAAATATGTCAGACAAGTGATCTTTGGGTTCCCTCAAAATTATAGGGATAGCAAATGGCATGTGGCGTGTGCGATTCTTGCTTGGAGTGAGAAGCCTATGTTGTTGTTGTCTTCAGTCCTGAGACTGGTTTGATGCAGCTCTCCATGCTACTCTATCCCGTGCAAGCTGCTTCATCTCCCAGTACCTACTGCAACCTACATCCTTTTGAATCTGCTTAGTGTACTCATCTCTCGGTCTCCCTCTACGATTTTTACCCTCCACGCTGCCCTCCAACGCTAAGTTTGTGATCCCTTGATGCCTCAAAACATGTCCTACCAACCGATCCCTTCTTCTAGTCAAGTTGTGCCACAAACTTCTCTTCTCCCCAATCCTATTCAATACCTCCTCATTAGTTACGTGATCTATCCACCTTATCTTCAGTATTCTTCTGTAGCACCACATTTCGAAAGCTTCTATTCTCTTCTTGTCCAAACTAGTAATCGTCCATGTTTCACTTCCATACATGGCTACACTCCAAACAAATACTTTCAGAAACGACTTCCTGATACATAAATCTATATTCGATGTTAACAAATTTCTCTTCTTCAGAAACGCTTTCCTTGCCATTGCCAGTCTACATTTTATATCCTCTCTACTTCGACCATCATCAGTTATTTTACTTCCTAAATAGCAAAACTCCTTTACTACTTTAAGTGTCTCATTTCCTAATCTAATTCCCTCAGCATCACCCTATTTAATTTGACTACATTCCATTATCCTCGTTTTGCTTTTGTTGATGTTCATCTTATATCCTCCTTTCAAGACACTGTCCATTCCGTTCAACTGCTCTTCCAAGTCCTTTGCCGTCTCTGACAGAATTACAATGTCATCGGCGAACCTCAAAGTTTTTACTTCGTCTCCATGAATTTTAATACCTACTCCAAATTTTTCTTTTGTTTCCTTTACTGCTTGCTCAATATACAGATTGAATAACATCGGGGAGAGGCTACAACCCTGTCTCACTCCTTTCCCAACCACTGCTTCCCTTTCATGCCCCTCGACTTTTATGCCTGCCATCTGGTTTCTGTACAAATTGTAAATAGCCTTTCGCTCCCTGTATTTTACCCCTGCCACCTTTAGAATTTGAAAGAGAGTATTCCAGTCAACATTGTCAAAAGCTTTCTCTAAGTCTACAAATGCTAGAAACGTAGGTTTGCCTTTTCTTAATCTTTCTTCTAAGATAAGTCGTAAGGTCAGTATTGCCTCACGTGTTCCAACATTTCGACGGAATCCAAACTGATCCTCCCCGAGGTCCGCATCTACCAGTTTTTCCATTCGTCTGTAAAGAATTCGCGTTAGTATTTTGCAGCTGTGACTTATTAAACTGATAGTTTGGTAATTTTCACATCTGTCAGCACCTGCTTTCTTTGGGATTGGAATTATTATATTCTTCTTGAAGTCTGAGGGTATTTCGCCTGTCTCATACATCTTGCTCACCAGCTGGTAGAGTTTTGTCATGACTGGCTCTCCCAAGGCCGTCAGTAGTTCTAATGGAATGTTGTCTACTCCGGGGGCCTTGTTTCGACTCAGGTCTTTCAGTGCTCTGTCAAACTCTTCACGCAGTATCGTATCTCCCATTTCGTCTTCATCTACATCCTCTTCCATTTCCATAATATTGTCCTCAGGTACATCACCCTTGTATAAACCTTCTATATACTCCTTCCACCTTTCTGCCTTCCCTTCTTTGCTTAGAACTGGGTTGCCATCTGAGCTCTTGATATTCATACACGTGGTTCTCTTCTCTCCAAAGGTCTCTTTAATTTTCCTGTAGGCAGTATCTATCTTACCCCTAGTTAGATAAGATTCTACATCCTTACATTTGTCCTCTAGCCATCCCTGTTTAGCCATTTTGCACTTCCTGTCGATCTCATTTTTGAGACGTCTGTGTTCCTTTTTGCCCGCTTCATTTACTGCATTTTTATATTTTCTCCTTTCATCAATTAAATTCAATATTTCTTCTGTTACCCAAGGATTTCTAGCAGCCCTCGTCTTTTTACCTACTTTATCCTCTGCTGCCTTCACTACATCATCCCTCAGAGCTACCCATTCTTCTTCTACTGTATTTCTTTCCCCTATTCCTGTCAATTGTCCCCTTATGCTCTCCCTGAAACTCTGTACAACCTCTGGTTCTTTCAGTTTATCCAGGTCCCATCTCCTTAATTTCCCACATTTTTGCAGTTTCTTCAGTTTTAATCTACAGGTCATAACCAATAGATTGTGGTCCGAGTCCACATCTGCCCCTGGAAATGTCTTACAACTTAAAACCTGGTTCCTAAATCTCTGTCTTACCATTATATAATCTATTTGATACCTTTTAGTATCTCCAGGGTTCTTCCACGTATACAACCTTCTTTCACGATTCTTAAACCAAGTGTTAGCTATGATTAAGTTGTGCTCCGTGCAAAATTCTACTAGGCGGCTTCCTCTTTCATTTCTTAGCCCCAATCCATATTCACCTACTATGTTTCCTTCCCCCCCCCCCCCCCCCCTTTCTTACACTCGAATTCCAGTGACCCATTACTGTTAAATTTTCGTCTCCCTTCACTATCTGAACAATTTCGGGAAGTGTGACCTGAGGTGTAAACAATCACTTAAAGCAGGTGAAGCCTCCTCCTGAGGGGACCCAGGACAAAAGGAGCACGCCATTAGAGACACTGGCAGTCATGGGGGATTTTTTTTGCAATAAGCCAATCACCATCTCAATCTACGTCTACTAAATGTAAATGGAATGAGGTTAAAGGTTCAAAGACTCTCCCAGCTACACTTCGTTTCCTTGTGATATCACACTCCAAAGATGGTGAGTCGTTTGCTACGGTTAATCCGTTTATTATTCAGAAAGGAGTTGGTGCAGTTACAGGCCCTTTGAAATCCTGCTGTTGTTTATACGGTGGGACTTTGCTTCTGGAGACCAGTTGTGAGTTTCAAGCCCAACAGCTGCTTACAGGTTCCCTTTTCCACAGCTATCCTGTCTTTATCGAGGCCCATCAAATGCTGAATTCTTCGCTTTGTGTTATTTACATTCCACGCTGCTTGATGGTCTAAGTGAAGGAAAAATTCAAACTTATCTCCCTCATCAGGGTGTCACTGTAGTCCATCGGGTGGTGAAAATGTTGATACAACCTTAGTGTCTACATGCTCTTTTCCTCATGTTTGATTGAGTAGTGCTTCCATCAAAGATCAAAACAGTCTATGAAGCTGCCTGACCATACATTCCCAACCTGATGTGTTGCTATGAATGTCAATGTTACAACCATACTCACGTCTTTTGTGAAAACACAGCGAAACATGTTACTTGAGGTAGGTACGCTCATTGGGGCGATTGCGTGCCTCACCATCCCTGCTGTATCAATTGTCATGGTGACAATGCTGCCTCGTCCTGTGAATGTCCCATGCATATAGATGACTGGACCATTCAGGAGATGCAGGTGAAGGAAAAAATAACTTACTCTGTCACTCGAAAGTTGTTGGCTAGTTGGAAACCCTGCATCTTACCATCCAGCACTTACAGCATTGTTCTTGCTATGCCTCACTTCACAAAGGCCATGACCATGTAGATTTGCGACCTCCAATTCAGCACTGTAGTTGTATAATTGCACAGTATCATGGTAGCATCCCAGTCCCATTCTCCTCCAGCTGTGCAGCAAGCCATCAAATCTTTGCCCCAGGCAGCAAAATCACTTGCTATACAACATGCAGGCCAGAAAGGACAAATGGAAGACACCTGTGAAGACTTTTTATGTCCTCGAGCCAACAAACATCTGAGTCTTCATTTGCCAACCACAAAGGCTCTAAGAAGTAAAACAAAGTCTAATGGTCTTCTCCTTCGCCAACTCGGAGACCCTTTTCAGTGGTGTTGCTGCATGATACTCTCACCTGGAGGACCTCTGTTTCACCAGTGCACATTGCTTACCATTTTTCTGCACTGGAATCTGCAGGCCGACCCAGTGAGAATGCCAATGCCTCTGTAGATCTCGTGAAGCAGGGTCTTCCACTCTCTACACCCTGTAGCAATGAGTCTTCGAAGGTTGGCGCTCAGCAGCCATTGAGGTGACTGCCCTTGGTTTGTTCCTTCCTCCTCATTCCTTGTTATCACTCTTCTCAAAGGAAACGTTCGCGGCATTAGATACAACAGGGAGGAATTACGCCTGCTCTTGGAACTGCAGCATCCAATTGTTCTATGCCTCCAAGAAACAAAATTGTGTTGTCTTGACTGCTTTGACATGCCACATTTTCTTCCTGTCTGCTTTGGCCTACCCATGAGGATGGCATTACATCTCATGGGGAAGTCATGCTGCTCATCCTGCTTTGACTTATCCCTGAGGATGGCATACCATCTCATGCAGGATGACATTCAGAGCCAAACCATCTCACTGGACACTCAGCTGTAATCTTTTGCAGTCCGCATTTTCCTTCCTCGCTTCACTTTTTATCATTGTGACATCTACATGCTTCCGCCATTTGACTTTAATGCCCACCATTCACTTTGGGGTTCTTCCGAAACCTGTCAGAGAGGAGCCCTCGTGGGTGATCTTCTCAATCAACTCAACCTCATTTGTCTTAACACAAGAAACCCATGTTCCTGTCAGACTCCATGCACACCTATTCCCATTTGGACCTCTCATTCTGCACTGCCCAGCTTGCCTGTCCATCTAGGGTGGTCTGTTCTCTCTTATACGTACTCAGGCAACTGCTTCCCATATGCTATCAGTTTACTGAGTCCCACCCCACCTATGTGTAAATTGAATTGGCAGCTTTCTAAGGTTGACTGAAGGCTTTACTCCTCCCTGGTGATCTCCAACAAACATCTTTTCCCCATGGGTGATGACAAACCTGACAAACGTCATCCTTACTGCTGCAGAGTGTTCCATACCTCGCACTTCATCTTTATCATGCTATGTTCCAGACCCCTTGTGGACTGAGACATGCCGCAATGCGATTCACATGCAGACTCCTGCTTTCTGCAGTTTTAACGGTCATGCTGCTATGGAAAACTGTGTTCGTTATAAACAGTTGCGTCCACAGTGTCGTTGCATTCTTTGTGATGCCCAAGGACCGAACGATGTTCACATTCATATGTTGCAGCACCTTTCTCCTGCAGGCAAGCACTTTCTCCTTTATACATACAATCGCATTTGGGCAGATGGCACGTTTCTCAGGCCCTGGAATGAAGCCACTGTCATACCCATGCCTAACCCCAGTAATAACAAACATCCTTCCTTTTAGATACCACCCAGTTTCTCTCACCACTTCTGTTTGCAAGGTGATGGAACATATGATTCATGGTTAGGTGATGTGGGAGCTCGAATCTCGCAATCTACTAACCACTGTCCAATAAGGATTCTGAGCATGCCGTTCTGAAGTTCCTATCATGTCACCTTGTCAACTCATGTCATGAATGCCTTTCTGTGGAAATATGAGACTTTGGCCATGTCTTTTGATTTGGAGAAAGCCTACTACACCTGCTGGAGGACTGGTATCCTCTCTACTCTATACAGGTGGGGCTTCCAAGGCCGCTTCACCTGTTTTTCATAAGCTACTGAGCTCTTTGATTGCCAGTTACCGTTTAATGAAGTACTCTTTTCAGAATCCTGTCACAGCAGCTGCTGTGAGATGAATTTGTGCAAATTACACTGTGTTTCGACAAAGAAAGTACAATTAAACCTGTCAACAAGAGAAATGTGGCTGTTACTCATAAATGGTGATGCTTCTTTGAATGAGAAAAGGTTAACAATACACACAAAAATAAATTGCCAGTTCTGTTGGAATTTTGGTTTAATCCCCGTAACACATCGTATTTTTAACACTGAACGACTGGAATGGAGACTTACCAAAGGATTTTATTCCTTCTCGTGATCTCAGCAGGCTTGCCAAACTGACAATGTGTGATTTGCGAATAAAATAGTTGTGATTGAGAAAAATAAACACGTGATCTGTCGCACAACACAATGGTCAGTGCATTGTCGGCAGCTGAGCATAATGAGCACGAAAGGAATGCGAAAGCTAGCCATGTGTGCTTTGTGAGCGGGAGTTTATAAAACAGTGTCACAAAAGTAGATTCGTCTTTGTCAGCAATGCATTTCAACAAATTAAATATATCTCTAATTACCACACTCTTTCAGGATACTCCTACTTTCGTAGTAATACAGACCTTTTTTTTCATTTGTGTAGCCTGTTGTATAGTTAGTTTATTAATGCTGTTAATGTGTATGTAACAATTTAAATGCTTTTACTCAACACGGCGAGCCAATTAAAGCATTGTTATTTGTGATTGCTTTTCGACTCTTTCTAGCTTGCAGTGGAAATGTAATGTACACATGTAGATAGTATAATGTCTCTTTTTACGTCCATATCCAAGTAATAATGTGAAACTTGTGTACTTCATTCTTTGGACACTTTTTACCAGATGCACAAATGGGTCATATCTTGGAAATTATGCCTTTTCGACCTTTTTGCAACAGGTCATAGAGAGACATCAGCATAACAGGCGGCAAGTAGATAACCTTGTTTGAGTTTCCTGCCTTGCTTTTAAATCACGTGATTTTATAATATACCTTACTTCCTTATTCATTACGTCCACGATGTATCATCTGTCCCTTCTTACGATCAGAAAACATTGTGGAGGCAGAAGCTGTAATCCCAGTGGCTATTGGCTCACTGGTTTTTGAACTATGCATTGTTGTTGAGAAAAGAATAAACAAAACAAAAGAAGTGTGCAGATATATGTAATTGAAAACTATTATGTACTAATGAAGAGAGATGGAGCGCTTAAAAGGTGAAAATGAAACACAGTATACAGTAAGGCTGTATCTTTCGGATGGGGAATACTTCCACTGCCAATATGCGCCGTGCCGAAGTGAACATTGGCAGGACTGCCTTCCCGCTTTCCGCCTCACCCCTCCCGTAGTATTCGCGTAGCACGAGAAACTGTGCCACAACCACAATGCCGTGTGACCTAGTGCAGGCGCGTTTTGTGTCCCAGTCCCGTCGCAGTTTGCGCGGTTCAATTTGAACCAGTGAAGTTACAAAAATGCGCACTGCCCTGCGTCACGCCACAAGTGCTACATGCGTCTCAATTTTCGCCTAGTCTTACACTAGTTCGGTTGAAACACTCTATGCAGAAGCTGCCGAACTACCACTTTCATACCAGAGTGATGTTCCCCTCAGCAGCTAAGCACGCAATTTCTCTGCCATGCTTAGCTGTCCATCCTATGACTCCTTTTTCGATGACTCCTTGACCACCTGTATGGGGAGCGTTGCTCTTCTGTTACCTCTGGAGTTTGCTTTCGGCTCCTACTCTGTCATCTTTACTCCACGTGTCCAGACACTTTCCTGATGGGTGTGAACCCATCATCACTTTGGCTTCATGCAGCGGCCCATGTTCGTTTTGGAATTAATTCGCTTCCTAAGAAACTATTCCAGACTTGATCCATTTCAGTAAGTTTCTCGGACTTTGCACACAACTTAGTGACAGCACCTTTGTTTACACTGATAGCTGTAAGATCAACTGTGGTGCCAGGTGTGCCTTCATCGTGGGCACTGACCATTTTCGGTGTCGACTTCCACAACATTTCTCAATATTTACAGCAGAACTCTTCATTCTGTATCGGGTCACCCAGCGCACCTGTCAATACAGGCTTTCTAATTGTGTCATATGATCTGATTCTGTCGATGCCCTCCAGAGTTTCTGTGCGCTGTACACAGTTCATCCCTTAGTACAACAATCCAAGAAAGCTTCCACTTGCTCGCTGTTGAGGGAGCCATGTGATGTTCATGTGGGTTTCTGGTCACGTCAGTCTGACGGAAAGTGAGGCCGCCAAGGGTGCAGTTGTCCTACTCAGTCCGCTAGCTCTTCTATCCGTTTGGATGATCTTCATGTTGCCGTCTGTCAGCGGGTCTTGTCACTTCGGCATCACCACTGGTTTTGTCGTCATGGAAACCAGCTCCGGAAGGTTAAACTTCTCCCAGTTACTTGGCCTACCTCATCTCGGCCCCCTTGCCATGAGAAGATCATTTTAGCTAGGCTGCTTATTGGGCATTGTCATTTTAGCCATCGCCATTTGTTAAGTGGTGATCCCCCACCACTTTGTCTTCATTGTTGTCAGCCTCTAGTGGTTTGCCATCTCTTGACTGAATGCCCTTTTTTTAACCACTTATACTCTAATGTACGTTTGCCATCTCAGTTATCAGCTGTTGTAGGGAACGATGTGTGGGATGTTATCACTTTTTACTTTTTATACATCGTAGCAGTATGGTGACAGACATGTAATGTTTGGTTCAGGATCTGCACTGTCTCTATCACCTATTTTCTAGGACAATTCTCCCTGCGGAAGTCCTTGTTCCTAGCTCGCTTTCCTTCCATAGTTGGTCTTAATGTATAGTCGATTTTAAGTTGTTTTACTTCTTGATAATCTTAGGTTATGACGTGGTCACTTATGACAGTTGTTTTGCACCCTAAAACAACATAAAAAACGAATGTTCTGAGAATGATTTGAACAGATCCAGGAATTTTGTAACTAATGACTGACCAAAAGAATTAAATTTGAATATATATATTATATAAAACAATCCAGACACACAAAGCACTCACAATGATGTTTTTGATGGTTCACTGCTATCTCACAACTATCATCGTTGTGATGAATGCATCCTACACCAGATCATGTTTGTTCATGCATGTGGGTAACATTTGAGTTAGCTCATTCTGTTCCATCGTATTTACAATGTTCTGGGTGGTTTTATTTGACTGGGTAAATGGGGGAAAAAACATTCATTTTAAAGAAAAAAAGTTGAAACTGAAATAAAAGTAGCTGTGGATGGTGGAAAAATTCCGAATACATATTTGAAAACATGATAAAAAATTGCATTACATACAAATATTGGTACAACCAAGGCAAAAATCATGTTGACCAGTGTAATTGTTCTTTGTTTTTTGTTTATTGAAATAAATTCAATTTTTTCCTATTACTCGTTACATCCTCTCCATTTCAGCATTTATCAAAGAGATTTCTTAATATATCATGCAGTTTACTAGTAACACAGTTGACCAGTTCTTAGGAATGCCTCCAGTACATGTAGCAGTTCCATTCTATAAGATTCTATTGCCCCTTTTACTATTTCTGTTTGTAGATGGGTGTAGTGTTGTGTCTGCATCTACATCTATACTCTACAAACCACATTACGGCGTGTTACTGTGGTACCACTGTCACTTCCCACTTTTCCTGTTCCTGTTGCGAATAGTGTGTGGGAAGAGCAATTAATGGTAAGCCTCCATGTGAGCCTGAGTATCTCTCTAATTTTACCTTCATGGTAAGATATAAGTGGAATGAAGCAGTATATTGATTGACTTTCCTAGGGGATGTACAATCTCTTAACCTTAACAATAAATGACACATTAGTTAAGAATGCCTCTCTTGCAGCATCAGCAACTGCTACTAGAGTTGGCTAAGCATCGCAGTGACACTTTCAAGCTTACTAAATGAATATGTAATACAACATGCTGCTCTTCTTCCTATCTTCTCTATTTCCTCTATCAATCCTATCTCATACAGATCCCAGACTAATGAAGGGTATGAGGAATTATAAGCAACTTCCTTTGTGGATAGCGTACATTTCCTGAGGCTTCTTCCAATGAATCTGCCTTACAGGTTTATGTGGTGATCCCACCTTAAACTGCTATGTACACAGATTCCCACATATTTTATGGATGTGACTGCTCCCATTGGTAGTTTCCAATCCTGTAATCATACATTAATGGTCCTCTCTGCTTAGTTCACACAATTCACTGCCTTTGTTTATGTTGAGAATCAATTCCCAATCCCTGCACCTAGTGTGGATCATTTACAGGTCTTCCTGCATTTCGCAAAAAATTTGTAGCATTGCAACTTACATGTATACAACAGAAAAAAAAGTTACTTTCATGTCTTAGATATTTCTCTGTGTTAAGAATGACATGCTGTGTTCCGTTTGCTAGAAACTCTGCAGTCCAGTCACCAGTCACGAAGCTGGTCTGATACTCCATACAGTTGTATTTTATTAATTAGGCAGCAGTATGGAACTGTATCAAATGGCTTCTGGAAGTTGAGGAACAGGCATTAACCTTGTAACCAGTATCTACTCCTTTCTAAGTCATGTGGATCAACAGAGCGAGTTACGTTTCGCATTATCATTTTTGCAGGACCCATGTTGATTACACAGAGGAGATTTTTGGTCTCCAGAAATGTCGTAATATGGAGTCATAAAATATTTTCCAACATTTTACAACAGACGGACATAAGGGGTACAGTTCTATTATTTTGTGCATCTATTTGAAGACCCTTCCCACAGGAATGACTTTTTTTTTCTCTACCCAGGCATATGGAATAAATTGCTCCTCCCCAGTGACCTATGGAATGTTGCTGCTGGATGAGGAGCAAGTTATTTTGTGTACTCAATGTAGAACTGTATTCTTATTCCATCAGGTCCAGTTGCTCTGTTGATCAATTTCAGTTGCCCTTCTAACTCTTGGTCACTTATTTTGATACGTCATTTTGACCCTCATGCCCAGTTGTTTATTTGTTCATTACTTTGTAAAAAGATTGCCTCTCTGGCCGAATGATTAGCATCATTACCTTAGGTGCAGCAGGACTTGGGTTCGATTCTCAATAGATTTTTCTGAAGTAGTAAAGTGTCGAAAAGGGTCCGCCCAGCCTTGTGAGGCCAAATGGGGAGCTGTTTGAATAAAGTAGTAATGGCATCATCAAGATTCGAATATAATAAATTCCCTAGAGATCAAAAAGTCCAGTTGCCCTTTTCTCACATGATATACTGCTCACTATGAATGAAGGGCAGCAGATTGATTCCATATTTCTCAATTTCCATAAAGCATTTGGCACAGCACCCCTCTGCAGACTGGTAACAGAGGTACAGTCATACTGAATGGTTACCAGATGTATGAATAGCTTGAAGACTTCTTAACTGACAGAACCCAGTGTGTTGTCCTTGACAGTGAGTGTTCATCAGAGACAAGGATTGTCAGAAGTGTCCCAGGGAAATGTGATAGGACCGCTATTTCTTCTATATACATAAGTGACCTGGTGGGCAGCAATCTGTGGTTGTTCACTCAAGATGCTATGGTGTGCACAGAGGTGTCAAAGATGAGTGACTGTAGAAGGGTAAAAGATGACTTAGGAAAACTTCTAGTTGGTATGATGAATGGCAACCAGCTATAAATGTAGGTGGATGTAAGTTCATGTGGATGAGTAGGTAAAACAAATCTATAATATTTGGATGCAGCATTAGTAATGTCCTGCTTGATACAGTCACATCGTTCAAATACCTGGTTGTAACATTGCAATGGAACGAGCATGTGAGGATTGTGGTTGGGAAAGCAAATGATTAACTTTGGTTTATTGGGAAAATTTTAGGAAAATGCGTTTCATCTGTAAAGGAGACCACATATAGGATGCCAGTGTGATATATTCTTGAGTATTTCTTGAGTGTTTGGGATTCTTACCAGGTCGGATTAAAGGAAAACATCTAAGCAATTCAGAAGCAGGCTGCAAGGTAGGTTACCGATAGCTTCTAACAACAAGCAAGTGTTACAGAGACGCTTCGGGAATTCAAATAGGAATCCCTGGAGGGAAGGTGATGTTCGTTTTGAGGAACACTATTGAGACAATAAAGACAGCCGACATTTGACACTGACTACCGAACGATGCTACTGTTACCAATATACATATCTCATAAGGACCATGAAGATAAGATATGAGCAGTCAGAGCTCATATGTAGGCATACAGACCGTCATTTTTCCCTCGCTGAATCTGCGAGTGGAACAGGAAAGGAAATGACAGGGTACCCTCTATCGCGCACTGTACAACGGCTTGTGGAGTGTGTATGTAGATGTGGATTCATGTACTGGTAATAACAGCTGGAAGGACTAGCAAAATTTTGATTCCATTTCCAGGATCATAGATCATTCCTCACTCTGCCTTGTAGGCAGCAGACAGCTAGTCAGCTTCTCCATATAGTCTGTTGGCAGTCCCGTCCCCCCCCCCCCCCTTTCTCTCTCCTCCTCCTCCTGTGCCCCTAAGAGTCATGTCTGATATATTTAACATCCTTTATTTATTTAGAATTCCCTCTTTAATCCTTTTTTGTTCGCAGTCTTTTGCACGTTTTCCTTCAATAGAAGTTTTTTTTCCAAGATTAGTTCTTGCTCCTTGAATTTTTTTTCTTGATGTTGAATGTCGTGAAATAACCTTTATATTGTTCAGAACTTTACTGCCTGATTATTTTATTTTATTTTTAGGTTTACCTCATCTCAATTTCCTCATACCACTAGTATTAGTGAATGTTTGCGTATTTTTTCATCCTGCTATTGTAATGCTTCTATTGCCAATTCACTAGATTTATAATGTTATGGTGTGCTTCTGGGTGTTCTGCCAAGATGCTGTTCCCATTTTATGCACAATATTTTGATGACCAACTCAGCCATCTTTTTCAAGTGCTAAATCAACAGAGCAACTGGAAGCACTCCATAACATAATCATGCCAAGAAACTTGAGAGAACATTTGATGCTATGATGGTGTTTTTTGTAGTATCAAATGTTGTTTTAACTCATAAGGTAGCTTCATTCTTGGCATTATTTAAATTATATTTGTGGATTGCGACTTCTGTTTGGGGATATTTTGTATAAAAGACTTGTTTTCCTCAGTTTTTATTGGTCTGGGAGGAGATAAAAATGTAGAATTTGCTAATTAATTGGTCAGTATATGTTACCTCTCATAATAAACCTCATATTTTTGTCTTTGTCCGGTGTTTAATTATATTATAACCTTTTATTTTATTTTCTGAAAGTGTTTGTCTGGAGTGTAACCATATAAGGGAAGTGAAAAATGGATGTTAAACAGTTTAGACAAAAAGAGAATAGGAATTTTCAAAATAGTGGTGCTATAGAAGAAGGTTGAAGATCAGATAGGTAGATCAGGTAACTAATGAGGAAGTACTGAATAGAATTGGGGAGACAAACTTGTGGCACAACTTGAGCAAAAGAAGGGATTAGTTGATAGGATATGTCCTGAGACATCAAGGGATCATTGACCTCGTATTGGAGGGAACAGCAGGAGGTAAAAATCATAGAGACCAAGAGATGAATACACTAAGCAGGTTCAGAAGGATTCAGGATTCAACATTTACTCTGAGATGAAGTAGTTCACACGGAATAGAGTAGCATGGAGAGCTGCAGGAAACCAATCTTTATACTGTAGACCACAAAAACACAACCACTTTTTATTGATTTTTGATGCAATGTATCTTGCTGCCGAATGTGTTTGTGTTTGTTTATGTCGAAAAAAGCGGTTCAAAACTATTGTATAGATAAAAAATATACACACTAAGCGGCAGCAGGAGAACACAAGTATAAAGGTATTTAAATTTGCAAGCTTTTGGAGTCAGTGGCTGCCGCTCCTGGCTGGACGGTTGAAGGAGAAGGAAGAGGGGTAAAGGAAAAGGACTGGTTTTGATTTAGTAAATAGGAAGAGTTCAGAGAAGTTGCCCAGAATCCTGGCTCACAGGAGATTCACTGGACAAGATGAGAAAGAAAGCCAGATTGCTGGGGACTGCTGTGGATGAGATTTGAAAACCTGAGAGCTTGAAGGTAGAAGATAGAGTAATACAAAAGAAAGAGATTACTGCCAAAACACTGTGCACAAGTTAATAAGAGTGGAAAGGTAAGTGCACAGTATGTGGTGGTGGGGGAAGGGGGAGGGGGGAAGGATCAGAAAATAGAAGATATAGGAAACAAAGAGGGAATAAAGAAAGGAATAGTTTCTGTGAAGAAATGCTAAGGCTGGAGAAATTGAAGTAAATTAAATCAAAATGGATGGCGAGAAACAAGGACATGTTGTAATGCCAGTTCCCACCTGCAGAATTCTGAGAAACTGGTGTCTGGGGAACAGTCCAGATGGCACGTTTGTTGAAACACGCACTAACGTCACGACTGACATGTTGTATTGCATGCATAGGATACTGTGTTTTGCCAGTATACACCTTCTGCCTATACCCATTTATCCTAACTGATAACTGTGTGGTAGTCATGCCGATGGAAGAGGCTGAACAGTGTTTACGAAACAGCTGGTATATGATGTGTTGTTTCACAGGTGGCTCTCTCTTTGATAGTATGTGTTTTTCCAGTTACAGGGCTGGTGTAGGAGGGTGCATAGGGCAAGTCTTACAGCATGGGCAGTCACAGAGCTAGGAAACTTGTGTTAGGGAAATGGGTACAGAAGGAGCATAAGGTCTGTCAACGATATTTTGGAGACTGGGAGGGTGGTGAAAAGCTGTTGTAGGTGTGGTTGGCAAAATATCAGACAGAATGGGTCTCATTTAAGGACATGATTTTTGGAAGCCACAGCCTTGATGAAGTAGCTGATTAATGTATTCAAGACCAGGATAATACTGAGTGACAAGAAGTGTACTCATAAGGTTTTTTGGCAGGTTCAGCTGTATCAGGATTGGATGTGATGGTCTGGGAAATCTGCTTTTGAACTAGGCTAGTGGGATAATAATGTCCAGTGAAGGCTTAGGTGAGAATGTTTGTGTATTGCTTTTGAGAGGCTGCATCTGAACAAATACATTTGCCTTTAATGCCAAGGCTGTATGGGAGGGAATGTTTACCTGGAAAGGATGGCAGCTGTCAAGATGTAAGTACTGTTTGTTGTGAACAGAAGTGTGTAGCTGACCTTAAGAGATAATGAGATCAATGTTAAGGAAAGTGGCATGGGATTCGGAATAGGATCATGTGAAATTTAATTGGGAGACTGTATTTAGAGACTCCAAAGAATTTTAACAGGTCAGCCTTACCATGGCCTGATGTGGCAAAGATGTCATCAGTATATCTAAACTGACTCAGGAGCAGAAGGCTTATGGATCCCAGGAAAGCCCTCTCCAAGTGACGCATGAACAGATTGGTGTAGGAAGGAGTCATTCTGGTTACCATGGCCATGCCCCTGATCTGTTTGTATGTTTACCCCGCGAAGGTAAAGTAGTTTTCTGTAAGTATAAAGTTGATTAAGGTGAGCAGGAAGGATGTCATAGGTTTGGTATCAGGTGTGTGCTGACCGAGGAAACATTCAGTAGCAGATGGACGATGTACATGTGGGATGTCGGTATAGAGGGAGGTGGCATCAGTTGTGACAAGCAAGATGTGTGGAGGGAGTGGGAGGGGCACAGATCTCAGAAAATCTGGGAAATGGTTGGTGTCTAATATAGGAGGTACGTCTTTGTACTATAAGTTGCAAGTGTTGATCAAATAAGGCAGATATACGTTCAATGGGTGTTTTGAAGCTAGCATTTATAGGACGGCCAGGGTGATTAGGTTTGTGGATGTTAGGAAGAAAGTAAAAGGTAGGAGTGCTTGGTTTAGGTGGGGCAAGAAGTTGAATGGATTGTTGTGTTAGTCCTTGTGAAGGGCTTGAGATTTTAATGAGGGGTCCTTAACACTCCAACCCCTGGTTTGGTTTAGGTATATTGGTGACATCTTTGCCATATGGACTCATGGTGAGGCTGACCCATTAAAATTCTTGGAGTCTCTAAATACATTCTCCCAATTAGATTTCATGTGGTCCTATTCAGAATTTCATGCCGCTTTTCTCCATGTTGGCGTCATACTCACCGGAGGTCAGCTGCACATTTCTGTTCACATTAAATCTAGTAACAAACAACATTACTTACATTTTGACAGTTCCCATCCTTTCCATGTCAAACATTCCCTCGTGTACAGTTGTAGCATTTGAGCCAGATGTATTGTTCAGTATACATACCTTACAGCAATACACTTAACCCTCTCACCTCAGGTTTTATTGGACGTTATTAAACTGCTGGCCTAGTTTAAAAGCAGGTCTCTCAAACTGCTATATCCAATCATGGTACAATCACTCGAAAAACAACTTACAAGTTCAAATTTTGTGTATCTCTATTATCCTGGTCTTGAATGTATTAATCAGCTACTTCAACAAGGTTATGACTTATACATCATACACTGAAAATAAATCCATCTGCTGATATTTTGCCCTCCATACCTAGAATAGCTTGTCATCGCCCTCCCAGTCTCCACAATATCCTTGTCAGACCCTAAGCTCCAGTACCCATTTCCCAACCGTATGGTTCCTACCTCTGTGCCCATCCCCTCTGTAAGACTTGCCCTATGCACCCTCCACCTATACCAGCCCTGTAATTGGAAAAACATATGCTGTCAAAGGGGCTGTTACATAAACATTATTCGGCCTTTTACATTGGCATTTCGTTAACCTCATCAGTCCTTTTCTTTCCCCCTCTTCCTTCTCCTCCAACTCTTCTGCCAGGAGGAGGAGCAAATGGCTTAGAAAGCTTGCAAATTTAAATATCACTATATTTGTATTCTTGTACTACTGCTTGATGAGTAGATTTTTTTAACCATCCAATTGATTATACTTTCAAAAATTATTTATTTTCATTGATATGTTCAGAATTACTGATACTTTTTATTTCCATAAATATTAATTATGGAATTAAAATCAGATTATTAAGTACTCCCACTTTTATTAGTAAAATGTCAAAATCTTGTCTCAAACAAAGAAACACTCTAGAAATCTGCCATTTCTTTACAGCTTGATGAAGTTACCAACTCCTTAAAGGATATCAGTGAAGTTTTACAAATAAGAGATAAACAGATGGATATGCAACGGCTTTTACGGAAATGACCTTGATAGTGGGGATGCATGGAGAAGGTTTGCTGGTAAGTTCTGAGAATTGGGCCAGATATGTTAGTAATACAGCACTCTGCTGGATAAAAATACTTTAACTGGCATCATAGATACATCTTATGTATGCTACAAATGAATAACATAAATACAAACAATTAAGATTCTAAGACATTAGTACTAGCACAAAAATGGCTGTCTCGGGCTACACTGAAGCTTTAATTGCATTTAGGCATTAGATCAGATATACAGGGTGGACTAAAACTTGTGCTCTGATGCCACAGCATGATCCCCTGCATACTGAGAGTACAAAAGACTCAACCAAATTTCATCTCATGCAAATTATTGATAGAAAATGGACATCAAATAAAAGAAATTTGGCAACACTCAAATCACATGGACAATAAGTACCTTCATTCATTGCTGCATAGCTATGCTGGTGCAATCAGTAGAGTTTTGTGTTAGAACACTTGATTTAGAGAATTCGATTCTGGGACTAGTTGTAATTATTTTTTGCTTTTCTGATTTTGTACTGTTTGATATGGTATCTGGCTTCTTACTCATTTTACAGCAGTTATAGCTGGTCTCACTTTCCAAAGACATATTTTGTGTTTGATGATTTACTCTGCTCTCTTCGATGCATTACACCTTTCCTTTCTGTACAGGACACCTAGCCAGTCTGGATTATCAGGAGTAATATTTTCTTCTGCCATCTCTCTCTCTTTCTGTGCTCCATTACCAGTCACCAGCCAAACTTAACATGAAGCATCTTCTCTCCCTCTTCCAATCTTGAATTCAACTGTCCCCCGTACTGGCAATTTCCTCTACAGTCCGGCCTGGGTGAGCACTTATGTAACCTAGCACTCAGAATATATCCACATTTTAAGTGTATTTCACTCCTCCAATGCAAACCACCTCTCTTCTTGCTTCCCTTCCGCCATCCTTGACACAGAGCACATCCACTATTGGTGCAGCCTGTACAATGCTTTCCATCCATGGCAACATTGCTTACTTTTCTTCAGTTATACCTAAGGTGACCAGACGTCCGGATTAATCCGGACATGTCCTCCTTTTTAGCTCTTTGTCCGGGCGGATTTTTACAGTGTCCGGCTTTTCCCCAAAGTTGAGCGTAGTACAGTTAAATTTACAATTCGTTCCGTTCTATTACTCTTTTCTTAAATGCTGTAACTATTGGCACAGCCTTCGTGATAAACACGCACGAAGGTGGTGTTAGTAGGTGGCACCAGGATCGTCGATATTATCGTTGATCGACCTATAAACGAATGCAAATATCGATTATTTAAAATTTTCATTTTGTATCTTCACTTTGTATTGGCTTGGCTTCCTGTAGTGCATATGTGATTTTTTAGTGTAATTTTTAACCGCGTGAGTTACGTAAAATATTTGGCTATGCCTAAAAGAAAGTGCACATTTTCTGGTGTCCTTTCCTGCAAATATCCAGCTTTCAAGAAAGGGAGAAATGAATTTGAAATGGAATGTAAGAAATATGGAGCTGGAACGTACGTCTCAGTGGCCAATAAAGGTAACAAATAACTCGACAGATTAACTTTCATGGTTTTATTTCATTGTGTCATAATCAATTGTAATCGGAAGGTTAAAGTGCACTTTACATGTTGTCAGCTGCTGCTTGAATTGTAGATGTTGGTAGTGGTGCGTCGAATGAAGGGAGGTGAATGGTCTTACGTTTTGCACTTTGTAAACTATTACGTTTTGTTGACATAACAAAACAATTGACGCCACACTGTCAGCACAATCAATGTTTTTAATTTTTCTATATTGCACAGTTAACCACCACCTGACCATTAGTAATAATTAACTATTAGTTTTACCGGTAATTCCCAGCAGTCATGTGACTTGTCCAAAGCTGACAGGTGGTATCCTCATCTGCAGTTGACCCATTTGGTGTATCCCCTTTTTCCTTCCTTTGTCCTCCTTTTTAAAGCTGTTTGTCCTCCTTTTTAAACAATCGCATCTGGTCACCCTAGTTATACCCATTACCGCAAAGAGAAAAAAAAGAAAGAAAAGAAGGTAAATCTACAACCTGTACATTTTTGTAGCTTTCAGGAAAGGGTTGTAATGAAAAAAAGATGTGTGTGTGTTGAAGAGAATAGAGTAAATATTTAAAAGCAGAATAGGGCTTACCAGTAACTAATATTTCCAGTAGACACTCTAAGGGGTAATCATATGAAAATGAGTCACTTGGAAAAAAGTATGTATACTGTTCATCAATTCAAAAGTAATCGCCATAATCTTTACTACATTTATCCCACTTTGAGAAAATACTGTCAATGCTCTCATGGAAAAATGTTTGCAGTTGCCTACAGAACCATGATTGTAGACAGAAATGCATCTCTTCATTCAAAAGAAACTGATGGCCAGTTTGCCTTTCTTTAGGACTCAAAAAATATGGAAATCATATGGTGAGAGATTGGGACTGTATGGGGTATGTGTAAGGGCTTCCCGCCAAAACTTCTGTGTTGTACTCAAAACATATTTGCCCATGTGTTGGTGGACAATTGCGGTTTATTTTATTATTTTTTTCCCTTGTAAGTTGTAGATTAGATTAGAAATATCTTCTCCAAAGAATGTTGGCTCTGTTGTGCTTGACAATAATCTTGTCAACCCATCACCATAACACAAGTTATTTAACAATTTAACATATGAACATGAATGGTCATCAAGTGAGAAATTAAGAACACTGTCTACAATAATAATATTGTAACATCATTTCGCATGAACATAGGTCAATGCGTTTCTCTTGAAGAAATGAACTAGTTAGATATGCTGTGAAAAGAACTGACCAGTAGTGTTGTAGTCTCCCCCCAGTGGCACCAGATATGATCACTGCAAAGCTGAAAATCTGATTGAGTGTGGGATGGGATTTGTTCATTGATGTAAAAGACACCATAGTTTAGAAGAAATTAACCCTCACATTTTATTCCCTTCAAATTTTAGTTATTAACTACGGTTATTTTTACACTACAAACAATCATTAGTGCAATCACAGTGGTGAAACAGTCGATTGTGGCAGAAGTAAACAGTTCACACTTACCTAGAAGCATCAGTGTACCTGCTGGAGGGAATCACATATGGGTAGTTAAATCAAGTCTTTTCCTCATGGAAAGCACTATGTCCAACAACCAGATTGATGACAATAATACTTCAGCCTTGCTAATTGCACTCAAAATTATTCAAAATATTGTTCCCTTCAGGTAACAGAAATATTTGGAATTCTTTTATATTACCGTTCTTCAGTTTCACAGTGTTTGTGCATGTATTTTCACTTACAGAATGTTCATAGTGGTGGCCTAAGTCAACAACAAGAGTGCTTCCAACAGAGATTGTTGGTTTGGGATATAAGGGACCAAACTACAAGGTCGTCAGTCCATTTTTCCTGATGCAAACAAGGCTCAAGGTAAAACAACACCCAAATTTAATTTGTGGAGGTAAAAGGGGGTAAAAGAAATGGAGAACCACACCAAAAGAGAAAACGAAAGAAAGGAACAAAACTGGGGGAAAACGCACACCAAAAGGAAAACTAGAGGAAGGTATTAAAACCATAGAGAAGATGGTCTGGGCTGGCTGCCCACAAGAATGAAAGAGGATGAGCCAGCCACATGAAAATATCCAGCCCAAAAAGACAAGGCGTGATGAACACACGTAGGGAAAAGACGAACACCAAGACAAACATGGATGTTTTGTCATTTAATTTCAAACCATGGACTGACTGTTTTTTTGTGACATTTGACTACTTATAGACAGGCATAAGAACAACTTTTATTTTGAAAACTACATAATACTTGGAAAAATGACTAGGTTGGAATTTAATGTTTTCAGTTAGCTACAGGAATCAATAGAATTTCAGGTTACAGGAAATGTTGCTGGTTGCAGATTTAGAAAAATATATGAATACTATTTTTCTTCTGCAATATCTACTTCTGGATCGATTCTCTGCATTAAAGTGCCTGGCAGAGGTTTCATCGAATCCCCCTCACAACACACTATTATTCCAGTCTCGTATAGCACACGGAAAAAATGGACACCATCTTTCCACGCAGGCTCTGATTTCCCTTATTGTATTATGGTGCTCATTTCTCCCCATGTAGGTCGGTGTCAACCAAATATTTTCACCTCTGGAGGAGAAAGTTGGTGATAGAAATTTCGTGGGAAGATTCCACTGCAGCAACAAACGCCTTCGATTTTAATGATGTCCACTGCAAATCCTGTATCATTTCAGCGATTCTCTCTCCCCTCTTTGGCAATGATACAAAACGTGCAGCCCTTATTCGAACTTTTTCGACGTACTCGATCAGTCCTGTCTGGTAAGGATCCCACACTGCGCTGCAGTATTCTAAAAGAGGATGGACAAGTGTATTGTCGGCAGTCCATTTAGTAGGTCTGTTACATTTTCTAAGGGTTCTGCCAATAAAAAGCATCCTTTAGTCAGCCTTCCCCACAACATTTCCTGTCTATTCTTTCCAATTTAAGTTGTACATAACTGTAATTCCTAGGTATTTATTTGAATTTACAGCCTTTATATTTGACTGATTTATGATGTAACCAAAGTTGAACAGATTCCTTGTAGCACTCATGAGGTTGACCTCACACTTGTCATATTTAGGGTCAATTTCCAGTTTTTGCACCATACAGATATCTTTTCTAAATCGTTTTGCAATATGTTTTGTTCTTCTGATGATAAAAGACAGAGTCACCTGCAAACAGATTAGATTAGATTAGTACTTCTTCCATAGATCATGAATACGACACTTCGTAATGATGTGGAATGTGTCGGGTTAATAAAAGGTGTCTATACAAGATATTACATGACACTTAATTTAATTTAATTTATTTATTTATTTGTGTGTGTGGGGGGGGGGGGGGGGGGGGGAGAATTACCCACTTACTATATCCAAAAATTCATCTAATGAGTAGAAGGAGTTGCCATTAAGAAATTCTTTTAATTTCCTTTTAAATGTTATATGGCTATCTGTCAGACTTTTGATACTATTAGGTAAGTGAACAAAGACTTCAGTGGCAGCATAATTTACCCCCTTCTGAGCCAAAGTTAGATTTAACCTTGAGTAGTGAAGATCATCCTTTCTCCTAGTGTTGTAGCCATGTACACTGCTATTACTTTTAAATTCGTTCGGATTGTTAATAACAAATTTCATAAGGTGTATATATATATATATATAAAGATTCCAAGACTTACCAAGTGGGAAAGCGCCAGCAGACAGGCACAATGAACAAAACACACAAACACACACACAGAATTACTAGCTTCCGCAACCGATGGTTGCTTCTTCAGGAAGGAGAGGGAAAGACGAAAGGATGTGGGTTTTAAGGGAGAGGGTAAGGAGTCATTCCAATCCCGGGAGCGGAAAGACTTCCCTTAGGGGAAAAAAAGGACAGGTGTACACTCGCGCGCGCGCACACACACACACACACACACACACACACACACACACACACACAGACACAAGCAGACACAAGCAGACATATTTCTGTCTGCTTGTGTCTGTGTATGTGCGGATGGATATGTGTGTGTGTGTGTGTGCGCGCGCGCGCGCGTTCGCGAGTGTACACCTGTCCTTTTTTTCCCCTAAGGGAAGTCTTTCCGCTCCCGGGATTGGAATGACTCCTTACCCTCTCCCTTAAAACCCCCATCCTTTCGTCTTTCCCTCTCCTTCCTGAAGAAGCAACCATCGGTTGCGAAAGCCAGTAATTCTGTTTGTGTGTTTTGTTCATTGTGCCTGTCTGCCGGCGCTTTCCCGCTTGGTAAGTCTTCGAATCTTTGTTTTTAATATATTTTTCCCATGTGGAAGTTTCTTTCTATTATATATATTGAAATATGTCTGCTTGTGTCTGTGTATGTGCGGATGGATATGTGTGTGTGTGTGTGTGCGAGTGTACACCTGTCCTTTTTTTCCCCTAAGGGAAGTCTTTCCGCTCCCGGGATTGGAATGACTCCTTACCCTCTCCCTTAAAACCCACATCCTTTCATTTTTCCCTCTCCTTCCCTCTTTCCTGACGAAGCAACTGCCAGTTGCGAAAGCTCGTAATTCTGTGTGTGTGTTTGTGTGTTTTGTTCATGTGCCTGTCTGCCGGCGCTTTCCCGCTTGGTAAGTCTTGGAATCTTTGTTTTTAATATATTTTTCCCATGTGGAAGTTTCTTTCTGTTTTATATATATATATATATATAAGACTTACCAAGCGGGAAAGCGCCGGTAGATAGGCACAATGAATAAAACACACACACAGAATTTCGAGCTTTCGCAACCGGCGGCTGCTTCGTCAGGAAAGAGGGAAGGAAAAGGAAAGATGAAAGGAAGTGGGTTTTAAGGGAGAGGATAAGGAGTCATTCCAATCCCGGGAGCGGAAAGACTTACTTTAGGGGGAAAAAAAGGATAGGTATATACTCGCGCACACACACATACACGCATATCCATCCATACATACACAGACACAAGCAGACATATTTAAAGGCCATAAAGAAGATATCGCCGCCGTTCCAGACAGACAGTCTACAAGACCATCGAGAACATCGAATTTGCCACAACAGCTGGAGACAAGAAGAATGGTATTCCAGTTAATTCTGTCGCCGCTCAAGCCCTGCTGTTTTCTGCAGTTGCAGGCTTAATTTTAGTTTAGCTATAAATGATTCATTTGGTCATAAAGAAACTTCCACATGGGAAAAATATATTAAAAACAAAGATTCCAAGACTTACCAAGTGGGAAAGCGCCGGTAGACAGGCACAATAAAATAACACACAAACAAACACACACAAAATTTCTAGCTATCGCAACCAACGGTTGCTTCTTCAGGAAAGAGGGAAGGATGTGGGTTTTAAGGGAGAGGGTAAGGAGTCATTCCAACCCCGGGAGCGGAAAGACTTACCTTAGGGAGAAAAAAGGATAGGTATATACTCGCGCCCCCCCCCCCCCCCCCACACACACACACACCACAAGCAGACATATATGGATGGATATGTGTGTGGGGGGGGGGGGGGTATATACCTATTCTTTTTTCTCCGTAAGGTAAGTCTTTCCGCTCCCGGGATTGGAATGACTCCTTACCCTCTCCCTTAAAACCCACATCCTTTAGTCCTTCCCTCTTTCCTGAAGAAGCAACCGTTGGTTGCAAAAGCTAGAAATTTTGTGTGTGTGATTGTGTGTTATTTTATTGTGAGGCTACAGTGAAGATCTCTAGCTCTTTAAATAAGTGTCCGCAGGATGATCTTGGATGAGCTCCAGCAATTATTCTGATTACACACTTTTGTGCAATGAACACTCTTTTACTCAATGATGAGTTACCCCAGAATATGATTCCATCCAAAAGCAGAGAATGAAAATAGGCATGGTAAGCTAATTTACTCTGATGTATATTGCCAAATTTTGCAATGGCCCTAATAGCATAAATAGCTGAACTAAACTTTTCAGCAGATCCTCAGTGTGTTTTTTCCAGTTCAACCCCTCATCAATGTATACAACTAGAAATTTTGTATATTCTACCTTAGCTACTGATTTCTGATCGAAGTCTATATTTATTAATGGTGTCATTCCATTTACTGTGTGCAACTGTATATACTATGTTTTGTCAAAGTTTAATGAGAGCCCATTTGCAGAGAACCACTTAATGATTTTCTGAAAAACATCATGTACAATTTCACCAGTTAATTCTTGTCTGTTGGGTGTGATAGCTATACTAGTATCATCGGCAAAAAGTACCAGCTTTGCATATTCGTGAATATAGAATGGCAACCTAAGACAGCTGCTCAGATTGTCTCCCAAATCGTCTATGTAGATATGGAACAGCAAAGGGCCTGTAACACTACCTTGGGAAACTCCAGAAATCACTTCTGTTTTACTTGATGACTTTCTGTCAGTTACTACGAACTTTGACCTCTCTGTCAGGAAATCATGAATCCAGGCACGTGACTGAGAAGAAATCCCATTAGCATACAATTTCACTACAAGCAACTTGTGTGGTACATTGTCAAAACACTTCTGGAAATCCAGAAATACAGAATCAATTTGAAATCCTTGTCCGTATCACTCAACACTTTGTGCGAGTAAAGAACTAGTTGTGTGTCACAAGAACGGTGTTTTCTAAATCTGTGTTGACTGTGGGTCAATAGACAGTTTTCTTCGAGGTAATTCATGTTCGAACACAATGTATGTTACAAAATCTTGCTGCATATCAATGTTAATGATATGGGCCTATAACTTGGTGGAGTACTCCTACTACCTTTCTTGAATATTGGTGTGACCTGTGCAACTTTCCAGTCTTTGGACACAGATCTTTCATTGAGCAAACGGTTGTATATGATTAAGTATGGAGCTATTGAATCGGCATACTCTGAAAGGAAACTAACTGGTATGCAATGTGGACCGGAAAACTTGCTTTTGTTAAGTGATTTAAGTTGCTTCACTACCCCAAGGATATCTATTTCTACATTACTCATGTTGGCAGCTTTCTTGATTTGAATTTGGGATATTTACTTTGTCGTCATTAGTGAAGGAATTTTGGGAGGCTGCGTTTTGTAACTCTGCTTTGGCAGCACTGTCTTCGATAGTATCTCCACTGCTATTGCAGAGAGAAGGCGTTGATTGTGTCTTGCCACTGGCGTACTTCACATACAGCCAAAATCTCTTGGATTTTTTGCCAGGTTTCAAGGCAAAGTTTTGCTGTGGAAACTATTATAAGCATCTCGCAAGCACATGCTACATTTCAAGGTTCTGTAAAAGATTGCCAATTTTGGAGATTTTTGTGTCTGTTTAAATTTAGCATGGTGTGTGTGTGTTTACAACAGTGTTCTGATACATTTTGTGTGCCAAGGAGGATCAGCTCCATCGTTTGTTAATTAATTTGTATAAATATCTCCATTGTTGCTGATACTGTATCTTTGAATTCAACCCATATCTGGTCTACACTTACATTATCAATTTGGAAGGAGTGGAGATTGCGTCTCAGGGAGGCATCAAGTGAAATTTTTTCTGCTTTTTTGAATAGGTATATTCTTAGTTTATGTTTGGAAGATTTGGGGGTTACAATATTCAGTCTTGCTACGATAACCCAGTGTTCACTAATCCCTGTATCCGTTTTGGCGCTCGTTGGTAGCTCAGGGTTATTTGTTGCCAACAGGTCAAGTGTGTTTTCACAGCCTTTCACTATTTGTGTGGACCCATGAACTAACTGCTTGAAATAATTTTCAGAGAATCCGTTTAGCACAATTTCGAATGATGTTTTATACATACCTCCAGAATTAAACATTTATTTTCACTAACGTATTGAGGGTAAATTAAAGTCACCAGCAACTAAAATTGTACGAGTTGGGTACATGTTTGAAGTCAAACTCAAGTTTTCTTTGATCCTTTCAACAATTGTCACCTAACTGGGAGATCAGTAAAAGGATCCAATTATTATTTTATTCCCATTACCAAGAAGGGCCACTACCCATACTAACTCACAGGAACTGTGTACTTCAATTTCGCAATAAGGTAAGCTACTTCTAACAGCAACAAACACGCCCCCGTGAATTCCCTTTAAGCACTATATTGTAAATTAAACATAATTATCTAAGTTATTAATTTTAAGTTAATCAGTCATTGCTGTGTGTCATTTTGTACAGAAAATTCAAGGTAACAAAAGTATATAGTCAAAGTCTAGAATCTAAATATGGTCATTACAAAATCTGTGATGAAAAACGCTACTGGCCCAGACAGTAAAGTTTAATTATTGTCAAAGATAATTAGTTTTTGTTGATTTAACATACTTACCAGGAAAGTCAGAATGCTTAACTTTCAAGTGGTGTAGCTCACTATGCAACTATGATTATTAACGCATAGATTTTTGCATTTGATAAACTATAATTTTAAGTTCAGTTAACTGTAACTTTTAATTAAAGGAGCTGTAATGAAAACTAATTATACAAATGGGATCAGAGCACTTGAAATAAAAATCTGAGTTAAAAATTTAAGTATAAATCAGTCAGAATAGGAAGTTGAGGTTTTTAAGTAACTGTTACATGTTCCTGGACAAATGTGTCGAAAATAAGATCAGAATCAGCGAAAATTTGGTTATTTGTGGGAGAGGAGGGGTAAACAGATGGAAAGAATCCACTTGCTTTGTCACAACATCTAGTGTGATTGTGATTACTAAACATCCAAATGAAATATTACTATACGGCTTTATTTTAACAATGGATCCTTTCAAATAAAGCTAAAAGACCAGAGTGAGTATAATTTTATATTTGACATCACAAGAAGCAATGGAATAATTATCATTCGGCAGCAATAAAAGACACTCTTAGCACCTCTGAGTGTTAACAATGCACAACAGGAGCTCTGAAAAATCGTACGTAGCAACTAATACTTTTGAGATATTACAGTTACTTATAACACTACTTCAAAACACAAGGTTTGTTTCTTTGATGGCTTCACAAAATGCTGATTTCTGTGAAAGTTATGGATTATGTTGGTCCAAAACAAATGGTGTCAATTTCATTCACTTTTGACACAAACTATATGGTATTTTGTCAGCTTGTGTGATAAACCATATATCATAATACACATTTGAAGAGTGGAAATGGGAATCATTTTAACAACATTAGGAAAAAGACAGATTGCTACTCCCCATGAAGATGGTCCGTTGAACTGCAAAGAGGCACAATAAAAAGACCCTGCCCAGTGGACCTTTTCAACTTGCCACATCCCTCACAACTCACTACCATTACTTGAAATCTAGAGCCTAAATAATCCCGGAACATAGTTGTTAAGCTTTCCACCCAAATCCTCAGTCCCACAGAAGTTTGTCCTACCCAAAGGCCTCACCTTTAGCCCTTCACCCTTATTTAACCTTGGTGGACATATCAAAGACCTATCCTCCTTTACCTTATTCCTGTAAAGGAAACACTTTCCACTGATCCCTACAACCAAAGTCCGTCCCGCCTCTCCCAGTTTGTTCCACCATCCAACTTTGATCCTCCTCCCACCCTATATAACTACCCTATGGTCACCTTACAGGAATTCCTTACTTCCAATTTGGCCTCACGATTCTTCTCTAGGTCCCTTCCTAAGTACAACAACCTTTCAGTGGAAGAATGAACAGCCATACCCAATCTGAAAACAGATTGTGACCGTAGTCATATTAGATCCTGACCTAATCATCCTCCCTGCAAACAAGGGCTCCACCACTGTTTTAATGAGTCACAGCAACAATCTGGTTAAATGCATTTGCCACTTGTCTGACATGTCCACCTGCCATCCCAGAAGTTTAACAAAACCCCCAATCCATGCTTAAATCCTTAGGCCCCTGAATCCATTTCCCTACATACACACTTTCTAAAAGTTCCTCAAAATTCACAAATCAAACAATGCTGGATACCCCATTGTAGCTGTTTATTGTACCACCACTGAAAGTATTTCAACCCGCATTGAGAAACGCCTCTAGCCAATTGCCTGAAATCTAGGCTCCCACAACAAAGATACCAACCACTTCCTTCACCATCTCTTCACCATCCACACCAATTTACCTCCTGGTTCCCTACTGCTCACTGTTGACTCCACTTCCTTAAGCACCAAAATCCCTCTTGCCCATGGTCTTGTTACAACTGAACACTACATTTCCCAGTGTCCTTAATGCTCAAACACATTACCTCATTCACCTATCTACCTTTATCTTAGTACAGAACTACTACTGCTTTGATGTAAATCCTCAGCCCAGTCATGGGCAACCGCATGGCACTATTCTATGCTAACCTGTTCATAGACCATCTAAAGGAAACCTTACAGGGCATGTCACCTTGTCAGAGGTGCCTTCAGTGCCGGGTGGGAGGGTTTGCATGCACTGTCAAAGTCAAGAGCTATGCTGGCGGTAGCATAGCTAATGGTAGGGTCACTCAAGCCAAAGTGGTCTTGACAGAGGAGCCAGACAATGCGTATCCCACAATATAGGACAGGGAGGGTTCTAGAGACGTAGTGAAGCCAACTTCAGTAAAGGAGTAAACCTGATACAAATCCTGGTACTCCAACTTGGGGGTTGGGCAGGTGGCTAACAATCCCTTTCTGTAAATAAAAAAGTCCAGAAACTTCAAAGTAAAGAAGCCGGACTGCTACATGGACAGTGACACAGCACTGTTAAGGGGAAGGGCAAAGGCAAATAAAAAAAGAACCTTGAATGCAGGAGCATTATACGGTAGGAGAAGCAAGGAGCTGAGGTCACTGCTACAACACCTCAGTAAAACCAAGGCAGAACAGGAATAGCTGCCCTACATTAAATGCAATGTAATAGACACAGAGTGCTTGATATGGGAAGCTGGATAATTTTCTCTCATGGTACAGAGAGCAACAATAAATTTGTTACAGGGTCTGCAGCAAGACAGAAATTTAAATACATAGTGGGTGGATTTACTGGAAAAATCTAGAATCTCACAAATAAGATTGAAGGCCTGATTCGCAAATGACCAGGATGAAGATAACTTCTCTGAGAACCTTGAGGGAGCCTATGATGGTTGCCCTGTGCATAATGTTAAAATAATACATGTATACATACCTGACTTCCACTCATTGACTCTAATGCTCGACTCCTGCTTACCCACTTGAACATTGTTGAGTGCACTGCAGTCTTTGCTTTAGTTTATGATCACTGTGGAGAGCGTATGATCGATACTATGTAAGGCTGCAGCTATGTAAGGGTACTGTATCCTTGCATATCCCCACCAAAATAACACTTTAATTTGATAAAATATAATGGTGACATTATATTTGAATATTCAAGTTTCAAAAATATATAGAAAGACAAAAAGGGAAAAAAATTTAAAATTTAAAATTACAGTAATTATAACCAGTGCTGTAATGTCCCATTGAAATAGCATGGCTAAATGTGACACATTAATAACAATTGTCTATTAGTGTTTCCTGTTCATATAATTTGTCTTAATGAATTGAATATTTATCATTATATTGTCACTGTATTGAATGAATAGAAGCCAAATAAATGTAATTCAAACATAAATAAAATAATAAGCGGACAGCCCTAACTATTATACAGTATTGACATGAAAGTATTCTGTTACTAGCCCACATAAATCTACACTCATAGTGGTAGCATAGTTTGAAAATACATTACTGTTACATTTTGGCATACAGTTTACAGGGTTAGAAGTACAAGAAATTTGACAGAAAACACACACCTTGGAAAGTAATCCTTAAACAAATCATCACATTGGAAAACACTTTTTTATGTAGCACGTCATATTCTTGTTGTAAATCATTTATCTAATTACTCTGCTGTAGGGCCCTACCTATATGTTGAGTCATAAGTCACACTTTCATTGTTGACAATTTTGGTGTATGGGTACTGTTCTACACCATGTGAATCGATTTCCACTTCATCATCAGTATCTGATAACAAACTGTCCTCAGTGACATCCATAGCACTGGAAGCTCCACACTAATTGAAGGATTTAATCACTATTTCCATTTTCACTTTTTCACATGATTTGATCATGAAATCACTCAAAACATCAAGTGATGCAGTATGCACAGCTCCATCTTTTGTATGTGACTTTTCACCACTCATCATCCACTTGTCCCATTGTTCACACATATGGTTTTGAATGGTTTATTCACAGATATGTTTAAAGGTTGTAGCATCAAAATCAAACCATCCGGTATAATAGCAATCTTAGTATTGCTTTGTGATTTGTGATTTTTGGTATTATCAGTTACGTGATTGCAAAATATACCTCCATACTGACAAACTTGGTTGATTTTTTAGAGCACCTGTTTGCCTCTGCCACACATTTTACATCCATAATTTTACACCATTCTTGTCCATCCAGCCATCCCATTTTGTGAAAATATATAAAAATGTCTGGTGGAAATTTTAGTTTAGGCATGGTTTCCTCTTGAAAATAGCTTTGTTCCATGTGCCATGCATGTTAATACTACAGTAAATCTGGTCTTTTCATTATCTGTACTTCTGACTTAAACAGTTTTATGTCTTTTGTTTCCACAGAGCTGTTGTTTATCATATCGAAGTTCATTGGTGTTTCATCCAAATTTCCTAATATAAGATAGTGGAAGTTCTATTTTTACCTCATACGAATAACAAACTTACAAAAATTCGTAACTTTATGGTTGAGGTGTTTCGTAAATTTCTGTGCAATTTTTGTTTTCTTCCATGTTAGTAGTTGTTGTTGTTAGAAGTGCATCTTTTTTAGATTGAAATCAGCTGATAGGTATACCTGTGTCAAGGAAGTCCCTCTAACTAAGGCTCACCTTCAGAGGATGTCATGTTTCCAAGTAGAGAAGCAATTAGCATATTTCATGAAAATATAATAGGTATTAGAGATAAAGTTAGTGAACTGCTTTTAGATGTTGACTATGAAATTATTGGTGTGTTGGAGCACCTCTTAAATAATTTGGCAGTTCAGAGGTTTCCTTTACCAGGATACAGATTAGCTGGCTGTTTTCAAGGAGTTCCTTGCAGGGTGGGGGAATGGCTATGTACATAAAAAAACGATATTCCATTTGAGTCCATAGATGTATCACAACACTGCACTGAACAGGTATCTGAATGTTGTGCAGGGGCAGTTGAATTTAGTGAAACTAAACTTCTAATTGTTGTTTTTAGGTCCCCTAACTTTGACTTCAGAGCATTTCTGCTCAAGCTAGAGAAGTAGGAAGTACCAAAAATTAGCTACATATGGTGACTTCAATAAAACTTTTTTATATGATGGAGCAAGAAAAAGGATGTTGGTAGATCTCCTAAATTCATATGATCTGATCCAGACTGTGTTTTTTCCAACTAGGGTGCAGGGGAACAGTAGCACAGCCATAGACAAAATTTTTATTCATTCTTCATTAGAAGATGAATGGCCTTTCAAACCATGACGCACAAATTTTAACACTAAAAGGCTTTTGTACTCAAACAAATATCACATGTAATTACAAACTATGTAGGAAAGTTAATCCAACATCAATAGAGAGTTTCTTAAACCTCATCAAGGAACAAGAGTGACAGGATGTTTATAGTGCCAATAACATAGATGATAAATATAAAGGTTTCCTTAACACATTTCTCATGCTCTTTGAGAGTTGCTTTCCATTTGAATGTTCTAATCGGGGTACTAGCAGTAATAGGCAGCCCGGGTTGCTGACTAGTAGGATAAGGATATCATGTAGAACAAAGTGGGAATTATATCAAAATGTTAGAAGAAGTCACAGTCAACCTACATAGCCCACTACAAAGAGTATTTTAAGGTGCTTA
Organism: Schistocerca gregaria; assembly: GCF_023897955.1. Lineage (NCBI taxonomy): Eukaryota > Metazoa > Arthropoda > Insecta > Orthoptera > Acrididae > Schistocerca > Schistocerca gregaria. Next base: position 568,633,833 of record NC_064923.1, read on the forward strand.
AAAATGTTATTAGGAAGGCAAGGAGTATGTGGTATGCAAATAGAATAGCTAATTCACAGGATAAAATTAAAACCCATATGGTCAGTTGTGAAAGAAGTGTCTGGTCATCAGCACAATGTCGACGATATAAAGTCAGTTCATAGTAAATATATTTCTGTTACTGATAAATCAGATATATGTACAGTTTTTAACAATCATTTTCTGAGCATTGCTTATGAATTAATTAAGAATTTAGTTTCTACAGGGCATCACCTAACTTTCTTGGAACATGCCTGTCCAAGATTTATGTCTGAAAAACACATCTGTGATACAAACAAGGGGGAGATTGAGTCAATAATTAAATCACTGAAGACTAAGGACTCTCATGGTTACGATGGAGTTCCTAGCAGAATATTAAAGTACTGTGCTGCACATATTAGCTCTGTATTTAGCCATATTTGTAATTTTTCCTTTAAGAATGATCAGTTCCCTGAAAGATTAAAGTACTCAGTAGTAAAGCTGCTTTATAAAAGGGAGAAATGGATAATGTAGGCAATTCTAGGCCTGTTTCTATGCCATCAGTATTTGCTAAGTTGTTGAAAAGGCTGTGTCTGTAAGTATAATTGATCATTTTATATCACATGATTTGCTATCAAATGTACAGTTTGGCTTTAGAAGTCTTTTAACAACCGAAAATGCTATATTCTCTTTTCTCTGTGAGGTACTGAATGGATTAAACAAAAGGTTTCGAATGCTTTGCATCTTTTTTGATTTAACTAAGGCCTTTGATTGTGTTGATCACAAAATATTGCTCCAGAAGTTCAACCATTATGGAATACGGGGAGTAGCTCATAATTGATTCATCTCTTACTTTAGCAACAGACAGCAAAAGGTCATTATTCACAATGTTGATAATGGCTGTGATGTGGGGTCTGAGTGGGGTATGGTCAAGTGGGGGGTGCCCCAGGGACCAATGTTGGAGCCACTCCTGTTCTTTATTTATATAAATGATATGTTGTCTAGTATTACAAGTAACTCTAAAATATTTCTGTTTGCTGATGGAACTAGTTTAGTAGTAAAGGATGTTGTGTGCAACATTGGCTCGGTTTCAAATAGTGCAGTTCATGACTTGTAGAAAATAAACTAATGCTAAATCACAGTAAGACTCAGTTTTTACAGTTTTTAACACAAAATTCAACAGAACTTGACATTTTATTCCATGGAATGGGCAGATGATTCGTGAAACTGAACAGTAAGACTTAATGCTTGCGTTTTTACTATTCGAACAGTACCTGAAGTGAGTAATCATTTGGCACGAAAATTATGTCATATGGTATTATACTTTGGGGTAACTCTTCCCATTCTAAAAGTATATTTTTGGCTCAGAAATGGGTAGTTCGGGCAATAAGAGGTGTAAGTTCACGAACCTCTTGTTGACCCCTGTTCACGAGTCTGGGTATTTTGGCATTGGCCTCTCTCTCTCTCTCTCTCTCTCTCTCTATATATATATATATAAACAAAACACACAAACACACACACAGAATTACAAGCTTTCGCAACTGGCAGTTGCTTCGTCAGGAAGGAAGGAAGGAGAGGGAAAAATGAAAGGGTGTGGGTTTTAAGGGAGAGGGTAAGGAGTCATTCCAATCCCGGGAGCGGAAAGACTTCCCTTAGGGGAAAAAAAGGACAGGTGTACACTCGCACACACACACACACATATCCATCCGCACATACACAGACACAAGCAGACATATTTCTGTCTGCTTGTGTCTGTGTATGTGCGGATGGATATGTGTGTGTGTGTGTGTGCGAGTGTACACCTGTCCTTTTTTTCCCCTAAGGGAAGTCTTTCCGCTCCCGGGATTGGAATGACTCCTTACCCTCTCCCTTAAAACCCACACCCTTTCATTTTTCCCTCTCCTTCCTTCCTTCCTGACGAAGCAACTGCCAGTTGCGAAAGCTTGTAATTCTGTGTGTGTGTTTGTGTGTTTTGTTCATGTGCCTGTCTGCCGGCGCTTTCCCGCTTGGTAAGTCTTGGAATCTTTATTTTTAATATATTTTTCCCATGTGGAAGTTTCTTTCTGTTTTATATATATATATATATATATATATATTCCTTACTGTCATTTCTTGTTGACAGTATTAACTTATTCCCAAGAATAAACAGCTTTTACTCAGTTAATACTCAGCAGAAATCAAACCCCCATTTGGATCAGACTTCCTTAACTCTTGTACAGAAAGGTGTGCAGTATACTGCTGCATCCATTTTCAGTAAGCTGCCACTCAAATTCAAAAATCTTAGCAGTAATCCACATGATTTCAAATTGAAACTGAATAGTTTCCTCATGGGTCACTCCTCCTATTCTGTCGAGGAGTTCCTTGAAGAGTTAAGCTTATTGCACTGTTGATTGCGTTTAATTAAACTTATGGACTGACATTTTTCGAGTTCATAAACATTTATTTTTAACTGTTATTACTTTTATGTTGTAATTTCATGTACTGATAGACTGATCACCTCAGCTGTTAAGTCCCATAGTGCTCTGAGCCATGTACTGACACGTTCCATGACCTTGGGGATTTGCTCCTCAGTTTGCTCCTACAGAACGTGATGTGTAAATAAATAAAACAACTACATTTTTTAATTGTTTGTGAGACAGTTTCACAAACCTACTGGTAATTTAAATTATTTGCTGTGCTCTGGATTGGCACATGCCCACTTCAATGCATAAGCCGTAATCATATTTCTTCTAACAACATAACAGTTATGTCACTGTTCTTGTACCCATTCTGCAACACTACTTTCTAAATCTAGGCAGAAAGTTATTCCTCTCCTCATAGAACACTTTTTAATCTTTTTAAATAGCATCTTCACTCTCCTCAGTCTCTTGCCATCATCTCTATTATATCGAAAGCCCTTTTTGCAGCACAGTTGTTTGATTCTTTAGCCTGTTTTATGACCTTTCACTTGAACATTGCTTCATTTATATCCTTCTTTTCTTGGTTCAGTCATTCAGTGCACACTTTACAAATTTTACGCTGATTACACTCGAGTACAAACAGTTTGAACACACAACATTACCTGCAGCAATACTTGTTAGCTATACATAGGAGTTCATTATTTGGCATGTGCTTCTACAGACAGAACTAACGATGCTGAAGGAGGCTTTTGCTTTATGACGTGTGCAGGTGTATCAGTTGCTTACTAGTAGAGAGTGGCATGTCCACAAAACTGAATAGCCAATATAACACTTTTGTAAGTACTCAAGCTCATTACCCAAAGCAGAGCACCTATTATTATCACCCAGATGATCAATGTTCTAAACTAAATTTACAGGTCATTGATAATTTGGGCATCATCTTATAGGAAGAGCATACGGTAAAACTATACATCTTCATCATTTGTACCTCACCTTATATAAAGGTCATCTTATCTGCTGAAATATACAGTAATTGTGTACGTAGTGCCTTGCATTCTGGACATTTTTTCAGCATTCAAAACATGGGCTCAACACTTGCTTTCATTTGCCAGACCATAAAATATCGTCTTGTTTGCCATTTTCTGTGTGAAATTATAGGCTTCCATTATGCTTATAAATGCAAAGCTAACAGTGCAATGTAAAAGCATTTCAGAAACTTATCAAACACAAACTTGCCCATTAGAAATAATGTATGTGCTGCACTTACTCAGAAAAGTGAATATGGTAACAGTATTGTCAGATATTTAGTGCTGTATGTGTGAACAGTAACAGAAGAGTGAGTCTTCATTTGTTTACTGCCTTCTGTAGATTGTTCATAACAGCAAAGACTGTAGAGGAGATGTTTCACAGTATCAAAGATGAAAAACGCCTCATAGCTCTTAAGGTATGTATTTAAAAGCCCAAGTTTACTGGATATTTTTGTCTTGTTTTAGTCCATACTCCACCCCTCAAAATAAGGAATACTTTGCCTCAACACTGTGTACTGTTTTGCATAATAATGGCGGTAGCAAATTAAAAAAAAAGAACTTGGTGACTAGAGGTGTTCTTCCTCCATTTATTAAATTTGAAGCTTGGTTGGTAGCATTATGATTAGCAGGAGAACGCCATCCTTCGTATCCGTCGTTACCATATAGGTCTCTCACTCAACATCTTTCGCAAGTTGATTATGTACATCAGTCATAGTCTTCCTGCAGGTATTTTCCCATTGACTTTTCTGTCAATTATTATGCCTCAGGAGACCTTAGTGCCCAGTAAGTGTTCAATAACATGTGTTTAGTCTCTCTGTAACAATGTCTACAAACTTCTCATTACCTCTTCCAAGGATGTTGTCTTTTGTGATCTTAGAGTGTAGGCAAAGTGCTTTTTGACTACACTAAAAAATACATTAAAAGAATTACATTTCTAGGCGCTTCAGTCTGGAACTGCATGACCGCAATGGTCGCAGGTTCGAATCCTGCTCCAGGCATGGATGTGTGTGTTGTCCTTAGGTTAGTTAGGTTTAAGTAGTTCTAAGTTCTAGGGGACTGATGATCTCATATGTTAAATCCCATAGTGCTCAGAGCCATTACATTTCTGATCTTACTGCTTCATTTGACATTTTCGGATACTCTTGTAATATCACGTCTGAAAAGAATTATATGTTCACAAGTTCAGGTCTTTCAGCCATGCCAAAGCATGCTCTAAGTTTATGGGCTGAAAAACTTCACACTTATTCCAAAACTATTACTTTAATACTAAAGATCAATTTATTTAAGGGACCTGTTGCTTGTGCTAGCCTACTTCTCCCTACTGCACCACCACCTCTTTTCATAGTTTATAGTGAATTGAATGAGTCTGCTTAATACAGTTAAGCTTACCATAAATGTATTGTAAATCTGACTTATACTTCTTTGTCACACACCACCATTATTGTTTTTTTTGTATATTGGCTTCATTATATTCACCTCCCATAGCTTGATTCCTGATACTTAACATGCCCGTCTTACAGATCATAACAGAAAGCCCTTGTCAAATATAAATGATCAAAGGAGTAACGCTAGCAACTGACCTAATACTTGAGGTGCTGAGTTGTTAAGAGGCACATAAACAAGTCTGAGACCTTGTATCTATTATGGATATGGAACACCACTACTTTGACAAAAAAAAATTCAGAAATGGCTGCAATTAATCGATGGTAAGATGGGAGGGGAGAGAAAGCAGAGGAAATTTTGTTTATGTGCATGTCTGCAACTCATCACCTTAGCTGTTCATATTCAGCGAGTTGTTATCGTTCCTGTTTCAGTAATGTATTAAAGGTCTTCACTTTCATTTAAAATGTATATGTTGACATATCTATTCTTTTACAGTATATTGCTTTTGCTATCTTTAAGTTATTCCAATTTTTTTTCCTCTCACTCTGTTAATGGACTACTGATAATTTGCATTGTTGTTGAACTTTTTTCAAGTCTGTGCATATTTTTGAAATGTCTGTCCACGAGTAACATGACTAAAAATACTCTCCCTCTGTTGTACAAAATAGAATTTTGAAAACCAGTATTCAAACCATAATGAGTTGTGTGTACTTAAGATTCTATTAAAAAAACTGTAGGATGAAATGTTCTGCATGCATGGTTTCTAGCAGTATAAATATCAGAGAAAGTTTGGAGTGCTGTCTGGTCAGTCACATTGGTAGTATACTGCCAGTGATATTCCCTGTTACCAAAACTGTATGAACATCACTGATAACAATATATCATGCTTTCTCTTTCAGCAAACAAAAAGCTTAAATCAAGTCTGCATTATTTATGGAGTATAACTCTGAGAAGCATGAGACACTGAGAAGCCAACTATGTCTTTGAAATATTGAGAATGTTGATGTAACGCACTACCTGAAGTTACTGATGAAAACAGGCAGGAGAAGGCTCTTTTCAGTGTTTAATAACAGAAGGAGAAGAGTGAAAGTATGCTAACACAATAAAATTGCACAAATCTGTTGTAAATAATTATCAAATGTATTACATAGTAAATGTGTTATGCGTTACAGACATTTATCTCCTTCTCAGAAAGCAGACAAGACATACATCTTAATTAAAATTGTAGCACTGCCACTGACAAAATGGTGAATTGTCATTTTTACTTTTGTACATCAGATGTTACGAAGTTTCATTAATGAAAACTCTGTATGTATCAGTAAAGCTTATTTTCTTAGCACTACTTAAAATTTTAATTGCTCTATATGTGTGCCACAAACCACACAAAGAAAATTTGTTGCTTTTGTAGAAGCAAATTCAGTTTTTTTTTTTTACATGCTAGTATATACACAAGATTTGTGTAAATGTATGCAAACAACGGGATAGAAATCAACAGATTATAAAATATTTAGAAATATTTTACTGAGAAAATAGCCATCCTTGATGGAAACATGTATTTGTAATTCATGAATATGTGTACACAATTTCTAGAAGTGAAAGATAAATAAAAAAAGTCACCTCTGAAGTTCTGTCTTACTTAATATTTCTTGAAGTGTGAAATTTAATTCCAAAATTTGTACAGTAATGCAAAATGTGTGTGGAAAATGTTTTGTATGTTGCACATACGTAAATCACGATCACACTCCAACTTTTTGAATTAGGTGCAGATGCTTTGCAACAGTAAATATACTTATAACCTCAAGGCATTGATAATATTTTGCATGCTAATGTTTTGTTTTCCAGTTTATTTTGAGGGTACACTAGAAAATCATCACAGCACAGCAGAAAGTAAAGACAAGCACTATATATTGGAACCCCTCTACATATTGCAATGAAGGAGCATTAGAATTTGTGGTGTCAGCATTAAGGTCAGCAAACATTAAGTGCAGCAGTGGGCACAGCAGAAAACAGATTTTCCTTGGCCTGAACTGCAAGGGCTGTAGCAATGCCTATAAAAAATTGAATGAAACATAAGTTGAGCTGCATCCCTTGATTAAAGTGTCTCTGGTTTGTAGACTCTGAGGCACCTAACAATATCATCACATATCCTTTATTTGTCATGATATAAATCCAATATTTTGTGTTGTTATCAAGTGAGCCTTACTGTCAAGCATAACAAAAAGTGTTAACTGATTTTGCCAACTCAACTTTAAAGATATTCAGAAGTCATTACCTCTTGTTGCTAAACAGAAAAACCCAGTCTACACTTCCCTTAATAGAGAAATTATTTCTTCAGACGATTCTGTAATGTGACTGTTGGCTGTTCACTGCACTGTTAATATTGTACCTACAGCAGATCATTTCTTTTGAACTCTAGTAGTAAATGTATTATCATTATAATTTCTGTCAAATTGGTATGCCTTATCATAAATGTGCAGCGTGATAGAAGTATAAGATTTCTTCCACATACCCAAACTATACCATGCTGAAATTATTTGCTAGAAAAAATAATTTTGAATACTTTTGTGTTTCAACATCGATCTACTTACTTCTTCCACTGGACGTCTGTTTTAATTGCATTAGGCAACACAACTCTCCCTCCCCCCTCCCCCTCCCTCTCCCCCCCTCCCCCCCCCCCCTACCCCCCTCTCCGGTTTTTCCTGTTGTAAAACATACACTCTAACCTAGCAAGGCAAGACATCCTACTTGTTCTTATACTGTCCTTCATGTCAATGTAATTTTGTTTTATTTAGCTCTCATTCTCATCTTTTCAGCAAGTGATACTTTTTCAGAAACTTTATTTTAAAATAATATATTAACATTTGAAAATTTAGTGGTCTTGAATAGCGATTCTTTCCAAAATTCAGTGCCATAATTTTCTAGCACAGAGCTTCCTGTTTCCAAAAATGTCTACTGTCATTAAAATAACTTGTTAGTTTGTTAAATATTCAGTTTGAACTTCCTCAAAACTTTTCGCTGATGTTTGTGAATCCCCATGTGTATAGAAATCATACTCATAAAATAGTATTTATAATTTTGTCTTTCATAAAGCTCTTAGTTAGACTTGCTCCTTGCCTATTGTATCTGCATCTTTAAATGCCTCTGATTTTTATGTTACTGTACTATTCAAAATATAATAGCTCTGTATTTCAACATTTTATCGTTATTCATACTTCACTCATCTATAAATAGGCATGGCACACAGCATCATAGTCAATCCATGGTTGGGCATCAGGAAGTTAACAATCTGTATTGAGTCAGCAGTTCATCGTGAAAGTCATTCTGTAGTACAGGTACTATGTGAGACTATGTACATGAATTAGTAGGTATGTAGCCATCAAATGTACATTTCAAGACCAAATAGTTTAAATTAATGTATTCATCTGCCACCAGCGAACTGTGTGACATGGTACTTATTAGTGTAGTTTGGTAATGTGGTGCAAATATTTAGACTATTGTTTATGACTAAGCGGGTGCGAGTGAAGGAAGAGTGTTTATAAATGAAAATGAATAGATTTAAAATTAATTACTGCAGTGTGGTGTGCAGTATTTGACATATGCTAATTAGATCCTTCAGCAGCTGGAAGACAACTGTCATTGAGCAACTACTAGGCTACCAAAGGCTTAGTACCTTGTGAGCAGGCTTACTGTACACTTGTGTGATTTCATATTTTTTTAAAGAATTCATATAATGAAGCCAATGTGTTACTTGTAACTATACTAGACAAACCAAAGACACTGTTACATGAATGAAAGGATGAACAAAATTTGTTTCGGATACAGAGAATACAAAATTAATGCTGTTGAATTACAAAACCTTTAAACTTACATATTACTTTCAATCATTACTATTCTTTTGCGTCCATGTTGCATATTTTACATGTTTTCATACATCTTTTGGAGGCAGAAGCTGAATAAGAAATTAAAAACTTTCTATTTTCATATAAATTTTAATCCACTAGCCTACTTTAAAATTAATTTTCACCTAAAAATTGTGACTGCTAAATCAAGGTGTCCAAATGGATCACGACAGAAGATAATAACCTTAATAAACTCTTGCCTGAAAGAGACTTCTACAGAAGCTGTATAGACAGACCTATACATCACCGGAGCTACACAGTTACTACAAAACATATATCAAAATGCTAAACAAAAGTTATTCGACTTGCTAAAAGAATACATAGTGGCCATTAATAAAACTGACAAACTGCATGGACAGATTCTGGCGGGAAATAGAGGAAAAAAAAGTCCTATGAACATGTGTCCGGAAATGGATGGTGTGTGCAAAGACAACAAATAGTTCTGGAATGCGGTACGGAGCTGCATCGCATCCACGTCACAACAGATGTTCAAAGTGGCCTTCATGGGACTGCAGGTGATAGGGATAGTAGTGGTTATCATGCAGGACACACACAATCATACTTTGACTTAAACCACATTGGTGGGCCACTTGCCTGGCGCTTGTACGTGGGTTCGTCTCAATATCCATTACAAAGCGGTCCTCCAAATCTGGTGTATGCACAGTCTGCAGCCTCTCTGCACATTCATCTGCTGAAAGGGCCCATGATCTCAAACACCCAAAAAAGGCTTGAAATGTTGTGTGATGTTGTTGGTGTCTGTAACGGTACTTGTTTTGATATTGCTGTTGTAGTGCCCCCAGAATTTTACGAAAGTCTGGAGACACTTGTGTTCCAGCCGTTTAGAACACGCGTTATTTTAAAGCAGGGCGTAAGGATGAGCGTGGGATACTACACCCATTTATTGCTTGTGCAGGCGAAACTGGAAGGGAGAAAATTCATCCGCACTGGCAAGTGTTCAGCGCGACCTGCCAAGAATAAACATATACGGCCCGGAAGCTCCGTGGCCGGCTGCAACGAGTAATGCAGCTTTGTATTGTTGAAAAACATATGGAGTGACTCGAGATGGTGACTGTTTATTAGACGTTGAACTGCTGTTGAGAGCACGTGGACTGGACATGGGTAGTCAGCCACGATTAAAGCTTATGTATTAATTGTGTTCAAAAATGTGTAATAACTGATCTTGGGTGCTCAGTAATGTGTGGGCTTACATCATAGGGTTTAGGTAGTTTTTGTAGAAAGTGAAAATAAATATGTTCTGGTGCATTGAATGATATTCCATGAGTAGCGTATTTTTAAATAAGAAGAGAGAGAGAGTGAGAGAGTGAAAATTTCCCCTTCCTAGCAGTGAAATCTTTGGAGAAGCGTCCGGTGGTAGCAGAAGACATCGGCGCTGCTAGAAAGCAGAACCAGTATTCTTCAACAAGTAAGTCCACGAAAACGCTTAAGCTGCATAGAGGGAGCTTAACATTACACCAGGCCACCGCACCATGCTCCCTCTTGGCCATTTCCATCTGCTTGTCTGTACACAGACACTATCTTGACTAGTTTCTGACATGAATACCAGACCATTCTGCTGCATATAGTGTGTTGCATCAAACTCAGCCCGCAACGCACAAGGAATACATGCCACATGGTCAGAGGAACTGTCATTCATGAGCGCCATCTACAGTGACAATGAGGCATTTCCAAATGTTCACTCTGTATAAACTATGCAGCGTACAAAGTAACCACAACGTAGAAAATCTGAAATAAGGAAAATGTTGAAATTAATAACACAGGTATGAGCATTACATTAATGCACGAGAACAAATAAATAGATAATCCCACAGCAGTGGTAAACTTGTTTAATAATTTCTTTACAAGCACTGCAGAAGATGTGGTAAGATGCAGTTTAAACTGAAAGCTACACCTGCCAAATTTAGTTTAGAAATTTGTTCAGAGTCAGTGTATTTTAACACCCTTAGCAGAAATTATGTCACAAAAGCAATAAAAGAACTGAAAAAAAAAAACTCAAGTCAGCTGGTATTGTCAACATCCCACTGACACTTTGAAGAAATTTGTATATAATATAACAGCATTAATGTAGTTACCTGTCTCTTGTGACGGAGTAAGCTTGGATCTCTTTACTTCCTCTCTTGCATTTCCATAAAAGAGAAAGGCTGGCCCTCAGTCTTAAGGAATATAGCACCAGGTATAATTTTGTGTTTAGTTTTGTATCTGTAATTAATTTCCTCATTTATTTTGATCGTTACTAGTTAGTATCTTTTGCTACAGATCATTATAGGGTGAAATCAGTCATTGTTTCGTGACTGAGATTCAAATGTTGACTTATAAACAAATATAAATTCTTTACTAATTATAAATGTTTGAAAAAGGAGCTAGTATGATCCCTAAAATATTTATTTGACTCTACACAAAATCATTAGCAAATCCAGCCCTTAATTAATTCCAAAATAATTACCAGGTTTGCGAAAAGTATTGTTTGTGTAACTATATATGTTAATTTCATTATTTAAACAAATAATTCACCATATCCTTTGTGGTGGAAGGAACTATTAAAAAGAAGGAATTTTTCAATGTATTCTGTTAGTTGTACGAGTTACGTTTTAATTGTAATTTCTGTGACGTAAACATTGAACAAGGTGTAGTTTCAGTACCTGTTATTGTGAGGATATATAAAGAACCGATTTTTGGTCCTGAGACAGTCGGCAGATTTTCAGACGTGAAACATGTATTGGTGCCGTTGGACACTATAGACTGGCAGTACACCCGTGGATATTTTGATGTATTGGTTAGATCGACAACAATGCATCAACGTAACAGTAGAATAAGTGTAACACAAATAGGGCATGTGTTAGAACAGTTAATGACAATGTCTGTTTAATTTATTTGAAAAATAGTGCCACATGTGCCGTATTATTCTGCAAGAACTGTGAACTGTGTGGATAGGTGTTTACTGCTGATAGATGTTCAACAGCAAACTATTGTAGCAGTATGCTGATGTTGCCTGCAACCTATTAATGAGGCTTCTCAACATTTACCAATAGTGAACTGGCCATATAATTGTGTAATATTGAGGGGTTTGTGAACGGTGAAAGTAAATAACTGTGAAACACAATTATGCAACTGTTGGCTACATCATTTACAGTAGTCAGTTTTGGATTTCCACTCCCATTTTCAGCCAGTATAACAATGCAGTATGTCAACACCAAGGACTGTCAACTAAAAAATAAAGCTGGCGAACGTCACATATGCTACCCCTTTGGGTGAGGACTATTTTATTTGGACACAATAGACAAGGACTCGCAAACTTTGAATAGTGCAGTTTGAATGGAGTGACTGAATTTAAAGTATGTGTGGCACCAGTACTACTGAGAACAGTGAACAGACTAACTGACAGTGAAAAGTAATTACAGTATTCCAAATATTTGATCGTGCATGAACAAGTAATGCGATAGGAAGCAGCAACAACAACAAAGCATAACAACTGGAGATCGTTGGCCAAGTTATGGAGGCAGCAATTATAAATGTTGAACTCTGCAGCCAATCTGGAATCCAGCTCATCAAAGCAGCCATTATGGAGGACAGCAGCAGCAACCAACTAGGAATCAAGCTTTTCAGGATAGCCATTATGAAGAGAAGCCACAGCACCCAATAAGCGCACCAACTGGGCTCAACCCACTTGATGTAAACAAGCAGGTTTTGGACGAATGGGAGTAACCACAGCAGCAAGAGACGAGAGAATAAAAATGAGGTAATTCATAGCAAAAGCTGTTTTATATTAAGTGATAAGTAATGAGTGGCCTTAGTGAATAAAACAGTGTGATGGGGGAGAATGGACACCTGGGGAGTGATGTGATTGATAACAGAGACAGAGCTGTAGAGGTTAAGTTTTTAAATGAAGAGGCTCCATAGGGACTGGTTCAGTAGATGATAGTGGCTATAAATCTGACATGAATGTAACTTTGAATGATGGGGACGTAGGTCATATTGTAGATGAGATGGTGAAAGCATCATTTACATTGTGTGGTGATGTGAGTGAAATGGATGAAAACAGTACTGAAATGGGTGAAATCGTTATGGCTAAGGAGGAAGAATCTAGTAGCGCAAGTCGGCAAAGACAAAAGTTTGTGGCAGATGAAAAATTGGAAGCGATGTAAAGCAAATTATGATGAGTTCAAGCAGTATGACTATGAAAGAAGACATTAGTAGGGTGGAAAATAAAACTGATAGCATTAAAACTGACTTGGCTAGATTAAAGGATGAACTGAAAAAAGAAATTAAAAAGGAAATTAGGTAATCAACTCTAATCTTTCAGAATTAAATAAGAAGGTTGAGGCGGTAGTGAAAGATTGTAATGAAAAGATAAAGAAAGAAAGTAGTACAGAATACTAATGAGAAATTAACATTAATGGGTAGTAAATGTGTAGAAGAGATAAAGAAACTTTTCGATGACTATAGTTGGAGTGTGGAGGCTTCCAAGAAACAGTGTAAATATGAAGTCAAAGCAGCCAGGAAATTTTGTGCTGAAAATAGGGTAAAAGTAAATAAAAATATATATTCAAAATTGGCTGAAATGGAGAAAAAGGTGGAAGAGGTACAAGATCTAAAGCATAGTGTGTGTAGTGTCCCAAATAGTCCTTCATTTGTTAGTTGCAAAAAATTTATAAGTTTTGAACCATATGGGGAAGTGCATCCACTGGATTTCATTGGGGCATTTAATGAATTGCCTAAAACATGGAATGACAAAGATAAAAAGTCATTTGCCAGAGGTTTATCAAAAGGTGATGTTTATGGATTGGCAGTTGAGGTAGCCGATAGTTGTACTTCGTGGCATAGCTTTAAGAAAGCATTTTTAGATTACTGTTGGTCCAAAGAGAAGCAGCAGAAAGTTTTGAGTGAATTTTGGGGAGGGGAGGGATTTGACTATAGGACCGTACTGTGAAAGATTTTTGTCAGTTTTGGACAAGCAAACTGAAATATTTGCACAAAGAGCTAGATAGTGAATCAATAATTATGGCTTTAGAAACTAAGTTGCCTCAGAAAGTTAGAGAATTGCTTGTACCTGCCCCTAGGGTTAGTATTAGTGATTTTATTTAAATTATGGTGAAGCTGTCAGTGGAAGATCGTAGGAGGAATTTTGATGATAATAGTCAGTCAGGGAAAGTGTTTGGGGTAAATAGGATGAACAGAACTAATTATAGTAGAAATTCAAGGAATGATTGGGTTGTGATTAGCCAGAATTGGCAAGGAAATGGTAGGAGAAATTCAAGAAACAGAAATGGAGAAGAATATGGTAATTCTGGATCAAACCATTTAAACTAGATAATGCTCCAGTTTTGGCTCGCACTATAAGCAGGTAGTGATGAAGAGCCACGTGCATATAAAGGTGCTGTAATCACAGGCTAATTCTAGTGAGAGGTTGAATGATGGTGTTCGTAGCAATGTTTATCCTGTAAAAGGAGAGGAGGAAGTTACTATAATACAATTAAGTGATGAAACAGTAAATGCTGCTGTTACTCAGTATGTCCAAAGTGACAAAATGGATGATAAGTTTTTAAGTGAACATAATGCATTCAGGTGTTTAGCTTTGTGGTCTAATACTAGAAACAAGAATCAACTAATTAGAACCAAGTATTTGAGGAGAATGAAAGTGACAGTGAGCCTGATTCTGACCATAGTTGTAATGAATATAACAATGATGAATCCAGTAGTGATGAGGACGAGGTATTTGAATTTATCATCTATAATTATGCCAATGTTTTAAGTAAAGAAAAAAATAAAGAATGATAATATTAGACCTAATGAAGAGTTAGTGTTTAATGAGAGTGGTAATGAGGAAGAAGACCATGTTATCTGTCTTTTGACTGTGCCTGATAATTGTTTTGGTAAGCAGGATGATAGTTTTTCCAGGGAGTGGATTAATGAGGATTTGTTTTATGAAGATCATGTGGTAAGTAAAAAAGGAAGTGTGGCACCCTGTAATAACAGCAACTGTCCAAGGTATACGTGTTAAGTGTTTACTAGACAGTGGTAGTGATGCGAATGGCATTTCACAGGCATTTTTTTTTTAAAAATCTATTAGGAACGCAGAGGGTACAGTAGTGATGCATTTTTCTGGAATAAAAATTATTGGTGCTACTGGTAAGCTGTCAAAGAGAGTGAAATGAGAGGTACTATTAACTGTAGAATTTGTAGGACAGCTGTTTGAGTGCAATTCCTTGTTGTTTCAAAATCTCAGCATTGATGTAATATTTGGGACTAATTACTTGTGCAAACAGTGTGTAAATATTGATTTTGCTAGTGGTAAGTTTAGTTTTAAGTGCATTGGAAGTAGGTACGAAGTATCAGTTTTGGAAGGTATGGACAAGTATGTGCAAACTGAATTAGATTTGCCATTAACAGTTTTGGCCATGGAGCAGGTTACTGGGGAAGAAGAATAATAATAAGAAGAAGAAGAAGAGGAGGAGAGAGTAAGGTTGGAAATAATAAAGAGAGTTGACGATGTTGAAGGTACTACAAATAATCAAAGGGAGGAATTAAAAGGTATTCTCCTGAACACCTGTAAGGCATTTTCAGACAGCCCAGGTTTGGTAAAAGATTTTGAGTTGCAAATTAAAGTTTAATGATCATGAACCATTTTTCAAGAAGCCTTATATATTCCATTTAAAAAAAAAAAAAACTGTGAGAAAAGAAATTCAAAAGATGATCTCGTGGGGGATTATTGAAAGGTCAACCAACAGTAACAGCTTGCACTGTACGTGCTTGAACATTTCCCTGCAAAATGATGGTCATGTCCTCCAGAAAGTGTCATCCCTTCTTATGTCTCTATGCTGTTCATTTTTGGAACACAACCTACGACCAGCTTAGAGAGGGAAGTGCAAGCTGTTACTGATTTGTTTGACTGATGGGGCTGCTAAGTGCTATACCACCTACTGCACTCCACTGACTTAAGCCCTTGTAAGTTCAACTTGATTTTTAAACTGAAGGAAACACACTCACGGCATTTGCTTCAGAACTGATACAAAATTCGTTGGGCAACAGACCGCGCCGCTTGAACTGTCAACATAACTGGCGCTGCTAAGAATATCCTAAGACTTCCACATTGCTGGCAACAGGTTATACACCATGCTGGTGACTACTTTGAAAGTCAGTAAAACTTTGAAACATGTATCTATTTTGTACGAGCTGTAAATAAATAGTTGCCGCTATTAAAGTTCCAACCCTCGCATATTGGCAATTCATGACATTGCATCTGAGAATGAAAGCTTAACATAAAAAGCAATATTTTAGTGAGGTACAAGCCATATAATGCTGCATTACTGGATCTTTAGGTTATCTGAAAATTTCTATTTGTGTTCTGAGGAATTATAAGCTTAAAGTGGTAATGCTGGAATGAAGAAAAGTAATTTTGCTGATTAAATTATAAATATAGTTTTAGAGTGATATGAATACTCTGACAGGCCAACTATTTGGTAACATTTTGTGAGGATTTAATTTTCTGGTTGAATGAAAGTAGTACTCAGAGTTGACTGGAGAAGTAGGTACAACTTCCATCGCCTTAATTTTGATTTGAGTAGTAATTAAGTTATGTAATGGTAACTCTGTTCTTTTCCCATAATGTAATGATTAGTAAATCTATGCTACTGCATGTCTTCAGATTATGCTAGAGGTAATGTACATATTTTGGACATTATTCTAATATGAATCCATAAATGGTGTGAATTTCAAACCAGGACTTGGCTATTAGTGATTTTGCAAATGGAAAAGAAACTGAAAACTTTCAAATTTAACCAGTTTGGGACAGAGCTACGACCTAGAGTAATGTGTTGTAGTGTAATGTGCACTTGATTTTAAAATGTGTACTGGTCCCCACTTTTCATACTATAGGCAATTTTAGTGCTAATTACTGTGATGTTATGAGAATTGTGTAATGTATTTATTTATGAAGTAATGACTATTGTTTGCCATTAGTGTGTAAAACATTTTTTTCTCATATTCTTAGTTAGAAGTAAATGTGAGTGTATTAATGTGTAGGGTATTTTGTCAAATCTTTTCAGAACCACCTCCAAGGGAACTGATAGCAGTGCATTTCCTTACTAACTGCCAGTTGGATCTGTGAAGGCATGGACGACTTGGTGAGAAAATCCGTTAAAGCTCATTAAAAGAGTGAAAGTGCTTGTGCAAAATACTAAACATTGAAAAAGTGAAACTTTATGTCTGAAAATGAACTGCAAGGCACGGTGCAATTAAACTTTTTGCAACCCATGATCATTTTTTCTTTGAAGCAAGAAAGGATTTGTACAAAGTGATATGTATCTTAGAATGTAATGTTTGTTTTTATCCAAAAAGAACATCACATACGATGACAATGCCTATTTTTATTAAAAATGTATTTTGTGCTTTGTACAATACATTATATATAAATATTTTGTATGGGGAGTTTTCAATGGCCAGTTCATATAAGTAGAAGCTGAAAAACATATGTACTGTAGTTTTTGATAAGGAGATTTCTTATGTAATATTATTTTGTGTGTGAAATATTATACTCACTTTCTGGGGTCACTTGTGATCATCGAACTGCCCAGTTAGCTGTTTGCAATATCTATCTGGTCAATCCAATGAGGGGATAATGTGACGATGCGGGCTGGGGTCTCTTACTTCCTCTCCTGTTTTGCCATCTGCCTCCTTAAATTAATTTTATTTTCATTTTTGCCTAATTGCCATTAACATGCATGAGTGTAATCTGCATTTCCATAAAAGCGAAAGGCTTGGCCTCAGTCTTAAGGAATATAGCACCAGGTGTAATTTTGTGTTTAGTTTTGTGTGTGTAATTAATTTCCTAATTTATTTTGACCATTCCTAGTTACTATCTTTTGCTACAGATCATTATAGGGTGAAATCATTTATTGTTTCGTTACTTAGATTCTACTGTTGGCTTATAAACAAATATAAAATCTGTACTAATTAAAGACAATTGGAAGAGGAACTACTAGGATTCCTAAAATATTTCTTTTACTCTATTAGAAAACATTAGCAAAGCCAGCCCTTAATTAATTCCAAAATAATTACCAGGTTTGTCAAAAGTGTTGTTGTTGTTGTTGTTGTTGTCTTCAGTCCTGAGACTGGTTTGATGCAGCTCTCCATGCTACTCTATCCTGCGCAAGCTGCTTCATCTCCCAGTACCTACTGCAACCAACATCCTTCTGAATCTGCTTAGTGTACTCATCTCTCGGTCTCCCTCTACGATTTTTACCCTCCACGCTGCCCTCCAATGCTAAATTTGTGATCCCTTGATGCCTCAAAACATGTCCTACCAACCGATCCCTTCTTCTAGTCAAGTTGTGCCACAAACTTCTCTTCTCCCCAATCCTATTCAATACCTCCTCATTAGATACGTGATCTATCCACCTTATCTTCAGTATTCTTCTGTAGCACCACATTTCGAAAGCTTCTATT
The DNA here is from genome assembly GCF_023897955.1 of Schistocerca gregaria. Classification (NCBI taxonomy): domain Eukaryota; kingdom Metazoa; phylum Arthropoda; class Insecta; order Orthoptera; family Acrididae; genus Schistocerca; species Schistocerca gregaria. Next base: position 568,651,998 of record NC_064923.1, read on the forward strand.
CTCTTCTTGTCCAAACTAGTTATCGTCCATGTTTCACTTCCATACATGGCTACACTCCAAACAAATACTTTCAGAAACGACTTCCTGATACATAAATCTATATTCGATGTTAACAAATTTCTCTTCTTCAGAAACACTTTCCTTGCCATTGCCAGTCTACATTTTATATCCTCTCTACTTCGACCATCATCAGTTATTTTACTTCCTAAATAGCAAAACTCCTTTACTACTTTAATTGTCTCATTTCCTAATCTAATTCCCTCAGCATCACCCGATTTAATTTGACTACATTCCATTATCCTCGTTTTGCTTTTGTTAATGTTCATCTTATATCCTCCTTTCAAGACACTGTCCATTCCGTTCAACTGCTCTTCCAAGTCCTTTGCCGTCTCTGACAGAATTACAATGTCATCGGCGAACCTCAAAGTTTTTACTTCGTCTCCATGAATTTTAATACCTACTCCAAATTTTTCTTTTGTTTCCTTTACTGCTTGCTCAATATACAGATTGAATAACATCAGGGAGAGGCTACAACCCTGTCTCACTCCTTTCCCAACCACTGCTTCCCTTTCATGCCCCTCGACTCTTATTACTGCCATCTGGTTTCTGTACAAATTATAAATAGCCTTTCGCTCCCTGTATTTTACCCCTGCCACCTTTAGAATTTGAAAAAGAGTATTCCAGTCAACATTGTCAAAAGCTTTCTCTAAGTCTACAAATGCTAGAAACGTAGGTTTGCCTTTTCTTAATCTTTCTTCTAAGATAAGTCGTAAGGTCAGTATTGCCTCACGTGTTCCAACATTTCGACGGAATCCAAACTGATCCTCCCTGAGGTCTGCATCTACCAGTTTTTCCATTCGTCTGTAAAGAATTCGCGTTAGTATTTTGCAGCCGTGGCTTATTAAACTGATAGTTCGGTAATTTTCACATCTGTCAGCACCTGCTTTCTTTGGGATTGGAATTATTATATTCTTCTTGAAGTCTGAGGGTATTTCGCCTGTCTCATACATCTTGCTCACCAGCTGGTAGAGTTTTGTCATGACTGGCTCTCCCAAGGCCGTCAGTAGTTCTAATGGAATGTTGTCTACTCCGGGGGCCTTGTTTCGACTCAGGTCTTTCAGTGCTCTGTCAAACTCTTCACGCAGTATCGTATCTCCCATTTCGTCTTCATCTACATCCTCTTCTATTTCCATAATATTGTCCTCAAGTGCATCGCCCTTGTATAAACCTTCTATATACTCCTTCCACCTTTCTGCCTTCCCTTCTTTGCTTAGAACTGGGCTGCCATCTGAGCTCTTGATATTCATACACGTGGTTCTCTTCTCTCCAAAGGTCTCTTTAATTTTCCTGTAGGCAGTATCTATCTTACCTATAGTGAGATAAGCTTCTACATCCTTACATTTGTCCTCTAGCCATCCCTGTTTAGCCATTTTGCACTTCCTGTCGATCTCATTTTTCAGACGTTTGTATTCCTTTTTGCCTGCTTCATTTACTGCATTTTTATATTTTCTCCTTTCATCAATTAAATTCAATATTTCTTCTGTTACCTAAGGATTTCTAGCAGCCCTCGTCTTTTTACCTACTTTATCCTCTGCTGCCTTCACTACTACATCCCTCAGAGCTACCCATTCTTCTTCTACTGTACTTCTTTCCCCTATTCCTGTCAATTGTTCCCTTATGCTCTCCCTGAAACTCTGTACAACCTCTGGTTCTTTCAGTTTATCCGGGTCCCATCTCCTTAAATTCCCACCTTTTTCAGTTTCTTCAGTTTTAATCTACAGTTCATAACCAACAGATTGTGGTCAGAGTCCACATCTGCCCCTGGAAATGTCTTACAATTTAAAACCTGGTTCCTAAATCTCTGTCTTACTATTATATAATGTATCTGATACCTTTTAGTATCTCTAGGGTTCTTCCACGTATACAACCTTCTTTCATGATTCTTAAACCAAGTGTTAGCTATGATTAAGTTGTGCTCCGTGCAAAATTCTACTAGGCGGCTTCCTCTTTCATTTCTTAGCCCCAATCCATATTCACCTACTATGTTTCCTTCTCTCCCTTTTCCTACACTCGAATTCCAGTCACCCATTACTATTAAATTTTCGTCTCCCTTCACTATCTGAATAATTTCTTTTATTTCATTGTACATTTCTTCAATTTCTTCATCATCTGCAGAGCTAGTTGGCATATAAACTTGTACTACTGTAGTAGGTGTGGGCTTCGTATCTATCTTGGCCACAATAATGCGTTCACTATGCTGTTTGTAGTAGCTTACCCGCATTCCTATTTTCCTATTCATTATTACACCTACTCCTGCATTACCCCTATTTGATTTTGTGTTTATAACCCTGTAGTCACCTGACCAGAAGTCTTGTTCCTCCTGCCACCGAACTTCACTAATTCCCACTATATCTGACTTTAACCTATCCATTTCCCTTTTTAAATTTTCTAACCTACCTGCCCGATTAAGGGATCTGACATTCCACGCTCCGATCCGTAGAACGCCAGTTTTCTTTCTCCTGATAACGACATCCTCCTGAGTAGTCCCCGCCCGGAGATCTGAATGGGGGACTATTTTACCTCCGGAATATTTTACCCAAGAGGATGCCATCATCATTTAATCATACAGTAAAGCTGCATGTCCTCGGGAAAAATTACGGCTTAGTTTCCCCTTGCTTTCAGCCGTTCGCAGTACCAGCACAGCAAGGCCGTTTTGGTTAATATTGCAAGGCCAGATCAGTCAATCATCCAGACTGTTGCCCCTGCAACTACTGAAAAGGCTGCTGCCCCTCTTCAGGAACCACACGTTTGTCTGGCCTCTCAACAGATACCCCTCCGTTGTGGTTGCACCTACGGTACGGCCATCTGTATCGCTGAGACACGCAAGCCTCCCCACCAACGGCAAGGTCCATGGTTCATGGGGGGAGGTTGTCAAAAGTATTGTTTATATAACTATATATGTTAATTTTGTTATTTAAATAAATAACCTTTGTGGTAGAGGTGACTATTAAAAAGAGGGAATTTTTCAATGTATTCAGTTAGTTGTATCAATTATGTTTTAATTTTAATTTCTGTAACTTAAGCATTGAACAATGTATAGTTCCAGTGCCTATTATTGTGAGGATGTATAAAGGGCCAATTTTTGGCTCCAAGAAAGTCAGTCCACGGCAGATTTTCGGATGTGAAACATGTATTGGTTAGATTGACAACAATGTATCAACTAACAGTGGAATAAGTGTAACACAGATAGGCTGTGTGTTAGAACAATTAATGACAATGTCTGTTTAATTTATTTGAAAAATAGTGTCACAAGTACTGTATTGTTCTGCAAGAACTGTGAACTGTGTGGTTTGGTGTTTACTGCTGATAGATGTTCAACAGCAAACTATTGTAGCAGTATGCTGATGTTGCCTGCAACCTATTAATGAGACTTGTCAGCATTTACCAATAGTGAACTGGCCACATAATTGTGTAATATTGGGGGTTTGTGAACAATGAAAGTAAATAACTGTGAAACACAATTATGCAACTGTCGGCTACATCGTTTACAGTGGTCAGTGTTGAACATGCACTCTCCATTTTTCAGCCAGTACAACAATGCAGTACATCAACACTGAGGACTATTAACAAAGAAATAAAACAGGCAGATGTCACACTCTCTCCTATCTGGTACTTTTCTTTGAAGTGTAACGTACCACTTCAGTGAAGTAGTGTGTAGCACAGTGTGTATAGTACTGGCAAATAATTATTACCAAACTTGTAATTACATGAAAAATATTAGTACATATGTTTTTAGTAGCTTATTGAAAGTAGATAAGAATGATTCCATTTCCATAACAGGTCAAAGTGCACAGGAGATGAAGTCCCCAAAAAACAATAAAGAAGATACAGAGAGGCAGATAAACTCCAGATAATGCACACCATCAGCATTAATACACGAGTCTCCCTCTCAGTACCTGAGCAATACAGTAGGGTTCAAATGGCTCTGAGCACTATGGGACTTAACATCTGAGGTCTTCAGGCCCCTAGAACATAGAACTACTTAAACCTAACTAACTTAAGGACATCACACACATCCATGCCCGAGGCAGAATTCGAACATGCGACCGTACCAGTCGCACGGTTCTGGACTAATACAGTAGGGAACATTCCATTTTGGCTACCTGTTGAAAGGACACAAGACATTTCTGTGTTGGAGAGGCAACTGATGAGATATAATGAAAATAAATTAAAGTTTTCATCAAAAAATTTTCAAGGAATAGAGTTTGGTGTCCTAGAAAACTAGATCACCATTCTTCTTTGCAGCAGTGTGTAAGCTGATATTAACACTGCAGTTGAAAAAAGTTAGAATAATTTATAGTTTGGGGACCCAATATTGATTAACCTCATTTAGCACAAAGAATTTTCAAAAGTCCACTAGTGGTAGTTAGTTGTCAGCAGCCACTGACAGTTCTAATGTCATTGGCAATACTTCACTGACATTCTTGACTGCTGAATGCTGTTCTGTCTCCAGTACATCCTGTCCAGCTTGAGGTGCTGCATCCGTGACTCACCTGCAGACATAGTTAGCCTAGAAGATCATCACTGCTGTGCATCGAGATCGAAACAGTGAGAGCTATGCCAGCAGATTGGTGAGCTATGTCTATGTTAATTTGAGTCATGCCTTGTGTGAGAATTGTGATGGTGTTGTGTGTGGTGAGGTATTACAAGCCATCTGACAATCAGTTTATGAAAACTGCTGAGCAGCATATGGTACTGTAGTTGCTCTAGACTATGTTAATGTATACTGCCGTCTTCTGGGTGAAAAACGTAATTATCAGTGAAAAGCACAAAATTTCTTATGTTTTTGGCTTACTAGACCATCATCAGACTTTAACTGACTGTTGTCGTCAAAGAAGTTACAGTGTTTTAAACAACATTGGAAAAGATATTACTCATCTAGACTAAGGAAAATGAAGCAATGGGAAGGAACAGACAATGTGGGAAGTTATGGAAAACTGGGAACATTATGTGAAGGGAAAGTATGAAGCAATGTTTGGACTGAGAGGGGTCTCCATAGCTGACCCATCAAATTGTTAATACATAGTCCTTCAGCATTGAAAATAGTTTTCTGATAAGCAAGTCTGATTGACCAGGTGATCCAGTTTTCAATGAAATATTCATGGACCACTTTGAACATGTTTTTTGAACAACAAAACCTTCGAGTGCAAATATTAAATACTGGTTCAAGTTTGCAGATGATGATCTGTGTATGTGACAGATACTACAAGACAATCAATAATTTTTACATAAGCTCACAATGTAGATTGGCAATAAACCCACAAACTTCTCAGATCTAACCACTGACATCAGTATACACACACATTGTTTCAAAATGCATAGAAAACTAAAACTACAGACACTTTCTTGATCATAACAACCAGTAGCACACAAACATGCAGCTTTCTGTTCACTGATGCACCATTTCATATCTGTTCCTCTGTCCAAAGATGATTTCAAAGCAGAGTTAGACACAATAAGAGACTTTGCCTCAACCAGTGGCTTCAATCCTGCCCTGGTTGCCTGCATCTTGCAGAAGAAACAATCCCTACATATTTTATAAGCATTACAAACTTATAATGCCCTACGATCTTTTTTTTTTTTTTTTATATATATATATAGATATATCACCCATCTCTTGTGGCAAGTGTTAACATACCTTATTTAAATTTAAAAATTTGTTCTCACGTAACAAAATGACCGAAAGCTGACATGATGTATTTGATCTTCTCTTGTAACATTGACAGCACAGCTTCTAGCTGTATTCGTGCATCGGTGTTCTTCACTGCCAGCAGCTCCTCCAAGCATTCGTGCACTGCATACTTTATTATGGTCTGTTGCAGGAGCGTAGCTTTAGATTAGTTATTGACTTCCTTTTACCTGGAATGTGGATGGTTCCTCTTCCTCTATCACCTGGACCTTATTTTATGACCTTCTGATTGCTGTCACCTACGTATTTGCAGATAATTGTGTATTTAGGTATTTTCAGATAATTGTGTATTGCTGATGAGTCTGACTTGCACAAGTCTCTGACAGAAGTGAAATAAAATTTTATTTTTAATTTCACATGTTTTAGCCACTATTCTTTTACTGAATTGTATTGTGCTGATTTTCTTTTGGATTCCCTCCATGTTTTGTTAAAGGCACACCAGCATTCTACTTATTGGAGATGAGTATTATTGTGTTTCCGTGTGCCTTTGATGTGAAATGTTCCTTGGTCACTCGTGTGTACAGTAAGTATACATATGTGGCATTATCAGAGAAAACTGTCGACCAAACTCCAGAATGTTGGGCTTCGTTTCTTATATGTCCTGAAACACAAATTCTGTCGACCCAACTGACGCAGTGGCTCATGACGTGTGCGAACCCAGGTGCAGCTGCAAGCATATGTTCCCAAGTATCCATTACTCATTTCATGAATGATATGTTCCAGTTCTGCGAATGTGGATAAGTTAGGTGTCCGATCTGCTGGGCATAGCACGCAATTGAAATCACCTGCTGATTTTATGTAGTCTCTCTTCCTTCTAAAAAAGTTGGACTATTTGGCTCTCAAAATAATCTGCAGTGCATTGTCAAGTGCTGCTTCTTGATGGAGCTTTCACATTGATTATTATCCATGTATGGTTAACGGCGACAGGGGTTCCTCTGCTGTTTGGTAGTTTTTTCATGTCTTTCGTTACAATCCCTTCTTAAATTAAATAGGTGGCACCTAAATCAGCCCTACTTCCCGGATTAGCGATGCATTGTACCCAGTTAGTTCTTGCAGCTCAGTATCAGCTACTTTTGGAAATAACATAGTGTGTCTATATATGCAGCATATAAGAGATCTTGTAGCTTAAATAGTGGGAGATAAGATCGGTTCTTATGTATATTCAAAGTATCAATTTTATGGGCTTGAGGCAGGTTCATGTTGTATGGTACATGTTGGGAGGTAATGGTCCTTATTTGAGAGGCAATTCAATGCAAGTCCACATTCCAAAATCAGTTCTTTTGGGGTACTCTCTTTTGTTGAAGTGTACTCTTCTTTTTTTTTTTTTTTTTTTTTTTTTTTTTTTTTTTTTTTTTTTTTTTGGGGGGGGGGGGGGGCTAGCAGTGACTCTTCAACAGCACATTTCGTTATTCACAGCCGTTTCTTCCACTTCTACCCAGATTCCTGTTTGTATGGTCCAATATGAAGAGCCTTCTGTTTTCTCAGACTTATCGTGATCTGGCATAGAGTACCAAGACTATCTTCCTATAGTGCCCTTATATTACATACGGTAGAGTGGGGCAATGCCGTTGCAAGGTAATAGTGTGCACTGCTTTTTCCAGTTTCCTACTGGTAGTAAAGAGCACTGCATAGTGCTGCTGCATAACAGAAGGAACTAGAGGTTGTGAGCTTTTAACAGAACAGTTGTTTCCAATATTGATTTCGTTTGATTTTGACTGTTTTGTTATGTGTAGAGGTAAGTGAATTATGTTAATGGTAACAATATTTAAAGTAGCTTGATTTAATTGCACATTTCTTGAACTTTTTCAAATGTCAAATATTAGCAGTTAAACATGGTGATTATCAGGTTAGAATTAAAAATGCGGGGTCATATTGTCACGGGTCAGTACCATGCAGAATAAACTGTATGGCTCCATGGTGAATGCTATTGCCCCATATGATGATTTTGTTTTAGTATTTTCACAGATTATATTTTTGGAAGTGTATGCCATCTTGCAAGCTTTTATTTTTTTTTTTTTAATCACAGATGGTGAGATAGTCAGGACGACCAAAATGGGGGACAGGTGAATGGAGCACGAAATGAATTCCACACTGCACAATGCTATAGGAAATGGAAAGCCACAGAGAGGAGCTGCAAGGCTGTATGGAATACCCGTTCCTACTTCAAGAGAGAGGTTAAAACTGAAGACTGTTCTAAAGTAAGCTTAGGAAGAAAGTCTACATTTTCTAAAGAAGAGGAAGATGACGTAGCCAATCATGTGTGTTTGTCAGCAGAGAGATTTTATGGAATATCTTCAGTGGAGTTGGAAAGATTAGTGTGTCAATGTGCCGAGGCAAATAATATTCAGCATAATTTTAATAAATCATCCAAAATAGCTGGAAAGGATTGGCGCATTGGGTTTCTTTCAAGACATCCATCAGTCAGTATTTGGAAACCTGAGGCTACCAGTCATAACCTTATCTCAGCTTTTAATGCAAGTGGAGTTAAACACTCTTTCTCCTCACTGTTGTAATGGACGTTTATAAGTTTGAGGCGGTTGAGGCATTTAGAATTTACAATTTTTTTAGGGATATCAACAGCTCAAAAGCCAGGAAAAATTTTGAGCATTACAGTGCAGTGAGTGCCAGTGGGACATATGTACGTCCCATGTCTATTTTTCCTTGGCTTAGGATGATCCCTGCTGGGAGCCACCAAATTCAATGTAGGATTAAAGCAAGAATGATCGGATGACCAAGAACCTCTTTCCAAAGTGGCTGAAGCATTTTGCTAAGTGTACCGATTTGCTGTCTTTACTATGACATGTGAGACCCATGCTGTTCATTTGATTTTAGACAATCACACTAGCTATGTGTCTCTAGAAGCCTACAAATTTCAGAATGACAATGGAATAGTAGTGGCAACACTACCACCTCACTGCTCTCACTGGTTACAACCTTTAGATGTGGCATTTTTTAGCAGCTTGAAGATTTCATTTTATCAATAATATGACAGCCTTATGAAGTCTAACACCCTATGACATTTGTTCTATCTTTAGCAAAGCTGTCACAAAGATTGAAAATATTTGAAAGGGTATCTCTGGCTTCAGAAAGATAGGAATTTTCCCCCTAGAAACTACCAAATTTAGTGATAATGACTTTGTTCTTTTTCACCCAGATGAAGAGACAGCTTTAAGACCACCAGTTGTTGGGGATGGCAGCACCTAAAACTTATGAATGTAATGAGACAGTTGTGCTTTGTTCTTTAAAGACAGGGACTGGAGTCGTCGATAATGTAGACAGAGACTTAAAAGTTCAGCCTGCAGTTGAGCTACAATTCAAAGATATTTTTCAATTATCAGGCCCTCTTAAATTGAAAAAAAAAAAGTGTCAGACAACATCATTCCTCAATTTTTGCTTTGAGTCCTAACAAAGTTAGTTCAGAAAGTAAGAAAGCAAAATTAAGAAGGAAAGAAAAGAAGGTGAATTATCATTAGGAAATTAGAGTTAGCATAAGGAAGAAAGCAAGTTCAGAAAGGTTTCATCAAAGAGGAGCCCTCAGCAACCTGGCATAGTGAAATTTCAATGGAAAATTCCTTAAGTCTACATCAGATGATGATTTAGACCCATCATTGTACAAACTCTGTAGTGACAATGAGCTGGATGACACACACCCTTTCGGAAAAACTCCTGTTACAAGAAACACTGAAAAATTTAAAGACAGTGATTCTGTCTGCCTACTCTGTTTGGGAAAAGCAGGGAGCCGTGGTTTCAATATGTGATTTGCTGTGAATGGGTTCACTCAGAGTGTAGTGGATATGACACTGCTGGAAAGTATGTTTCTGATTACTGCCACTGCAATAGGCACTAAAATCTGAACAGAAATATGTTGAGGCCATTATGTTACAATGTTGTTATACCAGAAAAGATTTTTTAACCTTTTATTCTTTGTGAGAACATTAATAAGTGGTGAACTTTACATTTTTCAGTTGAAAATAAATTATTAAGTTTGAATTTTTTTAGTTTTATTTTTACAGAGTTTTTGCCGTTTTATGTGCTATATTCTATTATACGTTACACTGCATGTGGTTACCCGATCATTGGCGTAATACTGTGGAACATAAATTTTTGTAAAGCACATATAGAAATGTAAATAGATTTAATATACCAAATCTGGAACCATAAATTTGTAGTTAACTGATTGCTTGTCAAAACATGATGATCGCCATTTCAGTTGAGTTCAAAAACTAAAAAATATTTTAAAAAATGGCTTTTTAGTGCACAGTATTGCCCCTCCCCCCCCTTCCTAATCACTGTGAGGGAGTCTCTTGAATCGATGTCCATCAGACTTGTCCTAGATTGGCTCAAAACAGGATTTTCAGAATATTTCTGGGGCAGTTGGTTATAATCCTTATTACTTTTTCTTGAAGTTGTGGCATTACTTCATTAGCATTCTGACATGTCAGTCTCCTCTTCTTTCTAGAAGAGGTCCCTTTGTGATTATCTTTCTTTTTAGAGTTCAAGTTTGACTGTTTGTCAGGCTTTGATCCTCTGTTGTTAGTGTCGGATTTGGAGGCTTGAACTTCAAGGGGAGAGCATAAGTTGTTTCTGTTCTTCTTGGTTCAGTACTGTTGGCTTTGCATCATCACTAATTTTCACGAGAGTTCCTGAATTAATTTCATCACTTAAACTGATAGCTATGGCTTGAGTCGTGGGTTTGAGTCCCTGGTTGCTGCTGTGTATGCTACAGGCAGTGCCATTATCATGGGGGGCCTCATGATTCACTAACAGATGTCGGCACCACTTATCTTTGTATGCTCTGTGCGCGGATGTGGCCTGGCAAGCCACAGCCAGCATTTGTGCATGGTTATCCGTCATATATTACTATAGCATGATGTCCATTTACTGCGATATGTGCTTCTGAAGCTCTATCTTAGCGTGCCTCACCCCATTAATCACCAGGAATTTATGAGCGTTAGACTGCCTTTCAATTAAATTATTGATCGCTTTGCCATAAGGTGTTACTACAAAATTTATCTTTTCGGTTGCAATTTGAGGATTGCTTGAGAATCCTGACTGTGCAGATGCAAAATCCCACATACATAACTGTTAAATTACCAACATTACCATCTCTTTGTTTGAATTTCAAAACACTTCCACAATATTCTGTCTCATATTTCAAAGATTTCCTGTTTGATGTAAACGACACTGCTCACTATACAGCAGTTAATATCCACAATATTGTCGAATGTGATTTGCACGACTTCTTTTAGTCATGATTCTATCACAAATGAGTTTTTGTCTAGGAAAATTCTTGTCAACGGTAATCTTTGAGGTATCTTTTCTATCGCTTTGAGTCATTATTCCACGTTAGTCTGCACGGTACATGTTACTGTTACAGGTAGGGCACACTGTACCCTCGCAGTTCACTGCACCGACGTAAACATTTCTTGCTTCAGTGCGCTGCTTACCCAGACGTTCATACACACCATCGCTGGCACAGGCATACTGGAAATTTATGTAATGGCTGCATCAATTACGCTACCGTTTCATTAGTATTTGCCTGTGGAGGTCGTCTTCTCCTTTGTATTGGGAGGAATACTCGTGTTACCTTTCGTTACCTCCTTAAAGTGATGACCTAACATCAGATATCTACATAGGCATTGTCATAACACTACTTGCTGTTGCGACCTGGAGAGCTGGGGTCATTTGTGAGCAGGAGGAAGGCATGAAGTGTGTGAGAGTGGTCCAGTTTACGCCCAGGGTTATCAGTGACACAGTGATATCTGCAGTGACGTTTGTTTCTTGTGTTGAGTTTACACAGGTATAAAGTGTCTTCAGGGCGGCGACTGGGCATAAGAGTGTGCCATGAAGTAGTACTGATGCCTCCACAGCAAGATGTGACATCACCCTGCAGGTCAGTGAGCTATGTACACGTGTTGTGCTGGTGGCAGCATGGAGACAAGAAGGCATCACACACCCAGACGTCCTTTAGCGGAGAAGAGCCGGCTGCACAACAGTCCTCTCCTCATCTGCTATGTTGTAGTAGGCAGCAATGTTAGAACATCGCCGTTGTATGCATCATGTTGACCCAGATATAACTGCAACATTACTCGATGCATCTGAGCTTGAAAAGCCTTGTTATTTAAAGGGAGGAAACTGCGTATATGATGCGGTGGCTCTGGGTGTGTGAATGCATGTGCCCTCTTTGATTGGTGCTGTCAGTGCACCTTACCTCACTGTGGTAATTCAATAATTATTCTGGCTCACTGACTTATGTCTTTCAGCCTAAGTTAGACTTTGTAATGGCTGTCTGGCACTGAAGTTACTAAGTGTTACTTCACACTACCTCATTACGTAGCATCTCAATGTTTGCATTTCTGCTTGCCTCACTCTGAGGTTGTGTGGCAGTGCTCGCCTCATGCCCTGACTAATGTTTGTTACATTGGCGGTATACCTTGTTCACATTCGGATTGGTACACCAGAACGTCTCTGTTCTGAGCTCACTTGGTGAATTTTGAAAAATATAGACCTATACAAGAAAATTATTCTGCTGCACAATACTCCTCCCTTGTTTCGAAAAATTCGTCCGAAATTGTGCCTTTTATTATCCTATGCAACAGACTCATAGATTTACTTATATAGGGTGTTTCAAAAATGACCGGTATATTTGAAACGGCAATACAAACTAAACGAGCAGCGATAGAAATACACCGTTTGTTACAATATGCTTGGGACAACAGTACATTTTCAGGCAGACAAACTTTCGAAATTACAGTAGTTACAATTGTCAACAACAGATGGCGCTGCGGTCTGGGAAACTCTATAGTACGATATTTTCCCCATATCCACCATGCGTAGCAATAATATGGCGTGGACTCTGAATGAAATTACCCGAAACCTTTGAAAACGTGTCTGGCGGAATGGCTTCACATGCAGATGAGATGTACTGCTTCAGCTGTTCAGTTGTTTCTGGATTCTGACGGCACACCTGGTCTTTCAGGTGTCCCCACAGTAAGAAGTCACAGGGGTTCATGTCTGGCGAATAGGGAGGCCAATCCACGCCGCCTCTTGTATGTTTCGGATAGCCCAAAGCAATCACACGATCATCGAAATATTCATTCAGGAAATTAAAGACGTCGGCCGTGCGATGTGGCCGGGCACCATCTTGCATAAACCTCGAGGTGTTCGCAGTGTTGTCTAAGGCAGTTTGTACCGCCACAAATTCACGAAGAATGTCCAGATAGCGTGATGCAGTAATCGTTTCGGATCTGAAAAATGGGCCAATGATTCCTTTGGAAGAAATGGCGGACCAGACCAGTACTTTTTGAGGATGCAGGGACGATGGGACTGCAAGATGGGGCTTTTCGGTTCCCCATATGCACCAGTTCTGTTTATTGACGAAGCCGTCCATTTAAAAATAAGCTTCGTCAGTAAACCAAATGCTGCCCACATGCATATCGCCGTCATCAATCTTGTGCACTGTATCGTTAGTGAATGTCTCTCGTGCAGCAATGGTAGCGGCGCTGAGGGATTGCAGCGTTTGAATTTTGTATGGATAGAGGTGTAAACTCTGGTGCATGAGACGATACATGGACGTTGGCGTCATTTGGACCACAGCTGCAACACGGCGAACGGAAACCCGAGGCCGCTGTTGGATCACCTGCTGCACTAGCTGCGCGTTGCCCTCTGTGGTTGCCGTATGCGGTCGCCCTACCTTTCCAGCACATTCATCCGTCACATTCCCAGTCCGTTGAAATTTTTCAAACAGATCCTTTATTGTATCGCTTTTCGGCCCTTTGGTTACATTAAACCTCCGGTGAAAACTTGGTCTTGTTGCAACAACACTGTGTGCTAGGTGGTGGAATTCCAACACCAGAAAAATCCTCTGTTCTAAGGAATAAACCATGTTGTCCACAGCACACTTGCACGTTGTGAACAGCACACGCTTACAGCAGAAAGACGACGTACAGAATGGCGCACCCACAGACTGCGTTGTCTTCTATATCTTTCACATCACTTGCAGCGCCATCTGTTGTTGAAAATTGTAACTACTGTAATTTCGAAAGTTTGTCCGCCTGAAAATGTACTGTTCTCCCAAGCATATTGTAACAAACGGTGTATTTCTATCGCTGCTCGTTTAGTTTTTATTGCCGTTTCAAATATACCGGTCATTTTTGAAACAACCTGTATAATTGTACAGCATGTTCTAAGCAACAACTTTTAGTATCATGAGAGCTGGCTCAGATTGATTTTCTCGTTTCATAATTCTGTACCATTATTCTTAAATTTCGGTTTGCTGAACCATTCCACAGTTATTCTATATTATTCTTACTTTTGTCTTTACGAGTTACAATAATTTTATAGTCTTCTTAGTCTACATTTCTTGCGTTAAATTAAACACTCGACAAGTATCTGATGTGTCGCTAGGTCTTCAAAATGGTCACGTCTTTGTCTGAGACAAAAGCAAAGTACACAAATTACTACCAGAAACATGGCAAGACTAGTGGTCGTAATGTTGATGGTTACCACATTTCGGTGACAGTTCTCTTGATATTGCTGAATATGTTGCAACATTTGCTCCATAGAACTGTTACCATGCTGAGATGCTATCAGCGAGTCTAAAGAGAGACGCACAGACTCCACAAAGCCATGTACCCAAATTGGTGTTATGTCCTATTAAAATGCAATGGATATGAAAGTGACAAGTATTGTAGTTGCTACTATCGATTAAATGCACTGAGGCGACAAAAGTCGTGGGATAGCGATATCCAAATGGCGACATTATAGCGTTCGCAAGACGTAAAAGGGAAGTGTACTGGCAGCGCTGTCATTTGTACTAAGGTTTCCTACGTGTTAATGGCCGTATCACGGGAAGTAAACAGACTTCGAACGCAGAATGACAGACACATGGGAAATTCCATTTTGGAAGCCATTAGGGAATTCAATATTCCGACATCCGCAGTGTAAAGTGTGCGCTGATGATCTGAAGCAGTACCGCTACCTCTCACCACGGTCAACGCAGCGGACGGTGTTTACTTAACGACTGGTAGCGACAACATATGCACAGGGTTGTCAGTGCTAACAAAGAAGCAATAATGCGCGAAATAACCACAGTAATCAGTGTGGGTTATATGACAAACGTATCCGTTAGGGCAGTGGGGCGAAATTTGTTATTAGTTGGCAATGGCAGCAGACGACCGACACTTGTGCTTTTGCTAACAGTAAGACATCGCCAGCAGCGCCTCTCGTGGGCTTATGACATCGTTTGGACCGTAGGCAACTGAAAAGCCGCAGTCTGCTCACACGAGTCCTGATTTCAATTGGAAGAGCTGAAGGTAAGGTTCAAGTGTGGCACAGACCCCACAAAGCCATGTACCCAAATTTTCAACAAGTCACTGTGCAACTTGGTGGTGGCGGCTCCATAATGGTGTGGGCTGTATTTACATGGAATAGACTGGGTCATCTGGTCCAACTGAACCGAACATTGGCCATTTGCAGCCATTCTTGAACGTTATGATTCCAAACAACGATGGAATTTTTATGGATGACAATGCGCCATGTTCATGATTGACTTGAAGAACATTATTCCAGCGAATAATTTGGCGAGGGCCATAATCGAGAGATTACTTCGTGCACAAAATCCTGCATCGCCAACACTCACAATTATGGACGGATGTAGAGGCAGCAGGCCTCAATATTTCTGCAGGGGACTTCCAACTATGTGTTGAGTCCATGACGCATCGAGCTGTTCCACAACGCCGGGCAAAATGATATCCGATACGATATGAGTTTGTCACCTCACCTCAGTGTAGTGGCAGGAAGGTTTCGCTGAATCTGTGTACTTATGTAGCTGATCATGTGGTACGAAACAATATATTTAATTACATGTTTGCAAGAGAACTGCCGATAAAAGAATTAGACATAAACCAAGG
Source organism: Schistocerca gregaria (assembly GCF_023897955.1). NCBI lineage: Eukaryota > Metazoa > Arthropoda > Insecta > Orthoptera > Acrididae > Schistocerca > Schistocerca gregaria. Next base: position 568,667,658 of record NC_064923.1, read on the forward strand.
AGAGGAGGGATGGTGTCAGTTTTTTTATTGCCTTGGGGAAAGAGGTCTAACTGACGGAAAGATCAACAATGCTGACAATCTACCGGAATGTATGGAAGGGTGTAGTGCGTGTAAGACAACAGCAGCAAATCACGTCTTTAAAATTGTAATTAATAGACGAATGTACTGTGTTAGTGGTAAGTAACTGCACGTGTTCTGTATAAGACCTGACGTAATTGCTGTATAACGATTAAGAAACTAGATACCACATCACGCAGCCGAAAATTAGGAAATCGTAAAAAGTTGCACTTAAACCCGGAAACGAATTTGCAAACTCGAGTACTCCAACGGAAAACTCTATCCTCCACTTTAACTGGGAGCACAGCTACCCAGAATTAGACGACGATACTTGTCACACATGTGATTTAAAGGTTTTGCGAACTATATTTCTCTGATGTCCATTTTTCTATCGAAAATGTGCACGAAATGAAACTTTGTCAGAGACGTTTTTGTAATGTCAGTAAGCAAGGAATCGTCCCTTGGCGCCTAGTGCGCCAATTTTGGTGCACCCTGTATTTTTGTGCAATGCGAATTACTGTGAAGAGGGTGGCAGAGTGTAATCTTCATTGTAGCATTTATTTACTTTTCTCTCTGTCCCACTTAATGACGAAGCGCTGGTAAAACGACTGCTTGTGTGCCTCTATACGAACTGTTATTTGATTGCTTTTTATTTGTACGATCTCCACATGAATGACATGATGGATATATTGTCTGGCCCACTTAACGTTGTCAGTGCCAAGTTTGAATATTTTATAGTTCTTACATTGGATTCCATTTTCATTACATTGACTCAGTGCGACATTTACCCGATGGCATTGACTCATCTGTTGGATCGAGTAGCGTTAATAAGGACTTAACGGACTACAAGATGATGATGACTGTAAGGAGAGGCAGTAAGCTCGGAATAAAGGGAGTGGAGGCGGTAGTGTAGGAGAGAACTGTAGACCAGCTACAGATTCGGCCGTTTAATGTGCTTCGGAACGTCTGCAATGCCTCCTTCGTACTGTGGAGAAATTCAGATGGTGGTGGAGAACTTCCTCGAGTGACATTTTCAAACTTCACCACACAACAGTTGCTTTTTTCCGTTTTTTTATAATTACACTTTACTTTGTGACGTACTACTTGTACTACTCACCTTTAGGTACACACTTGAAGTGACGACTTATCATCAGATATAAAAACGCTCTTTTTTTTAAAAAAAAAAAAAAAAAAAGAAGAGTCCCGGACAAATGTTTTGTGAAATGAATCGTCTAAAAGTAAGGAACAGAATAGCCTATCCAAGAGATATATCTGACGCATGTTTGAATGTGGCTCGAAATAATGTACAGGAAACGAGGTGACGACCGAGCATTTAAAATTCAATGTTTAACACAGAATTTTAGATCTGTAAAGGGTAGGGATATTTGTTTAGCGAATTATGTAGACTTAGCTGTTTGCCGTTGTGTGGCCTTGACATATTTCTGTCATCCTATGCTCAACGTGTAAAAAAGTACCAACTATTTTTAGGCACAAACATTTTTTCGAGAGTTAGGGTGTAACACGTTACTAAAAACGCCATTACTATCGTGCGATTAAAATTACTTCATAGTTGACGCTTCATGCGTTTGGAGCTCGTTTCCTTCAATCAGAGAACTCAACGTTACATCCAAACCATTCGCTATTCCAAGCTGCCACGATAGTTGGGCAGTTCACTTCCAATTCCTTGTCCAGCTTTCTTAATTGATGTATTCGGATCATGAGTCCTGGGTCTGGCATTTTTTCATCTCACAATGTAACCGCAGTAACCCCCCCCCCCCCCCCCCCCGCCCTGCCACACACACACACACACACACACACACACACACACACACACGCCAGAGCGCGCTCGCACACAGTCATGATAACGATATACATCCATTTCATACAAAGTACCAATCATACCTTACTGGATCATTCCACACAAGAAGTGATTGCGCATCACAGATACAGTTATTATAATCACAGAGACCAATTTATTAGAAAGCTTCGCGCGATACTGCGTAGAGCCAAATTCTAGAAGGGTGGAATTCATTGTTGCAACTGTGTCACCAGAGTCGTGAATACAGCTTATTGCAGTTCAGTGGCGTAGCACATTGGTTACCATAGAAACCTGATGTGTAGAAAGTAGTAGGCTCGAATCTCGTCAAATACACCGAATTTTTTTTATTTCTGAGTCTAACCAAAGGTCTTTAATATTTTTATTCCGGTAACTGGTTTAAAAGTTTTTTAACATTCTGATACTTTGTTGTGTCATTTTCATCAATGTATTGACTTTTTTATTTGCTCTTATTTTTCTTCCTATCATTCTGTTTTCGTTCGGAATCTGTTTGTGTTGCCTATTATCTGCAACCAAGTGCAAACCAATGCGAGGATAATTCCTGGTAACCAATAATAGCGAGAAATTCTAGTTCGCTTTTTGCGCTGTAACTAAAGTTTTTCTGTGTTGATTTCATTTGTAGAGGCTAGCTTTAATCGCTGTGAACAATGCGATCGCGATATTAATTCTGTCCAAGATTGATAACAGCTGTTTTCTCGAATACTTTGAACATCATGAGTTTGTGATTAGGTTAGGACATTAATTTAAATTCATGGGTGCAAAACCCGTCGTCTGCCACAATTCAGTCACTGGTCACTTAAAGTCAGGTGTCAAGAGAGCATGTCTCTTTTCTGTCACCTCGCAGTGGCCACTTCCAACTTGGCTCCGTGTTGCACATTAACAGCAGCTGTGAAGTGAACGCCGTGTTTCTGTGTCACCTATAACCAAGCGGTAGCCGTCACTCGATATGGAAACGCCGACCGGCAAATGACAGACTTCAGCTATCAAGTAATTTTAATCGGGGTGTAGTAATAATTACTTTTTGAAGGTATCGGTCGCTAGTGGCGTTATCAGTTCCATGAAGTTACTTAAACTGTACCATACTTAAATTGCTTTCATCGGTGACTCTTTAACGAAAGTGCTGTTAATTTTTCATATTGCGTGTAAAATATTTAGTTGTGATAGTCTCAAGACAGGCTAATTCTGGTCTTCATTTTTATAAAAATTGTTTCTTAATTAAATATTTTCAGCAATGTCTGATGCCTTAATTAGTCTATAATTTCAAGTGCCTTTATTGCATCTAATTCTTCTTCGTGAATTCATCCGTTCATAACATTATTTTCTGAAAATTATATTTTCATCAATGATTACATTGCAGACGTGTCACGTGAATAACACGCTATCTTCAAGGTTATGTTCATTCCCATATCTTCCGAACGTGGAGCTGGAAGCAGACACACTCATGCCCTGGTCAACTAATGCTGAAATGTTTCAGTCGTTAACAGGTATGTATTTTACTTGATGTCAGCGTTAGGTGATACCATTGTTTTGTTTAAATAGGAAATATCCTCAACATTTATAACTACAAACCTGAAACAGCTAATAAATTCAATTCTCATTTTCTTTTACAGCAAATATCCACATTCCTTAAAAAAAAGTGAGGAAAATAGAGCGCAAATAACAAAAAGAAAGTAGTGCAATATCTTTACAGTACAGCCTCAAAACTCCTGGACTATCCCTTCAGCTTCACCATATGTAACTCAAAGTATGGTTTACAAACCAGTAATGAACTTTTATCGTAGATACTGCTCAGCCACTCAGCATACTAGCAGAATCTTCATTTAAAGACCTTTTTTTGTCTGGGTTTCCCCAAGTCTCTGTCAGTTGTGTCTAGGAAAACTGTAAGTGGCACATTAAGTAAGAAATTTGAGAGAATGAAAAATCAATCAAAAATGGATGTGATGGTAACTCCATCAATATGTGGAGTAAAGGCCAAAGGTACTTTCATAAATACCACATATTTGAGAGTACGTTATTTGAGTATTTATTTATTTACTTAGTTTATTTTATAATTTTATGTGGAGATTAATACAGTTCCAAGTAGCTTTCCTTGTGTTTTCAAGTTCCGTTCACTGATTGTTCAACTAATTTATTGTGTTTTAGGAAAGTCGCTGGAATGAATGGTCACCGGCTTGATTTAGTCATATTGAAAAGAAAAATGGAAGTGCTTCAATGTAGAAATATGAAAGAAAGGCATACATAAGATGATGTGGCAAAGGAAATAGGTTACACATTGTTAGAATATCAGATACAACTTGAATTTCGTAGTGCCACTACATACAATGTCACAGTTTTTTTGCAAGACTTTGGGATTGTTCCAGAGGCAAAATATTACTGATGAACAAGAAGACAATAATGAAATTTATGATGAATATGATGATTTTGAATTTATAAATGCCTTCAGTATAAGTAAGTAGAAACGAAAACTCTGAAGAAGAGATACTATTGCTCCCTCGCCACTGTTGTGCAAGTCATACATTAAATTTGACTGCCGTGAAAGAATCTGTATGTACACTTAAAAATAGAAAATTTAAAAATGTTTCAAGAAACTCCACAGCAAAGTGCTCCAGACATTGGTCCGGACAGAACCAGTCAATATAAGTTGCATACCATATCAAAGATGCTTGTGGTGTTTGTCAGCAAGTGTAATTACAGGATGGAACTCAATACATATCGCTGTCCAGCAGATCTTCATATTGTTGGATAGTGGTAATGAAGCAGCTTAAGTTGTATGAATTTTTGTTCACTGTCAAGACTAAACCCTGAAGAAATTACTTTCCTGAGAGGATCTAGTGAAGTGATGAGTCCACTGACACATGCTCTGAACTTGCTACAAGGTGAAGACAACGTATTCATGGGTTTCCTTTTCCCAACTTTTACTGCTTTGAAACAAAAGCTGGGTAAGTTATCCAGTAAGTTGACACTGTGCAGACCTCTGCGTACTGCAGTTCTGGGATCGCAGAAAAAGTTCGAACATGCATTTGAAAACAAAGATCTAATCCTGTCTTCCTGTTTTCACCCAAAATTCAAAACCAACTGGATGAATCAACGGTAAGCCTATGTAGGTAAGGTTCATATGCTGGAAGCCATGTTTCAAACAACAGCTGCAAGACACATTGCCAAGCATGAAGCAGAAGTACTTAAGGATGAGGATGATATTTTTTCTGCTTTGTGACACAAATTATACATATATCATGTGCTTAACAGGATCTTGATCTATTTTTACTAAATTATTCAACAGACACTCAAATCTTCAGTGTGCTTCATGTAATCAATAGCCTCTTTACTAAATGTGGTGGAGGAACCCTATAGAGATGGTTTTCAGTATAAGGGGTATTCTGTTGAGGGAAATAAGGGCAAATTGGGAGATGAAACATAAGAAAAACAACTGTTGAAAATGGACAAGCAGTTCAACTGAAATTTACAAACAGAGAAGACACCATAGACAAAATATTTAATTACTGGTTGACATTAGTGGTTGTTTCCTCTCTATATGTATAGAGTTCATTATTTATTTACAGATGAGTTACCATTATAATTTCTAAAAGTAACTCTAATGATAGCTGTAACTGATAGTTACTTTTTGTGTGTACTAATTATAACTGTAACTATGTTAATTTTCCCAGGAAGTACCTTTAACTGTAACTTAGTTACATTCCAAAAATAACTTTTCCAATACTGAATTTTTCGCTAATGAATCCTTCAGACCACAGGAAAGAAAATGTACATGCTCAATCAGCTTCTGTTTTGCTGCAAATGATGTCAAGCATAATTCAACGGCGTGTGCAATGTTTGTTAGTATACTTCATTTATTACTTTTGGACAAGTCAGACCATAAAACGCGACTTTTACCAGTTTTTTAAATTTTTTTCCACATTTTGTTCAGAAAGCTGTTCTCTAAAAATCTAAAAGTTCCAGTACTTGATTTGAAGGGAGCCACTTAAATAAACCAAATACTACACCAGTGCAACTTCTTGTATGCAGTATCACTACACGTAGGAGATATGAACCTCATTTGCCTCCCTAGTGTCTTCAGTGCTCGAAACCTTTTGAATTTAGTACCGTACTTGGTTCAAAAGAAGTCATTTTGACAGTTAAATATTCCACCAATGTAACTTTGTACGCGCAAAATGGCTAGGCCTTGAATATATGAACTTTGACGCTTCACTTACATACTTTTTACCAGCTGTTAGAGAAATAATTCAGTTTTCCCGCAAATCACTAAGTTTTTCTTAATTACCCTGACTTCTTTTTAGAAATGAAATCTTTTTGCAACATTAAGAGTTCTCTCTGTTTGATACCCCATGTATCCATTTACGACAACTTGTTTGGCTATGGCAGATAGGATGAAACGTTTCCCTCAAACCAATAACTAAACTTTTGTTAGTTAATTTGTTACTATCAAGCAATTGAACCCGTTTTGAAAAACTAGAACTCACACTAGTCAATATGATACCACATTTTTCCATTTCCCACTCTTTGTTCGGCTACGAAAATTACGACTAAAACTCATTCCGTAATTGGAGACTTGAAATAAAAAAAGGCTCTAACTGCCACAGTGAGTAGTTTTGAGGTTTTGCATGAAATGGAATATGCATGTGAAGCCCAAAAACGTACAAAAGGCTCAAAATGCCACGAATGAAAATGTGGTACCAAATGCTATCAACGCATGGCTTGTCGTTTAACAGCCGCTATTGTTAACATATGAAAGACTCCACGTTCCATGCACTTGCTCCTTACTTTAGATAAAATGGCGGAGCCAGCACATATTTGTAACATTCTGAGTGGAAAGAAACGACAAATTAAAGAAGGTACTGTAGCTGCAATGAGAAAAAACTGAAAAATGAATACATGGATTAAAACAATAAATGTATTCCTGCAAAAGCTCGTGCAGGCGGTAAGTCTCGTTACTGATCGCTAACCGACACCACAATTGGACAGAATTTTTATTCTTGAGTTATCAACTGCCTTGTTCCAGAAGATGTAAAGGACACAATACAGCACTCAAAATAAACAAAGCCATTCACCTTTTGCAACATAAATGCATCTGACTACTTAGATTTCAAGAAAGCTGTAGAGTGTAATGTAAAAAGAGGAAGTCTAAACATATCCAAAGTAAGGTCTACATATGGACAAACATAAACTTCATGTAGTTAAAACCAGGAGAAGCTTAAATGAAATTGAAGCCTGGGAAGGAATCCCCATTTTGAGAATAGTTGTACGGTACGTGTATAGGACGTCAAGAAAATGCAACTGCCTGCCCTCGATGTTAAGAGCCACATCTATGAAGAAAAGAAATATTTGATTGAAATGATACAGTACCTGACAAATAACGGCCACACACAGTTTTTCAAAATCGGAATGAACTTTTACTATATTTTTGTTGACTGTTGAACTATGACACCCAGAGCTTTTCATTACGTTTATACTTTTAGTAAGTTTTACATAGTATTACAATGCAGTGTTCGTAATTTACTTTGTAAACTAGATCCATACTATGCTTAACTTTCAAATAAAACACATTAATAGTGCAATTATGACCATCAATATCTAGTATACTTAAAACTCATTTTTCTCAAATTTATGATTTTGGCACGTAGATCCTTTTTTATTTCAAGTCTTCAGTTTATAGTGTGTCATTTTTTCCTTACATTCGAACAACTCGCAAAAAATTCAGGAAACACTACATGTTATCAGTTTGGTTTCAGGAAAAAAAATTGTAGGCACGCGATTTTGACGTTGTACTTCCTCTTCGTATGTATATAGACACTGCGAATAACTGTGAAGTGCCTGCCAGAGGGTAATTTTTATTGTACCGTTTATTTACGTCCCATTTACTGATCGAACGTGGGAAAGTAATAGCTTGTAAACCTCCATGTGAGTTGTAACTTGAGTGATCTTAACTGTTGCGATATGTATGGGAAGGATATATAAGGATCTGAGCAATATATTTTGTGGTTAATGTCCTGAAAGTTAGTTCCAGTTTTTAAAGAAGTTCTCATGAGAAGTGCAGCGTCTTCCTTCACTTATCTACAAGTTACGATTTTTCAACTACTCTATCACAGTCTCTCGCCAGTTAAATATAGCTGTCCGATCTGGTACGGGCCTCTTACCTTCGGTCAGTATGGGCAGCAAATATCTTTTGTATGCAATCTTCTTTGTAGAAAATATACAAATTCGCAATATCCTAACAGCGAATAGAAACCCATTTGCTTTATCTGCAACTAAGTTGTAAGCCTATAGGGTCTCTCCACTTCGTAGCTCTGCATTTTGTTAGACCTAAATATCTGTGATTCTAGTTGTGAAGAATCTGAGCTTGTAATCAGTGGTGCCACGCTTTTATATTCTACGTCGTGCACATTGTCAATGTTCTTTTCATTGCTGACTAGTTGCCAGTCTTAACAATAGGCTGATATTTTGTCGAAATCTAACGCATCTATTAGTGAACAGAATTGCCTCAAAGGTAACTGCATCACGTTGAAACTGCCTGATATTGCATGCAGCTAATACCATCCACTGGTTCGGATCAACTGAAGAACGGGATGCAACCGGACGGTTTTGACAAATGACACCATAGATTACTCATAGATATTAATTTGTTTACTTTCGAGCCATAGATACTAAATCGGTTGTCGGCTGTGGATACGTGCCATCACTGTAAACTGAATGTGGTTTTAAAAGACAGCGGTAGACATTGCGTAAGATTTTTTTCGTTTGCATTTATTTAAATAATTGGTACTTTGCAATTCATTCAGTAGTTAATTTCACTCTTAGTGAGTTTGAGATAGTTTTTCATTTAGAAGAATTTTTACTTTTTCGTTTCCGTTTGTAGGTATGGATTTATCTATTCCCATGAACATAGAAGACTTAAGAAGCTTTGGGCCTAGACAGGATGGCAACCATTCGATTTTTGCAAATGTCTAGTCTTCTTGTTGATTACGTTCGATGTCGTGAGTGTGGCGAACATATGCGCCTGATAGGTGTATGTCCTCATCGTACTAACGATTTATTCGTATGGAGGTGTAGCAAGGAGCGACTACGGCGCTCAATTAGACGAGGAACATGGTTTTAGGAATCGAAGCTTGCCTTGAGGGATATAATAAAAATTACATATTGTTGAAGTTTGAGGTATTGTGTGTACATGAATGTCGTGTGAGTGAGCTTACCGTTTTAGACTGGTATTCGCTTTGTAGGAAAGTTTGTAGGGGAATATATAAAGTATAGGGTTTTTTTTTTTTTTGGAGAGGGGGCAGGGTGCTATAGTCGAAATTGATGAGTCTCATTTTGGCAAAACAAAATACAACAGGGGGCAACCTGCGGTAGGTTTATGGGTTTGGGGGGCTGTAATTTCTGGTCCAGAATGTGACAATGTAGTTTTTGAAGTAGTTCCAAAATGAACGAAGAAAAGTTTGGTGGAATTAATTGATCATATTGCAGAGGGTTCTGTAGTTATTTCCGATGGTTTTTCTTCTTATACGGATTTGGGTAATAGGGGTTTTCATCATCTTGTTGTCAATCATAATATTGAATTCAGATCTTCATCAACTTGGCGTCGTACCAATAGTATAGAAGGTTATTGGTCAGCCATAAAATCGGTTGTAGGGAGGGGTAAACGACGGACTGCGATATTACAGAGCCATTGAAACCTTCCCGTCTAATATTGGATGAACGTTTGCTTGCTGACTGAACGCTGCGTCTCTTAAAATCTTTTAACTGCTGCTCTGTCAAGACTACCTGCTGATTATTACGACGAAACATAAAATGTGTTGTCGCCGTGGCCCTCAGTCGTTACCTGAAATTATTAAGACTGATTCTTACCTTTAATTATTTATACTGGATCGCCATCTGACTGCTACAGCAAACTGTGGAATGAATATACTTACTTCTCTTTAACATAATTATAAGCTGCTGGTGGAGTTTCATAATACTTTGTGACTGGAATTCTTTAAGTTGAAGTTAATTTAGATTTGATAAAAGCTGAAGCTCAGTTTAGACTTTTCTTTTAAGATAACAATAAATTCCGTAAAGCATTTACGTGAATGATTTTGGGATAGAAAATTCTTAATGCATTTAATCTGGTAGAAGTTAACTATATTCTGAGAACGATCTTGACAAACAATTACAAGGGGTATAGTTCTTTACAAAAATTCTTAAAAAGTAGCGTTGCGCTACATACCTAATTTTCCATCAAAATTACATAACTATATTCTGAGAACGATCTTGACAAACAATTACAAGGGGCATAGTTCTTTACAAAAATTCTTAAAAACTAGCATTGCGCTACATATAGCGAGTGGCTGGCGAGCACACCGCTTCTTTCAAAGTGTTAATTCATACCTCGCTTACAGCGACCTCCTCTCATGTCTCGCTAGCTACGACTGCCTCGTCTCACATCTTACTCGCAACTGCTCGCTTCCAACGCTCAATGCTACAAAAGTGCGGTCTCGCTGCCAACAATGGTTTTTGGTGCAGACAATCCCTGCTACCATTACAGATGTATTACTGCGCGCTGTTTCCCGCTCTTTCTCAAAATTTATCTATGCGCGGTTTCCCGCTCTTTCTCAATAATACACAATGCAATTTAATTAACAAAACAATTTAAATAAGAAACAGTTCAGATAGATGGTTTTTCTTCTTATACGGATTTGGGTAATAGGGGTTTTCATCATCTTGTTGTCAAGCATAATATTGAATTCAGATCTTCATCAACTTGGCGTCGTACCAATAGTATAGAAGGTTATTGGTCAGCCATAAAATCGGTTGTAGGGAGGGGTAAACGACGAACTGCGATATTACAGAGCCATTTAGCTGAATATTCGTGGAGGCGTAGTGTTCACGGTACATATTGCCGATTTAAGTGTTTCCTTAAACATGTTGGGCAAACGTATCGTCCAAAATTTTAGTTAATTTCAGATTGGGATGGGAGTTGTGGGGTAATTGATAATTAAGGAGAAGGGTGGGTTTGGTTGGGGTGGTTAAAATATTGATTTGGATTTTTTGGGGTTGATCCGTCATTCTTCATTTTCTTATGTCAGGTAATTTTCTTCTGTGGATATTTTTATTTTACTTCATTTCGTTGATGTGAGCTTCCGGGTTTATATATTTTTATGTGTATTTTTCGTGATGTTGTGTTTCTTGTGTATGTGTACATGCGATTTTTGTTGATGTGTTTCAAGGCGAGCTTCGGTTTTTTGCGGGGTTTGCGAGCCATAAGTTTAGTCTTTTACTTTTATGTTGTACTGAACTTGTCTATTTTGATCCATTTCTTTGACGTATTATACTGTCTGTATGGGTTCGTCGAGCTGCAAACGGAATACAAATTTTGCAGTTGTCGCTCTTTTTCCCTTTCTCAGTACTAGTATACGTAAAATTTGTAACCCATTCTTCAGTTGATCTATATCGGTCAATTGAAATACAGGATTCACAATGTTATAAATGACGTTAGTTCCCACTCGCTGGTACTAGTATCCTATTCTTCAGCTGACCGGCATACCTCAACTGAAGAATGAGATATAAATTTCACTGCTGTTGGTTTTTTGTCGTCGCTAGCAAGATTATGATAACTTTCGGTCGATACTATTAGTATCAAAGGCAACAAAAAAAAAATGTATCCCATACTTGAGTTGACCTATGTAGGTCAACTGAAGTATGGGATACAAATTCTATGTGTGTCGTCTTCTTCCGCCTTCGCGTGGTTGAAGTGAGGTACATGTTGCCAACGTTACGTACGTCGATTTCCTCACTTCAGTTAGCAGTAATATCCTGCTCTTTAGTTCACCTATAAAGGTCAAATGAAGTATGGGATTCAAATATTACGTATGTAGATATTTTCGCCTTCGCTAGTAATAACTCTACGTAAGAACAGAACGCCACTAGTAGCAGAGGCGAAAGAAACAACACCTGTAAAGTTTTTATCCCTTACTGCAGTTGACCCAACTGAAGAACATGATACTAATGCTAACGAAAACGAAGAAATCGCCGTACGTTAAATTTGTATTCCGTACTGCAATTCACCTATGCAGGTCGACTGAAGTTAGAGATGCATCTCATATATATGTCAACTGAGGTATTCTATCCTAACGCTACTTCTATCCCATTTTTCTTTATTTTTTACAGAAGTACTAAGACTCAAGCAAGCGATATCTTTAACATTATGGTCGAAATATTACTAGACGTGATATATGTCAACAATCTGTTTCCTCTTCTGAATTCCTCTGTTTATGAACACTCGTCTCTGCTGTTAAATCTGTGCAATGAATCATCTCTGGCAAATTCTGATGTCATTGGTCAAAGCCGACGGGTTGTATCCCGTTCTTCGGTAGTCCCGTCTTTAATGTACTAGAATATGAAAAGCAGCTGTTCTGTTACTTTTTATTATCGTATGCATCAATTACAACAACACAGTTGTTAGATTATTGGGTTGCTGCATACGTTCGTAGCGTTTCCCATAAGTTTAATAAACAAAGTTATGCATAGCAGAGGCTGTAGTCATCAATAATTTATTCTCCTTCACTATTTACAAAAGTCTGATAGTCCTGGGGTAACCTTTTGGTTCCACGACTGTAAAAATCACGTGGTTTTGAGGTGAAGAAGTCATCGAACTATGCTTGAAGCACATTTTCATCCGGAATGGAAGTTGTTAGACTGAACGCGAAAAAGGAGAAAATCTGAGGACGCAATATCAGATGGTGCATACATTCGTGAGTCACTGGGCTGTCTAATAACTACTGGATTTGGGGATGATGGTAAGAAATTGTAACTATTGTGAAAGTCACTCACATATACCGAATATACAGAAGAGGTAGACGCACGTATTTTCTTAGATTTACCTTCCCTTGTGGCCTGGTTGTAAAGAATATCAGTTAGGTGCAAATAAGGATGTGACAGCGGCTGGTCCCGGCGGAGGTTAGAGTCCTCCCTCTGGCATGTGGGTGTGTGTTTGTCCTTAGGATAATATAGGTTAAGTAGTGTGTAAGTTTAGGGACTGATGACCTTAGCAGTTAAGTCCCATAAGATTTCACACAAATTTGAACATTTTTGAAGAATGAGATGATAATTATAACAAAAGGAATCGGACTTCGTTAGGTATTATTGTCGCGGCAAATAACCAAATTAAAAAAAATTAAAATGGCGGCCACAAAGGAAGCAAAGGGTGTGTTCACCTACCTCCATTTTTGTACTGCGCGTCGCGAAGATCGCCGCTGCTGTCTGTATCCATATCGCATAAATAATAACAATATTGGTCCAGGAGAATGAGAATGTGTTATTTGGTTTCCATAAATAGTGATAAACGCAGAGATTTCGTTTTGACTTATACTGGTGACTATTCAAATAAACGTTCATAAATATAGTACCAGGTTTCACATATACGTATACACTCATGACGAACAAGAACAGAACAGCCTACTACTACTAAAGCTAATAATTGAAGAGCATCATTATGTCATTGTCTCTCAGAGTATATCAGTGCCCTTGCTTATCTTTGATTGGCCGATCGATATCTGGCAAATATTTTACATTTTGGTCTATGAAGAAATACCGAAACAGTATCTCCACAAGTACCATCACTTCATGTAATCTTCCTGGTTGTTGTTCTGGCATTGCGCCTGCAGGACTTCTCAGTTGACAATAAATATTAGCAGTGATGGTTTCACCTCGGGGAAGTAATTCTTCGTACACCATACCGTCGATGTTGCACCAGATGTGTAACTTCCTTTGTGGATGCGCGCAGGTCTTTGTACGTGGAGCTGCTGCTTTGTTTGGGCTGTCATTCCTTTCTTTTCCTTATGATGGCATAAAGTCACCATTTCTCGTCATCAGTAACGATACAGGATAGGAATGGTAGGCGTTGTTCACGAGCGACTGACGATGACCAAGCAGAAATGGACATTTGGCCACCCCCTGCTTCTGTGATTTTGGCTTAGAGCATGTGGTAGCCTTACAATTGATTTTTGAGCCTTACTGATTGCATGCAAATGTCGCATAATGGCGGAACGATCGCAGTTCATCATACTTGCCAGTTCTGGAGTACACTGGCGTAGATAAATGTGGATTAATACGTATAAACAAACTTCACCTTCTTGAACGTTAAGAGTCATTAATGCAAAGCAATCCTCCTCAAATCGAAAAACCATTTTCTTGCCTTGCTCAGTCTAATGGAGCTATCCCCATACACTGCACAAATGTTTCTGGTTGTCTCCACTGCTGCCACCCCTTTATTGAATTTAAACGGAAATACATGTCCGAAATGCCCCGATTTCTCCACCTGGCACTCCATTTTCCAGCGTCCACAACTCCACTCACTAGATTCAAATAACAAAATGACAATATACGACTTAACCTCAAATAACAACAGTGAAGTACAAATAGGAAATAAGAATCGATAAATGAACATATAGAAACCAGATACCAACAGGCAAAACAGAAACGCTACGAACTTATGCACCAACCTAATATTTAACAAACATATAAACAAGCACCATCCCAGACAACACACTAAAGCTGGAAGACTCAGTCCTGCGGAGCCCTTCATCGGATGTTTCATGCAGACTCTTGATATCTCTAGGGAAACGTCTGTTAGGACACTCATTTACAATATTGCTCATTGTCCGAATATCAACACAGTTAAACGCAGTGTCAGCGCAAAAACCCACTTGTTCTGTTCTATCTGCACGCACCTTCTGCCGTCCAGAATCTATTAGGCCCGTTGCACACTTACGCGGATGGCGGTTGGCGGACCGTCGTCATGGTTCACACAGTCGGGCAGATGCGCGCGGTTGTGTGCAGTCGAGTGAACGCGGTCCTCCCTGCACTGTGCTGGATCTCATCTGTGGTGCAACACATCGTTCTGTTTGATCGGATCTATGGAGATGAGCTAGCTGCAAGTAAAAGTCATTTCAGCCTATATGATATACAAAAAGGGAAATTCCACGCGCCAGAGACGGTTTTGGGTGCATCCTATCGTGGAGAAAAGATGTACAAAAGGAGCGTTCGTCACATTGTATTCCGAATTGCGCAAAGACGAAGACAAATTTAATACATATTTTCGTATGTCTATTCGTTGCTTCCACGAGCTTCTCGGCAAAATACAAGACAATCTGACACTTGAAAGTCTCAGAAGGATACCTATTACTCCGACAGAACGAGTAGCAGTAACCGTAAGGTAAGAATATGAATATGTATACGGATGACGGTTACTTTAATAATATATTTAATCATTCAAAGCTTTGCTACAGCTATATATTACATTCGTTTGGCAATAGACAATTTTACATTTGTATTGTATTACTACTGAATTCAGATTATTTTTATAACCTCTCCCAAGATGATGATGACGTTGATTGGGCTGGAGAGGGATGGAGAGTCGCAACTTGTGTCTGTACGGACGGATCCTCGCGGTACTGCATTGATCGGTTAGGATGCTGTTGGGATATTGAAGGTGGGGCGTAGGTAAAAGAGGTCGGTGGATAGTGGAAAGAGCTGATGGGAGCTGGGGGGTGTATGTTTAAATTGGCCTGATTTGTGTGCTTAATCGACATAAGCAGTTGAAGTACCTGAGTACGAAATAATAGCTTCTGATCAACATTTAATGTCTTCACAGAGGGCAACAATGAAACAAAGAATGCTCGGTCGTCCTCTTCTTTTTCCTTACCATCTTTTAATAATGTAAGTAAATTAACTTCCTCTTGAAGGATTGTTTTTCGGTGTTGACATTCAGTCGGACATCATCGGTTTGTTCTTCAGAGGGTTCGTCTCGATTGTTTTCTGCGAGTGCATTGTTGTTATACAGATTATCTTGCACGACTGATACTGAGTCAAAGTTACTCTCTGTTGGTGCAACTCGGAGACGGTCAAGAAAGTGTAACTGCTCATGATAGATGTATTTTGGTCTCTTAGTTGCTGCTGATCCGGACCTCGTTTGCTTTATTCTAGTGAGGCTTTTAAAATAGACATCCCGTGTAGTTATCCATCTTGTCTGGATCTTGTCAATTGAAATAACAAGGTCGATAAGTCTTTTATTACTGAGGACGCGTACATATACACTCCTGGAAATTGAAATAAGAACACCGTGAATTCATTGTCCCAGGAAGGGGAAACTTTATTGACACATCCCTGGGGTCAGATACATCACATCATCACACTGACAGAACCAAAGGCACATACACACAGGCAACAGAGCATGCACAATGTCGGCACTAGTACAGTGTATATCCACCTTTCGCAGCAATGTAGGCTGCTATTCTCCCATGGAGACGATCGTAGAGATGCTGGATATAGTCCTGTGGAACGGCTTGCCATGCCATTTCCACCAGGCGCCTCAGTTGGACCAGCGTTCGTGTTGGACGTGCAGACCGCGTGAGACGACGCTTCATCCAGTCCCAAACATGCTCAATGGGGGACAGATCCGGAGATCTTGCTGTCCAGGGTAGCTGACTTACAACTTCTAGAGCACGTTGGGTGGCACGGGATACATGCGGACGTGCATTGTCCTGTTGGAACAGCAAGTTCCCTTGCCGGTCTAGGAATGGTAGAACGATGGGTTCGATGACGGTTTGGATGTACCGTGAACTATTCAGTGTCCCCTCGACGATCACCAGACGTGTACGGCCAGTGTAGGAGATCGCTCCCCACACCATGATGCCGGGTGTTGGCCCTGTGTGCCTCGGTCGTATGCAGTCCTGATTGTGGCGCTCACCTGCACGGCGCCAAACACGCATACGACCATCATTGGCACCAAGGCAGAAGCGACTCTCATCGCTGAAGATGACACGTCTCCATTCGTCCCTCCATTCACGCCTGTCGCGACACCACTGGAGGTGGGCTGCACGATGTTGGGGCGTGAGCGGAAGACGGCCTAACGGTGTGCAGGGCCGTAGCCCAGCTTCATGGAGACGGTTGCTAATGGTCCTCGCCGATACCCCAGGAGCAACAGTGTCCCTAATTTGCTGGGAAGTGGCGTTGCGGTCCCCTACGGCACTGCGTAGGATCCTACGGTCTTGGCGTGCATCCGTGCTTCGCTGCGGTCCGGTCCCAGGTCGACGGGCACGTGCACTTTCCGCCGACCACTGGCGACAACGTCGATGTACTGTGGAGACCTCACGCCCCACGTGTTAAGCAATTCGGCGGTACGTCCACCCGGCCTCCCGCATGCCCACTATACGCCCTCGCTCAAAGTCCGTCAGCTGCACATACGGTTCACGTCCACGCTGTCGCGGGATGCTACCAGTGTTAAAGACTGCGATGGAGCTCCGTATGCCACGGCAAACTGGCTGACACTGACGGCGGCGGTGCACAAATGCTGCGCAGCTAGCGCCATTCGACGGCCAACACCGCGGTTCCTGGTGTGTCCGCTGTGCCGTGCGTGTGATCATTGCCTGTACAGCCCTCTCTCAGTGTCTGGAGCAAGTAGGGTGGGTCTGACACACCGGAGTCAATGTGTTCTTTTTTCCATTTCCAGGAGTGTATTATTTTAAGAAGGAATACATCTAAGGTTTTATGTCAGCTTAGGCGACGTAATACCTAGAATTAATCCTACTTTCCTCTGTCAATGTACATAAGTATCAAATATATGCTTTACACGTTACAGGTATCTTGGAAGCGGAAACACATTTACAGATCTGCATTACTCTTATTTAATGGGTGCATCAACAATTCGACAGATTACAAGGCAGGTGAGCGCCACTATTTGGACTACGTTAAGAGAAGAATGCATGCCTGAGCCCTCAACAGACAAATGGAACGAAATTAGCCATGGTTTCCAAAATTGCATCGGAGCCCTGGGTGGAAAACATTTCGTCTAGTAAAACTTATCAAAAGTGGGTCACGTTTCTTCAATTAAAAGAATTATTTCTCCATTATTCTTATGGTCATCTGTGACACTATCGTCTCACGTTGATTGATGTCGGAGGATACAGAAGGAACTGTGATTCAAATATTTTTAAAAACAGCGTCTTTTGGAGGAAAATGGGAAAAGGAAAATTAGCGTTTCCCCCACCAAAGCCACTGCTAGGTACACACGACTCTCCAGTGCCATATGTTCTTGTGGCAGACGAAGGCTTCGCATTCACAACATGTGTTAAGGGCATATGCGCGAAAAAATATGACTCACAAAGAGAAGATTTTCAATTACCAACTTACCCGAGCCCGAAGGTTTATTGAATGTACTTTTGGAATATTAAGCCACAAGTGGAGGGTTTTTCACCGGCCCCTGAATGTCAATCTTGATCTAGCAGTATCTATTGTCAAAACGTGCTGCATTTTGCATAATTTTGTTCGAGTAAGAGACGGATACAACTTAGAAGATACCCTGTCTGTTACCGGCTTCGAAGATGTGGCAGAAACTACACCTGTCAGTAAATATACTGTACGAGATAAATTTGCGGAATATTTTGTCTGTAGAGGAGCTGTGCCCTGGCAGGAATCAAAAATTCACTGAACACAGGCCACTTATCTCAATGACAGACATTTGCGCTTGTGTGCAGTTTTTCTACATAATCAATGTTTGTATTGTGCATAAACTGAACTTGTGAATGTCTATAATTCTATAATTGTAAATCATTGTGCTTTGTATAGAACTACAATAAAAACACAAGGAATATATGCGTCTACTTACCACACTTTTTCTGCTCTGCCTCGTTCAGACCTGCAAAGTCGAGTATTATATTTGCACAGACGTCTAGCCACGCCTTCAATCGCATTGCACGGTTCTTGTAGTCCCCATGTGATGGATCCTATATGTGAGGCCTTCCTTCAACTTCGGCAATTAACATGTCTGTATCGATTTCACAAGACATTCTGGAAACTTCTTAAATCACACCCACATTTACCACACTAGTCGAATGCTACGGCTGAAATGAGGTACTCTGCTTCTACTGCGCGCGCGGTATCCGCAGGGCTGTGCACGCACCAACTTGTTTCTGTGCATTCAACTGACGCGGTCGGCTGCGCCGCTTGCGGATCGTCCGCGCAACTGTGTGGTGCCCTATTCGAATACGTGACTACCAACCGCGCGCGGAACGCTGAGCGCAGACCATCCGCGTAAGTGTGCAACGGGCCTTAGGATAATGAAAGCCTAGAACTTTAACAGATTGTTTATCAGTAAGTTCATGGTCCCAGGTTCTTCTGGCTTGCCACTCACGTTTCTATTCAGTGTCCCAGCTGAACCTAGTAACGAGGATTTGGACTCCTTCACATGCTGGTCTCCTGGAATTGAGAAATGTCCTAGACAGTGTGAATAAATCCTCATGAAGAGGTTAGTGTTACAAGCCCAGATCAGTTAATCAGCCAGACTGTTGCCCTTGCAACTACTGAAAAGGCTGCTGCCCCTCTTCAGGAACCACAGGTTTGTCTGGCCTCTCAACAGATACCCCTCCGTTGTGGTTGCACTTAAGGTACGGCTATCTGTATCGCGGAGGCACGCAAGCCTCCCGACCAAGGTCCATGGCTCATGGGGCGGGGGGGGGGGGAGAGAGATGAGAGTAATAAAAATGGAAAATTAGAACGATAGAAGTTATTCGACAGCTGTTTTGATCTGTATGTCGAAGATGAGGGATGACGTAAAAAATTTCAGAACGGGAAAATAATGGGGCATGGGGAGCACCTGTGCATTTTGTTAGTGCGGGTTGCCTACATCAGGGGCAGGTACGTGCTCGGGGGCAGACCTATAGTTCACCTTTGATTGACAGGTACTTAATCTATTGCTCCTCCCCTGCCCCCCCCCCCCCCAATCCAAACCCCCGCCCAATCGCTGTTAGAGGTACACTTTCAAGTCTGAGTTATTGGAATAAGTCCCCCTCTCACTCTTATCAATTTGATTGACTACTTAATATAAGTGATCAATTAATTAACCTCTCCTCTCTGGTAATCCCCCCTCCCCTCCCTCCCGTAAATTGGCAGGAAAAAGACTCAGTTGACCAGTCATTTTAAGGGAAACATTGCTATGTGTGGAATATAGTTTATTTCAACAATTTAGAGGATTCAAGGCAGTTAATGGAATATATGGAAATTGGTGGATAGGAAGAATCTCATAACAGGAAATTCAATGGTATATTGTTTATTTATAAAAAATTCAGTTTGTGTGGGCTGGATTTCTCTTGCTCATCATTCTCTGCTGTTTGGAAACATGTAGATCTTGCATGCAAGAAGCAATTACGTGAGGCAAACATGCTGCATAACCTAATGTTTGGCACTGTACTCTGCCTAATCTTTGGGCCTTTGTCGGCACTTAACCTATACAGTCTTGTCCAGCGCGGTCAGACTAGCACCGACCCGTCCAGCGTGCTCAGACAAGCATTCACCTGCCGGTGGGGTAGAATACTGCGTTCCTATTGGCTCCGTGAGGGAAGTGGTGGGTTGATGGGGCAGAGTGTATACCATTCTATCCCCAGTCGACCTCATTCTTTCGTCAACCACCGTAGTGTGAAGTCGATCGCCTTGTTTTCGCTCGTCCGCGTCAGTTTGCTCCTTTATTGCGTGCGTGTTACCAATTTAAGTACAAAAAATGTAACGTTCAGCAGCGGCATCAAGCACCGGTGGTAGTGCCAGTAGAGGCTAACGGCAGAGAGCGTTAGAGCATGATGGGGAATTACATAGTAAGTACAGATTCAAATCGGTAACTGTAACTTTTATCTTCGACTAAGAATTTCATAGTATTTAATCAATTTCTTCTTCTTACTGTTTCAGCACATATCCACCAACACCAAAGCGTGGATGGTATGAACGCTATCGTGCAACAGCAGACACAGTGGCACCTGCTGCTCCATCAGCAGAAGCACCAGCAGCGGCAGCATCGTAAGTATGTGTTCCTTCTTTACACTACTGGTGTGACCAGCGAGTCCGTAGATGATTTCGAGAGATCAAAATCGACAACGGTAACTTTTTTTTCACTAAGAATTTCGTATTGAATACATGTCTCATTGTTTCAGCATATATCCAGCGGGTAATTGATGAATCTGAGTGGCAACAGCAACAACAGTGGCAGCAACAACAGCGGTTGTAGCTGTACCAGCAGCAGCAACTGCAACAACAATAACAGTGGCTGCAGCAGCAGTAACAGCAGTGCCATCAGATGCACCAGTAGTGGCGTGAACTGCAGCAGCAGCAACAATATCATCGTAAGCAGTATCTATGTCTTCCATTGTATATGTAATGTATTGTGACTAACGAGTCTGAGATAGTTGTAGACGATTTAGAGGGGCTAAGATCGATAAATGTTACTTTTTCACTGATAGTTTCGTATTCGTGCAGTATATGTTTGAATACATAGTTTCTTTCTAAAAAGTTTTCATCATTTACGCAATATGTTGTAGATCATTTCGATGAACAAAACCGACAAAACGTTCTTCTTTTCACTAGGAATTTCACATAGTACTGTGTATACACAATTAAACTGCATCGTATACATAATATTGTGTATATTCCTTGTTGTTGTAGATAATTTCCTGACATATAAAGAAGGGGGACAGCAAGGGGTATGTGCTGGAGATATCCAGGAACCATTGCAGATCTACATCTACATCTACATCCATACTCCGCAAGCCACCTGACGGTGTGTGGCGGAGGGTACCCTGAGTACCTCTATCGGTTCTCCCTATTCCAGTCTCGTATTGTTCGCAGAAAGAAGGACTGTCGGCATGTTTCTGTGTGGGCTCTAATTTCTCTGATTTTATCCTCATGGTCTCTTCGCGAGATATACGTAGGAGTTAGCAATATACTGCTTGACTCTTCGGTGAAGATATGTTCTCGAAACTTTAACAAAAGCCCATACCGAGCTACTGAGCGTCTCTCCTGCAGAGTCTTCCAATGGAGTTTATCTATCATCTCCGTAACGCTTTCGCGATTACTAAATGATCCTGTAACGAAGGGCGCTACTCTCCGTTGGATCTTCTCTATCTCTTCTATCAACCCTATCTGGTACGGATCCCACACTGCTGAGCAGTATTCGAGCAGTGGGCGAACAAGCGTACTGTAACCTACTTCCTCTGTTTTCGGATTGCATTTCCTTAGGATTCTTCCAATGAATCTCAGTCTGGCATCTGCTTTACCAACAATCAACTTTATATGATCAATCCATTTTTTATCACTCCTAATGCGTACTCCCAGATAATTTATGGAATTAATTGCTTCCAGTTGCTGACCTGCTATTTTGTAGCTAAATGATAAGGGATGTATCTTTCTATGTATTCGCAGCACATTACACTTGTCTACATTGAGATTCAATTGCAATTCCCTGCACCATGCGTCAATTCGCTGCAGATCCTCCTGCATTTCAGTACAATTTTCCATTGTTACAACCTCTCGATACACCACAGCATCATCTGCAAAAAGCCTCAGTAAACTTCCTATGTCATCCACCAGGTCATTTATGTATATTGTGAATAGCAACGGTCCTACGACACTCCCCTGCGGCACACCTGAAATCACTCTTACTTCGGAAGACTTCTCTCCATTGAGAATGACATGCTGCGTTCTGTTATCTAGGAACTCCTCAATACAATCACACAATTGGTCTGATAGTCCATATGCTCTTACTTTCTTCATTAAACGACTGTGGGGAACTGTATCGAACGTCTTGCGGAAGTCAAGAAACACGGCATCTACCTGTGAACCCGTGTCCATGGCCCTCTGAGTCTCCTGGACGAATAGCGCGAGCTGGGTTTCACACGACCGTCTTTTTCGATACCCATGCTGATTCCTACAGAGTAGATTTCTAGTCTCCATAGAAGTCATTATACTCGAACATAATACGTGTTCCAAAATTCTACAACTGATCGACGTTAGAGATATAGGTCTATACTTCTTGTACATCTGTTCGACGTCCCTTCTTGAAAACGGGGATGACCTGTGCCCTTTTCCAATCCTTTGGAACGCTACGCTCTTCTAGAGACCTAACATACACCGCTGCAAGAAGGGGGGCAAGTTCCTTCGCGTACTCTGCGTAAAATCGAACTGGTATCCCATCAGGTCCAGCGGCCTTTCCTCTTTTAAGCGATTTTAATTGTTTCTCTGTCCCTCTGTCATCTATTTCGATATCTATCATTTTGTCATCTGTGCGACAATCTAGAGAAGGAACTGCAGTGCAGTCTTCCTCTGTGAAACAGCTTTGGAGAAAGACATTTAGTATTTCGGCCTTTAGTCTGTCATCCTCTGTTTCAGTACCATTTTGGTCACAGAGTGTCTGGACATTTTGTTTTGATCCACCTACCGCTTTGACATAAGACCAAAATTTCTTAGGATTTTCTGCCAAGTCAGTACATAGAACTTTACTTTCGAATTCATTGAACGCCTCTCGCATAGCCGTCCTCACACTACATTTCGCATCGTGTAAGTATATATTATATACATTTTGTTTCCCCATAGTTTCTATTTGTGTATGTTTTGTTATTATTACATCATTACGTTGCAGGTGATTTAGGGGGAATGAATCGATGGGCCCTCCCCAACTCAGGCGAAGGTGAAACGCCACAATGGGTGGAGGAGATGGAGAGAGATCTTCGTTGTCGTGAGGAGATGAGGGAGCCAGAGCGAGACAGGTAATACATATACTCACTCTGCTTACGAATAATCAGTATCCTTTCTTTCCTTGCAGCAGTAGCGTCAGCTTGCGATGTCTAGAACTTTGTATTATTATTATTATTATTATTATTATTTATTATTCTACAGCGGTCGTGTCAAGGGAACAATTCCCGCAATACGCCGTGGCTCGGGTACCGGGGGCGGCGAAGACTATAACATAAACGATGTCCTGTGAGGCGAGCATCGCCAGCAAGAACACCGCTAGTGGCCGCGCGGGAAACGGCCGTCACCGCCGCCACCGCCGCTGCCCCCAGAGCGACCCCATCCCGGGCGCGGACGCCACATCATCGCTCTGGCGTCCATGGACCGCCCTCCCTCAGGCTAGCAGCTTCGGGTTGCAGCAACCAGGCTCCTCGCAGCGACCCGATTCTGCAGCGTCTCCTCCTGCACCGTCACTTGAGCTACAGCACACACCCATGTCTCCCTCGCCAAATCCATCGACTAGTTGTAGTTATAGTATTAGTAATAGAGAAGATCCTGTAGCTAGTGGCAGTTCCCTCTCCTCTCCTTTTAGTGAAGGACATCATGTCAGTGATACCATACCGCAGTTAAAGTACTCGCTGATTGCAGACGCCTTTGAGGGGTGAATCTCGTTCATGAGGATCGAGAACCTGGCAGGAGGAATACCGCGATCCTGTTGGTTTTCTAAGGGCGCGCCTTCCTGTCGTGGAAACAGAACTGAATCTGGTGTTGAAGAGACGAGTCTTCATTATCTTTGGGGGGAAATGGCGTGATAACGCGGAGCACATAAATCGCCAAATGGTTTCATAAATCCACACTGAGTGCTATATTGGGCAGGTTTTCTGAGATGGAAGTGAGAGGCTCAGCTAAAGCACTCAGCAGAATTCTACACCTGGGCATCCACACACGTCTACAATTCGGTAAATGGAGGGTCTAGCTATATCAAGCTCCCTAAAGATATAGATAATAAGCAGGTATGTATTAATGTTGAAAATAAAAAGGATCAGGCGTGTTTAGTTTGGTAAATCCTGGCTTGCGGAAGAAATATTAAACAGAATCCAGAGCGCACATCCCAATACGGTAAATACCTTGACATTCATAAGTGTTATAACTTTGATGGTCTAGAGTTCTCCACCAAGATCTAGGACATAAATATATTTGAGGCGCAGAATACCAGTATATCAATTCATGTTTATGGCCTGGAGAAGATAAGCAAGTTAGATGAGTAAGACAAGTACATCATTGTCGGCCCCCTCCATTTCTCAAAATTTGCTGGTAAGTGTGACCTGCATGTAAACATGCTGCTATCCTCTGAAGGTGATAATTATCACTATGTTTGGATCAAATAAATGTCCTGACTCCTTTACACTCAACTGCCGAAAAAAACGATAAAAAGTATATTTGCTTAAGGTGTCTATTATTTCTCCTTAGACTAGTTATTAGGTGCGCATCTAGAAGACTAAGTATCCGGTACATGTTATAATGCCTACTGAGGGCAATAATTTCATAAATTTCAAGAATGCTCACCACCAGGAGTGATGCCCTTTTGTAGTGTATGCCGACTTCGATTGCCTCCTCGCTCCTGTGACCCACTGTGAAGGCGCCCCTACAGCCTCACATACCAACTTTACAGAAAAACACGTAAAAAATGCGGCAGCGTACCGAATTTTATTACACGGCACCTGGGTTGTCTTGAGACACAATGCTCAAGAAAACGAACTGCAGCATTGTGGGTTGTCTTGAGACACAATGCTCAAGAAAACGAACTGCAGCATTGAATTATTGACCCATGCAGACATGCTTCTTTTCTTTGAGCTATGGATTTGCGGGGGACTTTGCCAATGTGTTCATAGGCAAGCAAAGGCAAATAACAGAAGGATGGATGACAGGTTCAATGCATCCCTTGATTCAAGTTATATAATGTGTCTCGATGTGAATAACTTATACAGGCACGCCATGCCATGCAATTTGTTGCTGTTCCCAGAGCAACTAGTTCCGCGAGGAGGCTCCACACCGAAACTGATGACAATGCTGGGGGATAATCAGAGATAAATTATTCATTATCGCAACCTCCAGCAGTGCCTCAGCTTGGGTATGGACGTGCTTAGAATCACCCGGGCTATCTCCTCCAAGCAGTCCCCCTGGTTGATTTGAATATGAGACAGAGAGCTTCTGCCACGTGCGACTTTGAGAAAGATTTTTATAAGTTAATGAATAATTCAATTTTCGGTAAAACAATAGAGAATTTGAGGGAAGGACATGAAATTTTGATTAGAACCGAATGGGGTAGGCGTTATGGCGTAAGAAAATGCATTGGCAGACCAAATTTTAAGTAGGTCACCATATTCAACAAGCACTTTGTTGCTGTGGAGATGGGGAAGACTGCAGTAGAGTTTACGAAACCTATTTATGTGGGTATGTGCATACTAGACCTATCCAAACTCCACATGTACCACTTTCATTATGAGTTTGTGAAAACTCATTACGCAGATCCTAAATTACTTTGTCCGTCTAGCGGTGATCCTCGTCCTGCTCCAGTGTTAAATAGGAACGGTGCTTAGCAACATGAACTTACACACCCACCTGCTCCACCCGTGAAAATTTAGGCCGAATGAACGTACTATAGTATATTTTGCACTCGCAATGATTTCTTAGTTGGTGGAAAATTGTATTTGGTGGAAGCTATACATGGAACACACTGACACAAACCTCGACTTGGCTGTCTGAATATATATAAAGGACGTCATTTTGTGTTGGCTTGACTAACAAGTATCGAAAATACCAAAAGGATTCGTGGAAGTGGTGAAATCGATAAACAGAAAAGACTCTAAGGCTTTTTGAATTGCAGTTACATCCTTTATTCATCGACAAAAACGTAATGGCAGGAGGCTTTCTTGCAGTCCAAAAACGATGCCCAGCTGGTGCAAGTTTGGACGTATAATAATTTTTTTACATTCGTATAATACTAATCCTGGAAATCGAAATAAGAACACCGTGAATTCATTGTCCCAGGAAGGGGAAACTTTATTGACACATTCCTGGGGTCAGATACATCACATGATCACACTGACAGAACCACAGGCATATAGACACAGGCAACAGAGCATGCACAATGTCGGCACTAGTACAGTGTATATCCACCTTTCGCAGCAATGCAGGCTGCTATTCTCCCATGGAGACGATCGTAGAGATGCTGGATGTAGTCCTGTGGAACGGCTTGCCATGCCATTTCCACCTGGCGCCTCAGTTGGACCAGCGTTCGTGCTGGACGCGCAGACCGCGTGAGACGACGCTTCATCCAGTCCCAAACATGCTCAATGGGGGACAGATCCGGAGATCGTGCTGGCCAGGGTAGTTGACACACCCCTTTCTAGAGCACGTTGGGTGGCACGGGATACATGCGGACGTGCATTGTCCTGTTGGAACAGCAAGTTCCCTTGCCGGTCTAGGAATGGTAGAACGATGGGTTCGATGACGGTTTGGATGTACCGTGAACTATTCAGTGTCCCCTCGACGATCACCAGAGGTGTACGGCCAGTGTAGGAGATCGCTCCCCACACCATGATGCCGCGTGTTGGCCCTGTGTGCCTCGATCGTATGCAGTCCTGATTGTGGCGCTCACCTGCACGGCGCCAAACACGCATACGACCATCATTGACACCAAGGCAGAAGCGACTCTCATCGCTGAAGACGACAGGTCTCCATTCGTCCCTCCATTCACGCCTGTCGCGACACCACTGGAGGCGGGCTGCACGATGTTGGGGCGTGAGCGGAAGACGGCCTAACGGTGTGCGGGACCGTAGCCCAGCTTCATGGAGACGGTTGCGAATGGTCCTCGCCGATACCCCAGGAGCAACAGTGTCCCTAATTTGCTGGGAAGTGGCGGTGCGGTCCCCTACGGCACTGCGTAGGATCCTACGGTCTTGGCGTGCATCCGTGCGTCGCTGCGGTTCGGTCCCAGGTCGACGGGCACGTGCACCTTCCGCCGACCACTGGCGACAACATCGATGTACTGTGGAGACCTCACGCCCCACGTGTTGAGCAATTCGGCGGTACGTCCACCCGGCCTCCCGCATGCCCACTATACGCCCTCGCTCAAAGTCCGTCAACTGCACATACGGTTCACGTCCACGCTGTCGCGGCATGCTACCAGTGTTAAAGACTGCGATGGAGCTCCGTATGCCACGGCAAACTGGCTGACACTGACGGCGGCGGTGCACAAATACTGCGCAGCTAGCGCCATTCGACGGCCAACACCGCGGTTCCTGGTGTGTCCGCTGTGCCGTGCGTGTGATCATTGTTTATACAGCCCTCTCGCAGTGTCAGGAGCAAGTATGGTGGGTCTGACACACCGGTGTCAATGTGTTCTTTTTTCCATTTCCAGGAGTGTAGATAGTCAGAAATGATATGATGCTGCTTCAACGTGAAGGTACTGTGGATTATGTTCCGACATACGTTTGTGGAAAGTAATTAAAGTGCTATTCACGTAAAAAAAAGGATTGCGTATTTCTAGTCGTAATCTAAGGATAGATTGAAAATGGTGAATTGTGATTTCAACACACTGAGAATTATATCCGCACGTAAGTGGTGATAGATTCATTTCGTAAACTGGTGCACAATATAGCAAAGTAAGTGTTCAACTGTATCTGCTGTAGTGTGCAAACAGGACGAACAATACGGCTGTAACAATATGTCCTCTTATTGGTGCTCCTAAGCCTACCC
Source organism: Schistocerca gregaria (assembly GCF_023897955.1). Lineage (NCBI taxonomy): Eukaryota > Metazoa > Arthropoda > Insecta > Orthoptera > Acrididae > Schistocerca > Schistocerca gregaria. The sequence continues at coordinate 568,695,847 of NC_064923.1, forward strand.
TCGCGTTTTCCTTGTCGTTCTATCGATAGTGATGTTGATTACAGTACACCTACCCGCGTCGTTGATGTCTTTCCAGGCGTTACCTCTGCGGGTGCGTTATTCATAATCACACATACAGCTGGTGTGAGCGTAGGCATACAATAATTTTTTTGGGGTCTGTACAGATATAAAAGATAACTGCATTGTTCGTGTAAAATGTGTATATATTGCAGTGTAAAGTTAATGTGACTTATGTTGTGGCATGACCAGAGAAGATGAGTGTCTGTCCCATCGTGAGGGATGTACAGATTCAGCACATCTTTTTCCGTGAGGGTATGAGAGAGATTTTTTACGTGGAAAGTTATGTGCACTGTAGATACTGAGATTCGTTCCAGAACCACATCTGTCAAGAGGAGACACTACCTGTACATCGATCAGTGTCAGACTGCAGCAGCAATCGTAATATTTAATTGGTGTTACATTGGTAATTATATTCCTGGCTCCCAATATTCTTGTGAGTCTTGATGATCTGTAGACAACTTTTGCTGGGTTTAACTGTCAGTGCAATTTAGCGATCCGCGCAAAATAATTTTGCCACTTAAAGTCTCATCTGCAGAAAATAATGGTGGATGGTGCTCCCACACTGGCAGCAGCAGTTTGACAGGTAAATTGAGTGATGAATGGGCTGTACGATTAGGATCGTGAGGAACAGAGAAAGCAACCAGTGTTATTCTGCGAACTGATTTCAGGAGCATCTGTGAGGGCGAGTCGCTCTGCGAAAAGGCCTTCACTCCCTTCCAGTTGCGACAGCAACAGTGGCTGGGTGAACACGTATTTCAACTAGAATTTCTCAGGTGTCAAGTATGAAAGGGATGTCACTGCCTCATGCCTGCAGGACCTGAATGGGCTCCTGTGGGTAGCTTGGTAGCTGACAGTTGCGTTGTAGATTCGCGGGGACTGCTGGTGTATCCTGACTTGTGGGAGCTAGTGCGGTAGTGTCTTTGAGCCTTTTTTTTATTAGCGATCTTTTGTTTAAACCAATTAATCAATTTGACCGACCCATAGGATCCCATGAATTAAAAAAAACTGCCCATACATGTGAAGAATATAGATTTAATTAATTTGCATAATTTTTTTATATCTATGTGGTGTTAGCAGTACAAGAGTTAATGGAAGGGAGTGTGTGAGTGGGTGACATGGAGCAGAACAGCAGGTTAAGTGCAGAACACTACGTTAATTTGCATAATTTTTTGTAAAACATAGTACAATAGTTTAAGGGGGAAGATGAAAAAGAAGAATGAGTGAGAAATGGCGTTCAAAAGCATGTGAAATTCGAAAAGTGTACCAGAAAGGATGGGAGGATATAATTGATTATTAATTTGGTATCAAAGGCGGTACAATAATTTAAGGAAATGGGGGTGACATGGAAAACCACTTAACAGATCAATAGGTTAAGTGCTGACAAAGGCCCAAGGATTAGGTTAAGACACCCAGAGTACAGTGCCATACATTAGGTTATGCAGTGCGTTTGCCCCACGTAATTGCTTCTTGCAAGACCTACATGTTTCCAAACAGCAGAGAATGATGAGCAAGAGAAATCCAACCCCCACAAACTGAAATTTTTATAAATAAACAGTATACCCTTGAATTTCTTGTTATGAGATGCTTCCTCTCCACCAATTTCTATATATTCCATAAACTTGAATTCTCTAAATTGTTGAAATAAACAACATTCCACACACATCAATCGATTTCCTTCAAAATGACTGATCAATTGAGTCCTTTTCCCGCCAACTTCTGGAGGGAGGGTGGGAGGGGAGGGGGATTACCGGAGGAGGCTAATTAATTGATCAATTTAATTAAGTAGTCAATCAAATTGATAAGAGTGAGAGGGGGAGCCTACTCCAGTAACTCCGACCTGAAAGTGTACCTGTAGCACCAGGGGGGGGGGGGGGGGGTGAACAATATGTTAAGTGCCTGTCAATGAAAAGGAAGGATCCTTTTAGCAGAACAATACTTTAAGTACCTGTCAAGCAAAGGAGAACAATAGGTTTGCCCCTGAGTGCATACATGCCCCTGATGTAGTCAACGCGCACTAACAAAATGCACAGGTGGCCCCCTTGCCCCACTACTCAGAAATGGGAGTGTAAGGTGAAAAGATGCCAAAAACAAATTCCTAGACACCATTGCCCCTCTTGCCTCAGTAACAAAAGGAGGAACAACAGCTGGATTTGATTTGTCAGCCTTGTAGCACTGACTTAAAGCTGAGGTTGTATGAAGAATAAGAAGAAATTGGCGATGTGTAATAGAAAGGAAACTAACAATCTTATCAGCAATATATAAACAAAAAAGTGAAAAAGAATCTCATATGTAAGAATCAACCATCAGGTAGAATCGACGGGGGGATTGGGGGGCGGAGGGAATAGGAGCAAACAAACTGTTGGAACTAGAATGACACAAATGAAGTAATAGTTATTCGACAAATGAGCTCCATTGGCAACAAATATTGGTACGGAACACAGGAAAAAGTGTGTTTGGAATACATTATTGAGAAGTAAGTGGTGAAGGAGAAAAAACCTCGCCATGGAGCCAATACGAAAGCTTCCTCTGAAAATTCTTCTTCTTCTTATCTGTTTCCCGTGTCGCCACGTGGTCGGTGGAGTATTTCGCATTTGGTAGTGTTAGTGAAAACTGATGACCAGATGCCCTTCTTGACGCCATTTTCCCTTGGGATGGAATCTGTGTCCCCATCTGTCGGCGGCTTGTGTTATGTCATGTTCAAGGGTGAGAGCGTTTTTTTTAACGTTTCCGAAGCGCATATATGAAATGGGACGTGGGTACCAGCCACTGTTTGCCTAAATCAGATGTGGAAAAACGCTTAAAAACCACACCAAGACTGGCTGGCAAATCCGGTCCTCGTTTAAATCCGCCGAGCACCTTCCCATGTCCTGAAAAGAAGCGATTTGACGCGCTCGGCTGTCCGGGCTTGTCTTTCCTTGAAAATTACTTAGAGCAGGTCGTCCGGAATCCTACCGATGACGGAAATATACACAACAGACAGACTCAAACTCTTTGAAGATGTCGATATAAAGACAGGAGTTAGTGCGCGATATCGTAGCGTAACCCATAGGCTTTTTGTGGGCAGATCCAGCACGTGGCGTCACCACAAAGTCTCCTCTATCCAGTGTCAGAAAGAAAGAGATAATTGTGTTAAATTAATTCAGGTAATCTGATTACTGATTCACATTGCTGGCGAGATAACGAGTTGATTGATACTGAACATGGACCTATCAGTTGATTAATTTAAAAGTTCCTTAATTAAATCATAGATTTGACTATTAAAGCTAATTCCCTCCAACTGTCCAGCCACACCAATGTCATGCTGTCAAAGCTAACTATCGGGTGGAGGAGGCTCACTATTTTACCTGTTCATCACTTAATTTACATTAAAATCCCCCAAGATAGTGTGTTGCCTTAAAATTAGTAGCTGTTACTTTCAAACATGACTAGAGGGCAAGCAATCGCGCAGGGACACCATATCGTCACGCGCTTCGGAGAGCTGAACCCCAAATAAGCCCAGGAATCTAATCTTCAAACACCAACCTGCGTCTACAGTCCGGAGGACTTTGACTGTGAACTCCACGCTCTCCAGTTTTGCTGACATTTGGAACCTCGTCGCGTATCATGGAGGTGCAATGTCGAGAGGACAACAAAAGTCCTGAGAGATCATTCCTCAGCCTAGTCATATGCGGTTGTTCAAAGATGCTAGAGATGCTGCTTCATAAGTAGCAGTAGCGCGGAAGTGGCCGCCATCTTAGTCTCGTGTAACATCCAACCGCCATCCAGTATTACGAATACCAATCGGGATCACGCTGCAACTCCGGTCGTTGCTCACGCGTCGTTAGCCAAAATACCATGCCTCGCATTTAGTACTCAGCCCCCGTTCACTAGTAATATAGTAAGTTACACCGTACCGCCTCTAGTTCTGCATTTGTACCTCAGCACTCGTGGCTTACTTTACTTTGGTCGAGGTAGAATACTCGTAATCATTCTCAATCTTTCTCTCTAAGGATCACTTCGCAGTATTATTGCTTCCTTGAACCCTACATTCGTTTACCTTGTATATTTCTTTGTCATGTACGCTAGTATGCGTGATGATACTGTCATAACTTTTGCAACACGACTACCTTAAATTGTTTTCTCTTTGGTCACAATATATTTTTAAAATAGTGACAAAAAAAGCCTCTCACTGACTGTAGCTTTGCCCCGTCCACTGCCTATTAATTCTATTCAGCATCTAGCCAAGTAAAACCTATGCCAGTAGGACAGGAGTCTTGTAACCTGCATGGTTAACATCAGCAGGTGAATGATTATCTCCGTCTGACTGAGAAAAGGAGTGAGGTCATTTATCAGTCTCTACTCCTAGTCGCAGCCGTCGTATCAATTGTGTTGATTACAGTAACACTCCATTACCTTCCGGTGATCAACCAATTCCTAGGCGTTACGATAGTGCTGATGGGAGCTGAGCAGAGGGGAGATGAATAGTCTTCTGGGAGATGTCTCCATTCGTGCGAAATGCATTCACATACAACAGTGATTATTACATAATTTGTCTCTAGCAGAAGCAATTCGGATTTCTTTGCCTGCATGCAGCCGAGATTTGTGTTCTGCAGTTTTGCTGGTTGTGGATTTCCCATTTATCGTGTCTTGTAAGGGATAAAGTATCTTCTTCCTGCTGTCACTACTCAACACGATAACAAATCATACTTACAAGAGAAAAACAAATAAAACGAGTTTAGTGGTGCGTTTAGCAGAGAGAACGTACTTCAAATTGGCTTAAAGGTAGCACCTACCTGTGGACAAATGGTACATTAAAATTAAATGAAGGATTTGGTGGAAGAAAGTCTGAATCCACAAGAGTGTAGTTTGCTTATTTACTTCGTTAAATTCAAAATAAGAATATAAATACAATGGGACACAGCAATTTATGTAGGAGACAACATTTTCTAGGGATAAATACGGAAGTACTGCATTCGAAAACAAAAGAAAAGTTATTAAACTAACCCTTATTAAATTAACGATTAGGGCTTTCTTCTGCTGTTCCTTTCAAATGGAAGAGTACACTGGAGAACTCGTGCACACACACGTACTTCACAAGAAGTCTGCAGTTAGTCATCCCAATGAGTACTTAATAAGAGGCTAACCATAGTTGAAAGCATGGAGCATGCCAAAAAGAGAGGTAATGTCAAAGCGGGTTCATCTGCTCACTCGATGGCGTGACGGCGTCGATAAAGCACCCCATACACAGGTCTACCAATCGGCCTAACCCTCCGCCCTCCCGCCCCCGCCCCTTCCGGGCGATTTTATGGCGGTCGGTTCCATGCTCCAGGTGCGTGGGTTTTCCGGTGGACCTCTCCGTGCTAACCACAACAGCTAGCTGCCAGCCCATATTCCGTCAGTGTAGGCAGGACGGATCCACCAAGCAATCATCTCTAACTACGCACGCACGCACGCACACACACACACACACACACACACACACACACACACACACACACTCACTCAATGAGTACCTTTGCGTGCGAGGCTGCGAGTTCAATCTTTAGTACGGCTCATTTGAAAGTATTGTGATATGAAATCACATTGGTGTAACGAGGTGATGATAACTGACTGATTATGATGACACGCAACCGAATGTGAAACAGTCTGTCATGAAGATTGTCGTGTAACTGGCAATTCTCTAAGGCTTAGCTGCAGACAGTGTAATAACACGTTTTATAGTCACGGGAAAACAATCTTCCAGAGACTGAATTTCGCCAGAGGTCCAGGTGGTATGAATTGCAATGGCACACCCTTTTCTGGAGGAATAGCTTACTTTAAGGGACTAGGATCTTTATATGCAGGCCAGGAATCAGGCGAAAGCACGTTATTTTGAACATCTATTGGCCAAAAGCTGTACTCATGCCATAGTTGGAGATCTCTTACCCCATTTCCCCACTCTTGCTTGCTGTGACTTAAACATTTTCTTAGTGCCCTTACAAGATCACCACCCGAGAGAGAATCATAGGTGGCAGAGCACCTCCAACTTCTCGAAGCACAATAAATAACTTTCCAGGCAATTTACCATTCAGATTAACAGTCGGCATAATTGTACACGAATGCATTGAGGCATTGATGTTAGTTGATCATTATGCAACTCTCTTGGTACCTTTAATTTCCAGGATTCATTTCATATGAATTTCCTCTTCAAATCCCGATTGACCGGAGTTGAACAAATTCCTCACCGAACAACGGGATAAGTTTGTTTTTATCATCTACAAATTTTGGAGCCGATTCAGCAATTTGCTGTGCATCGTCAAGTTGATACCTTGTTTGAAATTTCGTTATCTTAGATCTTCCATTTCTGTAGCACTCTTTGAAGTTATGCAGTCATCTACTGCTTCTCTTGAAATCACTGTAATATTTGTCGCACGCAATTTAATCTGCATAACGTAATAGGTCATTACCATGCAAATCTTATAAAATGTATCGAGCATCCTTGAAATACGCAAACACCAGTGGTAACTAGTGCACTTAGTTCTCCTTTGAATATCCGTAGTTTATCTTATGCGATACACGGTCATATTTCTGCGGACATATTCGAAATCTGTACATAATTATTTTTTTACTATGTTGTGGGTTAATTTCCATGTGCGGAATTATGTTTAGTTCTCGCTTCCTGGACAACAATTGTCCTTTATTACGTTTCACTAGGGACGGAATTTGTGGCTCACTGTTCGACAAGAATGATGAACTACTTGGCTCCAAACCCATTTCAAAATCACTGTCACTTGTTAAGCATATATATCGTCATCAGGGTACTTCTCAAGCACATTGTTCACACAGTTGAGCGTATATGACATCACACATTGTACTGACTCACCTTGCAGAAACTCCGATATTTCATCTGCCATTTCTTTTGTGCTCTGCGAAATTCCTTGGGTTCCTTCCTGACGAAATGTGAACTTCGGCAGCTGCTGCTGTAGGTATACTGCAGTGTTCGCTTTGTTCATCATTGCCATTGATCTGCTCTATATCAGTACCACCAGTACTGTAGTGAGTCACTCGTCAGCTAAGAGTTCAACTGCTGTCTGTGGCCTCATAATGTGATCACCTTTGGATACCTCCAGTCCCACCACCTCTAGCCATTAGCAGCCAATATTATTGTTGCATAGTGGACAGTACGGCACCGATCAGGTTGTGAATGGGCTGCTTAAGACTCGGATTGAGAGCGACTGTGTAACTGACCTGTTAATAACGACACAATGGCAATTTAAATAACTTTGCCGTTGGCATTTGTCCGTTGAGCAGCTCCTCCAACATTTGGTTCAGGGAGGAGACCTGAATGAACCACCCCCCAACTGTTACAGTTAGAAACATATAGCCGCATTGAGCCGAAAGCGGCCAACGCACCTTGTGTGCTATACTAGGAATTGACTGAACTGTGAATTTCCAGTACGAGTGATTTCTGTGAACGCTACTTCTGAGTAACTGCGAGTTTTAGATCGATTTGTCTCAGTTTAAAATCGCAGTTTACAAGTTTACAATTTGTATCCAACTACAAAGTTAAAATACGATTTCTGAGATTTGCCACAGAGATGTTACACTGTGATTAGTCACAAGTAGCATATCTGCTAACAGGTATTGGACAAGTTAACTAAGTCAGTGCAACGGAAATTACATGTCTCGCCTGTAAAGTGTGCAAAATGAGTATTTCAACAGTATGTTATGGAAGTAGTCATGCGATTTGAAAGAGATGATAATTAAATGTATCATTCTTCTCTTGTTAAAGCTGTCCCGTATCACTAAATTTTATGTAATGGAGTTATTGGTAAACATTTGATTATGTGTTTTAAGGTTGATGACATTCAAGAGAAAAGAATGGGCTATATGAATCTTCCAGTTAAAGTTGACATCGGGAATGGTTTAAGTGCAAAACTTGAAGATACACACAGAAGTTCACCGGTGTACTGTAGCGCTAAAGAAGAAAGTCTTGTGAATAGACTACGGTTAAACATTTGATTTATTGATTCATCCTATAAATCTTTCCAGATTTTGGGATACAGAAAACATGAGATTTACCACAGTAGGTGTTACACTGTGATTAGTCACAAGTAGCATGTCTGCTAACACATATTGGACAAGTTAACTGACTCAGTGCAACGGAAGTTATATGTCTCGCCTGGATATAAGATGAACATCAACAAGAGCAAAACGAGAATAATGGAATGTAGTCGAATTAAATCGGGTGATGATGCGGGAATTATATTAGGAAATGAAACGCTTAAAGTAGTAAATGAGTTTTTCTATTTGGGGAGCAAAATAAATGATGATGGTCGAAGTAGAGAGGATATAAAATGTAGACTGGCAATGGCAAGAAAAGCGTTTCTGAAGAAGAGAAATTTGTTAACATCAAGTATCGATTTAAGTGTCAGGAAGTCGTTTCTGAAAGTATTTGTATGGAGTGTAGTCATGTATGGAAGTGAAACATGGACGACAAATAGTTTAGGCAAGAAGAGAATAGAAGCTTTCGAATTGTGGTACTACAGAAGAATGCTGAAGGTTTGATGGGTAGATCACATAACTAATGAGGAGGTATTGAATAGAATTGGAGAGAAGGGATAGGTTGGTAGGGCATATTCTGAGGCATCAAGGGATCACCAATTTAGTATTGGAGGACAACGTGGAGGGTAAAAATCGTAGAGGGAGACATAGAGATGAATGGCTGTGAGCACTATGGGCTTTAACATCTGTAGTCATCAGTCCCCTAGAACTTAGAACTACTTAAACCTAACTAACCTAAGAACATCACAAACATCCATGCCCGAGGCAGGATTCGAACCTGCGACCGTAGCAGTGGCGCGGTTCCGGACTGCGCGCCTAGAACCGCTAGACCACCGCGGCGGCGTGGAGGGTAAAAATCGTAGAGGGAGACCAAGAGATGAATACACTAAACAGATTCAGAAGGATGTAGGTAATGGGAGATGAAGAAGCTTGCACAGGATGGAGTAGCATGGAGAGTTGCATCAACCCAGTCTCTGGACTGAAGACCACAACAACAACATGGAAGATGGATCGGGCTGTGTGGCTTTCCCACATCTACTGGAGGAGCCAGAAGGCCTGCCATTTTTCACCATGTCAAAGTTGTTGAGCTCCCCCATTTCACCGTTACTGCTTCTTTACTGACAATATGTTACTTCCCATCTCCTATTACGCTGGCGGGTGACATCTAGTGGTCAACCTGGCCATACATAAGGGTGTGTGGATACTTTTGATCAAACAGTGTATATTTATAAGATGGGGTCAGCTGCGGTGATGTCCAGCTATCATTCGGTAATGTAGTTCCCCACACTGTAAATATTGCACTAAAACTGTGCCATTTCGCTTCAAATGCGAGCCGGAAATCGCACTAAAATTGCGCCATTTCTCTTAGAATGCGTGCTGGAATGCAAACAAAACGGACGAAAACATGTTCCGCAACGCTCTCTCTGCGAGGAGGCGGAGATTAGTGTTTATCGTCCCGTCGACAACGAGGTCATCAGAGACGTAGCACAAGCTCGGATTAGGAAAGGATGGGGAACGGAATCGGCTGTGCCCTTTCAAAGGAACAATCCCGGCATTTGCCTGAAACGATTTAGGGAAACCACGAGAAACCTAAATCACGATGGCCGGTGACGCGTTTGAACCATCGTCCTCCAGATTGCGAGTCCATGCTAACCACTGCGCCACCTCGCTCGGTCTCTCTCTGTCATAACAAGAAACCAGTGTCGAGTGCTGAAATGACAGTCAGCCACACTACGATCAACTCAGAGAAGTGATTTTGTTGTCTTTTTTTCTACTGGGCATGCTCTGATCTGAGGTCATCCCTTTCAGCACTATGAATGCTACACTTCTCACAGCAGCAGATTAATATTTTTCTTTGAAATTGTATTTAGTGTTCTGTGCAGTCGTAGAGTATGAGGACTTTTTAAAGATCCATGGTCGTGATAGCACTTTCGGCGAGTAGTGTAAAGTATAGATTGGTAATTTGTGGACTCGGGTTTGATTCCCGCTGATACCAACTTTTTTTTTATTTTACTTTTTTCCTTGCGATAGTAAACTATTAAGTATAATATTTAAAAATAACAGTTCCGTGGAACAATTGTAAGAACTCTGGAAAGTAAAACAAGGAAGGAAACACAAATGAAATTCTATTAAGTTATGGTGGAACCTACTCTTTTATATCATTCCGAGTCATGGACAATAACAAAAAAGAAAAAAAAATCATGTATACAACCAGCAGAGATGCAGTTCACGAGATACGTAAAAGGCTGTAATAAAGTGGATAAAATAGGTATGAAACAAGAAGGTGAGATTTAAAAATCTTTTCATTTAATAGTATAGAATAGAACAAATTGAAATGGAAGGATCATGTTGATAGAATGACAGAAAACAGATTGCCAAAAAATGCCGACTGGAAAGAGAGAACTAGGTAGACTTCGTAAAAGATGGACAAATAGATGATAGAGACCGGAACAGGTGATTACAGTACCTAACCTTGGAAGGATATAATGATGATGATGATAATGATCAAATAACAGCTCAGTTCATTTAGAGAAAAATTAACATACTTGATTTAGTTGCAGTTATGAACCCTGTAAGTAAAAAGGCTATAGGCTAGATGCTGGTAAAACCAGCGAGTATACGAGGAAATTTAGTATGAAAATGTTTTCTGTAGGCCATGTGCTACAGAGGTCATTTACAAGCGGACCAGCTGGCTCCTGTGGCCGAGTGGTTCTAGGCGCTTCAGTCCGCGCTGCTGCTACTGTCGCAGGTCCGAATCCTGTCTCGGGCATGGATGTGTGTGATGTCCTTAGGTCAGTTAGGTTTAAGTAGTTCTAAGTCTAGGGGACTGATGACCTCAGATATTAAGTCCCATCGTGCTTAGAGCCATTTTTTGACAAACAGATCTTTGGAGGAGAGAGTGAGATTTAAAGTGTTAGATCGATGCACTTAAACTAAAAATATAACAACAGAAGTTGTCTTATTTAACACTGAAAATTTCGAAATAGTTGCAAAATATTTTGATGAGCTTCTTAAATGCTCAGAACCAATCCATAAGCTCGAATTCTCAAGCACTCCTGAAAATCTAGAAAAAGATTTACCGCAGCTATCTAATAAATTGGAGATACTGAGAAAAATCTTAGAAAGCTAGTAGAGAAGACTCTATTACAGCAGAACTTTTTAACGGTCTCTGCCAAAAATTGCAAAACTGAGCTAAAATTCATCTTTGAGAAAACTTGGAAAACAGAAAAACTCCCTGGAGAGTGGAATGTAGCTTTGATACATCCAGTACATAAGAAAGTCAATAAACAAGATGTTAATGACAACAGGTATTTCTTTACAACCAGTGGCATGTAACATGTTTTCCATTAGGCGAACACCAGTCCGTCTTCAGTGTTGTAGCGGCTCGGACGTTCCTAGGGCACCGGCCGTGTCCCGTTTAGCGCGAGCTTTGTTTACATCCGTGAGACTTCGCATTGCGGTTTATTGATTATTACATATCACGATGGCTCTTTCATACCGGAAGGCGACACCAAGTTCACGTTCGACGCACAATACACAAGACCAAAGCACACGAAGTCGAACGTTTTATGCGCGAAGTGGTAAAACTAGATCCCCGGGGGCTGATAGTAATTCACCTATGAATAATGGCCAGCGTGGTATACATAAAACTCATAGACGATGCAGCATGCGAGAGACTTAACCGTCGATCCACCGACGGTTACCGCTTTTCCGCGCCGACGGGAACGTGAGTGTGGTTTCTGCTGATCATGCCGGTCTCGGAGTGAGAACGGTAGCTGTGTTCGAACTTCCGTTCCAAGTTCCTGCAGACATGGTTATCTCAGCTCTTCGCCTTTAAGGTCCTTAACCATTCTGCGGAGGAATGGACCAGCCTAGAGACGTATCCCGTACTCAACGGAGTGCGCCAAATAAGAATTGAACTCCAGAAGCACATACCGCCTTATGTGACAATAGTTGACTGCCGAGCCATCGGTATACAGGGTGGTCCATTGATAGTGACCGGACCAAATATCTCACGAAATAAGCATCAAACGAAAAACTACAAAGAACGAAACTCGTCTAGCTTGAAGGGGGAAACCAGATGGCGCTATGGTTGGCCCGCTAGATGGCGCTGCCATAGGTCAAACGGATATCAACTGCTTTTTTAAAAAATAGGAACCCCCATTTTTTATTACATATTCGTGTAGTACCTAAAGAAATATGGATGTTTTAGTTGGACCCCTTTTATCGCTTTGTGATAGATGTCGCTGTAATAGTCACAAACGTATAAGTACGTGGTATCACGTAACATTCCGCCAGTGCGGACCGTATTTGCTTCGTGATACATTACACGTGTTAAATGGTTCAAACGGCTCTGAGCACTATGGGACTTAACAGCTGAGGTCACCAGTCCCCTAGAACTTAGAAAACTTAAACACAACTAAACTAAGGACATCACACACATCCATGCCCGAGGCAGGATTCGAGCCTGCGACTTCAGCAGTCGCGCGATTCCGGGCTGAAGCACCTAGAACCGCTCGGCCACCGCGGCCGGCTTACCCGTGTTAAAATGGACCGTTTACCAGTTGCGGAAAAGGTCGATATCTTGTTGATGTATGACTATTGTGATCAAAATGCCCAACGGGCGTGTGCTATGTATGCTGCTCGGTATCCTGGACGACTTCATCCAAGCGTTCGCCAGATAGTTACGTTCTTTAAGGAAAAAGGAAGTGTTCTGCAATATGTGAAACGTCAACCACGACCTGCAGCAAATGATGATGCCCAAATAGGTGTTTTAGCTGCTGTCGCGGCTAATCCGCTCATTAGTAGCAAATTGCGCGACAATCGGGAATCTCAAACACGTAGGTGTTGAGAATGCTACATCAACATGGATTGCACCCTTGCCATATTTCTATGCACCAGGAATTGCATGGCTACAACTCTGAACATCAGTTCTGCCACTGTTGTTGCTGTTGTGGTCTTCAGTCCAGAGACGGGTTTGATGCAGCTTTCCATGCTACTCTATCCTGTGCAAGCTTCTTCATCTCCCAGTACCTACTGCAACCTACATCCTTCTGAATCTGCTTAGTGTATTCATCTCTTGGTCTCCCTCTACGATTTTTACCCTCCACGCTGCCCTCCAATCCCTTGATGCCTCAGAACATGTCCTACCAACCGATCCCTTCTTCTGGTCAAGTTGTGCCACAAACTTCTCTTCTCTCCAATCCTATTCAATACTTCCTCATTAGTTATGTGACCTACCCATCTAATCTTCAGCATTCTTCTGTAGCACCACATTTCGAAAGCTTCTATTCTCTTCTTGTCCAAACTATTTATCGTCCATGTTTCACTTCCATTCATGGCTACACTCCATACAAATACTTTCAGAAATGACTTCCTGACACTTAAATCTATACTCGATATTAACAAATTTCTCTTCTTCAGTAACGCTTTCCTTGCCATTGCCAGTCTACATTTTATATCCTCTCTACTTCGACCATCATAAGTTATTCTGATCCCCAAATAGCAAAACGCCTTTACTACCTGAAGTGTCTCATTTCCTAATCTAATTCCCTCAGCATCACCCGACTTAATTCGACTACATTCCATTATCCTCGTTTTGCTTTTGTTGATGTTCATCTTATATCCTCCTTTCAAGACACTGTCCATTCCGTTCAACTGCTCTTCCAAGTCCTTTGCTGTCTCTGACAGAATTACAATGCCATCGGCGGACCTCAAAGTTTTTGTTTCTTCTCCATGGATTTTAATACCTACTCCGAAATTTTCTTTTGTTTCCTTTACTGCTTGCTCAATATACAGATTGAGTAACATCGGGGAGAGGCTACAACCCTGTCTTACTCGCTTCCCAACCACTGCTTCCCTTTCATGTCCCTCGACTCTTGTAACTGCCATCTGGTTCTGTACAAATTGTAAATAGCCTTTCGCTCCCTGTATTTTACCCCTGCCACCTTTAGAATTCGAAAGAGGGTATTCCAGTCAACATTGTCAAAAGCTTTCTCTAAGTCTACAAATGCTATAAACGTAGGTTTGCCTTTCCTTATTCTTTCTTCTAAGATAAGTCGTAAGGTCAGTATTGCCTCACGCGTTCCAGTATTTCTACGGAATCCAAACTGATCTTCCCCGAGGTCGGCTTCTACTAGTTTTTCCATTCGTCTGCAAAGAATTCGTGTTAGTATTTTGCATCTGTGGCTTATTAAACTGATAGTTTGGTAATTTACACATCTGTCAACACCTTCTTTCTTTGGGATTGGAATTATTACATTCTTCTTGAAGTCAGAGTATTTTGCCTGTTTCATACATCTTGCTCACCAGCTGGTAGAGTTTTGTCATGACTGGCTCTCCCAAGTCCGTCAGTAGTTCTAATGGAATGTTGTCTACTCCCGAGGCCTTGTTTCGACTCAGGTCTTTCAGTGCTCTGTCAAACTCTTCACGCAGTATCTTACCTCCCATTTCGTCTTCATCTACATCCTCTTCCATTTCCATAATATTGTCCTCAAGTACATCGCCCTTGTATAAACCTTCTATATACTCCTTCCACCTTTCTGCCTTCCCTTCTTTGCTTAGAACTGGGTTGCCATCTGAGCTCTTGATATTCATACACGTGGTTCTCTTCTCTCCAAAGGTCTCTTTAATTTTCCTGTACGCAGTATCTATCTTACCCCTAGTGAGATAAGCTTCTACATCCTTACATTTGTCCTCTAGCCATCCCTGCTTAGCCATTTTGCACTTCCTGTCGATCTCATTTTTGAGACGTTTGTATTCGTTTTACTCTGCTTCATTTACAGCATTTTTATATTTTCTCCTTTCATCAATTAAATTCAATATTTCTTCTGTTACCCAAGGGTGTCTACTAGCCCTCGTCTTTTTACCTACTTGATCCTCTGCTGCCTTCACTACTTCATCCCTCAGAGCTACCCATTCTTCTTCTACTGTATTTCTTTCCCCTATTCCTGTCAATTGTTCCTTAATGCTCTCCCTGAAACTCTGTACAGCCTCTGGTTCTTTCAGATTATCCAGGTCCCATCTCCTTGAATTCCCACCTTTTTTCAGTTTCTTCAGTTTTAATCTACAGGTCATAACCAATAGATTGTGGTCAGAGTCCACATCTGCCCCTGGAAATGTCTTACAATTTAAAACCTGGTTCCTAAATCTCTGTCTTACCATTATATAAAATATCTGATACCTTTTAGTATCTCCAGGGTTCTTCCATGTATACAACCTTCTTTCATGATTCTTGAACCAAGTGTTAGCTATGATTAAGTTATGCTCTGTGCAAAACTCTACCAGGCGGCTTCCTCTTTCATTTCTTAGCTCCAATCCATATGCACCTACTATGTTTCTGTCTCTCTCTTTTCCTACTCTCGAATTCCAGTCACCCATGACTATTACATTTTCGTCACCTTTGACTATCTGAATAATTTCTTTTATTTCATCATATATTTCTTCGTTATCTGCTGAGCTAATTGGCAAATAAACTTGTACTACTGTAGTAGGCGTGGGCTTCGTATCTATCTTGGCCACAATAATGCGTTCACTATGCTGTTTGTAGTAGCTTACCCGCATTCCTATTTTCCTATTCATTAGTAAACCTACTCCTGCATTACCCGTATTTGATTTTGTGTTTATAACCCTGTAGTCACCTGACCAGAAGTCTTGTTCCTCCTGCCACCGAACTTCACTAATTCCCACTATATCTAACTTTAACCTATCCATTTCCCTTTTTAAATTTTCTAACGTATGTGCCCAATTAAGGGATCTGACATTCCATGCTCCAATTTGTAGAACACCAGTTGTCTCTCTTCTGATAAAGACGTCCTCTTGAGTAGTCCCCGCCCGGCGATCCGAATGGGGGACTATTTTACCTCCGGAATATTTTACCCAAGAGGACACTACAGCCGTAGTTTCCCCCTGCTTTCAGCCGTTCGCAGTACCAACACAGCCAGGCCGTTTTGGTTATTGTTACAAGGCCAGATCAGTCAATCATCCAGACTGTTGCCCTTGCAACTACTGAAAAGGCTGCTGCCCGTCTTCAGGAACCACACGTTTGTCTGGCCTCTCAACAGATACCCCTCCGTTGTGGTTGCAGCTACGGTACGGCTACCTGTATAGCTGAGGCACGCAAGCCTCTCCACCAACGGCAAGGTCCATGGTTCATGGGGTGTTCTGCCACTGGGCACAAGAGAAATTACGGGACGATGACACATTTTTTGGACGTGTTCTATTTAGCGACGAAGCGTCATTCACTGACAGCGGTAACATAAATCGGCATAATATTATACACTATTGGCCAACGGAAAATCCACGATGGCTGCAACAAGTGCAACATCAGCGACCTTGGCGGGTTAATGTATGGTGCGGCCATGTGGGAGGAAGGATAATTGGCCTCCATTTTATCGATGGCAATCTAAATGGTGCAATGTATGCTGATTTCCTACGTAATGTTCCACCGGTGTTACTAGAAGATGTTTCACTGCATGACAGAATGGCGATGTACTTCCAATATGGATGTCCGGCACATAGCTCGCGTGCGGTTGAAGCGGTACTGAATAGCATATATCACGATGGGTGGATTGGTCGTCGAAGCACCATACCATGGCCCGCACGTTCACCGTATCTGACGTCCCCGGATGTTTTTCTGTGGGGAAATTTGAGGGATATTTGCTATCCTGATCCACGGACAACGCCTGACAACATTCGTCAGCGCACAGGTAATCACGCTGTAACAGCATGCGTTCTCAGAAATGATATGTTCACAAAGGTACATTTATCGCATTGGAACAACTGAAGTAAAATGTTCAAGCGTACCTACGTTCTGCATTTTAATTTAAGAAACCTACCTGTTACCAACTGTTCATCTAAAGTTGTGAGGCATATGTTGGTGACTATTACAGCACCATCTATCACAAAGCGAAGAAAGTGGTCCAACTAAATCGTTCATATTTCTTTACGTACTACACGAATATGTAATAAAACTGAGGGTTCCTATTTTAAAAAAACGCGGTTGACATCCGTTTGACATAAGGCAGCGCCATCTAGCGGGACAACCCCAGCGCCAACTGGTTTCCCCCTTCAAGGTAGCGAAGTTTCATTCTTTGTACTTTTTTCGTTTCACGCTTATTTCGTGCGATATTTGGCCCGGTCACAATCAATGGACCACCCTGTATACGATGGTCAACCGAAAACCTGTTCTGGCGGCAGGCAGGAAGGCCATGTCCAAACTGACTCTCTTCAGCGACGTCTAGTACAGCTACCTCGGGACACCCAGCAGCCACCATAGCAGATGACGTCGTTACCTATTAAGAACGTGGAAGCGCTACGGACCGACGTGGGCGACTCGCATGACAAGCTTCTGCCAGTATAATCTGCAAACATCGCCCCCGATCCCACGTCACTGACAGTGCAAATGACCTTGTCACACCACCAGCCAGGCGCCCCACAACAGCTGCTGAGTCAGCGCCCTTCAGCGCTCCAGTCGAACCCATCTTCATATATGGAAGCGGATCCGCAAGAGGATCGCACCGAACAGCATCCCTTAGCAGACGTGGAAGCTCCACCACGAAAACAGCGGCCGAAGAAACGAAAGAAGAGGCGGCTGTCCACTGAAAACGAGCACCACAACCGAGGCGACGAAAAAGACAGTGGGAACGATCAATATTCGTTTCCACCGCCAGGCCAGGACGACGTCACATCTACCAGCGTCGGTGCTACAAACCGTGGAGAAGCCGCCACATCAAAGAAACGCGATGGATACAGATATGCAACAGGATGAGCTCCACCACGAAAACAGCGGCCGAAGAAACGAAAGAAGAGGCGGCTGTCCACTGAAAACGAGCACCACAACCGAGGCGACGAAAAAGACAGTGGGAACGATCAATATTCGTTTCCACCGCCAGGCCAGGACGACGTCACATCTACCAGCGTCGGTGCTACAAACCGTGGAGAAGCCGCCACATCAAAGAAACGCGATGGATACAGATATGCAACAGGATGAGGTCCCACCTGCAGATGAACGCCCGTCGACAGCTAGAGTCCTCACCAATGCATTAGGAGATTGGGCACAAGAGATGGAACAAACTGATGAGATGCAGGAGGCCGACGTTAAATCATTGGCTCTCACCAACAACGAGTCGGGAGGGAACCTTGCCCATGGCGGCCAATGAGGCCGTGTCGTGTGATCCTGGTCCAGGAAGAACGCTCTATCGACGGCCGATCAGTAGATGCCTGAATTCCCAGCAGTGCACTGCCGATAAGATGTCACACGTCTACTGTATTGGTACAGTTAACATCAATGGTACTGACACCTCAGTAAAGATACAAATGCTGCAAGATATACTGCGGGCAGCGAACATCGACATAGTTTTTCTGCAGGAGGTACGAAACGATGCCCCAGTTGAGCTTCACGGTTATGACGTCTGTCGTTTAATAGGTTATGGCGGTAGCGCTCGCACAGCCATACCGCTACGAGAAAGAATAGTGGCGGAAGACGTGGAATACTTACCATCGACCCATGGTGTTGCCCTGACTGTAGGGGATGTACGTTTGGTGGATGTTTACGCACCATCTGGCTTGACCAAGAGACACGAACGCACAGCTTTTTACACAGAGGAAGTGTCGCACCTATTTAGAGGACTTCAGGAGAATTACACTACTGGCCATTAAAACTGCTACACCAAAAAGAAATGCAGATGATAAACGGGTATTCATTGGTCAAATATATTATACTAGAACCGACATGTGATTACACTTTCACGCAATTTGGGTGCATAGATCCTGAGGAATCAATACCCAGAACAACCACCTCTGGCCGTAATAACAACTTTGATACCCCTGGGCATTGAGTCAAACAGAGCTTGGATGGCGTGTACATGTACAGCTACCCAGGCAGCTTCAACACGATACCACAGTTCATCAAGAGTAGTGACTGGCGTATTGTGACGAGCCAGTTGCTCAGCCACCATTGACCAGACGTTTTCAATTGGTGAGAGATATGGAGAATGTGCTGGCCAGGGCAGCAGTCGAACATTTTCTGTATCCAGAAAGGCCATACAGGATCTGCAACATTCGGTCGTGCAATATCCTGCTGAAATGTAAGGTTTTGCAGAGATCGAATGAAGAGTAGAGCCACGGGTCGTAACACATCTGAAATGTAACGTCCACTGTTCAAAGTGCCGTCAATGCGAACAAAAGAGGTGACCGAGACCTGTAACCAATTGCAACCCATACCATCACGCCGGGTGATGCGCCAGTATGGGGATGACGAATACACGCTCCCAATGTGTGTTCACCGCGAAACACGGATGCGACCATCTTGATGCTGGAAATAGAACCTGGATTCATCCGAAAAAATGACGTTTTGCTATTCGTGCACCCAGGATCGTCATTGAGTACACCATCGCAGGCGCTCCTGCCTGTGATGCAGCGTCAAGGGTAACCGCAGCCATGGTCTCCGAACTGATAGTCCATGCTGCTGCAAACGTCGTCGATCGTGTAGATGGTTGTTGTCTTGCAAACGTCCCCATCTGTTGCCTCAGGGATCGAGACGTGGATGCACGATCCGTTACAGCCATGCAGATAATATTCCTGTCATCTCGACTGCTAGTGGTACGAGGCCGTTGGGATCCAGCACGGCGTTCTGTTTTACCCTCCTGAACCCACCAATTCCATATTCTGCTAACAGTCATTGGATCTCGTCCAACGCGAGCAGCAATGTCGCGACACGATAAACTGCAATCGAAGCTACAATCCGACCTTTATCAAAGTCGGAAACGTGATGGTACGCATTTCTCCTCCTTACACGAGGCATCACAACAACGTTTCACCAGGCAACGCCGGTCAACTGCTGTTTGTGTATGAGAAATCGGTTGGAAACTTTCCTCATGTCAGCACGTTGTAGGTATCGCCACCGGCGCCACCCTTGTGTGAAGGCTCTGAAAAGCTAATCGCTTGCATATCACAGCATCTTCTTCCTGTCGGTTAAATTTCGCGTCTGTAGCTCGTCGTGTTCGTTGTGTAGCAATTTTAATGGCTAGTAGTGTATATTGTCTGCGGCGACTTCAACTGCGTTCTGCGGCCCGAGGACCAACGATCACACTTCGTTTCTTACCCGGCGTTACAGATGCTGATCCGGGATCTTGCACTGCATAACACCTTGGAAATGACGCACGGCGACAGCCGCAGATATACGTACTTGACAAGCCACTCATCTAGTCGACTAGATGGGGTTTATGTATCACGTGGGCTATGTAAGGCGCCAATTAACGCCGAGGTGTGGCCTACGGCCTTTACAGACCATCAGGCTTACATCTGCACCATCGTTCTGCCACGACAGAAGACATGGCGCAGCAGGGACCAATGGAAGCTCAACGTTACCCATCCATCTGCAGGACGAAAACTGTTTACGGGAGGTTGAAGTCACATGGTGGCTATGTCAACAACGTCAACGTTCGTACGATTCAACACTTAAATGATGGCTCTGCTGCGTCAAACCGGCTTTACGCAGAACGTTCACACGACATGGCCAAGATAAGTCACATTGGCAACGGGCGACTTCCGAATTTTATTTCACAGCCCTACGTGAGTTGTCGAAACGACTACAGTCTGCCGACCGTCAGCAGGCTGTCCAACGTATCAAAGCACAACTGTTGCGTCTTACGACAGTGATTGTGGAAGGAGTTGAAAATGGTTCAAATGGCTCTGAGCACTATGGGACTTAACATCTGTGGTCATCAGTCCCCTAGAACTTAGAATTACTTAAACCTAACTAACCTAAGGACAACACACACATCCATGCCCGAGGCAGGATTCGAACCTGTGACCGTAGCAGTCCCGCGGTTCCGGACTGAGCGCCTAGAACCGCTAGACCACCGCGGCCGGCGAAGGACTTAAGTACGTGCGAGGATGCTATACAGATTATGCAACGAACTGCCGTCATTCCAGTATATACTAAGAAAAAGAAGGCAGCGACGACGTACACTTATACGGGATGTCGAAAGGGCCGATGGATCGCGGCCCACGTTACAGAAGGATATTGCCCGTGCTTTTGCTGACCACTACCGCAGTTTCTATGTGGAGGACCAGCTGGACAGAGCATGACTGACTGACGTGCTTCGTGAAATGCGGGTCGACGAGCACTCCACGGAAGTAGACGGCCTTATGGCTGAAATCACCGTAGATGATCTGGACGCTGCCCTAAAGTTTGGTGCGTTAAACAAATACCCTGGACCGGATGGGCTCCTACTTGAGTTCTACAGCACCTTTGCTCCTCTAGTGGGACCGATGTGGGTACAGATGTACAATGAACTCTTAACACTTACCGTACATGTTCCTACTGAGTTCACAAAGGGTATCATGATACCCATTCCAAAACCAAGTGGTGGTCAGAGACCACAAGACTAGCGGCCCTTGACATTATTGAATGGAGACTACAAAATCTTTGCACGTATCCCCCGTGCTCGCCTTCACCCGGTGGTAAAGGACGTGGGAAGAGCAATACACACATAACGCTAGGGGCATACAGGGACGTCATAGCAGTGACGCCGAGATGTAGATTACGAGGCTTCGTGGCAGTGGGTTCCGATCACGCTTTCGACCGAGTAGACCATGTGTTCCTACGAGAGGTCATGGAATGGATGGGAATTCCCCTCCAGTTTGTGGACACCATCATGAGGTTGATTAATGGCGCGAACTCTAGAGTCTTGGTGAACGGTGTTAGCTCAGAACCTTTCACGATCCAGCGCTCATTGCGGTAAGGGTGCCCCTTTCGGTCATCTTATTTGCAGTCACTCTGGAACCTGCATTACACGGCCTCCGACGATGACTTGAAGGAGTCCAACTACGGACCGCATCCTTCCAATGCGGTGCATACGCCGACCATGTCGTTCTTTTGGTCAAGTCAGGAGACGAAATCCAGGCGGCGCTGGAATGGATCCAGCAGTATGGAATGGTGGCGGGTAGTTTCATCAACCAACGAAAGACCCGATGTACGGAAGTGGGCAGAGGGCTGCCACCAGGGACAGCAGTGCCCATCACCGAGGTCACCACACTCAAGTGTTTGGGAGTGATATTCCATGGAAACATAGGAGGGTCACTCTAATAGAAATGCACATTATTTTTGTAAAAATACAGTTTTCATTCTGCACGTGTGAAAGGTTTACAGTGTGTAGATACATCCTTCCCGCTTGTTTTCAAACTTAGTTCAATCTGTTCCCGTGAGTGGCGCCGTCACAGCATTTCTTCAAAATGGCTGCTGCGCTTGACGTTCGTCAGACGCAACGTGCTGTCATAGAATTCCTGTGCTGTGAAAACGAGACAGTGGGAAACATTCACAAAAAAAAGGTCTATGGAGGTGCTGCTGTCGATCGCAGTACAGTTAGTCGGTGGGCAAGCAGGTTACGTGATGAAAGCGGGCACGGCAATATTGAGGATTGTCCTCGCAGCGGCAGGCCTGGTACTGCACACACTCCACACTCCAGACAATGTGCAGAGAGTTAACTAACTGGTGACTGCTGACAGACGCATCACAGTGAACGAATTGTCACGCTACTTTGGGATAGGGGAAGGGAGTGTTTGCAGAATACTGGAAGTGTTGGCATTAACAAAGGTTTGTGACAGGTGGGTTCCTAGGATGTTGACAGTGGCTCACAAAGAAACAAGAAAAACGGTATGCAGCGAACTTTTGGAACAGTACGAGAATGGAGGAGATGAATTTCTTGGAAGAATTGTGACAGGTGATGAAACATGGCTCCATCGAGAATGAGATTTTCACTCTGCAGCGGAGTGTGCGCTGATATGGAACTTCCTGGCAGATTAAAACTGTGTGCCAGAGTGAGATTCGAACTCAGGACCATTGCCTTTGGTGGGCAAGTGCTCTAACAACTGAGCTACCCAAGCACGACTCACACCCGTCGTCACAGCTTTACTTTCGCCAGTACCTCGGCTCCTACCTTCCAAACTTTACAGAAGCTCTCCTGCGAACCATGCAGCACTAGCACTCCTGATAGAAAGGATGTTGCGGAGATATGGCTTAGCCACAGCCTAGGAGATGTTTCCAGAATGAGATTTTCACTCTGCAGCGGAGTGTGCGCTGATATGAAACTTCCTGGCAGATTAAAACTGTGTGCCGGACCGGGACTCGAACTCGGGATCCGAGTTAGAGTCTCTGTCCGGCACACAGTTTTAATCCGCCAGGAAGTTTCATGGCTCCATCATTTTTCACTAGAGACAAAGGGGCAATCAATGGAGTGGCATCATGCAAATTCACCCAAGAAAAACAAATTCAAAACCACATCTTCTGCTGGAAAAGTTATGGCTACAGTGTTTTTCGATTCAGAAGGACTCTTGCTTGTGGACACCACGCCAAGTGGAACCACTATAAATTCTGATGCATATGTGAAGACACTGAAGAAACTTCAAGCTCGACTGAGTCGTGTTCGACCACATCGGCAAAACAGGATGTTTTGCTGTTGCACGACAATGCACTGCCACATGTCACTCAAAAAACCATGGAAGCGTCTCAGAACTCCGATGGACAACACTGAAACACTCGCCTTTCAGTCCTGAACTGGCTCCATGTGACTATCATCTCTTTGGAAAACTGAATGACTCTCTTCGTGGAACAAGGTTTCAAGATGATGACTCCTTTGCGCACGCTGCCAAACAGTGGCTCCAACAGGTTGGTCCAGAATTTTACCGTACGGCTATACAGGCGCTGGTTCCAAGATGGCGTAAGGCAGTTGAAAGGGATGGAAATTACGTGGAGAACTGAAAATATTGTTCCTAAAGGATGTATATAGGCACTGTAAAACTTTCAAACATGTAGAATAAAAGATGGATTTAAAAAAATAGTGTGTATATCTTTTGGAATGACCTTCGTACGACATACAGTGGCGGATAAGCATCGACAGCTACTGCGACAGATTTGTGCATTGGTACGACGACATGCACTGTGCGCCATAGATATGTTCCAGCGCGAACATTATGTCAACGTCTACTTGACACCGAAAATAAGTCACTTGGACACGTACTGCCGTTGCCCATTACGACCGCCTCAAGACTACAGTTGGCCTTCGGATATTTCTTAAGTGCTGACCTCCTCTTCAAAATCCGCTACGATACCTTGACGCTGCCACCGAAAGGAGAAGGCATTGGACTTGCAAACTTGAGGGACGATGCAACGCTATTGGAGAACCGAGCACGTCACCTTAATGGGCGCTGTGATCAACGAAGTGGCTCGCCATTCCCTCTGTCCACCAGTCAATGTAGCCCATATCACGGCACCACTCGCACACCTTCGGGACTTCTTCGTCGATTACAGTTACGTTCGGGAAAGTCTGTCGGAGAGCAGGCTGCCTACAACGAAAGACATATATCGAAGCTTCCTTCAGCAACAATCTCGCAATGTGTTCGAACAGAAGTACCGGGCGATACAGTGGGATAGCATATGGAGAGCGGTCCATCATCCCTCTCTCCCTACAGAATTACGAGCATTGTGGTATGTAATGGTGAACGGCAAAGTCCCGAACCGTCAACGACTGCACTCTGTTCATCTGGCCGATACGCCGATAGGCCCCCCACTGCGCGGTTGTCGACTCCGACGAGCACCGTTTGGTTTGTTGCACGGCAATCGACTGTTGGCTTCTAACGAGGAAAATGCTGGCCCTTTTACTGTGTACGGTGCACACGGCGATCAAAGCTGACGACGTACTGCATAGAATATGTTTTTCCAATTACTTGGGTTCGTTATTCACGGACCCTCCGGCTAGTTGGGGTGTTCTGGGCATGAGAAATAAAATGAGGAGATAGATCAACGTTCAAGCCTGATGTATTCAGGGAAATACATATAGTTTTTAAATTAACAAAAAGCCGACCTGGATACACGCCAACAGGATTGTTGCAGGATCCCGTTTTCATTTCTTTCTTTTTCTTGTGAACTCTTTAAATCTTGACGGCTTTAGGAGCGGTTTTTTCGTTTGGATGTGGTGAATGGCACCTTTAGTGTTTAGCACCTATGAAACACAATAACAATCAATAGATACAAAAAATACCTCATATGCCTCCGTGAGCCCGTGACCTCATCCCCAAGGGGGGAAACGGTCTGAAGCATAGACTGATAATTAATTAGTGGACGTGAGTTCGATTCCAGCAGACAGCGCCTTTCTTTTTTTATTTTATTCCTCGCAGTGTTAAACTATTAATTATAAAATTGAAATATATTTAAACAGTTCTAGTTATATATTTAAAATTAGTATAATTATTCCATTTAGTTACAATTACTACCACTGTAGGTGAAAAGGCTATAGACAAGTACATTGTAGCACAATGGTACAATTTTGCACGAGCCAGTCAACTACACTCTCAAAATCTTCGCTACTGACGTAGTTTCCACTTTACATACTCCAAGACAGCTCTCTTTAAATGCAGATGGAAGCAAAAATAATGATCATAACAGATAAGAAGTAGTCGGCAGTACCCTTTTCAAGATTACTGTTGAACGCCTGAAAAGAAGCAGCGTACAACACGCTAGTGAGACTAATTCTTGGCCGATCGAGGTGGCTGAGGCAATGGCAAAACGCTAGACTCGGATCCGGGAGGGCGTTAGTTCAAATCCTCGTCCATCCAGCTAGAGATACGTTTTCTGTGGTTTCCCTATGGAGGCAAATGGAGGAATGGATCCTTCGAAAAGGACGCGGCCGAATTACTTCCACATACTTCCCCAGTCCGAGCTTCTGTTCCGTCTCTAATGACCTCGTCTTCGAAGGGACATTAAACGCTAACCTTCCTTCCTTCCTTCTAAAATGTCGCTATAGTGCTCCGAGTCCCAGATTTCGGACGAATTCAGATATGCACTGTGCAATCTTAATAGATCAGAACAGCCCCTTGTTGCATCCACCACTATTAAATCTCCGCATCGAACACAGGCGCGCTCCATTACGCGCGGCCGCGAAATGCATCGTTGTCTGCACTTCGTGCTCGGGCCGGTGCTAACATCGCAGGCCGCATTCGCGCGCGCGCTTCGAAACACAGCGATTGGCCACCCATTCCACTCAACGGCTGGGCGTCCAGAATATACAGCGACCCCAGCCGCCCGCTCCATTAACTGTGGAGCCTTATTTAACGCCGCCCCTGACGTCTTCAAGCCAGTTCTCATCGTGCTATGTTTCTACTCCACAACTCGCAAGTGCCACGCTGCGGTGGACCTGCTGTTCGACTGTGATTTGGCTGCGCTCTGGGCTTAGAATCCGAATGCTCAACTGGAATTTGGTCTTCAACGTCCACTAGGCTTGGTATATCGACGACATTATAATTTCTGCCACATCCTGTATTTCACTTGCCCTTTCTGGATATTGGTATAACCACCATCAATGTATACAATTTTCCATGAAGTGTTCATCTACAACTTGTCGTTTGGTAACAGAATTATTAGTATCAGTGCTGTGTCAATAGATCAAAGAACGGTAGTAGATTAGATTAGATTAGATTAGATTAGATTTACTTTCATTCCAAGTGATCCGTAGTGAGGAGGTCCTCCAGGATATAGAACATGTCAGAAAAACAACAATATATGACAAATATTTACAACTGAAACAAATTAGTTAATGTACCATTCCACAGGTCCAAAGTGGAATGATCGTCATTTTTTAATGAACACTATATGAAAGAGTCATTTACTAATGCACTGATTTTAAGATAAAAAAGTTTTTTAATTCATTTATACGGTAATAAACGTGTACTACAACTACTATAATACTTATTTACAATGAACACATTACTGTACAGAAATGGTTCAGAAGTTAGATTGTACTTACACACACACACACACAACACGCAACACACACTTATTTACAACGAACACATTACTGCACTGAAATTGTGCAGAGGTGATATATATAGCAGTTTGTTCTACTGAGAAATTCATCAATGGATTTGAAGGGCTTGGTCACCAATCAATCCTTTAGGCTTCTCTTAAACTGAATTTCATTGGTTGTTAAGTTTTTATGGCTGCTGGCAAGTTATTGAAAATGTGTGTTCCTGAATAATGCACACCTTTTTGTACAAGACGATTATTCTTATTTCCAGTATTGATTCCATGAATTGAGCTGTTGATTTGGAAAAGTGATATATTTTTAATGACAAATTTCATTACGGAATAAATATATTGGGAAGCAGTAGTTAGTATCCCTAGTTCCCTAAACAAGCTTCTGGAGGATGTTCTTGTGTTCACACCACATATAACTCTAACTGCACGTTTTTGTGCCCGGAAAACTTTATCTTGGCTTGATTAATTACCCCAAAAAAATATTTCCATATGACATTATGGAATGAAAGTAAGCATAGTATGCCAGTTTTTTCATTTTTATATTAAGTAGTAAATTTATTGTGTTATTCCAGGTTATAACACTCCAACGAAAATGTAAGGGATATGTTCAGGCTATTAAAATGGCCATTAAAATTTTGTTCCTGGGAAGATACACAGCCTCTAAACACTTTATAAAAGAAAACATTATCCGCTGTACGCTGTAAATAATGAATTTTTACATTACAGCGCACAGTGGACAATGTTTTATTTTATAAAAGTGGAATCTTCGGAAGAAAGCACGTCGTTGTCACTGCGAAACCCCGTTGGGTTTGATTAGAGATCTGTCATTTGAGCAATGCCGCACAATATTTCTGATATCTCCATTGTACATTTCTCATAGAGACATTGGGAATGAAACAAGATACAGAAGAATATAGAGTGTCATTTTCCTTGGCTTCGTATGCGAAAGGAGTAGAATAGGACGTCGGAATATTGATACAATGTACCCTCAAGCACAGACTGTACAGCGGTATGCGAAGCACTTAAAGTGAATATAGAGGTTTCGGTACCTTGAATTGTTTACAAAGTGACTCAAGCCGACTGCTGCAACGTTAGTTTATATATTGTAATTTTGTTGAAGACACTGTTGTAACAACATATTTGGCGTTACCGTCAGTTGCTATTGCGTCCCGAGGGATCACCATTTATTACGATTTTTCTTTTGTACATTTGTGAAAATTACTGTAGAAACTCACACTTAGTCTTCAGTGTTCAGCTGTTATACCATCCTCTCAAAACTGAGTACCGCTGTAGCGCTGTCGTGCTGACTGTGTTAAACAAGTAACTCCATCGAAAACGTATTGTACTGTGTTTATAACCTGTTTCCTTGTATTACACTTCTGTTCTGCACTTTCCAAACGGAAAAAAGTTTGCACACAGCTTGGCTGGCGTTCGTGTCGTCGTTTCCGGGTCAATAATTACCTCGTTCATATCGCCTTGAACATTTTGCTAGGTATAAAACCGGCAGTTCAAGACATGCCTATCTTTGCTGTACTATATCAGCGCCTTGTCAGTAAGTGTCCTAAGCGGAAGTTAGGTATCGACCTTGAAATGCAGCAAGGACAAATGATTTCTTATCACCATGAAGATATGGATATATATATATTCGTGCAGCTCCTATACCGAACACAAGGCCGTCACACATTGTTCAGAAACATATTGTCGAGGATCCGGCGGTCGTCACCAAAATGGGTTCCACCATCAGGTGGGTAAGCGCATACTGTGATTAGAGCATCCAGGCCTTAGGGGACCAAACTGCCAAGGTCATCGGTCCCTAAGCTAACACACCATTTAATCTAAGTTATTCTAAGGACAACAGACGCACACACATGCACGAGGGAGGACTCGAACCTCCGATGGGGGGAGGGGGGGGGGGAGGGGAGGTCATGCGAGCCGTGGCAAGACGCCTGAGACCGCGCGGCTACCCCGCGCGGCACGCCAACATTATTTCCTGCTTTCTTCAGCGATGGCAATTACGCTGCTCATTAAAGCGATCACTGAGCTGAGTGGCTCAATGATTGAGGCACATGAAGGCAATGGGTTCATACGCCCAACGACCATCCTGGTTCAGGTTTCCGCTGAGTTGTTGGTACTGTGACTGATTCACATTGTAAAATGTAAAGTGAGAATAGTCGCCTTCAGTGAAAAATAGTTGTTTTTATTGTAGGACATTATGCATTTAGAGCTCTGAAGACCTATCTTCGGGTAATTAACGTAGTCTTCATTATTTGTACGAGACATTTCCTCCTTGTCCTATGATTTAAATACTGTTCAGGTTATGGCAGCATAATTGTAACATAAATGAACGTCTGTACAAATTCGTAATGTCTAGGGGATGGATAAAATACGCCGTAAAACACCGATTTTGTACACAACGCTTTTTTCACTAGTCAACATTTGAATGCCTTCTTATGTTACAGAAGCGTAAGCGATTCAAACCACTGGGTTCATACGCCCAACGACCATCCTGGTTCAGGTGTCCGCTGAGTTGTTGTTGGTTCAAATGGCTTTGAGCACTATGGGACTTAACATCTGAGGTCATCAGTTCCGTAGTCTTAGAACTACTTAACTCAAGGACAGCACACACATCCACGCCCGAGACAGGATTCGAACCTGCGACCGTAGCAGCTGCGCGGTTCCGGACTGAAGCGCCTAGAACCGCTCGGCCACACTGGCCAGCACTAAGAGATTTCTTAAATACTATTTTGATATGCTTAACATGATTTGTTCATGTCCAAGTGCACGGTTTCTAACCTGTAAATTCTGCCTGAGATCTCTCTGCTTCGAATATTTTTGTGTTGCGATTCGCAAATGCAGTGTAAATGAGTGAAACGAATGAGTATGGACGACATACTAATAAGCATCCCTGGCGTAGAGAAACAGCTGAAAGATTTGAAAGCAAATAAATCAGCAGGTCCAGATGGAATCCCAGTTCGGCTTTACAAACAGTGCTCTTCCGCATTGTCCCCTTCCCTAGCTTGCATTTATTGTGAATCTCTCACCCAGCACAAAGTTACAAAGTTCCAAGCGACTGGAAAAAAGCGCAGGTGACTCCTGTATATAAGAAGATTAAAAGAACGGATCTGAAAAATTACAAACCAATATCCCTGACTTCAGTTTGCTGCAGAATCCTTCAACATATTCTCAGTTCGAATATAATAACCTTTCTTGAGTCCGTGAAGCTTACATCCACGAACCAGAACGGTTTTAGAAAGCATCTCGCATGTGAAATTCAGCTTGCCCTTTTCTCACATGATATACTGAGATCTATGGATGAAGGGCTACATGCTGATTCCATGTTATTAGATTTCCGAAAGCATTTGACACGGTGCCTCATTGCAGACTGTTAACGAAGGTACGAGCATATACAGTAAGTAAGCAAATAAGTTCAAGGTTACGTGAGTGGCTCGAAGACTTCTTACGTAATAGGAGCCAGTACGACGGCGAGTGTTGATCAGTGACTAGGGTCTCCTCAGGAGTGCCCCAGGGAAGTGCCACAGGACTGCTGTTGTTATCTGTATACAAAACTTGGGTTGGGTGTTGTTTTGGGGGAGGAGAGCAGACAGCGAGGTCATCGGTCTCGTCGGATTAGGGAAGGACGGGGATAGAAGTCGGCCGTGCCCATTCAAATGAAACATCCCGGCATTTACTTGGAGCGATTTAGGGAAATCACGGAAAACCTAAAATCAGGATGGCCGGACGCGGGATTGAACCGTCGCCCTCCCGAGTGCGAGTCCAGTGTGCTAACCACTGCGCCACCTCGCTCGGTTATATACAGAACTGATTTGATGAACAGGGTGAGCAGCAATCTGCGGTTGTTTGCTGTGGTATACGGTAAGGTGTCAAAGATGAGTGACTCTAGGAAAATACAAGAGGACATAGACAAAATTCCTAGTTGGTGTGAAACGTGAAAAAATATTCATGCGGATGAGTGGGAAGAAGAAACCTGTAATGTTTGGATACTGTATTAGTAGTGTTCTGTTTGACACAGTGAAGTCATTTAAATATCTGGGCGTAACGCAGCAAAGCGATACGACATGGAACGAATATGTGAGAATTGTGTTAGGAAGGACGAATGGCCGACTTCAGTTTATTGGGAGCATTTTAGGGAAGTGTGGTTCACATGTAAAGGAAACCGCATATAGGACGCTGGTGCAACCTACAGGACTGCTCGAGTGTTCTGGACCCATACCAGGTCGGCTTGAGGGAGACCATCGAGGGCTACTACATTTGTTATCGGTAGGTTCGAACAACACGTAAGTGTTACAGAGATGCTTCGGGAACTCAAATGGGAATCCCTGGATGGAAGGTGTCATTCTTTTCGAGGAATGCTATTGAGAAAATTTAGGGAACCGGCATTTGAAGCCGACTGCCGAACGATTCTACGAGGGCTGCTATATATATTTCTGGCCTAATAATGAAAATACGAATATTTATCAACGAAAATGGTTTATTGTTTTTCAAAATATTCTCCATAAAGATTTATACACTTTTGCATGCGCTCAAACCAATTTTCGAAGCACTTTTTCCACTCCGATTGAGACACCTCCAAAACATGGTTTTTGAATGCTGCAACAGCATCTTCTGGCGACGAAAATCGTTGACCACGCATTTTTTTCTTGATGTGTGGGAATAAAAAGAAGTCATTGGGTGCCAAGTCAGGGCTGTACGGCGGATGACCCATCACTTCGACGTTTTGGCCGGTCAAAAAGGCGCTGGTTTGAGCCGATGTGTGACAGCTCGCATTGTCATGGTGCACAATGATTCGTCTTCTCTTGTTCATTTTTCGAATTTCTCCGAAGACTTCAGGCAAACAAATGGTGGTGTACCACTCAGAATTGACCGTCCTACGTTGCTCAAGCGGAACAGTCGCCACATGACCAGTTTTGCCGAAGAAACAGGCGACCATTTGCTTCGAAATGCTTCTTCCACGAACAACTTTCGTTGGATTTGGCTCGTCTTGGAAGACCCACACGGTCGATTTCTGTTTTGTTTCGGGCTCATACGCATAGATCCATGATTCGTCACCTGTGACGATCTTATAAACGTCTTTTGAAGCACCGCGATCGTATTTTTTCAGCATTTCTTTACACCAATCCACACGAGCTTTCTTTTGAGCGATTGTCAAATTGTGCGGGATCCAACGAGAACAAACCTTTTTTACGGCCAGGTGTTCATGCAATATCGAATGTATGCTGGTGGGAGAAATGCTTAGGCATGCCTCTATCTCACGGTATGTCACATGACGGTCTTGCATTATCAGTTCACGTACGGCATCGATGTTTTCTGGCACAACGGCTGTTTTTGGACGACCTTCACGGAATTCGTC
Organism: Schistocerca gregaria; assembly: GCF_023897955.1. Taxonomy (NCBI): domain Eukaryota; kingdom Metazoa; phylum Arthropoda; class Insecta; order Orthoptera; family Acrididae; genus Schistocerca; species Schistocerca gregaria. The sequence continues at coordinate 568,728,111 of NC_064923.1, forward strand.
TTTGAGCGAGCGTCGGCCACGACTGAATTCGTTGTACCAGTTTTTCACAGTGCTATAGGATGGTGCTTCGTCGCCATACAAAGATTTAAGTTCATCGATGCACTCTTGTCGTGATAATCCACGTCGAAAGTTGTGAAAAATGATCGCACGAAAATGTTCACGAGTTAATTCCATTTTTGTGCCAAATTGATTTCTTCAAGTCCCTGTAAAAATAAAAATTGTCGTAAGTCAAAAAGTTCTGAGTTCATTTATGCTAAAAAATGTCAAACTTTCCAATGGAAATGTCAGATTGCACCTGGCAACACTTAGTGTTGCCTAGGCCAGAAATATATATAGCAGCCCTCGTATTGCCGCCAACATACATTGCGCGCAAGGACCACAAAGATAAGATACGACAAATTACGCTATACAGAGAAGCTTTTCCTCTTCCCCTATTTGCGAGTGGAACAGGGGAGAGAATGACTAGTAGTGGTACATGGTACCCTCCGCTACCCACATCTATGTAGATGTATATGTAGTTTGTCATTAAAGAAGTAGCGGAGTGCTATTTCATTATTAACATCGCAGTTCTGCGTTATTTTCTTTGTATTTTAAAGCTGAGAGTGTTACGTGAAGTACGCTACCCTTGCAGGAGATGCGCTGTTCTTCACCGTGATTAGCACGATTAAAGTGTATATCTCAATACATTTCATAACAGTTCTTCAGTTGCTTAGATTTTCTAATTTTGATTTTGAGGCATGCATAACTGCAGAACATCAATACGAGAATACTGTTAATATAATACTGAACATGCCCAGAATGAGATTTTTACTTTGCAGCGGAATGTCCGCTGATATGAAATTTCCTGGCAGATTAAAACTGTGTGACGGACGGAGACTCGAACTCGGGACCTTTGCCTTTCGCAGGCAAGTGCTCTATCAACTAAGCTACACAAGCACGACTCACATGGCTATGCCATGTCTCCGCAATATCCTTTCTTTCAGGAGTGCTAGTTGTGCAAGGTTCGCAGGATTTATCTGTAGTATAGGAGATGTCAAGGTGATATGATTTCAATTACTGTTTGAAGCTATTAATGGTGTCTGTCAGACATTTTATTTCATCTGGTAATTCATCGAAAAGTTTTACATGCGCAAATTGTACCTCTTTTTGTGCCTAAGATAGGTTAAGTACAGGATAATGTAAGTCTTCCTTTCTTCTGGTATTATAATCATGACTGTCACTAATGTTCTTTTTTTAAAAATGATCCATGTTGTTATTGTGGAGTTTTTGTTTGAGCCTAAAAGCAGCTGTGTGCTCTTGGATTACTGTAGACAAGTCACAGCTCATTCGTTGCCATACCGCATTTACGAGAATCTAGTGCGCACTTTTTTTTTACCATACGAAGTACTCAAAATTGTGGTGCGCGTAAGATTCGATGGCGCTTTAGATTCGAGTACAAACTTGAATCGTTCACCGGTATTTCTTGCCCTAAGTGATATGAAGTGAAAAAACATCTATTAAACTCTAGCAAGAAAATATAGGTACGGTATCTGTGAATTAAATAAAGGAAGACGTAAATCGGGTAAGAGGTTATCGAGTCAAAAGAGCTGGTATATATTTCCTGCTCTGAATTCTATTCGCAGGCGTCTGAACAAAATCCGTTGCTGCCACGAGATGAAATTTTCTTTAGTCGTCGGTTCAATTAGAAGGTGTGTTTTTTTGTTTTTTGTTTGCTCATTGAAGTTTAGATACTGTCCCGTTCGTTACAACGCATTGTTGTACTTCTCAACCCCGTTTCATTATTGTTAGTCTACTACAGTAATTCGCATTCTGTTTGCATTGGGTTGTCACGAATTGGAAGGCAAGCAGAGAAAAATAATCGCATGAAGCTACTTTCAAACGTAAAATAATTACTTATGCTGAAAAATATGGTAACAGAAGCGTAGGACGTGAGTTCACTTATGAAAGTTCACTTATCGAAGAAACAGAAGTTGGGATTATTTGCAACTACCGCTACAAGAAAGAAATTCGCAGGAGCTCGCAAAGGAAGACATCCTGACGTTGAAGTAAATGTTTAGGAATTCGTCCGAGAAACGAGGATGAGTGGGCAACCTGTGTTAACACCACAATAAAAAAAAAAGCAAAAGAAGTGGCTGCAGCTCATAGTATACCGAAGCAAGAGTTCAAGGCTAGCTGGGGATGGGTTGATCGCTTATGAAACGAGCGGGCTTATCTATGCGACACCGTACAATGCCAAAATTTTCCACAGTTTGAGAACAAACTTTAAGAATTTCAGCGGCATGTTATTACACTTCGGAAAGAGAAGAATATGTCGATGGGCCAAATAGGCAACGCTGATGAGACTCCAATTTGGTTTGATATGCCACGTAATTACACGATTGACGAGAAGAGTACAAAAGAAGTTACCATGTCTACGGCTACGTGATTATCCTGCTATTCACAATAAAGTGCCTGGCAGAGGGTTCAATGAACTACCTTCAAGCTCTCTCTCTCTACCGTTCCACTCTCGAATGGAGTGCGGGAAAAACGAACACTTAAATTTTTCTGTGTGAGCCCTGATTTTATTGTGATGATCATTTCTCCCTATGTAGGTGGGTGGCAACAGAATGTTTTCGAAATCGTAGGAGAAAACTGGTGATTGAAATTTCATCAGAAGATCCCGTCGCAACGAAAAACGCCTTTGTTCTAATGATTGCCACTCCAGTTCATGTATCATATCTGTGGCACTATCTCCCGTATTTCGCGATAGTACAAAATGAGCTGCCTTTCTGTGAACTTTTTCGATGTCCTCCGTCAGTTCCATCTGATGCGAATCCCACACCGCACAGCAATGTTCCAGAATAGGGCGGACAAGCGTGATGTAAGCAGTCTCTTTAGTAGACCTGCTCTAGCTTCTAAGTGTCCTGCCAATGAATCGCAGTCTGTGGTTTGCTCTACCCACAACATTATCTATGTGACAGTTACAATTTAGGTTATTTGTAATTATAATCCCTAAGTATTTAGTTGAATTTACAACCTTCAGATTTGTGTGACTTATCGCGCAATCGAAATTTAGCGGATTTCTCTTAGAACTCATGTGAATAACTTCACAGTTTTCTTTATTCTGGGTCGACTGCCACTTTTCGCATCATACAGATATCTTATCTAAATCATTTTTCAATTCGTTTTAGTCATCTGATGACTTTACAAAGCGGTAAATGACAGCATCATCTGCAGACAATCTAAGAGGGATACTCAGATTGTCTCCTATGTCGTTAATGCAGATCAGGAACAATAGTGGGACTATGGCACTTCCTTGGGGAACGCCGGGTATTACTTCTGTTTTATTCGATGACTTACCGTCTATTACTACGAACTGTGACCTTCCTGATAGGAAACCACGAATCCAGTCACACAACTGAGGCGTTAATTCCATAGGTCCGATTGTGAGGAACGGGGTCGAAAGCCTTCCGGAAATCAAAAAATATGGAGTTAATTTGACATCCCCTGTCGATAGCACTGATTACTTCATGAGTATAAAGAGCTAGTTGTGTTTGACAAGAACGACATTTTGTGAATCAGTGCACACTACGTGTCAATAAATCGTTTTCTTCGAGGTAATTAATAATATTTGATAAGTATATGTTCCAAAACCCTACTCTAAATCGATGTTAGTGTTATGGGCCTGTAATTCAGCGGATTATACTATTTCCATTTTTGGGTATTGGTGTGACTTGAGCAATTTTCCAGTTTTTAGGTACGTATCTTTCTGTGAATTACTAAATATGGATTTATTGTATCAGCATACTCTGAATGGAACATGACTGGTATGCAGTCTGAACCCAAGGCCTTGCATTTATTAAGTGATTTAACCTGCTTTACTACGCAGAGGATATCTACTTCTGTGTTTCTCATCTTGGCAGTGGTTCTTGATTTGAATCCAGGAATATTTACTTCGTCTTCTTTGGTGAAAGAATTTCGGAAAACCGAGTTTAATTACTCATCTTTAGTGGCACTTTCATCAGTGACTTCACTGTTGTTATCGCGCAGTGAAGGTATTGATTGAGTCTTGCCACTGGTATGCTTTATGTACGAGGGTGAGTCAAATGAAAACCTTAAATTTGTAATAACAAATCGAAATTTCTCGCTGTTATCCTGTAAGTTGGTAAACGTGCTAGAAACAGCGTGCAGGATGGCCTGTAGGTGACAGCATAGTGCAGATGCACACATACCGTCACAGTATCAGTATAAAGATGGCCGCCCCATTTGCGACTTGCACCAGGGAAGAATAGCGTTCTGTTTTTCGGTTTTTGCGTACTGAAGGTGTGAAACCTATTGAAATTCATCGACGAATGAAGGTTCAGTACGGTGATACAAGTTTGTCACAGCAGCGAGTCTACGAATGGAGTAGGAAGTTCGCAAATGGTGTGACTTCAGTAGAAGATGCTCTTCGCCCAGGTCAGGCACAACGAGTTGTGACTCCACAGAACATTGTAGCAGTTGAAGCCATAGTGAAGGAAAACCGCTGAGTGACACTGAATGACATTGCAGCATGTTTACAGATTAGACATGGGTCAGCACACCACATTGTGCATGATGTGCTCCAGTTCCACAGTGTCTGCAAGGTGGGTGCCACGACAGCTGACTCCTGAAATGAGAGAACGACGTGTTGATGCTCGTGAAGAACTTCTTCGGCGCTTTGAACGAGAAGGTGATGGTTTCCTTGCAAGAATCGTTACTGGGGACGAAACCTAGGTTCACTTCCACCAACCGGAAATGAAGAGATCGAGCAAGGAATGGCGCCATTCCTCATCACCAAAACCAAAGAAGTTTCGAACAGAACCATCAGCACAGAAAGTTATGCTGACTCTCTTTTGGGACGAAAGGAGTATCATTTTGGAGCATTACATGTCTAGAGTGACCACTGTCACCAGTGCATCGTACACAGATGTGAAAAATCATCTGCGCCCTGCAATCAAATCAAAGCGACGTGGATTGTTGATGTTTGGACCACTCATAGACACAATGAGAGGAAAGAAGTTCCGTTCTGATGAAGAGGTACGTCACACGGTGCATGAGTGGTTGCACAGACTACCAAAAGAATTTTTTTCTAAAGGAATTTATACACTTTGTAAGCGCTGGAGGACTTGCATTGAGTGTGGCGGCGATTATGTTGAAAAGTGATACAGCTAAGTACCACTTCTGCACAATAAATAATATTTCAAAAAATATTTAAGGTTTTCATTTGACTCACCCTCGTATAACCTGAATCTCTTTGGGTTTTCTGACAGATTTCTAGACAGAGTTTCGTTGTGGAAATTATTATAAGCATCTTGCGTTGAAGTATGCGCTATCTTTCCAACTTCTGCAAAACTTTGCCAGTCTTGGGGATTTTGCGATCTTTTAAATTTGTGATGCTTTTTTCCTTGCTGACCCGTTTTGTGTACCGTGGGAATCAGCACCATCACTTATTAATTTATATGGTATATATCTCTCAATTGCCGTCGATAATATCTCTTTGAAATCATTCCAGTTCTTTTCTATGCTTTCATGGTCAGATCGGAAGGAGTAAAGACTGTCTCTTAAAAAGGTGTTACGGGAATTTTTATCAGCTTTTTTAAACAGATATACTTTGTATTTGTTTATGATGGTTGTAGGTAATACGGTAGTCAGCCTAGCAGCAACTGCTTTGTGGTCGCTAATACCTTTTTTCGTCACGATACTCCCTATTTGTCCAGGGTTATTTGTTGCTAAGTGGTCAAGCATACTTTCGCAACCATTCACTCTTTGAATGGGCTTATGAATTAATTGCTCAAAATAATTTTTTGAGAAAGCATTCAGCACAATTTTGGATGACGGTTTTTCCCTGCAGCCGGCTTTAAACGTATAATTTTTCCAGCATATCGAGGGTATATTGAAGTCGCCATCGACTTTTAACACAGGCCAATGATGGAAAAACTTTTTTACTGAAAATACCTTATTCTTATCTTTTTTAGGGTGAAAAATCCAAATATGATACTTAAAAAACTGTATCACCCACCATTTCTTCACATTTTACAGTTAAATTTCTGAAATTAAGCGATTTTTTAAAGAATTTAACAGCTTATATATAGTTAAAATAATTTAAAAAGCAGGTGTAATGAATGTAGATGACGTTGGTAGCACTGCTGAAAAGCATGTTGTTGTTGTTGTTGTCTTCAGTCCTGAGACTGGTTTGATGCAGCTCTCCATGCTACTCTATCCTGTGCAAGCTGCTTCATCTCCCAGTACCTACTGCAACCTACATCCTTCTGAATCTGCTTAGTGTACTCATCTCTCGGTCTCCCTCTACGATTTTTACCCTCCACGCTGCCCTCCAATGCTAAATTTGTGATCCCTTGATGCCTCAAAACATGTCCTACCAACCGATCCCTTCTTCTAGTCAAGTTGTGCCACAAACTTCGCTTCTCCCCAATCCTATTCAATACCTCCTCATTAGATACGTGATCTATCCACCTTATCTTCAGTATTCTTCTGTAGCACCACATTTCGAAAGCTTCTATTCTCTTCTTGTCCGAACTAGTTATCGTCCATGTTTCACTTCCATACATGGCTACACTCCAAACAAATACTTTCAGAAACGACTTCCTGATACATAAATCTATATTCGATGTTAACAAATTTCTCTTCTTCAGAAACGCTTTCCTTGCCATTGCCGGTCTACATTTTATATCCTCTCTACTTCGTCCATCATCAGTTATTTTACTTCCTAAATAGCAAAACTCCTTTACTACTTTAATTGTCTCATTTCCTAATCTAATTCCCTCAGCATCACCCGATTTAATTTGACTACATTCCATTATCCTCGTTTTGCTTTTGTTAATGTTCATCTTATATCCTCCTTTCAAGACACTGTCCATTCCGTTCAACTGCTCTTCCAAGTCCTTTGCCGTCTCTGACAGAATTACAATGTCATCGGCGAACCTCAAAGTTTTTATTTCGTCTCCATGAATTTTAATACCTACTCCAAATTTTTCTTTTGTTTCCTTTACTGCTTGCTCAATATACAGATTGAAAACATCGGGGAGAGGCTACAACCCTGTCTCACTCCCTTCCCAACCACTGCTTCCCTTTCATGCCCCTCGACTCTTATGACTGCCATCTGGTTTCTGTACAAATTATAAATAGCCTTTCGCTCCCTGTATTTTACCCCTGTCACCTTTAGAATTTGAAAGAGTGTAATCCAGTCAACATTGTCAAAAGCTTTCTCTAAGTCTACAAATCCTAGAAACGTAGGTTTGCCTTTTCTTAATCTTTCTTCTAAGATAAGTCGTAAGGTCAGTATTGCCTCACGTGTTCCAACATTTCGACGGAATCCAAACTGATCCTCCCCGAGGTCTGCATCTACCAGTTTTTCCATTCGTCTGTAAAGAATTCGCGTTAGTATTTTGCAGCTGTGACTTATTAAACTGATAGTTCGGTAATTTTCACATCTGTCAGCACCTGCTTTCTTTGGGATTGGAATTATTATATTCTTCTTGAAGTCTGAGGGTATTTCGCCTGTCTCATACATCTTGCTCACCAGCTGGTAGAGTTTTGTCAGGACTGGTTGTCCCAAGGCCGTCAGTAGTTCTAATGGAATGTTGTCTACTCCGGGGGCCTTGTTTCGACTCAGGTCTTTCAGTGCTCTGTCAAACTCTTCACGCAGTATCGTATCTCCCATTTCGTCTTCATCTACATCCTCTTCCATTTCCATAATATTGTCCTCAAGAACATCACCCTTGTATAAACCTTCTATATACTCCTTCCACCTTTCTGCCTTCCCTTCTTTGCTTAGAACTGGGCTGCCATCTGAGCTCTTGATATTCATACACGTGGTTCTCTTCTCTCCAAAGGTCTCTTTAATTTTCCTGTAGGCAGTATCTATCTTACCCCTAGTGAGATAAGCTTCTACATCCTTACATTTGTCCTCTAGCCATCCCTGTTTAGCCATTTTGCACTTCCTGTCGATCTCATTTTTGAGACGTTTGTATTCCTTTTTGCCTGCTTCATTTACTGCATTTTTATATTTTCTCCTTTCATCAATTAATTTCAATATTTCTTCTGTTACGCAAGGATTTCTAGCAGCCCTCGTCTTTGTACCTACTTTATCCTCTCCTGCCTTCACTACTACATCCCTCAGAGCTACCCATTCTTCTTCTACTGTATTTCTTTCCCCTATTCCTGTCAATTGTTCCCTTATGCTCTCCCTGAAACTCTGTACAACCTCTGATCTTTCAGTTTATCCAGGTCCCATCTCCTTAATTTCCCACATTTTTGCAGTTTCTTCAGTTTTAATCTACAGGTCATAACCAATAGATTGTGGTCAGAGTTCACATCTGCCCCTGGAAAATGACGTTGGTAGCACTGCTGAAAAGCATATGCTGGCAATAAAATGTCAATTCTACCGTATTTTTGTGTTATTAAACAGATGGTGTTTTGTTTACTGTCAATCTAACCTCACTTTCCCATTTCCTGTACATGTGCTCAGTACAATGTCTAATTGTGGTTGTAAAAACTCTGCTGACAGTTTTAGTTATATTTTTGGTGTATTTCTGATTACAAAACACCAAAGAAACATTACAGACTTTGTGAAAAAGGTTTATCTATCATTCTTTGGATCTAAACTTGGTGATCAAGATAAATATTGGGTACTGCATAAGGTATGTTATGTGTCTGTTGAAGATCTGAGAAAATGGTCCAAAAAGGAGAAAAAAGCCTTAAAATTTGCTGTTCCTATGATATGGAGGGAGCCAAGAAATCATTCCAATGATTGCTACTTTTGCAGTGTTGATATTACTGGTCATAATTCGAAAAACAAGAAGGTAATCAAGAAGGTAATAAGCTACCCTAACCTTCTGGCCTCCATCCAACCGGAAGGGCATGGTGTAAATTTGCCAGTTCCTATACCACCAGATGATTTAATTTGTATTCCAACAGAAGTATTTTATGATTACAATGTGATTTACATGAACCAGATGATGATGAATTCCATTTTAATACAGAAAGTCTAGAGCCCAAATTGTTTACTCAGACCATGCTTAACAATTTGGTTAGGAATCTGTCCTTAACGAAAGAAAAAGCTGAATTGTTTGGCTCTAGATTAAAAGAAAAGAACTTATTGGCAGTTGGAACCAGAATATACATGTATAGAAAGAGACAGCAGCAATTTTCCAAGTTTTTTCAACAAGAAGGTGATTTAGTGTACTGCTCAGACATTCCCAGTCTAATGAATGAGTTTGGTATTGAATACAAAGAGGAAGACTGGAGGCTGTTTATTGATCCATTCAAAATTAGTTCAAAGGCATTATTATACAATGGTAACATTCATGCATATGTACCTGTTGGACATTCTGTACATATGAAAGAAAGCTATGCAAACCTGGAAATAGTGCTGCACATGGTTGGATGATATGTGGCCATCTAAAAGCAACGTGCATGCTCCTTGGTGAGCAAGGTGGCTTTAGCAAATTTCCATGTTTCTTTTGTGAATGGGACAGTAGGGCTAGGGATCAACACTTGTGCTGAAAGAACTGGCCTGTGAGGGAGTCTTCAAAACCTGGTGAGAAGAACATTCTACCCAAAAACCCTGTACATCCAAAAAACGAGCTCCTACCACCTATACATATAAAGTGAGGTCTAATGAAACAGTTTGTAACTTACTCGTACCACCTATACATATAAAGTGAGGTGTAATGAAACAGTTTGTAAAGCCTTTGCCTAAAGATGGACCATGTTTTAAGTATCTCTGCCAAAAGTCTCCACACCTTTCAGAAGCTAACTGAAAGAAGGCGTCTTTGTCAGACACGACATTAGAAAGTTGATGTTTGATGTTAACTTTGAATCCACAATGATATTAAATGAGAAAGAAGCATGGGTATTATTCAAGCAAGTCGTTATAAAGTTCTTAGGACATGAAAAAGGCCCAAAATGCTAAAGAAGTTTAAAACTTTTGGATGTTTAATGAGCCTGAAAGTTCACTTTTTGAACAGTCATCTTGATTACTTCCTGGACAATATGGGAGATATTAGTGAGGAGCAAAGAGAGTGTTTTCACCAGGACATTAAAGTGATGGAAGAACGCTGCCAAGGCCGCTGGAACACCAACATGGTGGGGGACTACTGTTGACCATTTCACTGAGAAGTTCAGCGAGCAACTCATTATAGAAAAAGCTACAAAAGAAGCTTCAAAGAAAAAATAGAAAGAAAATACAAAGCAATTCCACCTGACAAGTGAAACTTCTATTAACACCTATCATTCTTTTAAGTAGCTTACTGTAAATACAAACCATGCTTATGTTGCAACAAAGTGTTTCATTAATTTACCCATTTACCGTATAGCTTAGGATTTTTATACTATATAGCAAAAAGCATATTGCTCTAAAACTATGGGTGATACAAAAAACTAAGGCTAGAATTGGATTCTTCTCATAAAAATCTATAAAAATCAACTATCAAAGTAAAAAAAGTTTTACAAAAAATCTTTTTCGTTGGCCTGTGTAATTGTATGAGTGGGGTGCCTATTTGAAATGAGACTCAAGTTTCCTTTGAACTGTTCAGCAACTACATCTTCTAAGTTGGGGCTCGCTAAAACGATCCAATTAATAGTTTAGTCCGCTTGTCAAGTATAACTACTACCCATACTATTTTGCAGCAAATATCTACTTCAATTTCACTACAAGGTAACCTACTTCTGACAGCAATAAGTACTCCACCACTGAACAGTGTAGGTAATTAAGTTAGGCGTTGTTTTAATAATGAAAATGTAACTTGTTTCCATAATGAGTAACTCAAAAATGAATTATTGTTGTTTTTTATAGTCCCTGTATACATTCACTAATGTTTGAAATAAAGTTAGTATTGTAAAACAAATTTCACCAATACGAAAATACCCTACCAGCGATGTGCCAAAATTCATTTTTTTATTAATTTAATTTTTAAAATTGGGGTGCGCATTACATACGATGGCGCTTTAGATTAGCGTAAAGACGATAGTTAGGCCTACACAGTCTACCCAGACATTCGGCGCCGTCGCTGGTGGTGTAGCTGAAATGATGAGAATCAGAGGATGTGACAAACGGATTTGATTATCAGTCAGTTTTGAATAGTTCCAAATAAAAAAGCAATCGATTATAAAACATGTCATACAAAGCTCATCATGTCAAACATAGCACATAGTAGCGACATCAGTACCAGAGTTCCCATTATGACAGAGCATGAATGACAGTCCAAAGTCGTATGACATACGCTTTCTACCACCTGAATGTTTCTGAGCCACACTATGACCAGTTTGGCCCACTCTCGTGTTACCTTCAGTACAGAAAAAACCTGTCGTGGCTCAGGACAGGAATCACAGGTTTCCTACCCTCTATTGATGGACAAAAATTAAGAAGTTAATTTAAATGCACCTGGCCACCCGAAGGTGGTTGCATGAATCATTTCATAACTGCCATAGGCAAACGCCGAGCATACGAAACCCAACTCATGCTCTTCACTCTTGATATTCACACACACACACACACACACACACACACACACACACACACACACACACACACACACACACACACACACAGAGAGAGAGAGAGAGAGAGAGAGAGAGAGAGAGAGAGAGAGAGAGATGTGATGATGATCCATTCTTTCAGTGTGGATGTACACCAAGCCCAATTTCGTGCAGGAATCTGAAATGGTGTTTGATGGGTTCATGTGTAGGTAACGCTACATTAGTTGTAACGGGGTGAGAATTTGGACTGGATGGGAAATGTGCTAGGATGGTTCAAGTGGCTAAGACAACCACTTGTGTTAAATAGGAGATCCGGGTTCGAGTCCTGGTAGGTACAAATTTTCACCTGTTACCATTGATTCATTGCTTAATGTCACTGAAAACCTTTGATCAGGATATGTAACCAGTTTTGTGTCTGGATCGAAGTTTTCTTGACAGATAGGACGCAGCCCCTTATCCTGGATGGAGAGTCCTGTGCGAGCATTGAAGTTATGCCTGCTGTTGTTCATGTTATATATCAATAATTTAGCTGACAGTATTAGTTGAAATCTCAGACTTTTCACACGTGATGCAGTGAGCTATGAAGAAATTATATCCGGTAGAAATAGTACTAAAACCGTGTCCAGTTAAATCACATCAGAATTGTGAAAGCGTAAATGGCGTGGTATCTTTTGATTACTAGATTAATGAGTCACAACCACAGTTAATTATACCGCTGAAATATTAGGTTGGTGCTTAAGATTGTATCGGTTTTGTTTTACGTGTTGGTGTCTGAGTTCACATAATTGTAATCATTTCGTAATTTGGAGATAGTGAGTGGAGCTGTGAACGCTAGAAAATAGAATGCCAAGAGAATATATCAGAACATTTCCGACATATTCTGTTTGAATTCAATAGAGGAGTGACAGCAGCGGATGCAGCTAGAAGCATTTGTGCCATGTACAGGGATAATGCTATTGTACAGAGCACAATAGGACGTTTTGACATTAGTGATTCACACATCAGGAAGACTCTATGGGTTTGCTGAATAGTGTTTAAACGCATAAACCTCACAATCATTGACGTTAGTGTAAGGAGAAGTGGCAAGCGTGACGAATTGTGATCATTCCACCATTGTGTGAAATTTGAATCCAATGCGAAAGGTTCAAAAATCTATTGTATGGGTACCACATGCTCTAAACCGGAATCACAAAAATCAGTATGTGCATCTGTGCTTACTCATCATCAATTGGCTTGTGAACATCGGCGACCATTCCTATCCCGTATCGTTACTGGTGATGAGAAACAGTGGATTCATGGTAGCACATGGAAAAGATAGGAATCGTTGAGCCCAAAAATGCAACTCCGCGTACAGAAACCTGTGCACATCCACAAAATGTAGTGTTAAGCATCTTGTGGAACAGCAACGGTGTGTTGTACTACAAATTGCTTTTCTGAGATGTAACCATCACTGCTGACATTTATTGTCAACAGTTGAGACATCTTGCAGACACAATCCAAGGACAACCACCAGAATGCTACTCCACAATAATGCCTGCCCACATTCTGCTAGTGTTGTGTTGGCAGAAGAGCCAACACCGTGTTACGAAGGGAGGCCGAAATGCACGCGTTTAGCTCACACAGGCTGGCGTGTGGAGGGGAGAACTATACTGACGTGAGGTCTGGAACATGACAAGGAATGAGAATTCAGAAAGCGGACGTAATTAGTTTGATACTTAACTTTAATCCATGAATGATGAACGTCGCTCTTGACGGTACATGACTCACAATATTATCTGTTCAGAATACATTCTTGAAGAATATGGCGCCTTGCTAGGTCGTAGCAAAGGACGTAGTTGAAGGCTATGCTAAACTGTCGTCTCTGCAAATGAGAGCGGATGTGTACAGTGAATTATCGCTAGTAAAGTCGGCTGTACAACTGGGGCGAGTGCTAGGGTGAGTCTCTCTAGGCTAGACCTGCCGTGTGGCGGCGCTCGGTCTGCAATCACTGATAGTGGCGACACGCGGGTCCGACGTATACTAACGAATCGCGGTCGATGTATAGGCTACCACCTAGCAAGTGTCGTTTCTAACAAAAGTCGTCTTACAGGAGTTGCATTGGGAAGTCATTCCACATTCACTTTATTCATCTGATGTTGCACCCTCAGATTTTAGACTTTTCTGCTCCCTATCAAACAACCTTCATAAAACTTCCTTTCCAGATGAAAATGTGCTCCGAACATGGTTCAGTGAGTTCTGCACCTCAAAATCATATGATTTTTATAATTGCATAATCGAAGAGTTAGCCTAGATTTGCCAGGTTATTGTAAGTAGTGAAGCAGAATATATACTATTAATGACTAAAGTCTGTGTTACATGTATCTGTTGTATTTATTAAACTTATGAAAAAACACTACGAACTTATGCACCAACCTAATATTTTGGAGTCACAGTGTGTAGATTTGCAGTGGAATGAACATATCAGCTCAGCTTTAAGTAAAGCAAATAGAAGGCTATGAATCGTTGGTAGTGTACCAGGTAACAGCAGTTTGTTTTCGCAACAGATTTCGTAGTAAACCTTCGTACTTCCCTTACCTGTACACTGCTGAAGTGTTAGGGACCCATACTGTGTTGGACTAACCAGGGCATGTAGTGCATACAGTGAAGCAATGTGGGAATGGTCACAGGCTTGTTTGTCTGATGAGAGAGAGAGTGACAGGAAAAATTGTAGCTGGTAGATACATGAATAAAGACATCCTTCATTCCGTATGTGAATGGAATGGGTAGGAACCCTAATATGCATTGCTGTAATAAGTGTCCTCTGCCACAAACTTCAGATTATGTAGAGACAGCTTGGATTTAGAAGCTGCCGTTGCTGCTGCATGAGCGAGATTGTTCCATGATCTCAGAGCGGATCTTTCACTCTGCAGCAGAGTGAATACTGATTTGAGACACCCTGGCATATTAAAACTGTGTGCCAGACCATAAAGTGAACCCATATGCCTTTTATGTGCTATATGTTTACTGCCACATATCCAGGTACAATTCATCACACAGCAGAGTGAGTTTCTGACAGAAGTAAAGCTGTGACATTGGTTTGTGAATCATGCCTGGATAGCTCAGTGAGCACAATGTTTTAATATCTCTCATGTTTTTGAAGCTAAAGAATGCCCTACTTGTTACAAAAATTTCTGGAGACATGGGGGTTGGGTTGTTTTGGGGGAAGAGACCAAACTGGGAAGTCATTGGTCTTCTGGAGACATGTTTCCTGTTGTTGGTAATGAGATTTTGTTGCTGGAGATGATTTTATGGCAATATTCTTTGCTGTTTCCATACATTATGACTTCACCTTGATGTGAAATAATTCGCTACAGTAGCTTGAACGAACCCAACACCATATGTTGTTTCTGCACTACGATGGGCGTTTGAAAAGTCCATGCAAAAATAAAAACTACTTACGTGTACATAGTCTCCTTTTAGATATATGCACTTTGTCCAACGCTGTTGTAATTTGTTGATCCCTTCCGAATAATAGCAATTGTCCAAATATGCAAAATAGCTGTTAGTTGCTGCAATGCAGTCCGAGGGAGCCAAGTCTGGAGAACAGGGGGGGGGGGGGGGGGGGGGGGGGGGAGATGTGAAACGAGTTGAAAACCTGTTTCCATTAATTTTGCGACCACAACTGTTGAGGTGTGTGCTAATCCATTGTCGTGATGGAAAAGGAATTTTTGCGGTCCAATCGCAGGCGTTTTTCCTGCAGCTCGGTTTTCAAACGGTCCAATAACGATGAATAACATACACCTGTAATAGTTTTACCATTTTCCAGACAGTCGATGATGATTATCCCTTGCGAACCCCAAAAGACACTCGCCATAAACTTTCCTGCCGAAGGAATGGTCTTCGCCTTTTCTGGTGCAGATTCTCTCTTGGTACCTTATCGTTTAGATTGTTGTTTGCTCTAAGGAGTATAATAACGTATCCATGTTTCATCCACAGTGAAGAAATGACGCTTAAAGTCCTGCAGATTCTTCCTGAACAGCTGCAAAGCATCCTTCCAACACCTCACATGATTCCGTTTTTGGTCAAGCGGGAGCAATCGCGGAACCCATTGCGCATAACTTTCTCATGTCCAAATGTTTATGCAAAATATTATATACCCATTTATACTAGATGCCCACA
This sequence comes from Schistocerca gregaria, assembly GCF_023897955.1. NCBI lineage: Eukaryota > Metazoa > Arthropoda > Insecta > Orthoptera > Acrididae > Schistocerca > Schistocerca gregaria. The sequence goes on from NC_064923.1 coordinate 568,743,768, forward strand.
GCACTAGCAACCTCACGCACCTTAACTCGTCTGTCATCCATCACCATCTTGTGGATTTTATCAATGGTTTCTGGAGTCGTAACCTCCACAGAGCGTCCGAAACATTCAGCATCACTTGTGCCCATATGGCCACTCCGAAAATTTTGAAACCACTTATAAACTGTTCTAATCGAAGGTGCAGAGTCACCGAATGTTTATCAAGCTTCTCTTTAGTCTCCTGAGGCGTTTTGCTTTTCATAAAGTAATGTTTAATTACCACACAAAATTCTTTTTCGTCCATTTTTTGACAATCACTCGACTTCCTTGATTCACACGAATGCCAGACACAAAGAAATAGACCAATACGACTGAAACTTGGTGTGCGTTCTTTCCAAAGATGCTGCTAACTAAACATGACCATGATACTCGGTGGTGGTGCCATCTCTCGGACTTTGCACGGACTTTTCAAACGCCCCTTGTACACTGCCATTTATTAAACTGCTTGATGTTACACAGAATGTCAATAAAAGAAAAGTACAATGTACAATAGAATAGTCAGCAGCAACAGACCAGTTTAGGCTGTTAAAACAGCATCTGAAATCTGTTTCACAGACTGAGTAGGTAAGTAGAATGTACACAAATAATCTGACGAGAGTCCAGTCACTGTATGATGTCATCACTGCAGTTAATATAAGATTATCTGACCAGTAAACATTCAAAGATTGCAGGCTGATGTAGAAATTGAACCAGTGCTTCTGGTGATAATTACCTAACAAACTCTGAGCTGCCAGTGGAGATGTCCAAGAGACAGAGATGTTAAAGAAGGTGGCAGCTTGCATCTTCTTTTTATACCAAAGGTACCACCTTTACACCATCTACAATATGCAGAATGAAGTGGCATGATCAGTAGTGGGATGACACCTTGATCCTTCTCCTCAAATACAAAGTAGCAAATATTGCTCTTTGACATGATTTGATGTCCTTGTCTCTCATTAGCTCGACCTTGTGATTACCAAATCAGGTGTTAAATGCTACATATTTCAGTCTATGGCAACAAACAAATATAGCTATCTGGCATCCCCTGTCAGTGAATGACCTGCAAGCAATGTCCCAACACCCTGTAACCCTGGACACCATTATGCCATGTTAATTATTACATCTTCTGTCACACTTACAAACCTACTGACTGTTCTCAAACCAGCATTTGTGGACTGAGAACAAGTTGGAAGTTGCTCACTGCTGGTCTGTCTGTGGTAGTATGTTCTGCACTACTGTCACAACACAGTTAACTTTCATACCACTTGCTTTAGATTTCCAAAATTATGGCCATTTTATGTGACTTTGGTCTATTTTATGGAAACTATTGGATATGAGACTGTCACTTAGTGTAAAACAAATAGAAAGGCTTTTAGTTTGGATGTAGCAAATAAATCAAAATTATATTCCCTCTTCTTATAAATGAAAGTTTGACAATAATTTTTCGTTCTTTAGGGTAGAATGAGGTACTAAGAAAACCAAGAGATAAATACACCGTGAAAATGTTAAACAGTAAAGTAGACACTCTACGCCTATTATATGACATTTCAATGTTGCCAGGTTGAATGCTGTCACCCTAGCAATAGTGGTCATTTCCACCTTGTTAACCAAAAGCACAGGGCAGTCTAGTTACTGCAGTCTTTGCAGTGACCACACACTTTGCATTTACCAGGTAAGCTCTTGTTTAATTCCATTAAATACACTGTATTTTCACAGTATACTTTACAGAATAATTCTCTGTGCAAAGCCAGTTCATTCACTCAATCAATTGTATCAAACGGAAAATTCTCTCGAGAAAAGTATAAAACTATGAGACGGAATTGCAGGCCAGTATTTACGTTTAGTAGAAATGTCAGTGCTGCTGATAGAGTCAAATAAAAGTATACACACTATCCTAGTTTTCAGAACTAATATTTCCACCCTCAGGGAGGAGAGGATAGCTTGGGGAAGGGTAAAAAGGAAAGGCATGTCACTCATATCCCAGAATGAGAAGGACTCACCAGTATGTGAAGAGAATATTTTGATAAAATAAAAAAGTATACCCTTGTCATCACAGCAAGTGAATCCCTTTCATCAACATGTCTGAGGTACTTGCCCCTCCTTTTTAATCTTCCCCAGTCTACTCCTCTCACCTTTCTGAGGGTCAGAAACTCATGGCTTTGTTTGATTCACAGCTAGATTAGGAATTTCCTCTGCTTGGTACTAGGTGTGTTTTGGCCTCATCATCATTGAAATGCAAGTCACCAAAGTGGCATCAAATAAAAAGATTTGCACAAGGCAGCCGAACTCTCCAGGAGGTGATTCCCAACCAAATATGCCATATGCACATTTTATTTTTCCTTCCTGAGGATGGAACTATTAATTAGGAAAGTTTATGTGCTTTTATATGTGTCTACCATCAGTACTGATGTTTGTCCTGATTGTAGCTACTGGCCACTAATTCTGCCTCATAAATTCATTCAGTCATTCACACTTCATGTTCTTTAGATCCCACTGTGAATGACAGCCTTTATCTGCAACTTGTACATAATTTCTTTTTGAAGGTGTTGCACTGTAAGAGTGTTTGTACAATAAAAACGAAATGCTATGTGCTAAATAACAAGCTAAAATGTAGTTATGGTGAAAAATAATAAAAAGCTGTTTGACATATTTTGCACTGAGAAGTATATTTGGTTGTCTTAGCTTGGTAGTCAATGCACAAGATTTTTTTCATATCTTAACTCCCATTAGCTTCATGGAATTATCTTTTGGGAAGAGCAGCTAAGGAAAGAAAGTGTTTACTCAGCAAAAGTCTTATATTAATGTTACATGAAGAAGATAGTCACTCATTCTGCTGAGGCCTCTTCAAAGCCTTCAGGTCCGCACTCTCACTTCCTGATGCAATTGCATCTTAAAGTTATCTGTTGTAGTAACACAAAATCAATTTCAGTAGAGTTTTGATTAACAGAGCCACAATTAAGATTTGTGCCGTTATTTAGCGGGACTTTGCATTTTGCTGCAAGGATTTCTAGAAACTTTTGTGAAGACTTATAACAGAAATTAGTATAAAATGAAAATGAATTTTTTATTATTACTTGTCATTTCAACAAATTATCAGACTGTCTATGTTCAATTACTGAAGAAATTTGCACCACTTTTGTTATTTTTACCACCTTCATCTTAGACCATGTCAGCAAAAATGATATACTCATATATAGGAGTTCATTGATAGTTAATTATTACAAAAGTGCACATAATTTGTTTCTTTCATTCATTAAATTACTTATTTATAGTTCTACAGATATGTATTACTAAAGAATTTTTAAGTCTGTCATGAAATATGCCCTGAGCCATTGATTGATTATGAAGATAGCATTAGGGCAATCATATAAAGTCAGGACATTTTTTTAATATTGTACTGAAAACACCATCATAGCCAGTAGGTTACTAGTTTTTAGTGACCTGATGAATTTTGTAATCTCCATTGGGGATGTATTTTTGAAATTAATGTCTGTTGATGGTCTACCTAGTTTCTGCACAAGTAAATTATAATCCATCTGTTTTGGGCTGTTTATTGGTGGTGTAATGTTTGCTGCCATTGTGAGGAAGTAACCATTGAATTTATGGCCAATTATTTGCAAATCTCAGCACTTCTACCAAACCTGTTTTATGGGGTCTCAGCTTTGTTTGGATCACTATATTTATTTGTTTCTTGTCTAATAATGTCCCAAATTGTTTTTCGCTTATTTTGGATTGTTCGATTTTTTTAGGATAGTGCATGTGATTCATTATTTAAAAATATACTTGAGGATTTTACAATATTGGTGATAACAAAGTTCCATCTCTTAACTTCAGTTTCTCCTCTGAATTAGGTAGGGTTCTCTCTTATTAGTAGAAGATAGTTTAGTCGCAGGAGCTATCCATCCCTTATTTGCTTCTGTTTGATCTGAGTCTTGCTTCTTCTAAGAGAAAATAAGACTCAAAGTTCTTCACAGATATATTTAAGAAAGTGTTAAATTTTTCATCTACATTGTCTGCTTTACACATTTTTCCATAGCTTTCCACCAATACATTTTTTCTAAATACTGTAGCTGAATCATTGTTTATGATTCTTCTATGATCTGTACCCAACTGGTCAATATTCAGTGTCATTATAATTAAACTTTGTGCTTGAGCCAGTGTAGATGGAAAACTGTTTACCATATGGGTGCCCAGTTTTATATGAATAGTGTTCAGACTGAGCACTGCAGGATTTGCATTGTGTCATGACTTGCTGTAAAGTCCCAGTACTGGTACAGTACTTTTGACCCCAAGGACCAAGGACATGCAGCACGAATGGCACACTTTACTGTGGTCTGATTCACCAACATGTGATACTCGCAATGTGAGAGGGAGCTGCTTTGGACTAACTGTTTTGATGCATGATGGAGCTCCACCACACACTGCACAATGAGGTCACTTGGTTGCTCCAAAACACATTTGGAGACAGCCAAAACAATGACCAATCGTTCCAAACTGCATGGCTACCAAGATCACTGGATTTGAACCCATTTCACTTCTGGCTGTGGGTTTCCTGAAGGACATGTTTTATCAACACAACACTAACAGGTTAGGTTAGTGTTGTTTAACGTCCCGTCGACAACGAGGTCATTAGAAACGGAGCGCAAGCTCTGGTTAGGGAAGGATGGGGAAGGAAATCGGCCATGCCCTTTCAAAGGAACCATCCCGGCATTTGCCTGAAACGATTAAGGGAAATCACGGAAAACCTAAATCAGGATGGCTGGAGATGGGATTGAACCGTCGTCCTCCTGAATGCGAGTCCAGTGTGCTAACCACTGCGCCACCTCGCTCGGTACAACACTAACACATGTGGGAGGTTGAAGATGAGCGTAGAAAGGGACGTAGCCAACATCGCACCTGTGACATTTTGGGAACAGTAGAGCAGTCTCTAGGGCAGTTCCTGGCTGTCATGGATGCAGGTGGTTGTCACATTGAACAACATTTGTAACCTGGAAAACATAGTGTGCAATTAACTAATGTTACACTCTCATGTGGAAATTATAATGTGTTTCTTCCAGAGCTTAATTTGTTATTTAATTGTAAGCACCCTCATTTTATTGTTAACACTTGACCACCATAGTGAGAAAACCTTTGGTTTGGTTAAGTTTTACATCTGAATGGCCAACTTTTATTGCATTTAAAACTCAACAATTACTGACTGTTGCTAACGGCTGCTTCTCTTTGTGAGAGTTTATCTTGGGTTATTGCTCATTGGGTTCTCCTTCATAAAGGGAACTGAAAAATTTAATCAATATATGAAAGAATGAGTATATCTATACCATTTCCAGTTCCACATTGCATGAAGTACTGTTGCTTTTAAATGGAAATAATTCATCTATTTGCAGCAAAGATCCAACTTAACATCTTTATTAAGCAGACTAATTTTCATCAATTATCTACATGCTGTTTCCAGGGAATAGGCAGTGCCTGCTCTCAGGTGATGGCCAGAGGGGTGGATGATGCAGCCCAGCAAACCATACTGAAAGAGCACAACACACACAGAAACTACGTGGCATCTGGACAGGAGACACAGGGAGCTCCTGGACCTCAGCCTGCTGCATCCAACATGCTTAAGCTGGTGAGTATACTGAAGCAGCATAAGCTTCTTGGATTTTAGATACAGGCTGTACTGTCTAACGCCAAGGAAAGATGTCATCATAAAAATAATAAAGCAACAACAATATAAAAAATGTTACTGATAAACAAGCTGAGCACCATTTCATTTTACAGTACCTTCCTATATGTTAGTCCCTTAAAATTTTATGAACACTGTTTTCTGCTGTTGAGAAATCAGAAAATGCCTGCATTTTTCCCTATATGTTAACTTTGAAGGATTTTCCAAGCAATCATCTTTATATTTCATGGTATAATCAGTGAACTGAACTCACTTAATTAAGACACAGAAATGTGGCATTTATTATTTGATGGGTACCATAAAAATAATGGTGTCTGAAAGAATATTATTTTCATAGCTTCCATGTAGACATGGCTCACACATGTCACAGGTATTCTGAGATATAACACAATACTGAATAAAAGGATGGCTGCTGAAACGAAAATATGTGGAGTAGAGATGACAAGTCTTTAAAGTAATTTCTTTGTTAAGTAGCAGAACTAGACATGGGTGGACGGAGGCATAAAAGTAAGAAAGTTAGGATGGGTGGGGGCTGAGTTCCTGCTCAACATGAGGGTTGTGGATAGCAGCAGAGGTGAGTCCTGGTGAAGATACAACAACTCCTTACTAGTTCTTTACTGGTTCAGTACTACTGTATTGTGCTGCCCAGAGTATCTTCATAATATTCCGACCTCATAGCTGTAGGCATTCATATATGGCAAGTGGTGTGCTTGCATTGTTCTGGAGGCAGAGCACTGCACTGACATCTCTAGTGTGTGAGGCAAATTTAGACGTCAGAATGCAGCCATGCTGTGGTCATGGGTGGCCAACAGAACTTCTCTAAAGAGGAAGTTCGCATCAGCACAGTGTTGTGGCCATGGGTGGCCAACAGAACTTCTCTAGTGAAGAAGATCGCATGATCACATTGGCAAGGCAGTGGCATTGCCCAGAGTCAAATTCTGGATTGCTGAACAGCAGGGTCTGGTGGCTGAGGTAGTGTTTGCTACCTGGACTAGGCAGACATCCATCGTATGAGTCCCAGTGGTGGCAGAGTTTACAGTGAAGAATCATGGCTCACAAACAGCAGGCGCCTTGCATGGGCCTGCAGTGCCAAAAATGACATACTGAGGTATACCAGGATTTAAATGCTCATTCTCAGGATTTCATGGAAGGGTTGTTTTTGTGGGCTGCTGTGAACCACAGGAACAGGTCAATGATCAGGGTCTGGTGTAATCATCAGTGTGCATCGGTGAAGTGGAAGTCAGTCAGGCCAGACTGGCTTCTCAGAGGCTGTCCCCGGGGCATTGACACCTAGAATGGTGTCACGGAAGTCTTGCTACTGCTGAGAAGTGCTGATCAACTATGGGTGATGACCAGATGTGGCTGATATCCGTAGATTTTGACTTGATTTTGGCACTCGTGGTCTCACAACACAGGAGCTGACATCACCTGCTGTCTGACTGTGATCTCATTGCAGTTCTGAGCTACAACTTCTGCTTCAAGTTTCCTCATAGTTTTCTCTGCTACAGTTTCCTCCCTTCTGCAAGGGAAAAATAACACCCTCGAATTTTTCTGAAATAAAAACACTAGATAATTTACACTTTGACACCTCATATTTGTTCCTCCATTCATGGTATCACATGGTATATTATTTGTCTGCCTCTACTAGCAGTTATCTACACTTTTTCACAACCGCTGAGTAGGTGTGTTTTAATTTGCACATTGGTTACATTAATTCACCTTTATGATTTAAATATCTTTTGACACTTAGCGCAATGCATTTCAAGAATCTATTCTCATTTTAAAGGGCACTTGTGCATTTGTTTACGTGAATATGTATCGTGATGTTTCCATGTGTGATTTTCTACCTCTCTTGTGTCTTTCTGAAATTAGGCTGCAAATAGAAAATTGGACAAAATGAATCCGTGAGTGTTTTTAAACGCTAATGTTGGAAATGGTACTTTTGCTTGACTACTTACAGCTATTGTGCCTCCTCCACTATATAGAATATCACATGCAGACAAATCATCACTTACACTGTTTGTCAATAAAACATGTTGCAAAGATACTACGACACTATTGCTTCACGAAGAGTTTGTACACAGTCAGAGCTGTTACAAAGTCATTGGGTTGCATTGTGTACATATATAGGATTGTAAATTATTAAGTGTATTTTTGCTACTACTGACTACTGAATTATGGATTGCTTTTTTCCTCTAATGATGCAGTGTACATATTTATGAAAATTTTACAAGTATCATATACAGAAGAAACATTTCAAGAAATTAACTGATTCATTATCTAGTTTGTCACTGAGAACTTTTTCTCCTTGCTTTTTGTGGTGTACAAAAGTTTTGAGCTCCTCCATTAAATTCATTGTATGAGGTTTTTGGACATGGTGGAGTAGCTTACGATCCTCTTCTATGCTTTCAAAAGGGTGTCCAGAGTTTTTTTACGTATGTTGCTATTGCTGATTTTGTAAATTGGTTATATGTATAACAGTTGATAAGTTCACTGTATCTAATTTGAAAATTCCTACCAGTTTGCCTTTGTAGTGGCTTGAGCAGATTTACATGTTATTTTGAATATTCCAGAATCGGAGAATTTATCTGTTTTATTGCATAGGGTGTGGACATATTAAGTGATTATGTGCTATGTTATACAGAGTGAGTTGCTAACTATTGCCACCAAGAATAATTCCGAAAGTATGATAGGAGCTGAAAAGTTTGTGGGACAAAAGTTGTATGGGACAATGGGGGCCATAATATGACGTTGGTTTTTTGTGGCTAGATGGGGTGCTATAGTTTGATAATTATTTTCTGATAGCAGCTATCGAGATGAATCCAATGACGTGTAACAGTAAGGTGTATGAAGGTCAACGAAGGTCACAATGGTGGCATGAATGTCCATTTACAGAAGTTGTTTGAAGTGATGACCATTGCTATCAATGCAGTTTCGCAATCATCTTATCATGGATTGAGTGGTATTCCTTATCACATCGGCACTTATCGAAGCACATGCTCTGACAATTCTCTCTCGCATATCTTTAGTTGTAGTTGGACCGTCTTTATAAACAATGTCTTTTACGAATCCCCACAAGAAAAAATCCAGAGGCGTCAAGTCTGGTGAATGATCCGCCCGTGACACATCTCTGCGTCTAATCCAACGATTTGGGAATTGTGTCTGCAACTCGTTTCTAGCCGTCAGCGAAAAATGTGCTGGACACCCATCATGTTGATACCTCATTGTGTTCCCTGTTCTTAAAGGTACTTCTTCCAATAACAGACCTACTGTGTCTTGCAAGAATGTGGTGTACTTCCTACCATTTAGATTTCCTTTGATGAAATCCCTGCCGCCGTTGGATAAGCAGCTGCCAGCAGCAAGTCGTATACCCCTAGCTTACTTATTTGTTACTTAGTTTAATTCTTAATTTCTTTGCTTGTTTTTGGGTACTTGCATTGTTTAATTCATAAATTTCGGGCGTATTATAGTATTTATGAGTTCTAGCATCGCGCTTTAGTATTTACTTCGTAGATTCTTACTTAAATTGTGTGTGAGTTTCGTATAGGAGGTGTAATTTCGAGTTTTAGTTACTGTAATCGTAAATTCAGGCAGATTGTAGCGCACTCGTTAGGCATTTGCACAGGTTAGTTAATACATTCTTTGCGTGTTTCGCTTGCGTTATCTAGACAAGGACTCGTGTTTCAGTAACTGTTGTTCAACATCGATTAGAATGGACAGGGACTGCGATTGCTGTGTTTGGATGAGGGCTGAGTTGGCATCCCTTCGCTCACAGCTGCAGGTGGCGCTGACTTCAGTCGCACAGCTTGAGGCTGTTGCCAATGGGCACCGCTGTGGGGAGCCGGACTTGGGTATCACGGGGATGTCAACCTCATCCCGTCTGTCCCCAGATCGGTCTGCCGCTATGGTTGCCCCGGTTGCTGCCCGAGCGGGGCTGAGCCCTCGCCTGTGGTTGATTGGGAGGTCGTTCCAAGGCGTGGCAGGCAGTGAAAGACGTCCCTGGAGGCTGGTCAGAAAGCCTCCCCGGTGCGTCTGACAAACAGGTTTCAGGCACTGTCTCTGGCTGAGCCAGTTGCAGCTGCCTGCCCTGTTTCAGAGGATCATTCTCATCCTTCAAGGTCCGGGCAATCGCAGAGGGTGGGCTTATTGGTAGTTGGGAGCTCCAATGTTAGGCGCGTAATGGGGCCCCTTAGGGATATGGTGGCTAAGGAGGGGAAGAAATCCAGTGTGCACTCCATGTGCATTCCGGGAGGAGTTATTCCTGATGTGGAAAGAGTCCTTCCGGATGCCATGAAGAGCACAGGGTGCAGCCAGTTGCAGGTGGTGGCACATGTCGGCACTAATGACGTGTGTCGCTTTGGATTTGAGGAAATTCTCTCTCGATTCCAGCGGCTATCAGGTTTGGTGAAGGCTGCAGGTCTTGCTTACGAGATGAAGGGAGAGCTCACCATCTGCAGCATCGTCAACAGAACCGACTGCTGACCTTTGGTGCAGAGCCGGGTGGAGGGTCTGAATCAGAGGCTCAGACGGTTTTGGGACCGTGTTGGCTGCAGATTCCTTGACTTGCGCCATAGGGTGGTGGAGTTTCGGGTTCCGCTGAATAGGTCAGGAGTTCACTACACTCAGCTGGTGGCTACACGGGTAGCGGAGGCTGTGTGGCGTGGATTGGGCGGTGTTTTCTGGTTAGAAGGCCTCGGGAAAGTGCGGGGTGGGCTGCAATCTCAAAGGGTGCACGGCAAATACAGGACATGCTTGGATCAAGGAACAGTCGGAATTTTAGTTGTAAATTGTTGTAGTTGTGCTGGGAAAGTCCCTGAGCTTCAAAAGCTAATAGAAAGCACAGAATCTGAAATAGTTATAGGTACAGAAAGCTGGTTAAAGCCTGAAATAAGTTCTGCAGAAATTTTTAGGAAGTCTCAGACGGTGTTCAGGAAAGATAGATTAGGTAGAATTGTTGGTGGAGTGTTTGTGTCTGTCAGTAGTGGTTTATCTTGTAGTGAAGTCGAAGTAGATACTCCGTGCGAATTGGTATGGGTGGAGGTTATACTTAACAGCCGAACTAAGTTAATAACTGGCTCTTTCTACCGACCCCCAGACTCCGATGATATAGTTGCGGAACAGTTCAGATAAAATTTGAGTCTCGTAACAAATAAATACCCCACTCATACGGTTATAGTTGGTGGGGACTTCAACCTTCCCTCGATATGTTAGCAAAAATACTTGTTCAAAACCGGTGGTAGGCAGTAAACATCATCCGAGATTGTCCTACATGCTTTCTCCGAAAATTATTGCGATCAGTTAGTCCACGAACCAATGCGAATTGTAAATGGTTGCGAAAACACACTTGACCTCTTAGCCACAAACAATCCAGAGCCGATAGAGAGCACCATGACTGATACAGGGATTAGTGGTCACAAGGTCGTTGTAGGTAGGCTCAATACCGTTTCTTCCAAATCCACCAGAAACAAACGCAAAATAATTTTATTTAAAAAAGCGGATAAAGTGTCACTAGAAGCCTTCCTAAGAGACAATCTCCGTTCCTTCCGAACTGGCTATGCAAATGTAGGTGAGATGTGGCTCAAATTCAAAGATATAGTAGCAACAGCAATTGAGAGATTCATAACACATAAATTGGTAAGAGATGGAACGGATCCCCCGTGGTACACAAAACAGGTCCGAACGCTTTTGCAGAGGCAACGGAAAAAGCATGCGAAGTTCAGAAGAACGCGAAATCCCGATTGGCTAAAATTTACAGAAGCGCGAAATTTGGCACAGACTTCAAAGCGAGATGCCTTTAATAGGTTCCACAACGAAACATTGTTTCGAAATTTGGTAGAAAATCCGAAGAAATTCTGGACATATGTAAAGTACACAAGCGGCAAGACGCAGTCAGTACCTTCGCTGCGCAGTGCCGATGGTACTGTTATCGACGACTATGCCGCTAAAGCGGAGTTATTGAACGCAGTTTTCCGAAATTCCTTCACCAGGGAAGACGAATGGAATATTCCAGAATTTGAAACACGAACATCTGCTAGCATGAGTTTCTTAGAAGTAGATACCTTAGGGGTTGCGAAGCAACTCAAATCGCTCGATACGGGCAAGTCTTCAGGTCCACATTGTATACCGATTAGGTTCCTTTCAGATTACGCTGATACTATAGCTCCCTACTTAGCACTCATATACAACCGCTCGCTCACCGATAGATCTGTACCTACACATTGGAAAATTACGCAGGTCGCACCAGTGTTCAAGAAGGGTAGTAGGAGTAAAACATCTAACTGCAGACCTATATCATTGACGTCGGTCTGCAGTAGGGTTTTGGAGCATATACTGCATTCAAACATTATGAATCACCTCGAAGGGAACGATCTATTGACACGTAATCAGCATGGCTTCAGAAAACATCGCTCTTGTGCAACGCAGCTAGCTCTTTATTCGCACGAAGTAATGGCCGTTCTCGACAGGGGACCTCAAGTTGATTCCGTTTTTCTAGATTTCCGGAAAGCTTTTGACACCGTTCCTCACAAGCGACTTCTAATCAAGCTGCGGAGCTATGGGGTATCGTCTCAGTTGTGCGACTGGATTCGTGATTTCCTGTCAGGAAGGTCGCAGTTCGTAGTAATAGACGGCAAATCATCGAGTAAAACTGAAGTGATATCAGGTGTTCCCCAGGGAAGCGTCCTGGGACCTCTGCTGTGCCTGATCTATATAAATGACCTGGGTGACAATCTAAGCAGTTCTCTTAGGTTGTTCGCAGATGATGCTGTAATTTACCGTCTAGTAAGGTCATCCGAAGACCAGTATCAGTAGCAAAGTGATTTAGAAAAGATTGGTATATGGTGTGGCAGGTGGCAGTTGACGCTAAATAACGAAAAGTGTGAGGTGATCCACATGAGCTCCAAAAGAAATCCGTTGGAATTCGATTACTCGATAAATAGTACAATTTTTAAGACTGTCAATTCAACTAAGTGTTAAAATTACGAACAACTTCAGTTGGAAAGACCACATAGATAATATTGCAGGGAAGGCGAGCCAAAGGTTGCGTTTCATTGGCAGGACACTTAGAAGATGCAACAAGTCCACTAAAGAGACAGCTTACACTACACTCGTTCGTCCTCTGTTAGAATATTGCTGCGTGGTGTGTGATCCTTACCAGGTGGGATTGACGGAGGACATCGAAACGGTGCAAAAAAGGGTAGCTCGTTTTGTATTATCACATAATAGGGGAGAGAGTGTGGCAGATATGATACGCGAATTGGGATGGAAGTCAGTACAGCAAAGACGTTTTTCGTCGCGGCGAGATCTTTTTACGAAATTTCAGTCACCAACTTTCTCTTCCGAATGCGAAAATATTTTGTTGAGCCCAACCTACATATGTAGGAATGATCATCAAAATAAAGTAAGAGAAATCAAAGCTCGGACAGAAAGGATTAGGTGTTTGTTTTTCCCGCGCGCTGTTAGGGAGTGGAATAGTAGAGAGATAGTATGATTGTGGTTCGATGAACCCTCTGCCAAGCACTTAAATGTGAATTGCAGAGTAGTCATGTAGATGTAATTGTAGGGGCCTATAATTCTGTCCTCCAGAATCCCACACCGTGCATTCACTGACTACGGTTTTTGGCGTGCAACTTGCCACAGCCAACATAGATTTTCAGTTGCCCAATAATGCATGTTATCCGAATTAACATTTCCATGGTTTGTGAATGTAGCCTTTCCAATAAATAAAATAAAATTTATAAATGTGTCATCCCTCTGAATCTGTTAATGAGCCCATCAGCAAAATTCAATGTGACACATACAATACGCACCAGTTAATTCTTGGTGGAGGTCGATATGGTAAGAATGATATTTATGGCTATGCGGAACACAAACAACTCTACTCTGGCTCATGACAGATTCCCTTGTGGTCTGACATGAACTAACGCAAGGATCTCAAACCACAGTGGCAGGAGTACCAATTTCCATTTCCTCGTTAGTAACTTTCCTTTGCCAGATATGTTTCCGATGCATAAAAGATCCATTTGTTCTCAATTTATCATACACGTACACTACTGGCCATTAAAATTGCTACACCACGAAGATGACGTGCTACAGATGCGAAATTTAACCGACAGGAAGAACATGATATGATATGCAAATGATTAGCTTTTCAGAGCATTCACACAAGGTTGGCGCTGGTGGCGACACCTCCAAAGTGCTGACATGAGGAAAGTTTCCAACCGATTTCTCATACACAAACAACAGTTGACCGGCGTTGCCTGGTGAAACGTTGTTGTGAGGCCACGTGTAAGGAGGAGAAATGCGTACCATCACCTTTCCGACTTTGATAAAGGTCGGATTGTAGCCTATCGCGATTGCGGTTTATCGCATCGCGACATTGCTGCTCGCGTTGGTCGAGATCCAATGACTGTTAGCAGAATATGGAATCGGTGGGTTCAGGAGGGTAATATGGAAGGCCTTGCTGGATCCCAACGGTCTTGTATGACTAGTAGTCGAGATGACAGGCATCTTATCCGCATGGCTGTAACGGATCGTGCAGCCACGTCTCGATCCCTGAGTCAACAGATGGGGACGTTTGCAAGACAACAACCATCTGCACAAACAGTTCGACGACGTTTGCAGCAGCCTGGACTATCAGCTTGGGGACCATGCCTGCAGTTACCCTTGACGCTGCATCACAGACAGGAGCACCTGCGATGGTGTACTCTATGATGAACCTGGGTGCACGAATGGCAAAACGTCATTTTTTCGGATGAATCCAGGTTCTGTTTACAGCATCATGATGTTCGCATCCGTGTTTGGTGACATCGCGGTGAACGCACATTGAAAGCCTGTATTCGTCGTTGCCATACTGGCGTATCACCCGGCGTGATGGTATGGTGTGTCATTGATTACACGTTTCGTTCACCTCTTGTTCGCATTGACAGCAGTTTGAACAGTGGACGTTACATTTCAGATGTGTTACGACCCGTGGCTCTACTCTTCATTCGATCCCTGCGAAACCCTATGTTTCTGCAGGATAATGCTCGACCACATGTTGCAGGTCCTGTACGGGCCTTTCTGGATACAGAAAATGTTTGACTGCTGCCCTGGCCAGCACATTCTCCAGATCTCTCACAAACTGAAAACGTCTGGTCAATGGTGGCCGAGCAACTGGCTCGTCACAATACGCCAGTCACTACTCTTGATGAACTGTGGTATAGTGTTGAAGCTGCATGGGCAGCTGTACCTGTACACGCCACCCAAGCTCTGACTCAATACCCAGGCGTATCAAGGCCATTATTACGGCCAGAGGTGGTTGTTCGGGGTATTTATTTCTCAGGATCCATGCACACAAACTGCGTGAAAATGTAATCACATGTCAGTTCTAGTATAATATATTTGTCCAATGAATACCAGTTTGTCATCTGCATTTATTCTTGGTGTAGCAATTTTAATGGCCATAAGTGTAATAAATGTAAGATATGTAGGATGAGCATGCTCATGATACGTTTCAGCGTATAAGTCTCTAGCTCTCACTGAATTTCATTGGCATTGACCATAAATTAGAAGCATATCGACTTGTTCTTCGAAGGAATACATCATTCACATCCGCTTGATTCGACGATTCTAGTCCTGCTGTTCCTATTTGTGTTGTTTTGCGAAACTGTCAAATGGTGTTCACATGTGAATAGCATGTCAGATGGATACGCCATATTCTGCGAATATTTACTATTTGCACGATATGCGAGAGAGAACTATTGGATTCTTCTCAATCGCCGCTATCAGAAAGTATGTATCAAACTATAGCGTGTCATTAAAAAAAATAATAAAAAAAGTTAACCGTCATATCTCTGATGCGACCCCAAATAGAAACAAAAAAACCAACATCATATTATGGCCACCATTGTCCCATGCAACATTTGTCCCACAAACGTTTCAGCTACTTTCATACTTTCGGAGTTATTCTAGGTGGAAATAGTTAGTGACTCACCCTGCATATCATGGCTGTAGCTTCACAATGTTCCTAACAAGCATGTTATAGACTATTTACATGCAGAGTGTGCCAACAATAGTTAATGGTATACTGTAATTGAAAACCTTACTTTCAGGCATGGGACACTGAACTGGCAAGTGTTGCTCAGCGGTGGGCTGATCAGTGTACTTCTGGCCATGATACATGCAGACGTGTGTGTAAGTACAAACATAAGCTCAGGCACTGGAAGGTTGTATATTTAATTTTATTTATTATTGTTGGTCCCAAGTATGATGATACACATACATGATTTGTTCAGTATGCTCAACAGAATTTTATCCAATATATGTCTGGTTTGGAATATATGTCTAGTTATGGTGTTAAGTTAAAACACAAACCCTATATTTGTTTAACTAATACCAAAATCATGATTTACAAAGAAATGTGTTACGTGCCAGGAGCAGATTGCCACAAGAGACAAAAGAACAGAGGGCTTAGCCCAATATTGCCTGTATCGAAACTTAATTTATTGTGCAATTTCATTCACAGTGATTTTAATGAAGCCAACTAGTAACATTAAAGAGTAGTAGAGACTCTTTTCTAGTTCCTTATTAGACAAGATTTCTTCAAAACTTAATAACGCAAATATTCTGTGTTTTTTTACTCCCAATGCTTTGCACTGGAAGATTAGGTGTGCTGTGACTTCATCCCTCTCGCTACTTAGTCTATGCTAAGGGGCTTCTTTCTTTATACACATTGTCTACATCTACATCCATACTCCGCAAGCCACCTGACGGTGTGTGGCGGAGGGTACCCTGAGTACCTCTATCGATTCTCCCTTCTATTCCAGTCTCGTATTGTACGTGGAAAGAAGGATTGTCGGTTGTGTAGGTGTTTCTTAAAGTTCCCATGGCCAGTCATTAATCATAACATGAGTTTAATCTGTATCCTCTTCAGGGTTACAGAACTTCTCTGTAAAGATGGTCTTGGCATCATAAGTTCGCCGTGTTTTTGTTTTTGAATCTTAGCCCAGTATTCTACGCACTGCTTACTAAACCAGCTATGTAGTTTTGATTTTAGCATTGTCTTGGAGATGGTTAGTACAGGTTCTGTTTATTCTTGTTAGTTATCAAGTGACCACGATCCCATGGCAGGTGTTGATATTCCCTAGTTTCACAAGGACATCATGGCATTCTCATACAGTCTTTTATCTTGTTGCAGGGGCTGATGAAGGTTTCAGTGCTGCTTGGTTGTCTGAATAAATACAGATGTTATGATCCTTGTAGCACCTACGCAAACTCTCCTCTATGCACTCTCTGATCGGAAGCATCCTCCCCTGGAATAGCATGGTCAGTTTCCTGACAGAAAGTCTCTTTATAGTCGAGTTTGTACCCCGAACACCACAGCCTCGCTACCTACGTCTGTTGTTGACCCATCAGTAAACCATCCTACTTCTCCTCAATGATGTTGTGGTTTGTTCTTCCGATGCTCTCCATTTCCACCTGTTACACTGGAGGTTTATTGAAGTAGCTGGAAAGTATTGTGTGGTCAGCTGACATTTCCACAACCACCTATATTTATCACACTCACTATACTGGCGTGGGATTCTGGATATCCTAAAGATATCCAATTATTTCCAGTTTCTATTCTGTATGCCACTGCTACTTTCTCCATTGTAGCGTAAAGGTGTAATGAGGGTGTGTCCAGCATGGTTTCCACCCCAGCAGTGGGCACGCTGCCAATTCCTTGCAGAGCTCCTTAGTAGCCACCTTCTCCTCTGCTTTATTCCACCATACTGTAGCCCCACAAATTATCATAGCTCTTATTACAGAGGTGTGTATCCACCACTCATGGGCTTTTGCCCCAGGTTTTACCACAGACCCTTCTAGGGCTCATAAGAGTACCTTTTACCTTGGAACATATATTCGTTATGTGAGGGGTCTACGATAGTTTCAATCCATGGCTATGTCTATATATTTCACTACTCCTTCTACTGGTAGAGTTTTGTCAAGAAGCCTGAGATTCCAGTCTGTGTACTGGATACGCTTCCTTCTAAATGGCTGGCTGCTGTGGCCGAGCAGTTCTAGGCGCTTCAGTCCGGAACCGCGCTGCTCCTACGGTCGCAGGTTCAAATCCTATCTTGGGCATGGTTGAGTGTGATGTCCTTAGGTTAGTTAGGTACAAGTAGTTCTACGTCTATGGGACTGATAACCTCAGATGTTAAATCCTATTGTGTTCAGAGCCATCCGAACCTTGTAAATGGTACTATAACAGTTTTCTTGGGACTGACCCTTAAATCTTGTTTCCTGCACCAGCTTTGCACATTGTTCACTGCACATTGTGCTATTGTTCTAACACTACCAACGTAGATGGAAAAAGCACTACTAGACTCAATAGTAGTGGGGACTAAATCCGATCTTGCAGACTCCATGTGATGGTGTTGATCACCATTTTCTGATTCATCATGGTGGCTTCTATCTTTCTTCTGCTCAGCATGGTCTTCACCTACCTGCATATGATGGTATCGGTACCATGTTCTTCTGCAGCTCTAACCTTGCATTCTAAGGTTGTATTGCCAAAATTGTCCTTGAAATCCAGCAAGATGAAGAGAGCAATTTTCAGAAAGTGTAGAGTTTTTTCCAACTTCCAAGCAAGTCGGTAAAGTGCTGCATCACATAATTTGTGTAGCCGATTGTATGTGTTGCCTTACATGTAGAGGAATTTCAACTAACACCTTTTCCCTAATGTGTACATGAACCAGTTTTCCTAATGTTGTTAGAAGAAAGAAGGGCAGACTGATTGGTCTCATACCCTTAGCCACGATATGACCAATCTTAGCCACGATATGACCAATTATCCCTGGCTTCATAATCATAAAAACTCTCACTGTTCTCCAGGTGTTACAAGTACTCCTTGCTATTAGGCTGACCATAAACTGTCTACACAGCAATGTAGTTAATCTCTTTCCTGCTTGTTACAGAACAGCTGGAAAGTTTCAGTCTGGTCTGGTGATTTGAATGGTTAAAGCATTCCCAGCATCAACAGAATTTTCTTTGAAAAATCAAAACATATTCTGATAGGTCTCCTTTGATTACCTGTAAATCAGTGCCTCCCCGGCACTGAGTCTTGGCCAGAGTGCATTGGGTCCTGTGGAGAACATGCAGCATCTCACTCATTGTCCTTGTATACTCACCCTCCTCCTTTCTTAGATTACCTCCTACATTAGTTGATTTTGTGTTTTTTCGGGATCCTGCTGCCAAGCTGTCTGATTTGGACGGTGTCATGGCTCAGTGTACAAGTGTTCTCAGTACCCTGTTTTTCTGCGCCAGGTGATAGCTACTTTCAGCCTGTAGATATTTGTCGGTGGTTTCCTATACACACTGTGGCCTAATGTGCCTCTTGTCTTCCTTTTCACCAGGACATCTAGGAATGGAAGTTGACCATTATTCTCTAGTTCCATTGTTGGGGTATCTCAAGTTCAGATGGTCAAAGATTCACCCAGTCTTTTCCAACGAAACAAGATCAGGGCAGTCCTTGAAATGGTAAAAGCTGATCTGGGGTTAAGGAAATCTGGTATCTACCATATACCATGTGAACGTGGTATGTCTTACATCGGTCAGAACACCATAAGAATTGAAATAAGATGTAAAAAACACCAAAGACATATCAGGCTACGACAGACCACTAAATCAGCAGTATCAGAACATTGCCTGGAATTTGAATATGCCAGGCATTGTGATAAAACAAGGATCCTGGCTCAGACCCTAGATTTTGGGATAGTGTGATTACTGAATTGATTGAAAGCAAGATGACAGAGAACCTGATCAACCGGGAAGCAGGATATCAGCTCAGTATGGTGTGGAATCCCACTTCAGAATTGCTAAAGAATTAACAGAAAAAAGTTCCCTTCTCTGACAATGAACCGCAGACAACCAGGCACGTAATTAAAGGGATCGAATCTCTTATGGAGCGCCAGGCGGCTACTACCTCCTTGAGAGACAATTGTGGCGGTCATGGACAATAGAGGGAACAACGTCAGCCACCTGAAACCACAGGCACCACACGTCCTAGAAGCAGACACAGTACAGAACTCCAGACGGCGACCACCACCACAAGAGGTTGCTGCGGCATGCACGGACAGAATACGCAATTCCCAAAGCAGGGTGATTCGGTAGGAAGCGCACTTTGTAGAGGCGCACCAAACCTATAAGCCAAGGAATGACAGAGGCATGATAGAAAGCCGGAGCGGTCGCCAACAGCATAAAAAACGTCTTGCAGGATGTCGAAAGTGCTAGGAACGCGCCAAGCGGCCACGCACCTAGTACGGAACGCCTCGGCACGGCCGTCACCGGGGAAAACAGCGGAAAAGGGTGTGGACGGAAGACTTTTCTTTATTGTTATTTTTAAACCTGTTTACAGGCAGGCCAGCAGCAGCATACTACGCCGCTCTTTGGCCTCAGAGAAACACAAAAGATGCAAATGAAGACAATTAGAGAAAAAAACTATGGTGGACATATAAACGGAGACAAACACTTTTTAAAATACATGGAGCCATTCACGGGCGTAGAGTCCAAGATAAAATTTGTTCAGATACTTGGACACATACATAGACGAAAATTGTCACACGTGAATGTAGGTGCACAAAACGAATAGCACTGAACCACTTAAGCACAAAACGACGGCACACACAGAAACACGAGGCGTTGATCTCCAGCACGCGAATGTTCACTAACCGTGTACGAGTCCGGGGACCTGCCAAGAGAGGAGGAGAAGGGGTGGGAGAGGGAGAGGGGAGAGCAGAGATGCCATGGGCAGGGGAGATAGTGGGTAGGGAGGAAGGGGGAGGGGAAGCCCATGGGAAGAGGGTTCGAGGAAGGGGATGGGGGAACAGGAAAGAGAAGGGAGGGAGGGCGCCTAAGGAAAGGACACAGGAAGTGGGGGGGGGGAGGATCAAAGTTGATATGAGGGGTAGATGGAGGGGAGGATGACATCATCAAGGAGGGGGAGCTGGTGGAAGCCACCTTGGGAGAGGGTAAGGAGGGTGGAGGGATGGAGACCGGTTGGGACGTGGGAATACAGGCATGGCAGTGGGTGTGGTTGGGAGAGGATGGGTGAGACAAGCGTGTGAGGAGGATCGAGTTTGCGGGAGGTGTACAGGATCCGTATCCGTTCAACGAAGAAGGGGAGTTGGGGGAACGGAATGAGATCATACAGGATCCGCGTGGGGGAGGGGAGACAGATGCGATAGGCGAGGCAGAGAGCATGGTGTTCAAAGATTTGAAGGGATTTATAAAAGGTAGGGCGGGCGGAGATCCAGGCCGGATGGGTGTAACAAAGGATAGGGCGGATGAGTGATTTATAGGTGTGGAGGATGGTGGAGGGGTCCAGACCGCACGTATGGCTGGAAAGGAGTTTGAGGAGATGGAATCGGGAGCGTGCCTTGGCTTGGATTGTTCACAGATGGGGGGTCCAGGAGAGGTGACGGTCGAGGGTGACGCCTAGGTACTTGAGGGTGGGGGTGAGGGCGATAGGACGGCCATAGATGGTGAGATAGAAGTCAAGGAGGCGGAAGGAAGGGGTGGTTTTGCCTACAATGATCGCCTGGCTTTTGGAGGGATTGACCTTGAGCAACCGATCAAGATGGGATTGGAGAAGGTGTTGGGAGCGCTGCAGGGTGGGGGCAAGGGCAACGAAGGCGGTGTCATTGGCAAACTGGAGAAGGTGGACGGGGGATGACAGCGGCGGCATGGGCAATAGTTAATGGGAAGGGTGAAGGTTTGGAGCTTGAAGAGGAGACCGGAATGCCATATGCGGTCATAAGCACGTTCGAGGTCCAGGGAGAGGAAGATTGCGGAACGACGGGAATTAAGCTGTTCGGAAAGGAGATGAGTGAGGTGAAGGAGCAGGTCGTCAGAAGAGAAGGACGGCTGAAAGCCACACTGGGTGACAGGAAGGAGGTGGTGCTGACGGAGATGCTGGTGGACGTGTCGGGTGAGGATAGATTCCAGGACCTTGCTGAAGACCGAGGTAAGGCTGATGGGATGGTAGGAGGAGACAGTGGACGGCGGTTTGCCAGGTTTAAAAACATCAGGATACGGGAGGTTTTCCACAGGTCGGGGTAGTAACTGGTGTACAGGACTACATTGCAGAGCCTGGCCAGGGTGGAGGGGAAAGAGACAGGAGCTTCACGAAGGTGACAGTAGGTGACACGATCGCGGCCAGGAGTGATGTTGCATTTTGTGCGGAGTGTAGCAATGAGATCCTGTGTAGTGATAGGGGCATTGAGTTCCGTGTGTGCTATGTTGTCCAAGTACTGGAAACCAGATGTGAGGGGAGGGACAGAGGTGTCAGTTCGATCGCGAACATCCGGGAAGAGGGAGTAATCGAACTGGGGATCATTGGGGATGGAAAAGACATTGGAGAGGTAGGAGACAAAGTGATTGGCCTTACTAAGGGTGTCAGGGAAGGGGTGATCATCATGGAGAAGCGGATAGCAGAGTAAGGGTTTAGTTCTGGTAAGGCTACGGAAGGCTGACCAGAACTTGGATGAGTTTATAGGTAGGGTAGCATTTAAATGGGTGCATGTCTGTCACCAGTCCCGGCATTTCTTAGCCACGAGCAAATTACGAATGTGTAGGTGGAGTTGCCGGTGGCGTCGTAGTGTATCCAGGTCACACATGTGGAGAAAGGTACGATAGAGACGGCGAGATTCACAGAGGAGGAGGACGGCCTGTGAGGGTAGGGTAGGACGGTGGGGGTGGATGGTGACAGTAGGGACGTGGGCCTCGACGGCCTCAGACAAGGTCTGCTGGAGAAAGGAGGCGGCATGGATTACATCGTCACGGTGGTGATAGGTGAAGGGGTGGCTATCGACCTGGGTGCAGAGGGTATCCTGGTAGCCATTCCAGTTGGCACGGGAATAGTCATGGACGTACTTTGGGGGAGGGTCATTACGAGGGTCAGGGTGGGGGCAACGACCGTCTGAAACGGTGAGGAGGACAAGAGATGGTCGCTACCAATAGGCTCCAGGACATCCACCGTTATGTGGCCAAGGAGGTTAGGGGAGGACATTGGATTCAGGATGGGTGTGCTGGGGGATGGGGATGAGGTCGCCTTGAAGGGAGGAGAGGAACCGATGCCACCACCGTAACTGGGGGGCGGAACGACTATGGATGTTGAGGTCGGTGGCGATCATGTAGGAGGAGAAGGTACGGTCAATGTGGGAGAGGAAGTCGAAGGGAATAGGGGCGTTAGGGGCTGGGACCACTGCTGGACGCTGGCTGCTGCCAGAAACCATGCTGGCTGCTGGCAGGAACCGCTGCTGGCTGGGACCACAGCATCATCTGCAAAAAGCCTCAGTGAACTTCCGATGTCATCCACCAGGTCATTTATGTATATTGTGAATAGCAACAGTCCTATGACACTCCCCTGCGGCGCACCTGAAAACACTCTTACTTCGAAAGACTTCTCTCCATTGAGAATGGAATGCTGCGTTCTGTTATCTAGGAACTCCTCAATCCAATCACACAATTGGTCTGATAGTCCATATGCTCTTACTTTGTTCATTAAACGACTGTGGGGAACTGTATCGAATGCCTTGCGGAAGTCAAGAAACACGGCATCTACCTGTGAACCCGTGTCTATGGCTCTCTGAGTCTCATGGACGAATAGTGCGAGCTGGGTTTCACACGACCATCTTTTTCGAAACCCATGCTGATTCCTACAGAGTAGATTTCTGGTCTCCAGAAAAGTCATTATACTCAAACATAATAGGTGTTATAAAATTCTACAACTGATCGACATTAAAGATATAGGTCTATTGCATTTACATTCTACTCAAAAATATTTTTAATGGTAATTCCATAAGAAAAGCTACAATTTTGAGATAAAATTGCACGTAAAATTCTGCAAGTTTTTTCGTGTCATATGCTATATTTACGAATTTATTACTAAAACAATTTCATTTTCCATATAACAGCCAACTATTTCATCTCAGCACTGTTTTGTATGAAGTAGTCCATTAACTAAAAGAATATTTTAATTGCTTGGCAATCTTTTGTAATTGAAAACAGTAATACATCCTCTATATTATGGTCTTGGACTTTTGCTATAGTTGTTACCTTCTTGAATTCCATTTGTTACAGATCCAGCTAGTCAAGTATGCTGTCGCATTTGTCCTGTCTTCTGTCAATGCCTTTCTACAGATTTCTCCATGTACTCCCATCCACCCACTCTCGTTCGCACACACGAACTCATCCACACTCCATTCCCCCTCTCCCCTCCCCCCTGCCCCCCATGACACACACAAATACACACACATTTTTTTCCACATGTCAAAAGCTACCTCTGTTATTTTCAAAGAAGGCCTACATCTCTGACTGTTCGTAAACATTCATTAAATTATCAATGTTGTAAGGTAAGACTGCTTCTTGTTTAGATCAGAGCTGTGAATGAGTAAACTCATTGTCATCTTAGTCTGTCATCTGTAATTTTTTAATGCGCAACACAAGATTTTGCTCATTACTTACATTTCTAAAATACCAATTAAGTCATAATAAGACTGTAAAAGAAGACAACAATCAATAATGAATTTAGTAAAGTGCTGTATTGCTTGAATAGCAGGTCTGGTTAGCAGTAGCAAACAAAAATGTAAACTGACAGTTGAAGCACCTGACAATGAATCAAGAAACAGTAACAAATGATAAAATAAAAGAAATTAGAAACACTGACTGTTGGGCAAATTGTGGTCTTTATGTTTTTTTCTCACTAAACTGCAGTAACAAAATCATGTTGTTAGTCTTGTTTCTCATGACAGATAGTAACTCGTCACTTGTTTGAATGTTAATGCCCCAGTTTCACCATACGACTTTGGTAATAATAATCTTTTTTATTGTTTCAGCACGATTTTCTGCTGTAGGCCAAAATGCATATCAGTCTTGGACTACAGGACCCCTACAAGGAGCTCAGTGGAATAATACTGTGCGGTCTTGGTATAATGAAGTTGAGAACTTCAACAAAAATTATGTTGACAATTATGCGTAAGGGTGTTAATCCACACTAGTATAATATATACATTGATGAGGCATCTTTGATATATGTATTTCTTAGATCATTTACACACTGAGATCAGAAGAGTAAAATCAGCAAGGATTCATACCCTGATTAGTACAGTTCTATTCCTTTTTCTTCAAAGTTAAGACTACTTTTTGCTTCATTAACATACATGGAAGCTCTTAACCTTATCCTCCATATTCATTTTGAACTGTTGTTTCTATCCACGATGTCTAAATATCTAATTCTAAATGTTTATCACTTTCACTTTTTGCAGTGGCTGAGCTATGACAATTCAGGAAAGTTGTCAAGCTCAATTTGTACTCAGAACCAAGAGTTTAGTGAAGCTCAAAGTAGAAAGCATGGAATGTATACTGAAAAGATAGGTTAGACTCCATAGGAGAGTAGGATATTCATTGCAATGAACAAAAATATTGTGTCTATCAAGGATGAAATTGATGTTGACTTCATACTCATCAACAGCCAGCTACACACTTCCATCCACTTTAAACCTACCATCAAACAGCAAATTTTCACAGTTGCCATTCTTTCCATGTCAAACATCCCCCCCCCCCCCCCCGCCCCCCACACACAAGCTTGGCATTTGAGGCAAAGAAATTTGTTTGGATGCAGACTCTTGAGTGTCGCCCTAACCGCCGTCTGCTTCACGTCTGCTGTGCAGCGAGCTACCTTAATTTAAGTATTAACTATATTTTTCTTACTTGTCACTTCTTCTTCCGTGTGTTTTTGCTTTTAGGAAGCTTTAATTGTCGAGTGCTACTAATAGTGTTCCATAGATTTCGTGTTTGTTTTGAATACAATCAGAGAGACTCCCTTTAGTCATAGTGCCAGTAGTGTTAGTGTTTGTTTTGAATACAGGTCAGAGACAGGTAGTGATATTTTCATTGTTTTCTACAAGAAGTGGTTAGCAATCACAGTTTAGTCAATAATCAGCCGCCTTTAGTGAATTAGCAGTCTAGTTAAAAGCTGATTAACTCTCTTCAGTAAATTGATTCCTTAGGATGGATAGATGTATGGAAGTGAAACATGGACGATAACTAGTTTGGACAAGAAGAGAATAGAAGCTTTCGAAATGTGGTGCTACAGAAGAATACTGAAGATAAGGTGGATAGATCACGTATCTAATGAGGAGGTATTGAATAGGATTGGGGAGAAGAGAAGTTTGTGGCACAACTTGACTAGAAGAAGGGATCGGTTGGTAGGACATGTTTTGAGGCATCAAGGGATCACAAATTTAGCATTGGAGGGCAGCGTGGAGGGTAAAAATCGTAGAGGGAGACCGAGAGATGAGTACACTAAGCAGATTCAGAAGGATGTAGGTTGCAGTAGGTACTGGGAGATGAAGCAGCTTGCGCAGGATAGAGTAGCATGGAGAGCTGCATCAAACCAGTCTCAGGACTGAAGACAACAACAACAACAGGATGGATAGGATGTGTGACTGCTGTGTACGGACGCAGGAGGAGCTGGCCACTCTTCGCCAACAGCTGAGCGTGTTGATGGCCGCGGTCAGCCGTCTTCAGGCTGCTGCCTCGGAGTGTAGCGGCAGTGGGGAGTCTGGTGCGTCGCAAGGTACACCCCAGGTGTTACATGCTTCACCCACTGTCCCTGCTGTCGAGACATCTTCGCGGGTACCGGGCGCGGTTGGGCCACCCTCTCCCCAAGGGGAGTGGCGGGTTCAGCGGCGTTCACGGCGCACGAGGCGGAGGGTCAGTGTGGAGGCTGGCCGTGTGGCATCGCCCGCTCTGCCTGTGAGTGGACATGTGGCCGCTCCTTCAGCAAGGTCCGAGCAGGCACATGGGGGGAGGGGTTTATTAGTTATTGGGAGCTCCAACGTTAGGCGGGTGATGGGACCCCTTAGGGAAATAGCGGAAAGGTCGGGGAAGAAGGCCAGTGTTCACTCTGTCTGCTTGCCGGGGGGTCTCATCCGAGATGTGGAGGAGGCCCTACCGGCGGCGATAGAAGGCACTGGGTGCACCCGACTGCAAATTGTTGCTCATGTCGGCACCAATGACTCCTGCCGTCTGGGTTCAGAGGTCATCCTCAGTTCGTACAGGCGGTTGGCGGAGTTGGTGAAGGCAGAAAGCCTCGCTCGCGGGGTGGAAACAGAGCTATTTGTAGTATCGTTCCCAGAACCGATCGCGGTCCTCTGGTTTGGAGCCGAGTGGAAGGCTTAAAACAGAGGCTCAGACGATTCTGCGGAGAGCTAGGGTGCAAATTTCTCGACCTCCGCTATCGGGTGGAGAAATGTAGGGTCCCCCTGAATAGGTCAGGCGTGCACTACACGCCGGAAGCGGCTACGAGGGTACCGGAGTACGTGTGGAGTGCACATGGTTTTCTTTTAGGTTAGAGAATTCCCTCCCTAGGCCCGACAAGACGCCTCCTGAGACGCGGCAAGGCAGGAGTAGGCAAAATGCAACAGGGAATAACAATATTAATGTGCTAATAGTAAACTGCAGGAGCGTCTATAGAAAGGTCCCAGAACTGCTCTCATTAATAAACGGTCACAACGCCCATATAGTACTAGGGACAGAAAGTTGGCTGAAACCAGACGTAAACAGTAATGAAATCCTAAACTCAGATTGGAATGTATACCGCAGAGATAGGCTGGACAGTGAAGGGGGAGGCGTGTTCATAGCGATAAGAAGTGCAATAGTATCGAAGGAAATTGACAGTGATCCGAATTTTGAAATGATTTGGGTGAAGGTCACGGTTAAAGCAGGCTCAGACATGGTAATTGGATGTCTCTATAGGCCCCCGGGTTCAGCAGCTGTTGTGGCTCAGCACCTGAAGAATAATTTGGAAAATATTTTGAGTAGATTCCCCCACCATGTTATAGTTCTGGGTGGAGATTTTAATTTGCCGGATATAGACTGGGAGACTCAAACGTTCATAACGGGTGGCAGGGACAAAGAATCCAGTGAAATATTTTTAAGTGCTTTATCTGAAAACTACCTTGAGCAGTTAAACAGAGAACCTACTCGTGGCGATAACATATTAGATCTTCTGGTGACAAACAGACCCGAACTATTTGAATCAGTTAATGCAGAACAGGGAATCAGCGATCATAAAGCGGTAACTGCATAGATGATTTCAGCCGTAAATAGAAATATTAAAAAAGGTAGGAAGATTTTTCTGTTTAGCAAAAGTGACAAAAAGCAGATTTCAGAGTACTTGATGGCTCAACACAAAAGTTTTGTCTCAAGTACAGATAGTGTTGAGGATCAGTGGACAAAGTTCAAAACCATCGTACAATATGCGTTAGTTGAGTATGTGCCAAGCAAGATCGTAACAGATGGAAAAGAGCCACCGTGATACAACAACCGAGTTAGAAAACTGCTGCGGAAGTAAAGGGAACTTCACAGCAAACATAAACATAGCCAAAGCCTTGCTCACAAACAAAAATTACGCGAAGCGAAATGTAGTGTGAGGAGGGCTATGCGAGAGGCTTTCGATGAATTCGAAAGTAAAGTTCTATGTACTGACTTGGCAGAAAATCCTAAGAAATTTTGGTCCTATGTCAAAGCTGTAGGTGGATCAAAACAAAATGTCCAGACACTCTGTGACCAAAATGGTACTGAAACAGAGGATGACAGACTAAAAGCCGAAATACTAAATGTCTACTTCAAAGCTGTTTAACAGAGGAAGAGTGCACTGCAGTTCCTTCTCTAGATTGTCGCACAGTTGACAAAATGATAGATATCGAAATAGACGACAGAGGGATAGAGAAACAATTAAAATCGCTCAAAAGAGGAAAGGCCGCTTGTCCTGATGGGATACCAGTTCGATTTTACACAGAGTACGCAAAGGAACTTGCCCCCCTTCTTCCAGCGGTGTACCGTAGGTCCCTAGAAGAGCGAAGCGTTCCAAAGGATTGGAAAAGGGCACAGGTCATCCCCGTTTTCAAGAAGGGACGTCGAACAGATGTGCAGAACTATAGACCTATATCTCTAACGTCGATCAGTTGTAGAATTTTGGAACACATATTATGTTCGAGTATAATGTCTTCTCTGGAGACTAGAAATGTGTAGGAATCAGCATGGATTTCGAAAAAGACGGTCGTGTGAAACCCAATTCGTGCTATTCGTCCACGAGACTCAGAGGTAGATGCCGTGTTTCTTGACTTCCGCAAGGCGTTTGACACAGTTCCCCACAGTCGTTTAATGAACAAAGTAAGAGCATACGGACTATCAGATCAATTGTGTGATTGGATTGAGGAGTTCCTAGATAACAGAACGCAGCATGTTATTCTCAATGGAGAGAAGTCTTCCGAAGTAAGAGTGATTTCAGGTGTGCCGCAGGGGAGTGTCATAGGACCGTTGCTATTCACAATATACATAAATGACCTGGTGGATGACATCGGAAGTTCACTGAGGCTTTTTGCAGATGATGTTGTGGTGTATCGAGAGGTTGCAACAATGGAAAATTGTACTGAAATGCAGGAGGATCTGCAACGAATTGACGCATGGTGCACGGAATGGCAATTGAATCTCAATGTAGACAAGTGTAATGTGATGCGAATACATAGAAAGATAGGTCCCTTATCATTTAGCTACAAAATAGCAGGTCAGCAACTGGAAGCAGTTAATTCCATAAATTATCTGGGAGTACGCATTAGGAGTGATTTAAAATGGAATGATCATATAAAGTTGATCGTCGGTAAAGCAGATGCCAGACAGAGATTCATTGGAAGAATCCTAAGGAAGTGCAGTCCGAAAACAAAGGAAGTAGGTTACAGTACGCTTGTTCGCCCACTGCTTGACTACTGCTCAGCAGTGTGGGATCCGCACCAGATAGGGTTGATAGAAGAGATAGAGAAGATCCAACGGAGAGCAGCGCGCTTCGTTACAGGATCATTTAGTAATTGCGAAAGCATTACGGAGATGATAGATAAACTCCAGTGGAAGACTCTGCAGGAGAGATGCTCAGTAGCTCGGTACGGGCTTTTGTTAAAGCTCCGAGAACATACCTTCACCAAAGAATCAAGCAGTATATTGCTCCCTCCTACGTATATATCGTGAAGAGACCATGAGGATAAAATCAGAGAGATTAGAGCCCACATAGAAGCATACCGACAATCCTTCTTTCCACGTACAATACGAGACTGGAATAGAAGGGAGAACCGATAGAGGTACTCAGGGTACCCTCCGCCACACACTGTCAGGTGGTTTGCGGAGTATGGATGTAGATGTAGATGTAGATGTACAGCAATACACCACGATTCTCACCTCAGCCTCATTGCGCATAAATAACCTGCCAGCCTACCTCAAAATTACCAGTCCTGGTACTGCTGCTCCCTCCAAAAAACAGCTTCAGAGCACACCACTGGTGACTCAGTATTATCCTGGTCTGGAATGTATTAATTGACCAGCTCTGTAACTGTAAAAACATATACTATCAAAGGGAGAGCTACCTGTGAAACGACCCGTCTCATATACCAACTGCTATGTAGGCACCGTTCATCCTTTTACATCAGCATGACTAACACCATATTATTGGTTAGGGTGAATGGGAATTGGCAGAGGATATGTACTCTCAATATGCAATGTCCTGAAGCAGAGCATTCTCTACAATATGACAATTGTGACCTCAGTGCCTGTTTCACCATGCACTGCATCTGGATTCTTCCCCCAGGCACCAGTTTGTCAGAACTCTGCAGGTGGGAAGGTGTCCTTGGTTCTTGCCACCCACCTGGCCTTAATTTATGTTAATTTTTTCTGTCTCAGCATTTCTTCACGGTAACTACTCTTTTCTTTATCCCATTTTAGTTTTCTACATCTTTCATTGTCTTACCCATCTATTTTTCACTGACTGCCTTCCACCTCTGTTATGTACAATGCACCTAGCTTTTCACTCTTATTAACTCATGCATGATGTTTAATCAGTAATCTCTGTCTTGCGTATTACCCTATTTTCCACCTTTAAGCTCTCAAGTTTTCAAATCTCATACAATGCTGTTCCCAACAATCAGTCTTTGCTTCTCATCCCAAGTGGTAAGTCTCCCTTGACCTGCAGTTCTGGGTGACTTTCCTGAAAACTATCCCTTTTCCTAGACCTCTCCAGTCCTTTTCCTCACCCCTCTCCCTTTCCCTTCAACCATTCTACCTAAAGAAGTAGCCACTGGCTCCAAAAGCTTGCCTAATTACAACCTTCTTTTGTATGTGTGTTGTGTCGCTGCTTCGTGAGTAAATTTTTTGTACATCCAATTAAAATATTTTGTCAAAAATGGCTGAAATTGAGTCTGACTGCAGAGTATTATGTACAAAACTAACAGGCCCAGGTGAATTATAGCTAATAATCTAACTTTTTTTGCTGAGCACCTCATTCTGCTGTAACAGCTGCAGAAACATTTTAAAAAAGTTTGCTCTGATTAGCACAGAATTACCCTAATTATGCAGTAGTAGCTGCATGCAACTTTAACCTACAAATTATAGACTGAGACATCTATGGGTTCATTGCAAGTGGTATGGACAGACAGTCTTGTGACACAGTTGTGAATGCATTTTCCAAAAACTATCTTGAGCAGATAGACAAGCCACACACAGCGGAAATATTTTAGACCTGGAGCTGTGAACAGACCTGACTTCATCAACAGTGTATGTATAGAGACAGAGATTAGTGATCAAAATGTTATCATTGCAACAATGGTTTCTAAGGTTAATAAATCCCTCAAGAATATCAGGGGAGTTTTTATGCTGGAAAAGGCAGATAAACAGTTGTTAGTATCCTACTTAGACAATGAGTGGATGTAATTTAGTTGTGTGTGATGGATGCAGAGGGATTATGGGCGATGTTTAAATTGTTTGTAAATTATGATGTGGAGAAGTAAATTATGAGCAAGTGGATTAAGGATGAAAAAGTTCACCTGTGCTTTCATAGCAGAATTCAGAAAATGCTGAGAAAACAGAGATTGTCACATTCTCTATTGAAAAGTGAATGCCTATAGAAAGAATGGTGTACAAAGCATTCAACTTCCAATATCATACCTAATCAAAAGATCTTGCCAAGAACATAAGAAAATTCTGGTGCTCTACAAAGCCACTAAGTGACTCAAAGGCTTCTATTCAGTCAGTCCTCAACAAATATGGTGTGGCAGTAGAAGGCAGCAAAAGGAAATTTGAAGTTTTAAATTTTGCATTTTAAAAAATGTGACACATAGGACTCTCATACAGACACCCCACCATTTGACCATCACACAGAGTCCTGTGTGGAGGACAAAGAGATAAGCATCCTTGATACTGAGAAGCAAGTAAAGGATTTGAAATTAAAGTCACCAGATCTGGATGGAATGCGAGTTTGATTTCATGGAGAGCAAATCATTGGCCTCTTACTTAGCTCGCATTTATAGTGAATCTCTCACCCAGTGCAAATGTGGAAATATAGATGAAAAAAAAAAAAATCCTGCAATGTTCAAATACAGTATTAGTCTGGGTCTGCTTGACACAGTCACTTTGATTAAATATCTAGAAGTAACAGTGCAAAGCAATATGAGATGGAATGAGCATGTAACATGGGTAGGCAAATGGTCAGCTTAGGAATATTGGAAGAATTTTAGGCAACTGTTGTTCATCTACACAGGCGATTGCATACAGAGCAACTAGGGCAATTCATTCCTGGGTGGTGCTTGAATATTTCAGATCCTCACGATGTCAGATTAAAGGAACACATCAAAGCAGTCCAAAGTTTTGCAGCTAAATTTGTTTGATCAACACCCAAGTATTACAGAGGTGCTTTGTGACCTCAGAGGGAAGAAAGATGACATTCTTTTCATGACTCACTATTGAGAAAATTAGAGACACAGCCTTTGTGGTTGACTGATGAACGATTCTACTGCTGCCAATGTACATTTTGCATAAAGACTATAAAAGAGAAATTAGGGTTCATACAAAGGC
Source organism: Schistocerca gregaria (assembly GCF_023897955.1). Lineage (NCBI taxonomy): Eukaryota > Metazoa > Arthropoda > Insecta > Orthoptera > Acrididae > Schistocerca > Schistocerca gregaria. The sequence continues at coordinate 568,776,373 of NC_064923.1, forward strand.
ATATAGACATTCCTTTTGGCCTTGCTCCATTTACAAGTGGAACAGGAAAGGGAATGACTTGCAGTGGTATAAGCTGACCTTGACCATGCACTATATGGTGACTTGTGAAGTACATGTGCAGACATAGATTTAAGTTGTGTCTTGTGGCACTCCTGCCCATTACTGTCAAATTATACATATGAGCTACAGAATTGACGGTATTTGTTCTAGAAGGCCATTTTGACAACTGTGGCAGAATTTCTTAATATTTAATAACTGATATCTATTATTTTATCCTGCTGTCTCATTCTTAAGCTGGCTTATAAATGATCTGGGTGTAACTGAAACTTCATTTCTAAATAGTCTTATTCAACTAAACCTCTTCTTGAAATAGATAAGAACCTCTCATTCTGAAAACCAGACTCTGTGAATTTCTGTTTGTTTGACAGTGACTACACAATTCATATCACTTTATTTAAATATTCTGATTTTAGTTCTTATTGGAGATCTCTGTCCCAGTACACACACACACATCTTTTACTTGTAAGTTTTGTATTGTTTTCATTCAATTATTTATTTGTGTGTCTGACTTCCCAGCATTGTTTTAATCAAAGAGTCATAGTTCAGTGATTATCGAATATGAGGCGATGCTCACAAAGACCAAAAAAGTTAATCATGTTGTAACGACAATCTACTGCATAAAGTGGAGTATTGTCTATAACAAATTCTGAACTTTAAATTAGTTTAGATAGAATTCGTATTGAGAGTTGAGTGTATTTACAGATTTACTTGCTTAAAAAACATGTTAGGGAGAAATATTGTTCATTACTTCACTTATTCACTTTGTTCCAAAGCTCTCATCATGGGGGTCATCAAGTAACAAGTGCAGGAAGACATTAACACAAATAATGAAAGGTCCATGATGGAATAACAACATGGAAAGACCAGACTGCTGTTCACCATAAAGGGAAGTGACTCTTAGTCACTGACAGGGACCATGGAAAAGGAGGCTAGAAATATTTAAGCCTTCATACTCTGCTCCACTGCAGTAAGATGTCTCTTGTTCTTTATGTGTGTAAATAATCTGATGAACATGGTGAGCAGCAGGCTGCTACAGTTTACTGTTGACATTGTGGTGTATGGCGAAGTGTCATTGTTGACAGATTGTAGGAGGATGCAGGATGACAGGCAGAATTTGTATTTTGTGTGATGAATGGCAGCTTGCTGTAGGAAAATGTAAGTTAATACAGTTGAAAAAAAGAGAACAGTCCTCTAAAGCTCAAATACAGTATTAGTGGCATGCTACTTGATAGTCACTTCTATTAAATATCTAGACATAACAATGCAGAGCAGTAAGAAATAGAATGACCACATAGGGTCAGTAGAAGGGAAGATGAAGCTTCAGCTTAGACTTATTGGAAGAATTTTAGGAAACAATAGCTAATGTACAAAGGAGACCATTTAAGGAACATTAGTGCAACCCATTCTTGAATACTGCTTGAGTGTTTGAGATCCCTCCTATGTCAGATTAAAGATAGACATTGAAGCAATCTATAGGCAGACTGCCAGATTTGTTTTTTGGTAGATTCGACCAACATGCGAGTATTAGAAAGATGCTTTATGGTCTCAAATAGGGATCTCTGGAGAAAAGAGAATGTTCTTTTCACAAAACAGTACTGAGAAAATTTAGAGAACTGACATTTGTGGCTGACTGCAGCATGATTCTTCTGCCACCAATGTACATTTTGCATTAGGACTGTGAGGAGAAGATAATCATAAGGAGGCATATATACAGTCATTTTTCCCTCACTCAAATTTTGAACATTCACCAGTATACTTGGGAAGGCAGGGGAACCAGATCTGTCATTGACTATATAATAACAGATCAGGACACACGTGTATTCAGGGAATTCTTTGATGACACTGATCATTATTTAATCTGCAGTGAAATTGGGATTGTGAGGCTGTAAGTGCAGGAGGTCAGGTCCATATGTCGGAGGAAAAGAGTGGAGAAACTACAGGATAAGGAAATCAGGCACAAGTACATAACAGCGATCTCAGAAACGTACCAGTTAGTTGAATGTAGTCAATTACAGTCATTGGAAAAGGAATGGACAAGGTACAGGGACACAGTACTATAAGTGGCTAAAGAATGTCTTGGAACAGCAGTGTGTAAAAGTAGGATGAAGCAAACAGCTTGGTGGAATGTCACAGTCAAGGCAGCCTGTAAAAGGAAAAAGAAGGCTTAACAAAAATGGCTACATACTAGAACTCAGGTAGACAGAGAAAGTTATGTTCAAGAAAGAAACAAAGCTAAACAGATAATTGCAGCATCCAAGAAGAAATCTTGGGAAGACTTTGGAAACAGGTTGGAGACTATGGGTCAAACTACTGGAAAACCATTGTGGAGTGTAATTAGCAGTCTTCAAAAGGGATGTAAGAAGGAAATGACAAGTATTTTGGACAGGTCAGGAAAACTGCTGGTGAATCCTGTGGATGCCTTGGGCAAATGGAGGGAATATTTTGAAGAGTTGCTCAATGTAGATGAAAATACGATCAGTAATGTTTCAGATTTCGAGGTAGAATGGGATAGGAATGATGATGGAAATAGGATCACATTTGAGGAAGTGGAGAAAATGGTCAATAGATTGCAGTGCAATAAAGCAGCTGGGGTGGATGAAATTAAGTTGGAACTAATCAAATACAGTGGAATGTCAGGTCTTAAATGGCTAAACAGGATAATTAAAATGGCCTGGGAGTCAGGACAGGTACCATCAGACTGGACAAAAGCAGTAATCACACCAATCTTTAAACGTGGAAACAGAAAAGATTGTTACAACTACAGAGGTATCTCTTTAATCAGTGTTGTGGGTAAAATCTTCTCAGGTATTGTTGAAAGGAAAGTGTGAGTATTAGTTGAGGAACAATTGGATGAAAATCAGTGTGGGTTTAGGCCTCTTAGAGGTTGTCAGGACCAGATCTTTAGCTTATGGCAAATAATGGAGAAGTGTTAGGAGTGGAACGGGGAATTGTATCTATGCTTTTTAGATCTAGAAAAAGCATATGACCGTGTTCCTAGGAGGAAGTTATTGTCAGTTCTATGAGATTATGGAATAGGAGGCAAAATTTTGCAAGCAATTAAAGGTCTTTACATGGATAGTCAGGCAGCAGTTAGAGGTGATGGTAAATTGAGTTCATGGTTCAGAGTAGTTTCAGGGGTAAGACAAGGCTGCAACCTGTCTCCACTGTTGTTCATATTATTTATGGATCATATGTTGAAAACAATAGATTGGCTGGGTGAGATTAAGATATGTGAACACAAAATAAGCAGTCTTGCATATGCGGATGACTTAGTTGTGATGGCAGATTCGAATGAAAGTTTGCAAAGTAATATTTCAGAGCTAGATCAGAAATGTAAGGACTGTGGTATGAAGATTAGCATCTCCAAAACGAAAGTAATGTCAGTGGGAAAGAAATATCAATGGATTGAGTGCCAAATAGGAGGAAGAAAGTTAGAACAGGTGGACGGTTTCAAGTACTTAGGATGCATATTCTCACAGGATGGCAACATAGTGAAAGAACTGGAAGCGAGGTGTAGCAAAGCTAATGCAGTGAGCGCTCAGCTACGATCTACTCTCTTCTGCAAGAAGGTAGTCAGTACCAAGACTAAGTTATCTGTGCACTGTTAAATCTATCGGCCAACTTTGTTGTATGGGAGCAAAAGCTGGGTGGATTCAGGTTACCTTATCAACAAGGTTGAGGTTACAGATATGAAAGTAGCTAGGATGATTGCAGGTACTAGTAGATGGGAACAATGGCAGGAGGGTGTCCACAATGAGGAAATCAAAGAAAAACTGGGAATTAACTCTATAGATGTAGCAGTCAGGATGAACAGGCTTAGATGGTGGGGTCATGTTACATTCATGGGAGAAGCAAGGTTACCCAAGAGACTCATGGGTTCAGCAGTAGAGGGTAGGAGGAGTCGGGGCAGACCAAGGAGAAGGTACCTGGATTCGGTTAAGAATGATTTTGAAGTAATAGGTTTAACATCAGAAGAGGCACCAATGTTAGCACTGAATAGGGGATCATGGAGGAATTTTATAAGGGGGCTATGCTCCAGACTGAATGCTGAAAGGCATAATCAGTCTCAAATGATGATGATGATCAATTTTTGTGTGGAACAGGAAAAAGAATGGCTAGCAGTTATCCACCTCCATTTGTGGTGTGGTGGCTTATGGAGTAGTATTCAGATGTAGATGTAGCCTGTATCTTGTGAGACTCCTGCCCATTATTATTAAACTGTACATATGAGTTACAGAGCTGACAGATCTGTTCTAAGTGACCATATTGACAACTGTGGCAGAATTTATTAATATTTAACGATTGATATGTTCCATTTTGTCCTGCTGTCTAATCTTTAATTTGGATTATAAGCAATCTTGGTGAAATTTAAACTTAATTTCTGAACAGTCTTGCTCACATGAACCGTTTGTTTAGAGAGAGGATGAATCTCTCAGTCTGAAAGCTAGAAAGTGTGAATTTCTGTTTGTTTACCAGTTGCTACATTATTCACAGTATGTTTTGTTATTCTGTTTGACAGGAGTCCTTATTGGAGACCCCTGTCCCACTATGCATTTTAATCCCATAAAACCTTACCACAGATTTCCAACTTCTGCAGTATGCATTCATCCTCAGTTTGTTAGTCTTGTATCGTCTTCATTCAGTAATTTATTTTTATATCCAATTACCCAGCATTGTTTGAATCAGTGTCACCAATCCGGAACAAGGCAACATGAGGCAATGTTCATAAAGAATGCAAAGTAAATTATATTGTAGTAACAAACCCACTCCATAAAATGGAGTATTGTCTATAGTACAAACATAACTTCACAAAATTTGGGATAAAATTATGATTGAGAACTGAACGTATTCACAGATTTATTTGCTTCAAAGAAGCAAGTTTTTAGAAACTATTGTTCATTACTTCACTCATTTACTAAGTTCCATAGATACCAACATGGAGGTGATTCCCTAGCAAGTGAAGGAAACTATTAACACAGAAAAACAGGAGCTACAATATAATTGTCTACACTGTATTAACTATAATTTCTCATAACACTGCTTTACATCATATACATACATGATGAATGTAGCGTAGTAAAATTATCAAAAAAACTGCTAAGTGCAAAAGAGAGTTTCCATTTGTGTCCTACTTATTGCTTAATATTTACATGAGCACATGGATATTTCTAAAAAAAAATACTTATCTATTTTTTGTGAGAATAGAGATCTATTTGTCTTGTAAATAACAAAAATCTTTGGTCTTTATTCTGTACAAACAGGTAGTTTGTAGGAGTGGTTAATACAATATTTTCTTTTCAATTTTTGTGGTAGTTTTACACATACACAGCATACTGCAGGGTAGGAGATAATTTACTGTGGAGGAATTTCTGAAGAAAGTATAAGTTCGACATCACAAAAACATTGTTGAAAACGTAGATGTGGTACAGAAAATCGCCGGCCGGGGTGGACGAGCGGTTCTAGGTGCTACAGTCTGGAACCGTACAACTGTAACGGTCACAGGTTCGAATCGTGCTTCGGGCATGGATGTGTGTGATGTCCTTAGGTTAGTTAGGTTTGAGTAGTTCTAAGTTCCAGGGGACTGATGACCTCAGAACTTAAGTCCCATAAAAAACAAAAAAAAAAAACAAACAACAGAACATCAAATATGGTCAAAACTGATATAGATTTTCAGTTGCCAGATTGTAGTTAACTATTAAAAGTTTAGCAGCATGTTTTTGTCAACAGACTTCCTCAACAGCCAAAGAAGTAGACTGTTCCAGGGAGAAACTTGGGAATGTAATTGAGCTTTCTTTCATACGCCGCCCTTATAGACACCCCCCCCCCCCCCCCCCCCCCAGGGGCCCCACAGCTCTTTGGCAGGTTCATGATTGGCTACCACGGGGCCCCAGTTTTTGCAGGATCATTTGCCTCCCTTGCTGCATGTCTAGCCTCTTGCTATTCTTTTTCCCTTCCCTTGGGGAATCTGTCTGGGATGGTTTTGGGTATGTGTTTGGCATTTTCAGTAGCCTGATGTCAAAACAGTGTCTCCACTGTTTTCCATTCCTCTTCTCTTTCTTCGTTCCCCTTCTCCAGTTCTTCCTCCACTTCAGTGTTTCAGGTTCCTCTGTTTCTTCCTACCCCCTGTGTGCTCCTGAAGGCCGGCCCACATGCCTGACATGAAACAGGTGGCTGGGTAATGCATAATTACCTGTCCCAGGTCAACAAGTAGGGTTTGCATGTATGCCCCCCTTCCTTACCCCCCCCCCCCCCCCTCGCAGTACAGGCCAGGCCCAGGAATGAGTGACTGCTGAGCGGTTATCTTCCGATATTGCCAAATGATCCCTCTGTCTGGTGTTTGGGTGGTGTGACCTGAGGTATGAACAATCAACTAAGCCAAGTATCCCCCTCTGAGAGGACCCCCAGTTGGAAGGAGCGCACCATTAGAGAAGCTGACAATCATGGAGGATTCTCTCACAATGAGCCAATCCTCTTCTTTGTAGTCTACATCTACTGTCTACTAAATGGAAATGAAATGAGGCTAACAATTCAAAGACCCTCCCAGCTGCACCATGGTTCCTCGTGGTTTCATGTACTGAAGACATTTAGTCCTTTGCAAGGGGGTCAATCTATTTACTATTCAGAAAGGTGTTGATGCAGTTGCAGGCCCTCTGAAATCCTGCTCTCGTTTGTGCAATAGCACTTTAATTTTGGAGATTACTTCTGATTCTCAAGTACAACAGCTGCCCTCAGCTTTACTCCTCCACAGTTATCTCGTTCGTGTTGAGGACCATCATGTGCTGAATTCTTCACATGGTGTTATTTACACTAGCCTGCTCATTGGGTCTGACGGAGCCAAAATCCAAATGTACCTCTCTTACCAGGGTATCATTGCAATCCGTTGGGTGATGAAAAGGTGGATGCATCATTAGTGCCCACACATACTCTTTTCCTGATGTTCTCAGCGGAGAAAGTAGTGCTTCCATCCAAGATTAAAGCAGGCTATGAAATTATCACAGTCCACACATACATTCTGAATCCAATGCACTGCTACCAGTGTTATCTTTAGAACCACACTTGAATGTCCTGTTGGCATCTGCCCAAAGGTATAACCTGTTGCAGGAATGCTGGGTGACTGTCTGCCTCTTTCTGCCCACTGCATCAATTGCAATGGCGACCATGCAGCCTCTTTCTGAAACCGGAGCAGGCCATCCAGGAGATCCAGGTGAAGAAAAAGGTGCCTTACCCTGTTTCTTGAAGGCTGTTGGCTAGTCCAAAACCCTGCATTTTACCATCCAACACATAGTACTGTTCTTGCTACATTTCACTCCATGAAGTACATGGCCATTCAGACAGGCAATCTCAAATTCAGCATCCCTGTCTCCTCCTCCTCCAGCTGATCAACAAGCCACCAAACTTTAGCCTCATGGGGCGAAGTTACCTGCTACACCACCAGTTGGCCAGAAAGGTCAGAAGGAATACTCTCGCAATGGCTTCTTATGGTCCCTCCAGCCAACAAACACCTGAATTTTCATCTGCCACCTGCAAAGGCTCCAAGAAATCAAATAGAGGCAAATGGTATTCTCCATCGTCAACTCAGAGATGCTATTCAATGGTGGTGTCATGTGATACCCTCACCTGGCCAATCTCCATGTCGCCGGTGCACACCATCAACCATTTCTCTGTCTTGGACTCTGAAGACTGACAGAGGCAGAATGCTGATGCCTTTGGAGATCTCAGGGAGCTGTATCCTCCATCCTCTGTGCTACCAGAAGCAGTGAGTCTTCGAAGGTTGGTATTCTGCAGCTGCTCATGTGACACTCCTTCATTTTTTCCTCCTCCCCTTTCCTCATCATGACTCTCCTCCAATGGAACATTTGTGGTCTTAAATCCAAAAAAAAAGAATTACAGCTGCTCTTGGAATCACAATGTCCACATATTCTCTGCGTCTAGGAAACAAAACTGCATCGTCACGGCAGCTTTGATCTCTCGCATTTCTTTCCAATTTGCTTTGATCTTCCTCATGAGGATGACATTCCATCTCTTGGGGGACTCATGCTTCTCATTCAGGATGACGTTCATAGTCAACACATCTCCCTGTCTACCTGGCTTCAAGCTATTGCAGTCTGCAATTTACTTCCTCATTTCACCTTTTCCTTTTGTACCGTTCACATCCTTCCATCATTAGGTGTCACCAGGGCAGGCTTCCTCTAGATTATTAGCCAACTCCCTCACCACTTTCTGCTGCTCGGTGATTTTAATGCACACCATCCCATTAGGGGTTCTTCCATAACCTGTCCAAGAGGGTCTGCAGCTCGTGGTCGTGCGGTAGCATTCTCGCTTATCATGCCCAGGTTACCGGGTTCGATTCCTGGCGGGGTCAGGGATTTTCTCTGCCTCGTGATGACTGGGTGTTGTGTGATGTCCTTAGGTTAGTTAGGTTTAAGTAGTTCTAAGTTCTAGGGGACTGATGACTATAGTTGTTAAGTCCCATATTGCTCAGAGCCATCTGTCCAAGAGGAGCCCAAAGGCTGACCTTCTCTACTAACTTAAACTCATCTGTCTTAAAACAGGAGCATCCACATTCCTTTCATACTCCACCCACACCTGTTCACATTTGGACCTCTCCTTCTGCACTGCCCAGCTTGTCCATTGTCCCGGGTGGTCCATTCTCTCTGACATGTATTCGAGTGACCATTTCCCGTGTGCTGTCCATTTGCTGACTCCTACCCTGCCTATGTGCACACCTAAATGACATGTTTCCAAGGTCGACTGGAGGGTTTACACCTCCTTGGTGACCTTCAACAAATGACATTTTCCCTTTGTGACGCCCACGTAGACCACATTACCAATATTATCCTTATAGCTGCAGAATGTTCCATTCCTTGCACTTCATCTTTACCTCACTGTGTCCTGGTCCCTTGGTGGACTAAGGCATGTTGTGACATAATGCACACATGGATTCATGCATTCCACATTTTTAGCCATCATCCTACAGTGGCAACCTGCATTCATTATAAACAGTTGCATGTGCAGTGTCATGGTGTTCTTTGGGATAGCAAGAAAACTAGCTGGATTTCATTTACTCATTCTTTTAACAGCTCCACTCCCTCTTCTAGCACATGGGCTAACCTTCAATGGCTCTCTGGGGCAGAGGTTCATTCCCCAATTTCCAGCCTGACCATAGCAGGTGATGCCACAGTGGATCCTATTGCTATCTCCAACACCTCGGTCTGCTATTTTGCGGAGATTTTAAGCTCCCCCCATTATCACCTTACCTTCTTCCATCACAAATGAGTGGAGGAGACTTGGGTGATACCCTTCTCTCCTCAGAATCATGAATGCTACACTGCCACCTTTACTATGAGGGAGCTAGATCGTGCTCTCACTTCATCCCGATCCTCTGCCTCAGGGCCAGACAGTGTTCACATTCAGATGTTGCTGACATCGGCAAACACTTTCTCTTTCATATGAACTATCACATGTGGGCAGGCGGCACATTTCCCAGACACTGGCGTGAGGCCACTGTCATACCCATACCTAATCCCGGTAAGGACAAACACCTTCCTTGTAGCTACTGCCCCATTTCTCTCACCAGCTGCATGTGAAAGGTAACGGAATACATGATTCATACAATTCTAGTATGGTGGTTCGAGTCTTGCAATTTACTAACCACTGCACAATGTGGATTTTTAGCTTACTGTTTTTAGTTAACCATCTTGTCACTTTGTCAATCCATGTCATGAATGGTCTTCTGTGGAAATACCACAGTGTGGCCATTTATTTTTTTTTTTTTTTTTTTGATTTGGAGAAAGCCTACAGCACCTGCTGGAGAACTGACATCCTCTCTACTCTCTACACATGGGGCTCCTAAAGCCGTGTGCTCCATGTCCTTCAGGAATTTTTAAAAGACTGAGTTTTCAAGGTACATCTGGGTTCTGCCTTGTTGGACACCTTTATCCAGGAAAACAGTGTGCCTCAGGGTTCTGTCCTGAATGTCATCCTCTTTGCTATCACCATTAACCCAGTTATTGCCTGTCTCCCACCAGGCATCTCCAGCTCCCTTTTCATTGACGATTTTACCATCTATTGCAATCCTCCACGGACTTGCCTCCTTGAGTGGCATCTGCAGCATTGTCTCGATTATCTTTGCTCATGGAGCTTCAGTAATGGCTTTTGCTTTTCCACTGACCAAACCATGTGTATGAATTTCTGTTGGCACAATTGGTTTCTTCCACCATTTTTAATCTTGAGTCTGTTAGTCTTCCGTTTGTTGAAACTACAAAATTCCTGGGGCTCATTCTTGATAGGAAAGTTTCTTGGTCCTCCCACATTTCTTACCTGGCTGCCCGCTACACCTGGTCCCTCAAAGTCCTACATGTCCTCAGCGGTACTTACTAGCGAGTGGGTTGGACCACCCTCTTTCATTTGTACTGGTCCTTTGTGTGTTCAAAACTGGACTATGAGTGCTCTGTTTATGCATCTGGGCATCCATCCTTCTTATCCCACCTCAATGCAATCCACCATCGTGCCATCTGTTTTGCCACTGGTGTGTTTTACATTAGCATGGTTGAGAGTCTGTAGGCAGAAGCGGCCGAACTACCACTGTCACACCACCATGATTTTCTCCTCAGCAGATATGCATGACATTTGTCTGCAATGCCTGGCCATCCATCCTATGCCTCCTTCTTTGATGCTGCCTTTGATTGCCAGTACGGGGTGTGTCCCTCCTCTCTGTTATCTTCTGGAGTTCATTTTTGACTACTATTCCAGCGGTTTAACTTCATGCTAATTTACACTTTCCCAAAGGGTGTAAACCCTCACCACCTGGTTTCATGCCCAAGCCTGTGTTCACGTTGGACTTCACTCACTTCCTAAGGACACTACTCAAGATCCACTCTATTACCATAAGTTCACATGGAACTTCATGATAGTTTTTTTGTACACTGCTGGCTCTCAGACTAACCATGATATTGGGTGTGCCTTCGTCATTGGCACTGATGCTTTTTAGTATCGACTTCCAGAACACTGCTCAGTACTTGAAACAGAGCTCTTCACCCTATATCAGACCATGCAGTACATCTGGTGACACAGGATTTTAAATGGTGTCATTTTCTCTAACTCTCTCAGTGACCTTCAGAGGCTCTGTGTACTGTATACTGTTCATCCCTTAATGCAGTGGGTCCAGGAAAGTTTCCACTTGTTCACTCTTGATGGAACCACTGTGATGTTTGTGGGTCCCTGGTCATGCTGGTCTGATGGGAAATGAGGACACTGACATTGCTACCAAGGCTGTAATCCTTGAACCTCAGTGCACTAATTCTTCTATTCCCTCAGATGATCTCTGTGTTGCCCCCTGTCAGCAGGTGGTGTCACTTCGGCATCACCACTGGTATTCCCTTCAAGAAAACAAGCTCTGTGGAATTTAACCTCTCCCAGTGGCTTGGTAGACCTTCTCTTGGCCCTCTCACCATGAGGTGACTATTTAGCCTGCTTGTGTATTGGGCACTGTTTTTTACCATCGCCATTTGTTAAGCGGTGATCTCCCACCAGTTTGTGCTCATTGTCTTCAATTGCTGACAGTTCGCCATTTCCTGGTGGAATGCCCTTTTTTTAATCACTTACCTTCTCATTTATGTTTGCCGTATGAGTTATTGGCCTTTTGACTAATGACACGTGGGCTGTCGACCATGTTTTACTTTTTATCTGTTGTAGCAATATGGTGATGAACATGTAATCATTAGTGCAGCACCTCTGCTGTCTCTATGGAATATTTTATGGGCCTTTCTCCAAGTCCATGTTTTTATCTGTCTTTCCTTCTGTCAATTGGGCTTAATGTGTAGTCATTTTTAACTCCTTTTTCATCTTCGTGTTCTGTGATTCTGACATGGGCGTGTATGACCCTAGTTGTTTTTGCGTCCTACAACAAAACAAACAAACAAACTACAGTTATAGAGCATATTCTCAATTTGTGATGGTGATGAAATAATTAATCACTTGACAGCAGTGCAGAAGACTAGATGGCCTCACTTTGAGTGCTGCATTGTTTTCTCACTTGCTGTTCATAATGTGATAAATACTTGTAATGTACTAAATGTTTCATCCCTCTCTTTGCTACTTACATCATTTTAATAGACAATACAAGACTCTGAAATATTATACACACTTTAGAAAAAAAACATTATATACCTGCTGTCAGGTGAGTCCCTCTTATGAATGTCATGCCCTTCTATCCAACCTCTCCTTTCTCAGAAAAAGCAATGAATAGTCTTAAAAGAAACAATAGGTTGTTTTACTCTAAAAAATGTTTCTGTTGGCAGTTCTAAGAACTGCACTTTCTGGAGGTAAGTACTGGCCAGCAGTTTTGAAGTTTTCTCAAGTGAAATAACCTTTTGATAGAGTAAATGGTAATATGGATAGTGTAATTTGACCAGCAATCACTTTTTCAATGATTTTATATTTACTGTGTGGAGGATAAGGTGATTATTATAACACTTAAACAAAAATGTGGATGAAACATCTGCACATTTCCTTACAGAAGCAATATTAGCTGTGCAGTAGTTTCATAGACAGACTCAGCAGGAACTATATTTGTGCCAAGAAATAGAAATATCTACTCTCTCTCTCTCTCTCTCTCTCTCTCTCTCTCTCTCTCTCTCTCTCTCTCTCTCTCTCTGTGTGTGTGTGTGTGTGTGTGTGTGTGTGTGTGTGTGTGTGTGTTACACATCATATGCTTACATACTTCCATCTATTTGGTATAATAATATCCCATTCTATTTAATTGCAGGTTTGGTACCAGTTATGGCCACTACAGCCAAGTAGTGTGGGGTAACACACTTTATGTTGGGTGTGGCTACACTGCTATTAGGAGAAGTGACAGGAATTATCAGTATTATGTCTGTAACTATGGCCCATCTGGAAACTATGGTGGCCAGCAGGTCTATAGCAATGGCACAAGCTGCTCAGCTTGTACATCTGGATGCAATACTAGTTACAACTCACTTTGTGCTTAGCTTTTCTCTTCCAGCTATAGAACACAAATTAGTTACCAAGTGGTATGATGTTGTTACAGTTGTTAAATACATGGTAGTTTTCATAATTACTGCTGAAATGGAATGGATGTGGATTTATAAATGTGAACAGTTAAATAAATGTATAATTTGCAAGCAAAAAAAAAGACTTTCTTTCCTTATATGTAACAGTATGTGATATGGCACTGGAAGAAACGAGGATATCTGTTCTGAATTAAATGATTCCCTATATACATCAACACCTATGTACATACTCTGTAAACTACCTTGAAGCACACAGCAGATGATACTTAGTGAGGTACAACATATTAGGGTTTCTTCCCATGCCAGTCAGATTTGGATCATGAGAAGGAAATAACTCCTTAAATGCCCCTGTGCATGCTGTAATTTCTCAAATATTGTCATCATGGTCTTTATGGGAATGATATGTGGGGGAATAAATAATACCTCTAGATTCTTGCCAATTCTGATTGTTATTATTTCTGTGACATTCTCTAGTGGTTCAAGCAGATCTATTGCCATTTGTATGACACTTCTTTGTCTAGATTAAATATCCCCTGTTAGGTGTATACATTCTACATTTGATAACTTTCGAAGATGGGATGCACAAGCGACCTCTTTTTTTTATTTATTTTTTTTTTTATTTTTTATTTTTTTAAAGACTGACTGCGTTTTCCCAGTTTTGTTTGTTGTAGTCTCCAGTCAGTCTGAAGACTGGTTTGAGGGGGCTCTTCATAGCATTCTATACTGTCCAAGCCTCTTCATCTTTAAATAACTACTGCAACTTACTGTTTTCATCTCTTGTCTCCCTATATGATTTTCATCCCCCCATCCACACACACTTTGCTCTAATGTTTTTGAATTTGTCCTATCAACCAATCCATTCTTATAGTCAGGTTGTTGTACAAATTTCTTTTCTCCCTCAGTTCTATTCAGTACTTCTTCATTAGTTATATGATCTACTCGTCTAATCTTCAGCAGTCTTCTGTAGCACTACATTTCTATAGCTTCTATTCTCATCTTGTCTTAACTGTTTATCATCTATGTTTCACTTCCATACATGGCTACAGTCCAAGTTTCCCCAGTATCTTGTCAATTAACTGAAATCTTCCACGTGCCTTACCTAAGACTGAGACCATGTGATCATTCCTCTTCATATCACTACAAATTGTTACACCCAGGTATTTGTATGAGTTAATCGATTTCAATTGTTATTCACTAATGTCTTAGTTATAGGATACTCTTCTTCTGTGTTTTTGAAGTGCCCAGTTTTACGCTACTCTACATTTAAAGTAAGTTACCAATCTCAGTAACACATTGAAATTTTATCTAAATCTGACTGGATATTTGTGCAGCTTTTTTCATAAAATACTTCTTTGCAGATAACTGTTTCTTCTGCAAAAAGTTTCAGATCACAGTACTATTAATATTGTTTGCAATGTCATTAACTTACAAGATGAACAACAAGCATTCCAAAAAACTTGCCTGAGGTGTGTCTGAAGGTACTCTTACTTTTATTGAAGACTCTCCGTTTAAGATAACATGTTGCATTCGCCCAACCAAGTAATCCTCAGTCCAGTCACCCCATGTAATCTTACTTCTGTCAATTAAAGTTGGTGTTGTACCAGGTCAAAAGTTTTAGGCAGTCAGGGAACATTACTCTGGCTTCCTTTGTCCACTGCTTGTAGGATGCCGTGTGAGAAAAATGCTAGTTGGGTTTGACTTGATTAATGTTTTCTGAATCCATGCTGGTTGGCATTGAGGGGGTCATGCTCTCTGTGATACCTAATTATGTGTGTGCTCAGAATATGCTTTATAATTCTACTACAAATGAATGTCAATAATATTGAACAGTAGTTTTATGGATCACGTCTGCTAGCCTTCTTGTCAATGGATGTGACCTGTGTTGTTTTCAAATTACTTCACACCATTTTTGTTGAAGGGATCTGTGAAATGGGAGCTGAGTGAGTCACAAATTCTGTATAGAATCTGACATGGACTCCACTGAGCCCAGGAGTCTGGTTTCATTTTAGCAGTTTTAGCTGTTTCTCAAAGTCACTGACACTAATATCGATATCGCTCAACCTTGCAGTGATGTTGCAAGCATTTGCACGTTGTTGGTGTACAATTTACAATGGGGCCCAAAACCGAGCCCTGCAAGACACCAGCCATAGCAGTTCTGATCATACTAACATAAACTAAGGTGACGAAAATCGTGGGATACTTCCTAATGTCAGGCTGTACCTCAACCTCCTGGTTTAGTGCAGCAGCTCAATGAGGAATGGACTCAACAAGTTGTTGGAAGTCCCCTCCAGAAATACTGACCCATGCTGCCTGTAGAGCCATTCATAATTGTGAAATTGTTGCCGGTGCAGGATTTTGCGCACTGACTGACCTCTTGATTATGTTCCATAGATGTTTGAATGGACGCAAGTTCGGTGATCTGGGTGGCTAAATCATTTGCTAGAATATTATTGTCCAGAATGTTCTGATGTGCTGCCTTGTCATCCATAAAAATTTCGTTGTTCTTTGCGAACATGAAGTCCATGAATGGCTGCAAATGGTTTCCAAGTAGCCGAACACAGCTATTTCCAGTCAACGATCAGTTCAGTTGGACCAGAGGACTCAGTTCATTCCATGTAAACACAGCTCACACCATTATGGGGCCACCAACAGCTTGTACAGCGCCTTTTGACAACTGGAGTGCATGGCTTCATGGGGTCTGCGACACACTCGAACCCTACCCTCAGCTCTTACCAACTGAAATCGGTAGTCATCTGACCAGGGAACAGTTTTACAGTCGTCTAGGATCCTCTAGAGTCCAACAGATAAGGTCACGAGTGCAGGAGACGCACTGCAGTCGATGTCGTGCAGTTAACAAAGGCACTCGCTTCCATTGTCTACAGCTGTTAAGTGAAGGCCGTCGGCCACTACGTTATCTGTAGTTAAGGGTAATGCTTGAAATTTTGTATTTTCACCGCTCTCATTGCACTGTGGATCTCAGAATACTGAATTCCCTAACGATAAGAGAAATGGAATATCCCATGCGTTTAGCTCCAGCTACTGTTCTGCGCTGAACATCTATCCGCATATCGTTATCCCATGGCGTTTGTCAACTCACAATATTTGCCGCAACAATCCATTTTTTTTTTTGGAGTCATTAGTCTTCTGACTGGCTTGATGCGGCCCTCCGTTGATCCCTCTCCTGTGCTAGTCTTTTCATTGCAGAGTATCAATTGCATCCTGCGTCCAAGCTTTATCAAATGCTGTCTCGGTGTCAACGCTCTCTCGCTCTGCATACACGCTCCACCAAAAGCAGGGACTGATTGATATTGCTGTATTCTGGATGGAAACCAAACTGCTTGTGGGTGATAATGTTGTTGTCTTTGAGGAACTGCGCGAGTGCTCTGTGAGTTAAATACTATAGTACTTTCCCAAGAAAGGACAGGAGTCCAATGAGTCTGTAGCTTTGGGAAATAATGGTGTTATTAGGTTTCGGTATGGTTATAGCATGGTCTGTTTTTCAAATAGTTGGGAAGTAGGCTAAGGAAAGCCACTGGTTAGAAATAGTGATAAGATAAGTGATATTGGAAGGAGCAAGGTGCATTAGGTATGGGACACGGACCTTGTCAGGACCTGGGGATTTGTTGCTCCATAAACATCTGATGTAGGCGTCAGGAAACCAGCACGAACTCTTATTTCTGCCCTATTTCCTCTCCGTTTAGTCACGTGTTCGACAATTTCCCTCTACTGGCTGTGAATTTCATCGCCTGCGAAGATGCAAGTCTTGAAATGTGACTCTAATGATGACGTCATAACTCCTCCTTTCTCCGAATCTTCGTATACTAGCCATCTTCTCTCCAGAGTGCCCTTCCTACCCTGGGAATAGCTTTCTGTGGTGTACTGTTGGTTCATATATTTCTGCGATCATACACGGGCGAGTAATTGCAATTACTCGATTAATAGTAATTATTTTGTTAATCTATTATGGATGTATCACATTTCCTTTACGGCAGTTAATTTTACATAATCAGTTATACTTACGATTAATTATTTCAATTTTTCCTTTCTTTGTTTTTAGAATCTGTTGACTGTTGACTTGTGTCTACAGCTTGATTCGTAAAATCATCACACTTTTGCAGCCTTTACACCAAGTAGCCGAAGAAATCAATGGTGAAAATTACGTAACAGTAAAGAAAGTAATACGATTTGTTTATTTGTTTTCAAGAAAGTTAATGGACACAAATATTGCAACACCAGAATGATAACGGGCTACCAGTGACGCTTTCAGAACGTCGAGAAGACCGAATTGTTGTCATTGTGCACGATTATAGATCCTTGTCTCAAGCGGCTCTGTTCTGAAGATCCCCTGGCAATGGGTACAGCTGTTAGCAGGTTAAATGCCGTTGTTCAAAAGAAGTAGACACGGAAGGTAACTGAAATCGAAGAATGACAAGTATAGTTAACCGACTGCTGCAGACTATGGTTCGAGGAGGTTTCATGAGACATTAGTTTCAATATAGCAGGAGCAGAGGTCTATCGCAGTAAAAGGAAGTACCTATGATTTAGTCTCTGCGGTCCGACTCAGTTGCACCTACCTGTAATCAATTGCAAATAATCTTCTCTGCAATGAGTCAGTGTATCCGGTATTGCGCAGAGTAGCTCGTCAGTATATTGCAACAGAAGCTTTCTCTGGTTTTTCCGAAAGATTGTTTTCTAAAGCAATGAATACAGCAACAGAGTGTCATTCGAGACTCGGTGGAAAAAGATAACTTAAATTAGGATGCTATACAGGGCTTAAAATCCCGTCTGAGGCCTGAGTTCACTTTTATGTTAATAATTGGCAACCAGTGCTGTACAATCGCAATAAAGTCATGAGATGTTCAACTGACTCTTTTATTAGATCATGTTACGCGTTTCGGGGTTACACCCATCTTCAGACATCACAAACTTCAACTCCTTCCTAACCGACCAGACGTACAGTCTTGACACTTTTCGAATAACATATGACTGCGGCACAAGCAGTCTTGAAGCAGTATACGTTCTGCTTCCGGACTGCTTGTGCCGCAGTCATATGTTATTCGACACTTTCTTTGAGTGTCAAGGCTGTACGCCTGGTCGGTTAGGAAGGAGTTGAAGTTTGCGATGTCTGAAGATGGGTGTAATCCCGAAACGCGTAATATGGTCTAATAAAAGAGTCATCTGACCATCTCATGACTTTACTGCGACTGTACAACATTGGTTGCTAATTATTAACATAAATTAGCGTTCCTCAGTTAGCTTTCTAAAAAATATTGATCCTTGTAAGCATATTCACTACAGTATCTGTATTAAAAACAACAATATTAATTAGCATTACTAGTAAATGTTAAATTGGTATATATTTCTGCCAAAAATAAAAATGGAAAACTGAGCAACCGCTGTTAGTTTCAAAAAGAGAAACATAAGTGTGATACCATCATTTAATTGTTTGTAGAATAAACCTTTCTAATATAAACAGATGGTAAAAAATCGCACCACCAAGAAGGAGTTGTGCGACACGAAGGAAAGCTGGTAGTCGTGTTTCTATATCTGAAAGATTATGTCTATTCAAATTTAGCGCCAGCCGCCTAAGAGGCTGAGTGAATACAAATCAAATTTGCTTTAAGTATACCCTGTAACGGTCGTGAGCATTAGTTACCGTTGAGGATGGCTTGATGAGTTAATGTCAGTCAAGAATGACTTGAATGCAACAAAGCCGAAATTAACAGCACCTCACTGATTAGATTAGATTACATTACATTTAATTTCATTCCAATTGATACGTAGTGAGGATTTGAACGAGATCATGTGATAGGGCTACGAGAAGCTGGACGTTCAAAAAAATGGTGCAAATGGCTCTGAGCACTATGGGACTCAACTGCTGTGGTCATCAGTCCCCTAGAACTTAGAACTACTTAAACCTAACTAACCTAAGGACATCACACACATCCATGCCCGAGGCAGGATTCGAACCTGCGACCGTAGCAGTCGCACGGTTCTGGACTGCGCGCCTAGAACCACGAGACCACCGCGGCCGGCGCTGGACGTTCCTTCTGCCATATTGCAGAAAGATTTGGCAGGAATATAGCCAATGTACGTGACCGCTGGCAGCGGTGGTCACGAGAATATACGATCGCAAGAAGACCGGGTTCCGGACGGCCACATGGCACTACCGAGAGGGAATACCATCATGTTCGGCGTATGGCTCTTGCGCATCGTACTGCATCTGAAGCAGCAACCTGAGCAGCAGTTGGCACCACAGTGACACAAAAAACTGTTTCAGAACGCTTACTTCAAGGACAGCTCCAAGCTTGAAGCCCTTAGTGTGCGTTCCACTGACCTCAAACACCGCCATTTTTGCGACTTCAGTGGTGTTAAGCGAGAGCTCTCTGGGCGACTGGGAGGAGGTCTGTCATGTTTTCTAATGGAAGCTGGTTCTCCCTCGGTGCCAGTGATGGCAGTGTGTTGGTTAAAAGGAGGCTAGTTGAGTCTATACAACCAACCTGTCTGTGTTCCCGACATAATGGACTTACACCTGGAGCTATGGTCTGGGGTGCGATTTTGCGATTTCGTTTGACAGAACGAGCACTCTCGTGGTTATCCTGCGCACCCTGATTGCAAATTTGTTCGTCAGTCTGGTAATTCGACCTGTTGCGCTGCCAGTCATGAACAGTACTCCAGGGGGTGTTTTCCAACAGGATATTGCTCGCCCGCTATTGTAACACAACACACTGTACAGAGTTTCGAGAAGCCTTGGGCTACTCGATCACTAGATTTGTCTCCAGCTGAGCACATAAAGGGACGTAATTCGATGACAACTCCGGTGTCATTCACTAACAGGATTAATTGTCCCTGTATTGATCGACCAGGTGCAACAGGCGTGGAACTCCGTACCACAAATTGACATCCAGCACCTGCGGAACACAATGCATGCATGTTTGCATTCTTACATTCAAAATTCTGGCGGTTATACTGCTTATTAATCTACCAGCAGTTCACTTTTGCAATGGTTTATCTTGCGCTTACATTAACCTGTAACTTGCAATGTTAAGCACTTAAATATGTTACCTAGACAAATGCATTCCCGAAATTTCATTACTCCTCGTTAATTACTTTTTGGTGTTGCGATTTTTTTCCGTCTACATCTACATCTACATCCATACTCCGCAAGCCACCTGACGGTGTGTGGCGGAGGGTACCCTGAGTATCTCTACGGGTTCTCCCTTCTATTCCAGTCTGGTATTGTTCGTGGAAAGAAGGATTGTCGGTATGATTCTGTGTGGGCTCTAATCTCTCTGATTTTATCCTCATGGTCTCTTCGTGAGATATTCGTAGGAGAGAGCAATATACTGCTTGACTCTTCGGTGAAGGTATGTTCTCGAAATTTTAACAAAAGCCCGTACCGAGCTACTGAGCGTCTCTCCTGCAGAGTCTTCCACTGGAGTTTATCTATCATCTCCGTAACGCTTTCGCGATTACTAAATGATCCTGTAACGAAGCGCGCTGCTCTTCGTTGGATCTTCTCTATCTCTTCTATCAACCCAATCTGGTTCGGATCCCACACTGCTGAGCAGTATTCAAGCAGTGGGCCAACAAGCGTACTGTAACTACTTCCTTCGTTTTCGGATTGCAGTGTACGTGTTGCCACTTTGGTATGGAATTTGATATACCCCAGTCTTTGCGTAAATCGAAGGTGTCCTTATCAGTTCCCAATAATCCCCGTCTTTTGTTAGATGGCCAAAAGACAGTTTCTACTTGGTGCTTTTTCAGTAAGCCGCTCATTTTTCCCGATACGCGCTGGTGTACGGTAAAAAAAGTTGTCGCTTCCTCTTTCTCCATGACTTCGTCAATCCATAGGTTGTACTGTAGCGGAGGGGTGCGGAGCGCGCCTAATCTGCCATTCCGAGTACGGAACACAGTTCTGAGATGTTGCAGTTCCTGGGGATGACTCGATGCATGTGAAGTGGTGTGTGTCTTGTGTACTAGAGTTTTTGGTACCCTACTCCTCTGCAAAGGGCGGCGACAGCTGTTTGCTTGCAAGTACAGGACAGTGTGAGGTTTCTTACGGTACGCGCCGCGGCCAGGTTGTTGTTATGCCATGCTTGGCCATGATGTCCAGGGATAGTAGTCTTCCTTCTGTCTCGATCTCCATAGTGATTTTGAATGAATGGAGTTCAGACGTGCGAAAAAGTCGTGGAGTTTGTTCTTTCCATGCTGCCAGACGACGAACGAGTCGTCCCTCTAACAGAAAAAGCAAATGGGTTTAAAAAAAATGGTTCAAATGGCCCTGAGCACTACGGGACTTAACATCTATGGTCATCAGTCCCCTAGAACTTAGAACTACTTAAACCTAACTAACCTAAGGACATCACACACATCCATGCCCGAAGCACGATTCGAACCTGTGACCGTTGCGGTCGGGCGGCTCCGGACTGAGCGCCTAGAACCGCTAGATTACCGCGGCCGGCAGGTGGTTTTCCATTTAGATGACTCTAGGGCTTCTTCCTCGAAGTATTTCGTACACAAATCGCGATAACAGTCTAGAGTGGGCTGCCCATTCCGATCCCCTCCATTTCTTCATACTGTTATCCATTAAACAGAAAGTATGTGGAGTTCAGGATATGCCTGCAATGGTCGGTTGTCTGCCCATAAATTCTCTGACTAATGAATTCAAGAGACTTGAGTGAAGCCATCCAGATGAAAAGCGAAACGACGCCAAAACTCACCAGAATATCTGAATCCTTGAAACCGAAGTTGTTGAGGCGCTTCACAAATGTCACAGAACTGCGCAGATGAAGTGAGCATTTCCCCATGTAACGGTTGCGTAGGCCTTTTATGTATTTTGCCAGCAAATTTGTAGGAGCTCTTATGTTGCTGACAACGGGACGTAACGGTACCCAACTATTGTGAAATTCAGGGAATCCATACAGCCTTGGTAGTACAAGTCCTAGTGATAACAATTTCTTGATGACTCCCTCTGGTAAATTCGAGTCCTTGGGAAGGACCTGATCTTCATCTCCTTCGAGGGGCAACATTGGTCTTCCTATAGGAGTCGTCATCTAGCAGGCTCTGTATCTTCTGAGTTTTGTCCTTGTGGGTGAGAACAAAGGTGTCGTCGCCTCTGTCAGCAGGTAATACAGCAATCTCATGGCACTCTCTCAGGTGTTGAGTGGCGCCCTCTTTCTGCTGGTAATGTCTGACTTGTTACGCTTAATTCTTGTCAAAGCACGACAGGTTTTACGAAGTACTTCTTCGGCTGCTTCAGGTGGTAGTTGTGGAGTGACCTGTTCAACGGTACTGAGGATGTCTGTGACCGGTGTGAACTTGGGTGGGGGGGGTAACAAAGTTAATCCCCCTCTCCAGAATTGAAATCGCATCGCCTATCAGCTGCATGTCAGTCAGATTGATGACAGCCTTGCAGGAGACTTCCAGTGATGGATAGTCAATGAGGAGCAAAATTGTGATTAACTTTCTGTAGCGTTCCTGTGTGCAGACTCGGCTGCCGCCCAGGTAATACCATCAATCCAGCCCCAGGCCCAAGAATTAAAATGATAGGCCAGTTATAAACGTAGTTTAAATAGTTCCAGAGGATTGTTCTCCGGCTCTGGTGGGTAACGTGTACCAATGCAAGGCTGGCCACTACATGATTCTCTTGGGCGCCTATCAATCGATGTGATGCGTCATCTTTGCGGAGTTCAGGATAACATGCTTGGCACGGCATCTTTTCAGAAATCTTTTAAGCAAACTGTATTTTCGGTGTCCCAGCTTGTCGAAATTCTTCATGCTGCGGAACACCTCCTTCTCATAAAGGTATGTGATGTGATTTTTCAGTTTCCCTCAGCGTATTTGATGATTGAACAGTCCAAGGTGTACCGCTGGGTTGTGGTACCCAACAGACACAATATTTCGGCGATCAGATATCTCTCCATCGTCTGGTGCCCTGACGAACTGACCTGAGGCCGCACGGTCGACTTATATCCCCTCTCCCCCCGAACCATTTTGTGTGCAGTCTGTGCCTGAGGACACGTGATGTCGGCCAAGGAAATGACATGGACAGCATCTGCCATTGGCGATACCCGGCAGAATGCCCCAGTTGCGGTACTGGGGGTCTAGTTTACCCATCCGCCAGAACGTAGTGTTTGCTGGGAGTCTTCTTAATTAAACCCAGTACTGGTTCCCTAGCCTTGCTGAGATATATCTGCAGTTCCTGTTGATGGTACGTATTTGAATGGACTCTCTAATGATGCTGTCCCAATACCTCAAAGTTTGTGCTAAACTCTTGGTATATTCCTATTCCACTGCATGAAGCTTGGACGAACAGTGCTCTGCGACCGTGGACTTCAGGTTTATTAGTCTCGGCATTAATCTTCGATGGAGAGCACTGTTTTTCCAATATATGTCTTACCATACTGATATTGAATCCTATATACTCCGACCTTGCGTACTCTCTGGTCACCTGGGACGCTCCCCAATAATGCCCTGTGTTATTGGGTGGGCGAAAGACACTTCTCACTCAAAGCTTTTCATTATGCTGTAGCCCACCCCCAGGAGGGATGTGATGGTCTAGCGACTCACGTGAGCGTGCGTTAGTACAGCTGCGTCCATTACAGGCTTGCATAAGCACGTAAGGTCCCAGGCTGCTGGGGTCCACATGTGGTGTCGGCCACCCAGCCAGGTGACTAGACAGATAACATGTGAACGTAGAGCAGCTCACTAATCAGAGTGTGATGCTTTTGCAATCTTTGTTGGAGTTTGGATTAATGTGTCATGGTATAACGGTTCGGTAAAGTATTTGCAGTACAAGTTCTTGGAATAAAAAGACGGAAAAGGAGATCATTTGCCGTCAAAGACAACAGTTCCCACATCTGCTCTGTTCTAGAATACACATCCACTGGTTTGGTGACATTATCAAGTAGGCATGAAAATATTTATCTAACGAATTTAAAGACAGTCTACTAGGGTCGTAACATGTGAATAAACCTACATGAACGTGTAATAGATATGCTCTGAAAATACAAAGTAGGAAGTCTGAAAGGAAGGGAAACGTCTGTCGCCCCATGAAACCGTTATCAAAAGACGTAATTGTATACGGAGAAGACCTTTCGTTAAAAACTTCTAGTGACACAGGTATGAATACACCGAGTGGGTGCACTTTAAGAAGATTTTAAGCTGTCGAAATATTGCGAGCAAAGTGGAGTCATTTTTACAGAAATCCGATAACATACTATCAGTCAACCATGCTGAGGAAATTTTAGAAATCATTCCCTCGTCGTTAGCACAGGAGTGATATAGAAAGAAATGGTTGTGAAACCAGATATGGAGAAGTGCAGAAGACTTTACACTTAAAGAGCAGCATGGAATAATACGAAAATTTCACATGTTTACTGGTATTTCATCTCAGCTAATCTGTGTTTACATAATTTGTTGGTGATATACCTTTCGAATCTCTGGAAGTCTCGGCAATTATACCTCATCCCAACTAATTTTTTTTTTACGTATTTGATACTGATTTTAGCTTTAACCAATGGCTCCGGTGACCTGCCATTTCGTCATTTGTTACAGTTCGTTGTTGGTTGTACCTGCGAAACCGACTGTTATCAATACACATCTCACTGCCTGATGAGATGCAAGCAGGCTCAATAACGGAAATAAACATATGCAGTGCAGCAGTGTTTGAAGTCCAAACTTAACAGTATGCTGCTGATTTTGTACTGATGCCAGAAACGAGAACAGAATTCGACACTAGCTCACACTGATCCCTCTCGCAGTTACTGTCAAGCAAGACAAATGTGTGCAAGACCGACTCGAAAACGATACCACTGTGGAACTGAATGCCTCAGATTGTGTGTAAACTGCTTGCAAGTATACCAGTCATGACAGTGAAATTGCATAGTAATTCACATCTCACATTCACTTCTTCATTGGCAGCCACTCATACGTTCATGAAGAAAGAGAGAAACTTAAATTTTTAATGTTGAGTCGAAATCGACGAATTTTTCGGCGAAGTACATTGTTTAAAAAAATTGGAAAAGCGGATGATTTCTTCAAATGAAGGAACTTCATAAATTGTGCAAGTCAATAACACGTTGGTCCACCTCTGGCGCTTATACAAACAGTTTTTCGGCTTAAAGTTGACTATAGAGTTGATGGATGGTCTCCTGAGGGATATCGTGCCAAATTATGCCAAATTGTCGCGTTAGACCAACAAGATTGCGAGATGGTTGGAGGGCCCCGCCCATAATGCTCCAGTGTCCTCAATGGGGAGCATCCAGCGAGGTTGCTGGCCAAGGTAGGGTTCAGCAAGCTGGAAGACAAGCAGCAGAAACTCTCGCAGTGTGCGGGCGGGCATTTTCTTGGTGAAATGTAAGCCCGGTATGTCAGGGGGGCGGGGGGGGGGGGGGGTGTTTCCAGACACGTATTCGCTGGTCATCAGGGCTCCATTTGAAGCGAGATTCATCACTAAACCAGTTCTACTCCAGTCAGATAGATTCCAGGCCTAAGATGTGTCTGGAGACGCTTCGGAGAGCAGTAGGATACCAACCTGAGTGTCACCCGCCATACGGCCCGACAACCAAGGGTACCACAACAGGCCCCTTTGGTTGCCATCCACGGTATCCTTACAGCACAGCTGTACGTCGATGAATGTTATGAGCCCTGTGTTGTAGCATTTCATGACAAGCCATTCTGTGATTACATTTCAGCAAGGTAATGCCCGCCCGCACACGGGGAGAGTTTCTACTGCTTGTCTTCGTGCTTGCAGAACCCTGCCTTGGCCAGCAACGTCTCTGAATCTGTCCCCAGTTGAGAACGTTTGGAGCATAATGGGCAGGTCCCTCCATGCACCATAGGATTTTGACGATCTAACGCACCAATTGGACAGAATTTGGCAAGAAGGACATCCAACAATTCTATCAATCAATGCCAAGCCGAATAACTGCTTGCATAGGGGCCAATGGTGGATCAGCCCGCTATGGTGTTGCGCAATTTGTGAAACTCCTTCTCTTAAATAAATCACACAGTTTTTACAAAATTGTAAACACCTGTTTTTCTGTATATGTGCATCACGTCTATCGATTTCCGTAGCATTCGGATGATTCCAAAGTGGTTAGTCGTTTCTTTTTCTTTTTTTTGCCTTAGAGTGTTTTGTATTATCGCGTAATAGGGAAAAGAGTGTGGCAGATATGATACGCGATTTGGGATGGAACTCAATAAAGCATAGAAGTTTTTCGTCACGGCGAGATCTATTTACGAAATTTCAGTCACCAACAATATTTTGTTGCGCCCAACCTACAAAGGTGGGAATGATCATCAAAATAAAATAAGATAAATCAGAGCTCTAACAGAAAGGTTTAGGTATTCGTTTTTCCCGCGCGCTCTTCGGGAGTGGAATGGTAGAGAAATAGTATGATTGTGGTTCGATGAACCCTCTGCCAAGCACTTAAATGTGAATTGCAGAGTAATCATGTAGATGTAGATTTAAGGGGAGGTTTACTATCTTTGTCCCGAAAAAAGCATGTTATTTGAGAATTTTTATATCGAGATGTGTTATAGATATCAATGTCAAATTTGAGCAAAATGTTTATTGATATTTCCTCTACAAACTGGAATTTTTTCGACCGGACATGTCGAAGAGCAAAGGCGGAAGTGCCGTCGGAACGAAACAAAATTTCGATGTAGACATCCACGCGCGGTATGTCACAGGTCAGCCACCTCGTCTGAAATCAAAATTGAGTTGATGTGAGCGAAGCATACAAGGTTCTTTAGGAGTTGTACCTTGCTTAAGTTATTTGGACCATAGGAAACAAAATGGCGGCCATTCGAAGAAATAGGGTTTTTTCATCGATTTTTCGACTTCGTCGGCCAAGTAAAAATAATAATAGCTGATGGATCGGAATAAAAGTGGTACAGCTCCTAGACAATTTAGTTAACTTCGTCGGAAACACAGAATCATGCCAATCGGTAGGGCAGATTTGAAGTTACCACAACGCGCGATAAAAAAGTTATTTCGAGGAAAACATGTTTGAAGTTTTGATGACATATAAATGAAATATTATGCAACTGCAACTGCTATTCCGGGTCTATAAAGTAGTCCTTCCTCTTCCTCATAAGAAGGCGTTCGGCTCGATCTGGGCCATCCTGCGCTGCTCCAGAGCCGCTCGTACGGCGGGCGACAACTGGTTTCCGGCCGCTTGAATCCGGTGGCCGTCCTAATGCTTGGCGAACTGCGTCGAATAGAGTCCCAGGGTGACGTCCATCGTTGTCATGGTCTTCAGAATTGCTGAATACCCTTCGTTGAAGCTGCTCGCTGCCAGGAAAGTCGCAATCTCCACAGTCTCCGCACCAGAACGCAAATGCTTGGGGGCTAACTTTCAAACACACGCATTCAAACTTTCATTTGAATTTCGTGTGTTTCCTCCCATGCACCGGTACAATAACTCGTCCTCCGAAAGAAAAAACCTGGTGCGTGAAAGAGGGCGATTTCAGCCAGGTGCATTTTTTTTTCAACCGCGAATAGCAAAACATTTCCGTCCCCTATTCGGTAACACCGTTTCAGGGGTGGATTCTAAACACTTTTATGGGTCCAAAAATGCAATTTTAAAAAAGTCGATTTTTTGAACCAAAAGATAGTAAACCTACCCTTAAGTAATTCTCCATAACAAGATGGATAAAACAATAGATCGTACTCATTTGTCATCCGCACTTTTTCTCTTTCAGTGAAAGTGACAAAGTGATTGCTGAATTATTGATTTTCTCTTTTTTAGATTGAAGATGTCGCAGAGCGGTTTTCAGGTATGCAATAGCATTAGTGTATCTCATTTACGGAATTCCCTATTAACTTTATGTGGGAACATAGGTATTTAGTCATAACGAGAGGTCCATTTGATAGGTTTCACTTTTTTCTCTTCTCCTGCTACATAATCATATTTCAATATTTCAGTGCTACTATTAAAATTAACATTACATTATTTTATCCTTGACAATAGGGCCTATACTATGTCCTTAGTGTTACGTGTTGTTTTGTGTAACACCTAACAAGATAATAGTTCATATTTCCATCAGAGTACGTTACCGTTTTCATATTTTCGCTGTGTCGCGTCCTTTAGCACGATATTTTTATAACCATGTATAGCGACAAACAAAAATTGTGTTTAGCTTTCTGTTCAATGGCTACTTTTTAAGTACTCGGGGAATTATGACGTCACAGTCCTCATGTATGTCATTGGTCAGAACCGACTAGTTGTATCGCAAATATGACTTTCCTGATGAAGAGGAAGAATTGCAACTAGAAGACAACTTTGTAAGAAACTGTTATTCACTAGAATGTGTTGCCGTTTTTCAGACAACAGATTAAGACAGATAAAAATTAAATCCTAAATGCAAACAACTGAGTTATTCGAGACCCTGTCACCATGAAATCATCGCTGCCTGTCTAGAGAACATCGTCACTGCGATCGGAAAGCAGTCAGGGAGGCATTCCTTCCTTGATAAAATAGGTGCTTCGTCAGTCACAAAGAACTCCTGTGCGTTCAGGAGCCAGTTGTTGTCTTCAGTCGGCTGGTGTGGCCGAGCGGTTCTAGGCGCTACAGTCTGGAACCGTGCGACCGCTACGGTCGCAGGTTCGAATCCTGCCTTGGGCATGGATGTGTAGTTCTCAGTTCTAGGGGACTGATGATCTCAGAAGTTAAGTCCCATAGTGCTCAGAGCCATCTGAACAATTTTTGTTGTCTTCAACCTTCTGAGTTATCACTAAACATGACTAAACGTACACTCTGAAAACAGAAAGAAAACATGTCTCTTATGGTTCCCTGGGTCTCAGACGAACAATGAATGTTGGGACATACGTCATAGCTGACGAGATGATCAAAACGTTCGAAAGGAAGACAGTTCATTTTAATTTAGCGTTGTAACAGGCAAAACGAGCTTAACAACAATGCGGCACACGATACACAGGGTGTTTATAAATGAATATCGGGTTTTAACACTTTATAATATTTATTATATTAAACTTAAAGTTATAATTGATATGTCAAATGAAAGAGCAACTCAAACAGTTTTACCAAGAACCTTATAATTGTTCAATGTGAGCACCATTTGTCACATGCCAAGTCTATTGCCGAGTTCTTCCCAAACGTTGATAAGTGTGTCTTCAGTGATTGTAGCAACAGCTGCCATGCGATTTTTTCCCTTTGGGGCTTCATCACGGATCGTGTGTACGTGCCTCCGCTACCGCAGACCCCCCTGAATTAATAAACCGGATTGAAGCAGCTGTTGCTACAATCACTGAAGACTCACTTTATCAACGTTTGGGAAGAACTCGGCTATAGACTTGATGTGTGCCGTGTGACAAATGATGCTCACATTGAACATTTATGAGGTTCTTGGTAAAACTGTTTGATTTGCTCTTTCATTTGACATGGAGTATGAGATAAAATTTGAAATTTTCCCGGCGAATCAATTGTTCAAATAGATTTCGGGCTTGCAGCCGGTCGTCGTAAACTTCTTCGCACGATATTTCGGCTGGACAACTGCCAGCCATCTTCAGGTGAGCTGAAGATGGCTGGCAGTTGTCCAGCCGAAATATCGTGCGAAGAAGTTTACAACGACCGGCTGCAAGCCCGAAATATATTAGAACCATGGAGTATGAGACTTCATCATCATCATAATTTGTAACTGTAAGTTTAATGTTATAAGTATTATAAAGCG
This sequence comes from Schistocerca gregaria, assembly GCF_023897955.1. Lineage (NCBI taxonomy): Eukaryota > Metazoa > Arthropoda > Insecta > Orthoptera > Acrididae > Schistocerca > Schistocerca gregaria. Next base: position 568,806,168 of record NC_064923.1, read on the forward strand.
TTAAAACCCCGATATTCATTTATAAAAGCCATGTGTATGGGAAGGAAACACTGGCGTCAAGTCGTAAAAATATTTCAGTGTTTGAGGGAAAATGAGGAGAATGTTAGAGGAATCGTGAATCCTGTGGTTGAGAAAAAACAAAAATAAAAGGGAAAACAGTCTGACTGAATTGAGTCTTCAAGAAGGGCTTGTGGAGAGATGTTCAGAAAACAGACCGACGGACGTGAATCTTCAAGAAGGGCTTGTGCAGAGACGTTCAGATTTTCTGAAAGTTTATCTGTCTACGATGAAGAGAATGTGTGCCCAGGACGGACACTATCTTCGACATCACTTCATATTTTAGTTGTGGTGTGCGACAATTACTGCACTGGAAGTGGGTGAAACTACTCCCTACAATGCTGATTTATATCTGTTCCCTTCCCCTTTTTTTGTTAGGAGCAGACGAGACTAAAATGGTAAATTTTCTGAACGATAAAGCAGAAACGTTCCTTAGCAAATTCAGCGACTTGTTTCTAAAGCCGCCCAAGTGACCCAAATATGATGTGGTGTATATGGTAGCTTGTGCAATGTTAGTTCGTGAAACATAACATACAAAATCTCCTTTGTTTAAAACATTTGCGCTTCATATGTACATGAAATCTCTTACCAACATTGTAAATGGTCACAGAGCCTCTAAGTGTGAACACTTGAATATACTAGCGCAGGCTATTGGAGGTACCTGTATGCATTGCCAGTAATGTTGTCCTTGGTCAGTTACAAGTCTACACAACTGAAAACGAAACAGAAACAAACATAATTTCCCTCAAGCGCTACGAAAGCCATCATCTCTCTGGAACCCGGTATTTTTCTTACTACTCCAGGTGTTTAGAAGACGCATTTTAATACAGAAAAATTGAGAATGAACGTAGTGTTAACATCCCATGAAATGATGACAATTCGAATGAGATGTCTGCAATATTCATTCCAATTTACATGTTACGAAATCGTTGTCACTGAGAGGTATTATATCCTTCATTCCATCAGAAGATCGCCGTGTTTAGCGACATGAACACTTACAGGATGCTGACAGAATCTTGTGTAATTATCGCTGGTGGGTGTAATTGTTTAACAGTTCCAGAATGTAATGTGGCGAAAATAAGGCACATCTAAATAATTCACAAGTAGAGTCTGCAAAGAGATATAATGTGAAGTCTGGCATCATTCGCTGAAACATACCTCCAGTGGGCAAAACGAACCTGCCTTCAAGATTTTATCAGTTTTGGGACAATTAATATACGGGAAATGACCTTGAATTGCACTCAGTCAAACACTATACATCGTTATCGGTCTCTGAACGGCGCGTTGTTTGGTAGTAAAATAAGCACTTGATATAAATGGGAATGTCAGGATAGAGTGACTAACTGGTGATACCCATTTAGTCAGAAGAGGATTTTATCGCTTCAGCTTTGAATGTGACACAATGTTGTATTACTGTATTTCGTTATTGGTCAGTTACGGAAAATAATCGTGAAAGATGTTGTAATCTTTCGTCATAGTACCTTCAGAATCGGTATATGTGAATTGGACGGTTTATTACGATACAAACAATCACTCTGTGTTTGTGTGAGAACGATGCTGACAGTTCATTGTGACCCAGCTGGTTCTAACGTCCCCTCTGGCCTCGAGGTGTTTGAGTCTTCCATATTCTTCCCTTCGACTGCGTGTACCTACCGTCTTCGACTGCTTTCAGAGCAGCTCAACAGGCGCATTTGTGTAGCCATACGTTGCTTTGTGTCTCGAGTGCTCTTCATGTAGGCTGGCAATTCGACCCTTAGTGAAAGTGTTCGTAAATGAAGTCCCATGCGAACCTTCCTCTGAGATGTGTCCCCCTTCAATAGCGTCACAGAGGATGAGCAAGAGCAATATATGCGCACTACAAGCCGTGTTTCGGTAGCCATACGAACTTTATGAATGTCCTTTGCTAACATACAACAAACGTGTGCATGGCGATGAAGTTGTACTCTGATGAGAAATGTACCCGCCTCATTTAATACAATTCTAACGATTTCTTTAATGTGTATACGATTAAGCAAAAGCAAATCACCCGCGGAAATGACAGTCTGGTTACCATTATTAACAAAAAAAAATTACCGTCAGATCTCATGTCTATATTATCAACGCTTAGACACCACTAAAATTCAGAAAACTGTTGCAAATATAAATCGTTGGGATCCATATATATATATAAGCGGCAGTGCAGTGCCGTACAAGACCTGATATAAAAATGATTTGCAAACTGAAAATTGGACAAGAAAATATTAACAGTATGTGATTCGAAGTAATACCTCAAAAGTAGACACTCAGCACATACTTTCATGCAGTAATAAGAGAAAGGCAGCGACTCATTTATAACAGACTGGTGTAGGATGCATAGACACTTGTAACAGAAAACAGTGCTCGCAAACTCTCGAGGTCTGACTCATTTTATGGTAGAATGTAGACGTATCCATGCACACAATATCACAGGCACTCAAACGCTCGCTACGGCGGCCACGGCGAGACTGATTATTCATTATCAATAACTGAGAACAGTTGCCTGGGCTGATGAGTTGAGAAGGACCAGATAAAGCGGAATTGGGAGCAGTTGTTGAGGTGATGGAGGAATTCAGATTATGAAAATGTCATCACTGAACACTAACCAGACAAGGGATTCCAGGTGATGACAGGATTGAAAGGATTCCTGCAGATAGGTACACATAGCAGTACCCCTCTCCCCTTCTCTCTCTCCTCCCCGGCTCCCTCTCCATCTCCTCTTTACTCCCTTCCCTATCTCTCTTTCTACATCTCTTATATGCTCTACCCGATCAGAACCCCTTTCGTCTTGTTGTACAGCTGCTGAGTCATCTGTCTTTCCCGTTCCTGCCTCACGTGACCCGCTATCCTTTCCACGCCTCGTGCATCCCCTTCTACCCTGTTCCACATCCATCAGCCCAGGCAGATACTCTCAAAAATCGGTAACCAATAATCAGGGTCGCTGCGGTAGCGTGTGTCTGAGTGTCTACGTGAATGTTGGTACTTTCTACTAGAAAAAGAGCCAGAGATCGAAAGCTTGTGAACACTGCACTGTTTCCCATTAAGAGTGTCTCCGTGCTTCACATCAGTCAGTAGCATGGAGAAGGGGTTACGAGTGTAATTTTTACATCAAATTGATATACAATTTAATTACATCGATCAATTAATTTCCACCCCCTCCCTTACCACGACTACGCCCACCCTCACCCCTGGATGACGTCATATGTTCTTCTCAGCCTGCACGTGAGCCCCAGTCCCCTCCGCCCCCATCCCACCCCACCCTCCCCTAGCCTATTCTATTGCTGAGAATTTCGAATTTTGGCGGGAATTTCGAATTTTGGTGGGAATTTCATTGGTCCAGGGCTGTGCTGACATCCCGTTCCACCCCACGCCCGGGAAATGGCTGGAAATTAAAAGTGGCGGTGCCCTTTCTGGGATTCGAACCCAACTGCACTCCCCTAACACAATTATATCACCACAGGCGCTTGATATTGCCAGTAGGCAATAGGAACGCAGCATCCGATCCCAACATTGATATAAGACGGGCACAGAAGCTCTGCAGCCTCATTCGCATTCAGTCAGTCAGTCAGCATGAAGCACCAGTCGAGATCATCCAGCGTCGCCCAGCCGCAGCAGCAAGAGAATAGGAAGAAGCTGTGGAAGAGCAAGTACCCCCTGCTTAATGTCTGTGTTTACTGCCGCGTGAGGAAGATGAGTCTTTGTGCTTATATCATTGCTTGTAACCGTTTTCTTATCATTGCTCATCAGCGGATGCGACGTTCTTCAGCCTGTCGGGGTCTGCAGCAGCGGCGTGTCCCAACCCGTCAGGACCCATAGCAGTAGCAGCATCCTGGGATCATGTTGCTCACCTGGTCACCGGGAGCAGGACAATCAGCTTTTATTGTCTGTTGAAGACACCCAGCCACCCACTGACTCACTGAAGTGCACCGGTGGTCCTAATTAGCATGACACAGGTCGGTACTGGACTCCGTCATACACCCCATCGCAGAATATTCTACTGATACAGCATGGACAAAGTGTGGATGTAGTGGATGGGAAGTTACCAGTTAAACCCTGTGCACTACTGCACTTCTCTTCGGTGTATAATTTAACCGCTATTGGTTCGAAACGTTTACACATTGGTATAAAAGCAATCACTGACAGAGAGTGGCGTATTGTGATAGAGGTCGAGAATGCAGGTAAAAGTGTTAAAGTGCGGTATACGTAGGTGGAATGGGATGAACTGTGTCTTGCAAAAGCGTACATCAAGCGTTAAAAACTTTTTCGATCTACAGATAGTCCTATCCATTGTTTTGGAAAGACTGAACAGATGGCTGCCTTGGGTTACAGTTGTGTACAGAGACATTGCAGAATATGTAAGTATGAACAGTGTGCTTGTATTGGGTCAGTATGATGCCGTCGAAAACTAATGTACTGAAACGTCCCCCTAGAAAAATTATACATGACTGTGCTTAAACTGACACACAATATTTTTTAGCGCAACGCAATCTGACCTTCAATAATCCCTACAAAAGAATCGACCTGACTAACATTAACCTATACCTTTCACAAATCACTTACCTCACAAAAATCTTCATTACTCGAACTACTGCAATACAGCGAGAGCCACTAATGCCAGCTAAATAAACGATTCAAACTACTGAAGGCACTAACTACTGATAGGCATAGTTAGCAAATGAAAGATTTTGATAGAGAACAAACAATGTATTTACCTTAATAGTGTTCAAAACTCATAATATATATAGCAGTTCATGACATCCAGTCTTACAAATGCACTGTCTCTGATGGACACACGTCCAGATCATCCGCTCTCAAAACTCCGCCATTTCTCTCCCCACATCCACAACTGCTGGCGGCTCACATCCAACTGCGCAACGCTACGCGCTGTTAACAGCCAACAGCACAACACTACAATAGCGAATATTACAACAATGCCACCCAGCCACAGACTGCACACTGCACAGCCAGTGATTTTCGTACAGTGCGCTACGTGGCGTTACCAATATAAAAACTTAAACAGCCTACTTACAGTACTGCCAAAAAGTTTGAGAGAATACATGCTGAATTCTGCTCTTACAAGAAGGCTTTATTTTCTGTGTTCTTTGCTGGCGTTAAGGTAAAGAAAAAACCATTTGATGTAGTGCCTCCTGTGTATGGTTTCTGAATAAAATGTATGTAACGATGTATGTGTTTTTTGTTTCTTACATCTTATCATATTGAAAGTACTAAAGTTATTGCCACCAGTATTTTCACTGTAAACATGCAACAGCAGAAAATTATGTCATTTAACTAAATTCTCCACAAAAGCCCTTTGCACGCCAATACCTGACATAGTCGGTATCATGGAAGCGCGTAGTGTTTATCATATTCCATAAAAACCCATTGCACGCCAGTAGCTGACGTAGTAGGTACCATGGCAGGGTGGGTGAATTATCAAGACTTTGTTGTAAGTGACTGGAGCTGTGACGGTGTGCAAGAAGACCAGAAGTAGAAGAATGGCATGCTCCTTACCGACAATATAAGTGCAACAATTGTAGGTCCATCCAACTGCTCCAAGACAAATGTTCTCATGACACTGTTAACATATCCGGATGGAGTCCGATTTGAACTTGTTTTCAGCCCAAGTATCGGCTATTGCAGGGGATATTGCACGGTGTAAAAGGCATTACTTACACGACATTCAGTGAAAGCAGTGATATCCCCCCACCTGTCTTCATATTTGACTGTGTTGCTGTGGAATACCAAGACCAAATTAGACGATATTTCTGTTCCGGTCGCCAATGGCTGTTGATGTATTTTGTCTGACTGAGACACATTCCAGAATCCCGAAACAGCTGGTGAGGGATGATGCAAATCTCATTAAAGCCTTCGAACAAGACAATGTGAATTTAAAACATATTTACCAAGAAAATGTAGGAACTGACGTGTCGTTCAATGATTTTGTAAAGATATATGCCTATTGCTGGAATCATTCCCAATACGGGTTTCTCGTTATTGATGAAGCAAGAAAACTGAATGATGGTATGTAATGGCGAGACTTCCAGGAGTTTCTGTCTATATAGATCGGTAAGAGAGGAGAGTACATCAATGTACGCTGCAACATGGACAAATTCGAACGCATCTATAGCTCTAAACCCGAGAGAATGGGCGTACACAGACAGAAGATTCGCTTGTACATGGATGCGAAAATTCACGCCATCGCGCATAAAGTTAGATGTATGCACAGGGAGGTAGAGACTTACGACCAGACTCTTCTGAGAATGATCAATGAATTGAATGAGTTAGTTAATGAAATCGGTAAGAAAGTATCCGACTTAACTGAAAAAGTCGAGGCTATTGAGAGGGAAAAAGCTAGGTGCAGAGGCCGTTGTTGTTGAAAAGAGGGACCAGGCACATAATAAGAGGAGGAAGAGCGGATGCATAAAGGCTCACGCTGCAGAAACGTCTGATTAGTATACACCGAGATTTCAACGAAGCAGAAAGTCATTCAAGCGCGGAAAGCTGTTAGAGAGAAATTACGGTTGATAATGTTAGGGCATATGGATCGACAGCAAAGACTCAGAGAGACCTTTAAGCACGTTACTGAATCTCTCAGGCAGCTCTAAGCAAAAACAAAACCACACGATAACGATGGTGTTGCCACTGACGAATTCATTAACCGACACATCCCTGGCCTGATAGATAGGACTTTTGGTGACTGCATGGGAAGACCGTACATGCTGCGTACACATCCTATAAATGTGCTTTGTAGATTGGTGAAAGGTGGTTTGAGAGAACACCTGGCCTAATGAACCTAATTTTCATAAGACAAACGAAAAAAAACCATAAATTATTCAGCTAATGATGGGGAAATGTACCTTTAAATACTTTATTTGATTGATGTGCATAAGATCGCAAAAAGCGTGAAGAAAAAGAAATACACTCCTGGAAATTGAAATAAGAACACCGTGAATTCATTGTCCCAGGAAGGGGAAACTTTATTGACACATTCCTGGGGTCAGATACATCACATGATCACACTGACAGAACCGCAGGCACATAGACACAGGCAACAGAGCATGCACAATGTCGTCACTAGTACAGTGTATATCCACCTTTCGCAGCAATGCAGGCTGCTATTCTCCCATTGAGACGATCGTAGAGATGCTGGATGTAGTCCTGTGGAACGGCTTGCCATGCCATTTCCACCTGGCGCTTCAGTTGGACCAGCGTTCGTGCTGGACGTGCAGACCGCGTGAGACGACGCTTCATCCAGTTCCAAACATGCTCAATGGGGGACAGATCCGGAGATCTTGCTGGCCAGGGTAGTTGACTTACACCTTCTGGAGCACGTTGCGTGGCACGGGATAAATGCGGACGTGCATTGTCCTGTTGGAAAAGCAAGTTCCCTTGCCGGTCTAGGAATGGTAGAACGATGGGTTCGATGACGGTTTGGATGTACCGTGCACTGTTCAGTGTCCTCTCGACGATCACCAGAGGTGTACGGTCAGTGTAGGAGATCGCTCCCCACACCATGATGCCGGGTGTTGGCCCTGTGTGCCTCGGTCGTATGCAGCCCTGATTGTGGCGCTCACCTGCACGGCGCCAAACACGCATACGACCATCATTGGCACCAAGGCAGAAGCGACTCTCATCGCTGAAGACGACACGTCTCCATTTGTCCCTCCATTCACGCCTGTCGCGACACCACTGGAGGCGGGCTGCACGATGTTGGGGCGTGAGCGGAAGACGGCCTAACGGTGTGCGGGACCGTAGCCCAGCTTCATGGAGACGGTTGCGATTGGTCCTCGCCGATACCCCAGGAGCAACAGTGTCCCTAATTTCCTGGGAATTGGCGGTGCGGTCCCCTACGGCACTGCGTAGGATCCTACGGTCTTGGCGTGCATCCGTGCGTCGCTGCGGTCCGGTTCCAGGTCGACGGGCACGTGCACCTTCCGCCGACCACTGGCGACAACATCGATGTACTGTGGAGACCTCACGCCCCACGTGTTGAGCAATTCGGCGGTACGTCCACCCGGCCTCCCGCATGCCCACTATACGCCCTCGCTCAAAGTCCGTCAACCGCACATACGGTTCACGTCCACGCTGTCGCGGCATGCTACCAGTGTTAAAGACTGCAATGGAGATCCGTATGCCACGGCAAACTGGCTGACACTGACGGCGGCGGTGCACAAATGCTGCGCAGCTAGCGCCATTCGACGGCCAACACCGCGGTTCCTGGTGTGTCCGCTGTGCCGTGCGTGTGATCATTGCTTGTACAGCCCTCTCGCAGTGTCCGGAACAAGTATGGTGGGTCTAACACACCGGCGTCAGTGTGTTCTTTTTTCCATTTCCAGGAGTGTATAAAACCATTGTAAAACCGATACTTGGTGGTGAAAACAACAACAACAGCAACAACAACAGTAGCAGCGCCAATGGTATTGACATTGAGCATATATCTGTGAACAGTCGGATCCCGCAGTATATATATTATGACTGTCCCAACGAGCTGATAGATCGACTACGCTGCTCATGGCATCAGCTGCTGCAGGTACTACAGCTCATTCGAATGAGGTTGTTTCAGTAATATCTGAGCTTAGAGAGAGAGGTATCATCGAATAAACATGCAGACAGTAGTTCGAGAACTGCACAAATCAGCACGCAAAACATACTCTCGTAGGCATGTTATGATTAAAAGTTTGGATGACTTACTCAGCCTAATCTTGCAGATAGGAGGGAATATTCAAACGAGAGCAATGGGTTCAAATATATGTTAATGGTTATTGATACATACTCTAAATTCGCCAGGGCGTTATCTGCTAAAACAAAAACGGAAAGAAGTGTCGCGGATGTGTTTGAGCATTTGCTGCAGACAGGAACGAATCGATGCCCGGACAACCTCCAAACCGATCACGGCGGATAGTTTTACAATAGGTATTTCAAGGCGTGATGCAGTGGTATGGAATACAATACTACTTAACATACACCCACGTGAAGGCGAGTATCGTGAAAGGTCTGAACAGAACAATAAAAGGTCAAATGTGGATGTGTTTTAATCTTCGCGGTTCATACAAATGGACAGATATCCTCCCAGAAATAATTAATCAGTATAATCGAACCAAACATAGCACAATAAAAACGAGACCAGGCGATGTTCGTGATAATAGACTCATGGATACGGTGCAGTATCGCAATAAAATGCTGGATCCACGCAAACAGAAATTTAATGTAGGTGATTTGGTACGTATCTCAAAACACAAGATAGCATCTGGGAAACCACACCTGGTCATTTTCCGAAGTACAAAGAACAAATCCTAGAACTTACATCTTGAAGGATAGTAAAGGCGAAGAAATTGCAGGTTTCTTCTACACCGAGGAAATGCAGAAGAGCTCTGAACCAGATGTGTTTCTCGTGGAGAGAGTCATAGACGTCGGGGAAAAAGAGCACTAGTTAAATGGCTTGATTTTTCTGCAGCACAAAACAGTTGGATTGATGCTGATGATTTGCTATATAATGGGGTGCGTAGAGCACAACCGGCACAGCAGCATAACATGCTAGCTAGAAGACGCATTTGAGGAGATGGTGGAACTCTAGATAAACTGCCAATTGAATTACATATAACTACTGTGGACCTGGAACAAAACTTCAGAAGCGCTTGGCACGAGGTGATAAAGGGGTTAATCTGCTCGACGAAGCATGCATGGAACACGACATTACATACACTGCAAATAAAGATTTCTCAAGTCGTCACATTACAGATAGGATTTTAGCTGATAAGGCTACAGCGATACGCAGAAGAAAGAATATTGGTATAGGTCAACTCACTGCAGAATTTGTAGTTGATAAAACCATGCGTGGAAAAATTTAACTTGGTTTAGGCGTGATGAATTTTAGGCGAGTTATGAATTCTGCACGTCCCGCACTGAAGAAGACAACGATGAACAAGAAGAAGGGGTGTTCAAAGAACTGTATCCTGACAGCGATGTACGCAGCTAAAAACGCTCTGAAGCAGAAAGGTGCGGGAAGAAGAAGAGGATCGGTTAAAGCACCTCGAGTTCTAGCAATATCCAAGATGTCTGGTGGTTTTCTTCCGTTCCTCATCCCAGCCGTCTCCTCGCTCTCGGCGGTAGGATCCCTCGCTGTTGGTGCATCGGCCATTGCCAGAACAGTCAAGAACGCGCAAAACTCCCAAGCGCAGTTAGAAGAAGCAAGAAGACAACCACGTGATTGAAGCCGTATTGCAGGAAAGGGCTTGGTCTATTCATAAATTCAAAAAAGCCCATTAGCAGTCCTACCTCATCGGCCACTCACAAATACTGATCTTCTTAAGTTTGTTAGAAAAAAATTCAACATCCAAGATTCCGTGGTGTTTGTGTTCGATAAATTATCGAAGACTATTTGGAAAACTGGTGAATGGGGCACCGTAAATTTAGATGCTGCTGGAGGTCCCTGCACCCGCTGGACGTCATGTGTTATGAAAAATGCCCATATCGTGTACTATTTCGACTCATTTGTTGACCTGCGACCGCCATAAGAATAACAATCATATTTCACTCGCAGAAGACGTGGGTTCTACCATTTTCGGCGCTATCGGGACACACCTCTGCGGACATCTATGCCTCATGTTTCTCTTTACGTTTACAGAGAAGAAGAAGCAGAATATATAAGGAGGAGCTTTAAACATTCCTTCATCAACTGAGGATCAGACTGTAAAATAATGATCACCTGTATTGCATGCAAATTACTTCTCGCCAATTGATTTGAGCATTGGTGAATGGAGTACTGCATTGATTGGACTGGGGACGTACAACTGCATACCAGACATCACCGAAACAAACAACAAACCGCATCTGGATATTAATGGTGAAAAAGACATTGTGGAAATAGAACCTGGTGCGTACGATATTGATGATTTAAACAAAGTCTTAAAACAGTCTGGAATAGGTATTGAGCTACTTGCAAACATCAATACACTTAAATCTTAAGCCCACTGGGTTTCGCAAAGGGGCACGTTTTGAAGAAGGGTCTTAGTAAATTTTACAAGTAAAATAAGATTGGGGACATACTGCATGTCAGCTCAATCGGAGTCGAGTGTAACATTGCAATGACCCTATCTCAACCACAATCTGATTCAAACTATTTTTGGATTGAAACTTCCTGGCAGATTAAAATTGTGTGCCGGACCGAGACTCGAACTCGGGACCTTTGCCTTTCACGGGCAAGTGCTGTACCCTCTGAGCTACCCAAGCACGACTCAAGCCCCGTCCTCATAGCTTTACTTCTGCCAGTACAGATTCTTCCCCTCAATTGCAGCTGGGTAGAAGATTGTAGGGAATCCTACCAATGCAGTATACCTCCCAGTTAGAATTCAGACATTGGACTATTTGGAGTTGCGTATTGTGGACCAGAATAATCAACTTGTTGACTTTCGTGGTGAGGAAATCATTGTACGATTACATCTAAGGCAAGATGGGCGCACAATATAAAACTAGTGCACACAATCCACAGCACGTCACTTCGCTGCCGAACGGCAAAGTGATAACACATGCAAATTGCGAGTTTCTTAAATAAATTGGCTTGGAACCTCGCAATGACGTCCTCACTCAATATAACCAGTCCAGTAGAGTATGATGAGTGAATTATACGTCAGGAATATTTCTCAAATAAACCTTACGCTTCAACCACATTCAACAAGAATTATGAAATTAGAATGGTCAGCCAGCACCAAGATGCTCTAACTCTTCCATGCAAGAGTTTCATATTTTTGGAGGGCTCATTCAAGAAAACCGACGGCAGCGATACAATGGGATCCAACTTACACGTAATGCTTTAGCATTCCTGTTTCAGTAGCTGTGCTATGAACTCAGCGGGTCTGCGATCGACCGTACACGCAATGCCGGCATAACATCAACCCTTAAAACATACGTCTCCCATGAATTTTAATGGTTTAGAAAATGCAGGATGGTTCATAGACGATCCCCAGTTACAGAGTACAAGCGATACATGCACACCTCTAAAATGCTCGTGGGCTACTTTGAGGACACGAGGCAGATTATTATGAATGCTAAAAAGGAGCTCATTCCGGTGCAGAGTGCGACGGACAATAACTCATGCATTCAAGGAGGTCAAAAGGAGAATATGATCACAATCAGCAAGATAATATGGAAAATGCCTCACATCAGTGTATCAGACGAGGATCGTTCGAAACTTTTAAAAGTCCTGAATTCCGGTACATTTCTGTCACTGACATTTCGCTAGTGGGAGGTTTTCGAGTACCCAGTGCTGCTGACTGCAAGCACACAAACATGGGCTATTAAAACCTCTTCGCATCTAGAGACGCCTAGATTCATCATAATTGCGTTTCAGATTGATAGAAGAAGGAATGTAGCAAATAATTCCACTGTATTCGACAACTGCAATTTAGCTAACGCCGGAATCAAGATGTATTCAGAATTCTACCCATATGACAATTTGCGCCTCCAGTGGGATGAAAACGTATACAGACTAGCATATGACATGTACGCGAAGTTTTGTGCTTCTTACTCGTACCATGAAAGTGGTAAAGAAGAAGGAGCAGGGTGTCTACTCAGTCGACAGAAATTCAAGAGCCATCACCGATCGTCGTAACAGATTGCTCGAAACAGAATGAGATAATTAAATCTGGACCTGTAGATGTGAGAACTGAATTTGAATCTTCGACAAATTTCCTAGAATACACTACCGCATATGCTCTAGTTGTGCATGACTGTGTGATCAAGTATTGTCCACTCATCAGTATCGTGCAATGAGCTGTATAAATGAACAGGTGTAAACATCACTGAAGACGTTCAGGGTTTCTATGATGATGAGCGTAGACAGTTCATTTTTAAAGTTATTGCATTCTTATAATACACAGAGGATGCTGGAATAACAGAGACATTCTCATCAAACATTGTATCACTGAGATCTTTCAAGGATGTGAAGTGGACTAAAACACGGAAGAGTGCAAAATAGTTAACACATTTCTACATTGGAATTCACTGGGATGATCCTGGAATACCTTAGAAAGATATGATGACGTCGCTTCGATTATTCGGCCATACGGATACCATCATCTATGTGAAGAGGAAGGAGAAGATCTCATGGACGCGTCGAATCTTCAAGTTTGCTGTTATTCATGACCTGGAATTCCACAGGTGTCCTGCTCTCCATCGACCCAGGAAGAAGAAGAATATGTGTGAAAATAGTGGTACTTTATCTGCTTATGAAAATGTAAACTTTTAAGTTGGATGAGAAATGAATGAATTTTAACCTCACACGCTCCGTGTTTTTTTTTTTTTCAGCCCTGTTCCTGCTTTGACAGTATACAGTTTTAACCAGATACTATGTCTGTGGCTTTCTTCACACACAGGAGATATAATTCAGCGATGTTTGCTGTATGTCTTTGGAAGCGGATAGGATCACGCGCCGCCTGTTCCCAAAAACCTACATGTGCGGCACGACAGGCAAAATCCCATGCAATCATTACGTATATTTTGTTTTCCTCCATCTTAAATGTCGCCTCCCTCATGTTTTAAACTAATATCTTGTGTATCTTGCACAGATTTTATACACATTTGTAAGGGCAGGGACTTGTGAAATAACAACAAAGACGCATGGCAGCGAATAACTTTCTTTTTTACAGTACTCACAGTAGTAATACAGCTTTACATCTACAGATCTAGTTGTTTTTACAATATTCAAAGTAATACTGCTTTAAATTCGCAACTTTTGTTACTGTTTGGATTTTTTTATTTACAGTTCATAGTTTTAAAAATAATGGTACTGATTGATTTTTTTTTTTTTTACTTTACATTCATTGCAATGCTGTTTACAGCTATTGCAGAGGTATAGTTTCTCTTACACTAATACTATTACTAGTGAAGAGTTAATTTATATTTTGAATTGGGTGGCTCTTAACACTATCCACCTCAGGCAGCTGAAATAATTTAATAATACATTGAAGCGAATGGCCCTAAAATGTTCATCCCAAACAGCTGCACTAAAATAAACTGGGTGGAACTCACACTTAAAACTAGTATGAAATGGATAGCTAGTAGGTGAAACTTAAAAACTAATCTATTTGCAAATCCACTCATACAATCACACACACGCACACACACACACACACACACACACACACACACACGCACACATAAAGTGCAAAAGAGAGAAATACAGTAAACTATTTTTTCCTTTATTTACAGTTTTTTAGCTTTTTTTATGGCTTTAGTTCTATTTTTTAATCTTTTTATATAAACTGCAAATTTTTAACTTTCTTAAAATAATTTTTGTAATTTTTTCCAGCATGTACTGCTTATATATTCATGTCTAGATATTATTTTACTTATTCAGAAAAAAATGGAATACATTTACACACAGGCACACAAATTTAAATAGATATCCACACTCAAACACACTCACAAGTATACATGCAGACACACATAAGCAGTCACACTTGCAGGCACACCATACATCACACATACAATATTTAAACTATGATAAAAGAGCCACACTATTAGGTACAATCCCTCACTCAGCCAGTCATTCACTCTGTTTCTCTCACTCACACCACCAGAGTCCGCAAACCCCTCTCAAGTAAATAGTGGTGAATACGGGATGGTTTCGATCCCGAAATCACAAATGGCTCTTTTATCAGCATGAGGTGACAATCCGACTTCACACTGCAGCACAGTGTGCACCTCATGACCTCATGATGGAATACTAGCATGCTGTACTAAACGTGGAGGTTGCAGTGGAGCACCATGAACGCCACTGGACAGGCACTGCAAGTAGTCTTGGACCGTGAGGAGACATGATGTCGCACGTCACACACCCTTAGACCGCCTCTGGGTGGCTCCATATACTGTATGATATGCATACATTTTGGATCTTAGACCCACAAACTTCACAATCGGCAATCCATCCGCCTCATCTTTCATGAACCTTCTTTTTCTGAGGAACATTACTGTGTCGAATTCATTACCATGACATCTAATTAGTTCATATGGATTCAGTTCTCCACGCGACAGATGAAGCTATCTGTATCCATATAAAGTAACTTTGGTTCTACAAAATGAGTTTTAGCAAACTCATAGTGGAAGCGGTACATGTGGAGCTTGGAGATGTCCAGTACACACATACGCAAATAGACTGGTTTTGTAAACTCTACTGAAACCTTCGTCATCTCCACAGAAACAAAGTTCTCATTGAAAATGAAGACCCCTTAAAATTTTGTCTGGCGATGCGTTACCGAAAATATAATTATTCATCAATTTGTAAAAATATTTTTCGAAATCACTAGTCACGCCCACCCTCTTCTTGGTATTTAATTCAATATACTCCTTCAATGTGGGCAACTTAGACACTGCTGGAGATTATAATAATGAATTACATATCCCTGCTCGTGTCCAACAGTGGTCGTCAGTTTAGGGATAGTGCTTCCTTGCGGAACTTGGTGATCTGGACATAACGGAAAGTCGGTTGTCATTTCCTGCAAACTAAGAGGATATTTGAGGTCTGCCTCCACCACATACCCTAAATCTGAATCAGCCACTAGACAAAATATTTTTCCACCTAATCCCTCTAATTTGTTTTCAGCACCTGATGAAACCCACCAATCGGCAGTGGCTGCATCATGGTTTACCTGTATAAGTTATTCGCGTTCAAATATAAAATGTAACCTGAATCGAGGGATGCATCGAACCTCACACTCATATGTGGATCATTTGCCTTGGCATATCTATGGACACACTGGCAAAGTCCTTCATGGATACCGCGCTCAAAAAAAGAAGCATATCAGCATAAGCCAAAAGTTCGATGCTGCGCCTCGTTCTCTTGAGCATTGCGTCCCAGGACAACCCTGGTGCCCTGTAATAAAAGGTGGGGTCCAGAGAGTGCATGGTCATGCATATACTCCAGAACTTTTCGAAAATATCCACAAGCTAGCACAGGTTGGAGTCCATGTATAGTCTTGCTTATTCACCCAAATTTGGAATGTTGAATTCCCACCAGACATTCACATTATGCTCATAATCTCCACTAGTTATGACAACGCCTGTGAGAGTATTGATAAATACAGATATGTCGTGTAACTTGGTTTCATCAAGTTTACTATCCAGATACCCGTAACAGAAAACTCCTTTCCTAGTCACAAGCTGAAACTTTTCCTTATCGGGGTATGCAAATTGGCTGATATGTACATCCTTCCAAGGTAGAGTTTCAGCGAGATTGTCAATTGGTGCCTGCATAAAATGTAGCATGTCAAGGAAGCGGAATGAAATTTTTGGTGTCATTCATTTGGAGAATGAAATATACTTCTCAACACTCTCAGTCAGGCCACTGACCTGATTTCTCTCTCAGCCGAAACCAACCAATTGTTCAACTAGAAAGGGAGCATCACACCCACTTAAAATGTTGAAGGAAACGGGTATGTGCCATGGTAACTGATACTTCAAATTCAATCCGTTGTGAGCTGCACCGCGGCACTTCGCCGCAGAATGACAATGATCTCTATTGGGAGTTTCAGCTTTTCTGTCTAACGGCAGCCCACAAATATGACAGTTAAGTGGATCATTGTATAATTGTTTATCCTCCCCCGATTCAGTTATGGAGATATTGGTGCTGTAAAGCCTGTCAACATCCCATGAGAGTTTTTCAAGCTCAGTGAATAGCAAAACTGCAGGATTATCCCCGACATAAGATTCATAGCGATTAAGATTTGAATCATATGAACATGCAAACTGGCATGCCGCTACATATGGTATTTGGTTTTAAGTGAAAGTGATTGCTAGGCTAAGGAGCCTCCTTCACAGCAGTTGATAGGGGCAAGGAGACATTCGAAGCCTGCATACACAACAAACAGACAGTGTTCCTGGTGATGAGCATTATTGAATTTAATTGGTGGGTTTCATTATTGAATTTAATGAGCTTGCTTTATTCTGTACAACACGTATTGGTTCCTTGAATTCACAGTTCGTCAGATGCCTTTTTAAATACTTTTCTTCTGAAACGTTATTTAGACACATGAAGCAAATGTGTCATTTATCTTTGTGTTTCGACAATTGGCTGCAAAGGAGGAGCTACATATCTTTGGTCCATACATAATGCTGGTTATCACCTTCAGAGAAGAGTAGTATGTTAACATGAAGATCACGCTCACCTGCATATTTCGAAAAAAGTGTAGTCCAACAATAGTACGCTTGTCCTGCTCACATTGCTTGCTGTTCTGCTTCTTCTTCAGGCCATAAACATGAACTGATATTCTGGGATTTTGTGCCTCGCGTTTTGGTTCGTCCTGAATCTTTACAGGGAACTCAATACCATCAAAATTATAACATCAACGAAAGTTAAGACCTATTCCATAACGAGATGTGCTCTGGGGATCTTTTGTGTAATTTATTTTGCAAGCCAGGACTAACCATGCGAAACAAGAGTTATCCTTTCCGTTTTCAACGTTAATACAGGCCTGCTTGTTCTTAATATCCTCAGGTAGTTTGATTCTCCATTTAACGGATCGTAGACATGAATATGGATGTCGAGATGTGCTTTAGCTGACCCTCTTACAACCATCTCAGGAAACCGGGCCAGTATAGCATCCAAGGTGGATTCACGATTACCACTCGGCGATTGATGTACTCTGAGATATAACGCCATTATCACCCCAGATGTAGTGCAGCGTTTTCTCCTCAGGAGCACCCTGCTGTTTGGGTGAGTGAGTCAACTCGCAGCGGAGTACTGCATTACATTTAATGCGTTATATCTCGGATCATCTAGGGCTTTGAGGAGCTCTGCCTCCAGCACCAAGAGGCATGCTTCTAGAAACCTGAGTTGTGATTCCCCCAGACGGATGCTCAGTTCTAGTAAACGAGACACTCCCCTCAAATGCCCTAGAAACTGCCGAGTATTCTAGAGGGACCATTGTGCTGCTAATCTTATGCTGTTCACTATCAGGACAGGATAGAGCACTACCACTAACCACAGGTTTAGTATCATTAATACTACAACTAGAGGACGGCCGCGTCCATCCAGTAAATGAGGGCGCTGGGGCTGAAGCGCCTTCAGGAGGAAGGGGTATGCACTGAGGCATACATACCTTTCATTACTGGCTAAGGTGAGCAGCCGGAGCCTGCATAGGAGGAGGCGGTGGCGGCGACCTTCTGTGGGAACACCCAAGCTGAGGCGAGGGTGCCCCTTGATGTTCCTGCATATTGGAGCCTTCACCACCGATAGCCTGGGGAGTGGGAGATCGTTGCTCTGACTGAACCACCCACAGACGCCAGAGGGTATGCCGTGGTTTGGGAGCTGACACTGTACCAGCCGCGGCCGCCTCTCGCACAGCGTCGAGCGATGCTTTGGATGGTGGTGCACACCACTCGGGTGCATGTTTGATACCTGCCCCCACAACAACCGCTCTAGGTGCACGTGCCACAGCGAGGTGTTGTCATGGCAGTGTTGGTGGCACCTCTGTAACATACGAATAACGGAAAAAAATTATGCACGATGCTCAAGATTTTTTAAACATATGCTGTGAACAAACAACAACAATTAAGTATATCAGCATTCTAGAATAATAATTATGTGCTTCAACGATGATGGTCACATTATAATCACCTTTTGTACTTCGCACCTTTTTGCAGGATTGAGCAGTTCTGTCGATCTTTCTGGTACTTCTGCCACCCTGTCAAATATCTCCATCTCCTGTTCCGGAAGGGAGAGATCCCACTGCCTTACAGCAGCCACCATTTGATGCTCCCTCTCAGGCATTCCACCCTCGCCGCAATTGTTGTTGTGGGGCCACTGATCCATCTCACGGAAGTCGTCTACAACAAGATATTCATTATAAGAAACAACGCAAACAAAAGAAAAAATTGTACTGAATTTGACTACAGCGAGATATTGTTTGTACATATCTACGAAAAAATTTAATAAATGAATACAAAGTTCGTACCAGGTGGAAGTGATGGCTCCTGGTCATTATTCTCGACGCGTACCCCTGCTAGAATCTTACTTTTACCTTGATCTGTAGCAACTTCTACAACAATGAGTAACATTTGACTCACACAACTGTATACGATGAAAAACAAGTATAACGGCAATATAGTACAAATGTACTTACGTTCTTGCTACATTCAAGCCTCGAGCAGCAGCTCAATGACCATCAGCTGCTGCTCTACTGCTGCAACAGCGAGAACAAAAGTTTTATAAACACTTGTTACGATCTGAATGCATCAAAAGCTCTTTTCTGAGCGTGTAAACTATTACACAGAATTTGTAGATGTACTTACGTGATGGTAGCACAAGCTCTTCCGCTTGCCGGCGACTTTCAGCTTCCAGCTGGTGCTGCTCTAATGCTAGAACAATAAAAATGTTATAAGCACTTGTTACGATTTGAATGCTTTAAGAGATAATTTCTGAACATGTAAACTACACTGTGTGATCAAAAGTAGCTGGACACTTGGCTGAAAATGACTTACAATTTCGTGGCACCCTCCATCGATAATGTTGTAATTCAATATGGCATTGGCCCACTCTTAGCCTTGATGACAGCTTCCACTCTCGCAGGCATACGTTCAATCAGGTGCTAGAAGTTTCTTAGGGAATGGCAGCCCATTCTTCACGGAGTGCTGCACTAGGCAGAGGTAGTCATGTCGGTCGGTGAGGTCTGGCACGAAGTCGGCGTTCCAAAACATCCCAAAGGTGATTTGTAGGATTCCGGCCAGGACTCTGTGCATGCCAGTCCATTACAGGGATGTTACTGTTGTGTAACCACTCCGCCACAGGCTGTGCATTATGAATAGGTGCTCGATCATATTGAAAGATGCAATCGCCATCCCCAAATTGCTCTTCAAACAGTGGGAAGCAAGAGGGTACTTAAAACATCAATGTAGGCCTGTGCTCTGATAGTGCCACGCAAAACAACAAGGAGTGCAAGCCCCCTTCATGAAAAACACGAACACCTCATAACACCACCGACTCCGAATTTTACTGTTGGCACTACACACCCTGGAAGATGACGTTCACCAGGCATTCCCCATACCCACATCCTTCCATCGGAAGGCCGCATTGTGTACCCTGATTCGCCACTCCACACAACGGTTTTCCACTGTTCAATCGTCCAATGTTTACGCTCCTTACACCAAGCGAGACGTCGTTTGGCATTTACCGGCGTGATGTGTGACTTAGAAGTAGCTGCTCAGCCATGAAATCCAAGTTTTCTCACCTCCCACCTAACTGTCGTAGTCCTTGCAGTGGTACCTGGTGCAGATTGCAGTTTCTATATGATGGTCTGGATAGGTGTCTACCTACTACACATTACGATCGTCTTCAACTGTCAGCGGTCTCTGTCAGTCATCAGACGAGGTTGGCCTGTATGCTTTTGTGCTGTACGTGTCCCTTCACGTTTCCACGTCACTATCATATCGGAAACAGTGGACCTAGGGATGTTTAGGAGTGTGGAAATCTCGCATACAGATGTATGACAGAAGTGACACCCAATCACCTGACCACGTTCACAGTCTGTTCTGCAGAGCGCCCCATTCTGCTCTCTAACGATGTCTAATGACTACTGAGGTCACTGATGTGGAGTACCTGGCAGTAGGTGGCAGCACAATACACCTAATATGAAAACGTATATTTTTGGGGTGTCCGGACACTTTTGATCACGTAGTGTACCATGCACAGAATTTTGAGACGTACGTACATGATGGTAGCACAACCTCCTGCGCTTGCTGGAGACTTTCGGCTTTCAGCTGTCATTCTAGTTTTACCAACTTTTCGCGAATGAATGCTATAACAGTAAAGAAAAAAAGTTTTATAACCATTTGTTATAAAAAATATCTCACAATGTGGAAAAATTTGAATACTTTGCTGCGAAATTTTATAACTGCCTTAAATTGAACCCATAATCTTTTTTATAAACACTTTCATGGCAACTGGCCCAAATTTGGCCGTTTCCCACCACCACTACCGTTGGCATCACTGCTGGCTGACCAATGCATGCTGCAGGAATCACACTGACACAACTACGCAAAGTCAAGGACTGATGATGATTGTGTTGAAGGTTGGGCATTATATAGCTTCTGACTCCACCCTCTATTTCACAGAGGATCAATAGACACTCAGAGTGCCATACCATCAAGTTATAACTTGCCTTTTCTTTCTTCAAGCAGGCTTGGTGCAGGTGTTCGAGGAAAAAATAGTATCTGGGGGGGGGGGGGGGGGGAGCAGGGAAACAAACATCGTTTGTATGCTGGCAAGTGGCTGGAATACTGGACGCAGCAGCTAGATTTACAAAAACACTCTTTGTTCATTCTGAAGGAAACAGATAGCTTGACATTGCTGATGACAGCTGCACTCTTCTAAATGCATGTTGTTGTTAGTCAGGGTATAATTGTGGCGTATGGACACTAATCTCGCCTTCTTTTTCTTCTTCAAGCAGGCTTGGTGCAGGTGGTTGCTGTGGGAGAAAAAACTTTCTCTGAAACAGGTAGAAGACCCTTTCTGAAAACAACCTCTGTTTGCTGGCAAGTTGATGGAAAATTGTGATATCTTTAGAAGAAAACCGTTGTTTAGTATGGCATGCCCAACGCCAGGTGCATCCCTCGAAATATATACTGAAGTTGTCCTTAGAACAGAAGTGTGGGGGAAGATGCTAACCGCCAGCCGGGGTGGCCGAGCGGTTCTAGGCGCTACTGCTACGGTCGCAGGTTCGAATCCTGCCTCGGGCATGGATGTTTGTGATGTCCTTAGATTAGTTAGGTTTAAGTAGTTCTAAAGTTCTAAGTTCTAGGGGACTGATGACCTCAGAAGTTAAGTCCCATAATGCTCAGAGCCATTTGAACCTCTTTTTTTTTTTTTTTTTTTTTTTTTTTTTTTTTTTTTTTTTTTTTTTTGAAATGCTAACCTTCGCAACAAATCTATTCTTCTCAGTAGATGACCAACAAAGCGCTCATTGAGAGCAGCATTGTACATTACAATCTGGTGCGGAAGTCAAGGGCTGGAGGACTGGGGGACTTAAAATGTGAGATAAACTTGAACATAATACACCCACCCGTTTGTGAGAAAAAGGGTTCTTAATAAGCAGACAGGCAGACAGACGGGCAACAAGGTGATCATAGACGGTTTCCGTTATTACTGATTGTGGTACGGAACACTAAGGACTATATGTCGACAATAGTATCGATTATTATACGAAAACCTTTCGAGATCTGAAGGTCAGGGAATCTGAACTATCGATAGTACTTCACGGATTTAATATTAATAACTACGGCTGTGTTCGAACACGACGTGTACGGTTTCAACAGTTTACGTCACGGTTCGGGAAATCTCTGGTTCTGTTCGACCTTTCGATCAGCTTGCGAGCTAGTGACTTTTGTTGTTACTAACACAACGACAGGTCTTAGCGCTTTTAATGCACTATGGATTTTATCAATAAAAAAGACTATGAAATACACACTGAAATATCTTCTAGGCTGCAGGTTACGCATAACAACATAAACTAAACAAATAGAAGATTGTGACCATGATTCAATGTAATTCTCGGGCTTTCGATCTTCCCACGATCTGGTGAGGTATGAAGACACTATCTCCAAGGCATGTCATTGCGATGTAATTTATTCTCGCGGTAAAAATTACAGTCTCGTTTATTCGGCATTTAATTCTCGATTGGTTGTTTTGACTGTTTCATCTGAATGCTGCCATATTGTTTTCAAACTGATTAAAATCTGGTAAAAAATTTTCTGTTATTCAAATATGTGAACAAGGATCGAATCGGTCATTTGCAAGCCACTCGGTAAATCATTACCGCTTCTCATAATCAAATCAAATTATACACTAGGTTCAGACAAGCAACGTTTTTTTTTGGAGGATAGTTCTAAGCAGTAGGAGTTTGTTCAGTGGTAGGATTTAATGCTGTTTCTTCCACAGTTTCAAAGAAATTCTGAAATTTATGCAGAGCCATAGCTCATTGTTGTGGTTAGTCCCCAGTTTCTTGAGTATCCATGGCACTCGCGCCGCGCGAATCGAATGACGTGTGATTGTTCGATCAAGATCGATATTTTATCGAACGGTGCGACGTATCGGGAGATCTCTAGTCCGTTCGAACGCGAGTATCGTTTGCCCTGCCTTGTTTATAACTGTAATCCCTGGCGAAATGTACCGGAGAAATAGGCGGTCAGTAAGGAGCCTCAGTTACTATCTGGTTCAGTAAAACATTAGAGATAAATGTGACCTACCCCTTCCTCCGTACCCTATAAACCCTTATGTATGTTCTTGCAATATTGACATTCAGAGGCAGAAAAAAATATTGTTTGTTTGAACTATAAGTGATTTTCATCTACTGAATAACTTTTTTAATAGGTTAACTAGCAATGTTACGAGTAGGCTCTCCTTATAGTACAGTGCACAAAATGAGACGTGATGCATTATTCTATATTTTGGTCACGTAATTCACTGATAAAATACTATAGTGCGCAACGAATGAAACAAGCAAGTGCGCATTCCTTGTCGCTCGTTATAATCTCGGTGACAACTGGCGACATTAGAACGTTCTTTTCTTCCATGGCGCCGTTCACAACACTGGAATGTACTTCTAATTGTAGCGTCAGTTCTTATCAGTGGCCACGTGATGTTGCCGCGGAAGCGGACGGAACAGTTGACGGTCGCCGGAACTCGTGACGTTTAACTGCACAGAATGAAGCAGCAAGCGCGCAGTCGAATGGTGTTTCGGTGGCTAGACTAACGTGTGTGCGATGTTGAGGCGTAAAGGACATAATTGACGAAATATAAACGTAATGTTTGTATACGTTCTAGCAGTGTTGATAAGTGTTGGTTCTTGCGAAGATGCAGACAAACGCTTTGCAGGTATGCTTAGCGAATAACTTACAGCTTTATTTTTTTGTGGTTGACATTGATTCGTAACCAGACAGCTGCAAATACAATATGAGATTGTGTTTATTATATTCCACAGTACGCATAAACCTGAATAATCGTCAAACAAGTTAGTTTTTTAAATTTTGTCAGTGATAATTTTGTTACAATAAACGCATTGGAATAGCAAGAAGCTTTCGGCCAAAAAATCACTAGTTCTGGTATAAAACTTCGTCCGTTGCTTCCCGTGAAAACTTTTAACCCGACAAGTGTTCCTGAATTTCCAGGACCGCCTTTATTCCGGAACTGAGAGAGACGTAATAACTTCTGTCATTAAAACCGTTACAATTGTAGATAGCAGCTTGCGTTACTGTAAATTACAGATAAAACGTGTATTTAGAGATTTTATAGGTGTGATCCTCATAATTTTACTACAAAAATAGGTAACTAAGGACTCTATACTACTAAATGCCTAATTCGTGATCCAGTCATCTGGTCCCTGTTACAGGCTGTCTGTTTAATGGCTTCCAGGGGAAGCAAAAACTAGATTTTCAATATTTCATATAATTATTGACCAAATTTAAAATGCTGTCATAATCTACTAAGAGATATAATCTTATGTTAAAGAATTAACACTGTAAGCCAAGTATTATAGTTAGAAACTGTATTCATGCTTTGAGGCAGCATAACGCATGGCGCGCAAATTACCGAGTATATAGCCATCCAGTATATGGTAATGAAAGCATTAAGTGACTTGCACCAAACTTTTCACATACCGTTAATTTCAAACCTTTACGAAAGACTTTCACGTGACGGTCGTCACAGAATGATATGTTCGCTGCTCATGCAGTAAAACTGCCGCATCAGACATGAAAATCTCATTTAGTGCT
Organism: Schistocerca gregaria; assembly: GCF_023897955.1. Lineage (NCBI taxonomy): Eukaryota > Metazoa > Arthropoda > Insecta > Orthoptera > Acrididae > Schistocerca > Schistocerca gregaria. Next base: position 568,830,996 of record NC_064923.1, read on the forward strand.
TCCATACTACTTACTACAGATGATTCAAGAGACATGACGTCATAAACTGTGATATTCGTGAAAAAACTAGCTTTTGCTTAAAAAAGCGCAAATTACCAGACTTAACTCATCCAGTGTTTGATAATTAGAGCACTCACCGATTTCCAACCAACTTTAAACATAATTTCAAATCTTTTCTAAGATTTTCTCTCTTGTATGCTTAACGTTAAATTTTAACATGTTAAATGTCTTGCAAAGTAATCTATTTTTGAAAATAAAATGTAAGTTGATAGATAAAACATCTACTCACCAAGTGGTGGCAGGAGAACACATATAAAATGTATTATAGTTTGCAAGCTTTCGGAGCCGATGGCTTCTTCAAGGGTTGAAGGGAGAGGAAGAGAAGTGAAGAAAAGGACTGGTGGAGTTGAGGAAAAGGAGTCGAGTCCGGAAAATCACAGGCAACAGTCGCTTGTCCTTCATCAGCACTCACACGTGAATACAACCAAAGCGACATTAGGCTACGAGGTGTTGTCTTGACTGTCCATTTCAATGTGCACATCACTTGCAACTTGTGCTCATAATTTGCACTTGTGGGCTCAAATAAGTGACCGTAAGAGTGAGCTCATATCAGCAACATAGCAGTCGACAAGAGCTGCAAAATGCATTGCAGTTGACGGTTCACTTTTTGATCACCATTTGTGAGGAAATGTACACAGTTAAACAAAACATTAGATCACAATATTTCATTTACTCTCACTTGCATTTGTTCTGTTTCCCCGGAAACTGTTAAGAACAGGACAAATGTTCATTTGACGTTTATTGTTCAGAATCACTATACTGTGACACTTCAAGACATGTGCCTTTCCTCCTGACTCACCCGATACAAACCAGATATCCCGTAAGTGTGAGAACATATCTGTGGTACATGAAATACTGGAAACCAGCTTGTTTGGAAAATGTAGGGAAAACGTGATGTAAAAAATTAGACGTCCAAAACATAGGTTAACTTCATTTCACTGTATCTAAACATCAGGTAATTTCCAAGATTGTTTGCCTATCGAAGCGGTGGGCTCCAAACGATAGATATCGAACGTGCGATTCTGAATCAAACACGCAACTGTGATGGCGATCGTTATGATAGATTATTTGTGAGATGCTAGGAAAACCCAAACGATTTATGACAGTAGTGAGTGGGATGTCTGGTATTGTAGATGTTTCTTCGGCCGGTTACCCCACGTGGAAGAATCTAATTCCATGGTTATGCAATGTAGAAAATTGTTTGAATTTTTTTTTAGGAAATACACTCCTGGAAATTGAAATAAGAACACCGAGAATTCATTACCCAGGAAGAGGAAAATTTATTGACACATTCCTGGGGTCAGATACATCACATGATCACACTGACAGAACCACAGGCACATAGAAGCAGCCAACAGAGCATGCACAATGTCGGCACTAGTACAGTGTATATCCACCTTTCGCAGCAATGCAGCCTGCTATGCTCCCATGGAGACGATCGTAGAGATGCTGGATGTAGTCCTGTGGAACGGCTTGCCATGCCATTTCCACCTGGCGCTTCAGTTGGACCAGCGTTCGTGCTGGACATGCAGACCGCGTGAGACGACGCTTCATCCAGTCCCAAACATACTCAATGGGGGACAGATCCGGAGATCTTGCTGGCCAGGGTAGTTGACTTACACCTTCTAGAGCACGTTGGGTGGCACGGGATACATGCGGACGTGCATTGTCCTGTTGGAACAGCAATTCCCTTGCCGGTCTAGGAATGGTAGAACGATGGGTTCGATGACGGTTTGGATGTACCGTGCACTATTCAGTGTCCCCTCGACGATCACCAGAGTTTCCCCTTCCTGGGACAATGAATTCACGGTGTTCTTATTTCAATTTCCAGGAGTGTATAACGCACCACATATTAGACAGTTAATTGCCTCACGAGGTTGAACTTCCTTGATTCCTTGTGGTTATGTTACGATAATACATTTTATTATGTTTACATCTGAGTTTTGAAATTAGATCTCCATGGCGTACATTTTAAACACTCTCATATAGTATTTATTACAGAGATAGTGTAATCGTGTTAAATAAAATATTCCTTGTTCCTTGATTTATCATAGATTAGATGGTGCACATTGTGGTGTCTCTGTGCTGATCTTTGATGATCGTTTCACTTATGCTCACGTTAGTTGATGTTTGGATACAGTGAAACGAAGCCACCGCATTTGCCAGACATGCAAGTTTCCAGTCTTTTTATGTACCCCAGATATGTTCTCACACTTACGAGACAACTGGTTTGTATACAATGGTATGTAATTTTCGACGATGACTTATGTTTCACACAAATCCGACGTTTTTTTGACGTGTAAGTAATTTAACAACTCATACATTTAATAAATAAAATTTTCCTTTCTGTATTTTTTGCCCTGCTTTTTGTTACTTAGACGTTTTATTGTTTGTTTATTCCAGTGTAACACTTGAAAATCGCCTAAGACCGAAATCTTGATAGTGAATAAACGCAATACATACAGTCAAATGGCGGAAATATCTTTTAGAAAATTTTATATGACTGAGGCTTCAGAAAAAGAGAAAAAAATCATGAAGTTTGGGGTGATATTTGACACCTATGTTCTGAAGGTGACTGGGGATGATTCCGTAATGGAAGTACACTTTTGTTATTAACGTTAGATATCGTCTGCCACACGTCCAGTCTGTAAACCCCGATCATCTGGTGGTGGTGGCAGGGATTGGCGTGGTTACTGGTTAAAGTTACGACATCGCATCTGTCGTCGTGTATTCCTACACTGTTCTGCTGTAGGCTCTCACTTTTATTTCAGCTATGTGATCGAACGTGGACCATGCACTCATATCGGTGAAGGCCTTTGTGCAATTGTATCCAGACAAATTCCACCGAACTTAGTACTGCTATAGCTATTTTTTTTTCTTGTGCCTTTGTCCAGCGGTTGCGCAGGGTCGGCATGGTTAAGTTCGGATTTGGCAGTGTTAATTTAAGGGGTGGTCGGATGCCTTTCCTGTCGCCCGGGATGCGGATGATGATGATGATGATATTGATGCAATGATGAGGACAACACAAAAACCCAGTCCCCGGGAAGAGAACATCCCAAACGCGACCGGCAATCGAAACCGGGACCCCGTGATCCAGAGGTTGCAACGCTAGCCTCTAGACCACGAGCTGCAAACTACTGCTGTAACTACTCTCTGAATTACGTTAATAAAGTGAACATCATCGTTGTCTCTCGGTATCTTTGGTGTGTTGAGAGCTGATAACACAGTTAACAAGTCAGATATGTTCAAGATTTTGTTGACTTAGTAAACAAAACTCGGCACAGAGATCTCAATGAGCAGACACAATCAAAAGCGAAAGTATCATCGCGGAATGCAGGAAGGCGGGTAGACAATCGATACTTGATATAGAGGCCGACAGTTGAAATAGCCATAAGAAATTCAATGTAGTGGGTCTAAATAGACATAAGAATCCGATGTTTCAGATCGTTAGCGAATCATGAGAACCAGCAACAACCTCCAGATATCGAGTGGCATCCACCCTATTCAAGATGGGGTGGCTTCAGTAAATATAGCTATGGTGATGCCAGCCAATTTGTTATTGGAAGAGCTCTAATGAGGTGTAATACATTCAAGAAGGACACTGTTTTCAAAACCCTTGTCCAATCGATAACTTAACATGATCCTAAATAAAAGAAGACGTGGTGCAAAAAATGATATAATGTCCTTGAAGATAAACTCCGAAATCACCGGTTTTAAAACTGATTTATTATGCGTCTTGAGCGATTAATTTTTTTAAAAAAAGAACGGTTACGATTCAACATGAACCATCCTCAGGTATGTAGACAACAGTAAAATAACTAATTAGCAATTAATCTACTAAAATACAAAATGTTATGCCACAGTCAAACATCAGATGCACTGGAACACACCTACTGTATCGGTTACAAGAGTCAGCCGCTCCATTGTCGGCAAAGTTCGAATGTTACAACACATAACAAAATAATCGTTTGTAAGAAACCACGTTAATAGTATAGCCCGTAAGGCTCTGCCAACAGTTAGCGTCTGGAACATTAGTCACATTTGAATAAAAATGTACAGTCTCAATGAATTTGTATTCATTATTTGTGTAGCGAGAACATTGTCCTTGGATGTACTTAATTAAAATCTGTGGTCCGTCAACGTTACAAGATATTATAAAAACATGACAAAATTTTAATAATTTAGAAGATGGCGGCGTCCATCTCTGTAGCGTTGCTGTAGCCCTACCTTCATAATGGCTTCCTTCCTTACGTGATCGCTGTGTTGTGTTTTGTGCCGCGATCCAGTTAGTCGTGTGCTGACTGCTGATCAGTGGGCCACTCGCTTCAAAACCTGCACATAATAGAGAAATGGTTATAAAATCCTACAAAACTGTGTTATTTTTATATTATTTGGGTCGCTGATCAGGAATTCGGTGTCGGAAATAGATAATTCAAAACGGCAGATCCAGTTTGGCAGATCAAAAATTATAAATATAGCGAATTCAAATAAAACTTCGGACATTAAATACTGTGAGGCCGCTGATAACACATTATAAGTTGAAATTGCTGTACTGAAATGTTTTATTCGATATTTTACGTTTTTTTTCAATTTAAGTCATGGTCGCATTCGTCGTTTGTGTCATTTTTGCTTTGGGAAGGATCACTATCGGATTGTCCAATGCGAGATGGTTCGAAACGCAGATCTCTTACCTCAGGTGGCTTCTGTTTATCTTCTTCGATTGTCATTTTCTGGCGTCTTGAGGTGGATGAGTCCGAAGACGCCAGAAGCCGTTGGAATTCGACATGCATCGTTATCTCACGGGAATATTTACGTGTCAAATCTTCACGGTGACGCCGGATATTCTTAATCCGAGCTACAGCACATCTTCAGATAGCCCTCCACTCAGCAACAGACCAGCTTCGATTATAGTATATATATATATATATATATATATATATATATATATATATATATATATATATGCATCAAAACTATGTGGAGTGATGTCGGCATCGAGCATTATTGCAGAATATCGTCGGTCCCGTGAAGTTGGTCTAGAAATGTGTGTTTTTTTCTTAGCTATTGGTGGTTATGTTTTAGTTCTGGATTTCTCAGTACAAAATTTGAGTAGCTCTGCAGCATTTCGCGAAAAAAAAACAATATTACTCGGGCGAATATTAATCTTGTGAAAAAATACTTTTCAGTTTGCGAAAAAAATTATGATCACAATTAGAGTAGCTCCCCAAGAATTCTACAAAAGACCCTAATGACTTTCTGGTGTAGATAATGGTTTGTGAGATAACTGCAATAATGAGGGACGCATTTTTATTGTGTGGCACTGCCATCCGGTGCAAAAATAACCGTCCACTAAAAGTGTGCTAATGTCTGCACACAATTACATTTGAACTCGTTAGCTACACTGTTACGCTATTAGCAGAGCCATTCAGAGAATAGGATCCACGCAGAGAAAATTATATAGCTAATGGCTTAGTTTTAAGTCGATATATGTCATCACACCGGTGAAAAATGCCATACTACACCTTCTGGAATCCTACCCACCTTATTTTCTTCTGAAAACTATACATAAACATATATAAACAGGCGACACAAACAAATCTGAAGAATGTGTTGTTGTAGGATTCACTGTTTACCGTCAGCTGTCACTGCATGTATCATATCGACTTGAGACTGGAATGTCACCACAGCATCTGGCAAGTCTCCACAAGATTTAGCGGGACTCAAGTCGGAACGTATGCACTTTCTTTCTTTTTTTTTTTTCAATTCTGTCCAGGTTTTGAAGCGAGTTACGCCACAGTGCGCCGCCGTGGACAAAGGACCGCGCGGGAAGGGCTCCTTCACCGTTCTTAGTCGCAGCGTACGTGTTACAGATGTCACATTGCTTATTTTCTCTCGTATGTAGCCTTGGCTACCCCAACGTCTTGGAGGAGCTTGAAATTTATGCCCACAAAAAGCAAGATCCAAATCTAATTCTGAGTGAGCAGAACGAATCCAGTCATAATTCCTATTTCCACATTTATGACGACTCACTGTGGTGATTCACTGATCAGCAAGAACATTATAACCACCTACCTAATAGCTGGTATGACCATCGTTGGCACGAATAACAGTGGAGATGCATCGTAATATGGAAGCAATGAGGCTGTGGTAGGTCGTTGGAGGGAGTTGTCACACGCAAGTCATATCAGCACACACAAGCCACCTAATTCCTGTAAATTGCGGGGAGGGGAACGATGAGCTTTGACGCCATGCTCAATCCAAGATGTGTTCCATCGGGTTTAGATCTGGCGAATTTAAGTGCCAGTACATCAACTGAAACTCGCCGCTGTGTTCCTCGAGTAGTTCCAACATTCTCCTGGACTTGTGACAAGGCACATCAATCGTGTTGAAAATGCCATAGCCGTCGGGAAACATGATCATCATGAAGCAATGTAAGTGGTCTGCAAGCAGTGTAAAATGTCCACTTGAATGTTGCCCAGAGCATAGTGGAGCCGCCGCCAGCTTGTCTCCATCCCGCAGTACAGCTGTCAAGGAGCCGTTCCCCTTGAAGGCAACGGATTCGCACGCTCCCATCGGCATGGAAGAATGTATCGAGGCCACCAGACCATGTAACGCTCTGTCTCCGCGCCAGCGTCCAGGGACTATAGTCATGTGCCCATTTCACTCGTAGTTGCCGATGTGGTATTAACATCGGCACATGCATGGGTTGTCGGTTGCGGAGGCCCATTGTTAGGAGTGTTCGGTGCACTGTGTGTTCAGACACACTTCTACTCTGCCCAGAATTAAAGTCTGATGTTAGTTCCGCCAAAATTCGCTGACTGTCCTATTTTACCAGTCTGCCCAGCCTACGACGTCCGACATCTGTAATGAGGGGTGCTACAGTCTGGAACCGCGCGACCGCTACGGCCGCAGGTTCCAATCCTGCCTCGGGCATGGATGTGTGTGATGTCCTTAGGTTAGTTAGGTTTAAGTAGTTCTAAGTTCTAGGGGACGCATGACCACAGCAGTTAAGTCCCATAGTGTTCAGAGCCATTTGAACCATTTGTAATGAGGGGTGACCCCCAACTACAAGGCGCCTAGATGTGGAAAGAAAGTTGGAAAGCTGTGGTAAGGTCTTACAGGACCAAACTGCTGAAGTTATCGGTCCCTAAGCCTACACACTACTTAATCTAACTTAAACTGCCTTACACTATGGACAACGCACACACCCATGCCCGAGGGAAGATTCGAACCTCCGACGGGGGGAAACGCACGTACCGTGACAAGGCGCCTTAAACCGCGCGGCAGATGTCGTTTCGCCTTGGTTTCATCACGAGCTCAGGACACCCATGACAACACTCCTCGAACAACAGACAAGTCACGGAATTTCCGAAATGCTCGTGCCGTTGCTTCGGGCCATGACAATCTTCCCACTGTCAAACTCAGACAGACCACTCGCCTTCCCCCTTCTAAACAGGGACACCATGCTCACTGATAATACATGCACCGTCCGTGTGTTTGATTAGCAGTCATTCTTTGCTAAGTGACACTGCTATCGCCTGGATTGGTTTATATCGATAGTAGTTCGGTGGTCATAACGTTCTGGCTGATCAGTGTGTGTGTATATGTAAAGCGATATACGAGGGAAAATGTGCAGTGTGACATCTGTAACAAATACGCTGCGAGTGACGGCAGTGAAGTGGCCCTTCCAGCGCTACCTTCTGTCCACGACAGCTGTCAGCAGGGCTGGTCCTATCGCGGCACAGCACCCAGTACAGTGATCATATGAGGAAGCAAGCCATGACGAAGACAGGTGTACAGCAACGCCATTGATAAGGACGCCCCCGTCTTGTAAGTCTCTTAAAAAATTTTATGTATGTATTTACAGGGTGTTTCAAATATGACCGGTATATTTGAAACGGCAATAAAAACTAAACGAGCAGCGATAGAAATACACCGTTTGTTGCAATATGCTTGGGAGAACAGTACATTTTCAGGCGGACAAACTTTCGAAATTACAGTAGTTACAATTTTCAACAGCAGATGGCGTTGCAAGTGATGTGAAAGATATAGAAGACAACGCAGTCTCTGGGTGCGCCATTCTGTACGTCGTCTTTCTGCTGTAAGCGTGTGCTGTTCACAACGTGCAAGTGTGCTGTGGACAACATGGTTTATTCCTTAGAACAGAGGATTTTTCTGGTGTTGGAATTCCACCACCTAGAACACAGTGTTGTTGCAACAAGACGAAGTTTTCAACGAAGGTTTAATGTAACCAAAGGACCGAAAAGCGATACAATAAAGGATCTGTTTGGAAAATTTCAACGGACTGGGAATGTGACCGATGAACGTGCTGGAAAGGTAGGGCGACCGCGTATGGCAACCACAGAGGGCAACGCGCAGCTAGTGCAGCAGGTGATCCAACAGCGGCCTCGGGTTTCCGTTCACCGTGTTGCTGCTGCGGTCCAAATGACGCCAACGTCCACGTATCGTCTCATGCGCCAGAGTTTACACCTCTATCCATACAAAATTCAAACGCGGCAACCCCTCAGCGCCGCTACCATTGCTGCACGAGAGACATTCGCTAACGATATAGTGCACAGGATTGATGACGGCGATATGCATGTGGGCAGCATTTGGTTTACTGACGAAGCTTATTTTTACCTGGAAGGCTTCATCAATAAACAGAACTGGCGCATATGGGGAACCGAAAAGCCCCATGTTGCAGTCCCATCGTCCCTGCATCCTCAAAAAGTACTGGTCTGGGCCGCCGTTTCTTCCAAAGGAATCATTGGCCCATTTTTCAGATCGGAAACGATTACTGCATCACGCTATCTGGACATTCTTCGTGAATTTGTGGCGGTACAAACTGCCTTAGACGACACTGCGAACACCTCGTGGTTTATGCAAGATGGTGCCCGGCCACATCGCACGGCCGACGTCTTTAATTTCCTGAATGAATATTTCGATGATCGTGTTATTGCTTTGGGCTATCCGAAACATACAGGAGGCGGCGTGGATTGGCCTCCCTATTCGCCAGACATGAACCCCTGTGAATTCTTTCTGTGGGGACACTTGAAAGACCAGGTGTACCGCTAGAATCCAGAAACAATTGAACAGCTGAAGCAGTACATCTCATCTGCATGTGAAGACATTCCGCCAGACACGTTGTCAAAGGTTTCGGGTTATTTCATTCAGAGACCACGCCATATTATTGCTACGCATGGTGGATATGTGGAAAATATCGTACTATAGAGTTTCCCAGACCGCAGCGCCATCTGTTGACAATTGTAACTACTGTAATTTCGAAAGTTTGTCTGCCTGAAAATGTACTGTTGTCCCAAGCATATTGCAACAAACGATGTATTTCTATCGCTGCTCGTTTAGTTTGTATTGCCGTTTCAAATATACCGGTCATTTTTGAAACACCCTGTACGATGGGTGTTCAGTGAGTAATGATAGAATTTCCTTTCTGAAAGAAGATTGGTCTTATTACTACAGTTTAGCTATAAAACTTTGTTTTTCAACATAATCTCTGTTCAGTGCGATGCCCTTACGCCACCTTACTGGAAGGGCCTGTATGCCCGCATGGTACCACTCTACTAGTCGATGTCGAAGCCATCGTCTTGCTCCATCAACAATTTCTCTATCACCAACTTATTGTGTCCTTAGGGTAGCACAATATACGAGGCGTGTTTTTAAAGTAAGTACCGTTTTGAAATTAAAAAAAAAAAGACTTGCTAAGATATCTGAATAACTTAATTTTTACATGAAAGCCTGTACCTTAGTCTACTTTTCTACATAATTTCCGTCAATATTGAGGCAACGTTGTACCAGGTTCTGAATACCCTTCTCATAGAAGTCTGCCGCCTGGTTTGTTAACCACTGTATCACCACTGTTCTGACTTTGTCATCGTCTTGAAGACGCTGACCCCCAGGTGTTTCTTCAAGAGCAGGAACAGATGGTAGTCACTGGCCGCAAGATCGGGGCTGTACGGAGGATGATCTAGAGTTTGCCATCGAAAAGATGCGATGAGATCCTTGGTCTGATTCGCCACATGCGGAAGGACATTGTCTTGCAACAAAACGATGCCCTTGCTCAACTTCCATAGACTGTTGCTTTGATTCTGGTGTGACGTAGGCCATCCATGTTTCATCGCCCGTAACAATTTGGCTTAAGAAATCATCACCGTCGTTGTGGTACCGCTCAAGGAAAGTCAATGCACTGTCTAAACGTTGGGTTTGTGCACATCCGTCAACATTTTCGGTACCCAACGTGCGCACAATTTTCGGTAATTCTAATGCTCGGTCACAATGCCATACGAAACACAGCGAGAAACATTAAGAAAGTGATCCCGCAAGGAGGAAATCGTAAAGCGTCTGTTTTCTCTATCCTTACTGTCCACTCGCTGCGCCAAACTTTCATTAACGACCGAAGGACGCCCACCCTGTTGTTCATCACGCACATTTGTGCGGCCATCTTTAAATACTCTCACCCGCTTTCTTACCAATCCATCGCTCATAATGTTTTCTCCGTAAACTGCACAGATTTCACGATGAATATCGATCGCTTTTAGGCCTTTAGCATTAAGAAATCTTATAACAGCCCATACTTCACAGTTGGCGGGACTCATGATTATCGGAGGCATCTTAAACACTCAGTACACAACGTAAACAAGGAAGACTCAGACTGTAATGGCGACAGTGCTTAGATTAAGGTTCAGGCTTTCATGTAAAAATTGAGATATCTTAGCACGTCTTTTTCAATTTCAAAACGGTACTTACTTAAAAAAACACGCCTCGTACTTCAGAGTTGATCGTTGCACCATGAGGGAGGTCATCAAACAGAATAACCCCTTCAAAATCCCAGAAGACTGTCGCCGTGACTTTCCGGCTGAGAGTGCGACTTAGAACTTTTTCTTCAGAGGAGACTTAGTGTGGGGCAACTCCGTGGAATTCCGTTTTGTTTGCAGTTCGAAGTGATGAACCCATGTTTCATCACCTGTGACGATGCTGGACAAAAGACTGTCCCGATCAGCCCCGTAACGCGCAAACAATTCCGCACACATGATCTACATTCCTCTTTATGGACTTCTGTTATGCGGTGAGGAACCCAGAGGGCACATACCTTTGAGTATTCCAACTAGTGGACGAGTGTGTCAGCACTACGACGTCCACTCGTGCAGGAAGGTTGTTGATTATGATCCGCCGAACACTTCGAAGGAGAGTGAGCGCACGTTTCAACATTGCAGGAGTCAGAGCTGTGGGCGCGGTCGACCGGCAAGCGGATGATCTGACAGCTTTGCGCGATCTTGTTGCGATGATGCCTGCCTCTTCGCCCAACGACTCACCGTGCTTTCGTTCACCGCCAGGTCTCTGTATACTTTCTGCAATCTCCTGTGAATGTCTGCGATCTCTGGCTTTCCAATAAAAGGAACTCAACGGCAGTTCTCTGCTTGGAACACACCTCCGTTACAGACGCCATTTTGAAGGCTACGAATAGCGCCTCCGCCTATTGAAACTTCACGAAGCGGGAATATTCCACGATGTTCTACAACAAATTCCACATTTTTCCAACCGAAAATGGCTGAGAAAAATGTGTTTCATTACTTATTTAACGCTCCTGCTATAATAATCTCTTACGACCTTGACGAACCGCAGCTTTTGATTAAGTACCTACAAAAACAGTGTCCTCACTAAGCAAACAATAATTGTTATTGATTCAGTTTTGGTGTATGTGTTTTATACAAATGTACCAGATGTCACCCTGTGGGCTATATCAGCAACGTGGATTCCACAGAACCACTACTTCGTCATGTGTCGAAGCATGTAAATTTTGCTGACAATGGGACGGTTACTTTGTGACTGATACAGAAAGGAACGCTCTTCTTCAATTGATGTCTGGTTACGATAACGTTTCGTATTTTTTTAGAGTTATGTTACTGTCGTCTACGGATCTGAGGATGGTTCGGGACGTTGAACCGAAACCGGTAATTTAAAAAAAATACTGCAGCCAAGATGGTAATAAGTCTTTTTTAAAAGTCGTGTTGTCAGCTCAGAGGAGAACTCCTCGATTTTATTTTCCCTTCCCCTCTCTCATCGCTGGTGTGTGTGTGAAGTCTTATGGGACTTGACTGCTAAGGTCATCAGTCCCTAAGCTTGTACACTACTTAACCTAAATTATCCTAAGGACAAACGCACACACCCACGCCCGAGGGAGGACTCGAACCTCCGCCGGGACGAGCCGCACAGTCCATGACTGCAGCGCCCTATACCGCTTGGCTAATCCCGCACGGCAACATGGTAATCATTTGGGGATTCAGCTGTCATTAACTTCACGTTACCCGGTACAATAATTAGTAAAATAGCTAAGGCCTGTTCCAGGTTACTTCATGTTGTGCCATTATTGTTTAGTATGACTCACAAGTTTTTTTGTCAACTCGACTCATAGGTGCCTGTTTTGAGAATACCAAATTATTTAACAAAAAAAGAGCCTCTTAGTGGGTGCGAAGGTACCGTCGCCGACAGAAATTTAGACATTGTCAATTAGAAATCAAACAACAGAATAATTAGAGATTCAACTAATAAACTCCCTACCCCCGGTTTTTTAAAGAATCGAACTCCAATGGTTTTCTGCCAACAAAACTCAGTGACAGTTCTCTGCTTGGAACGGAAATCCATTACAGGCGCCATTTTGAAGGCAACGTATCGCGCTTCCACCTATCGGAACTTCATGAACCTATAGTGGCTGAAGCGCGAATCTTCCCTCGTATGCCACAACAAATTCCGCATTTTTTCAACGGAACCTGCTCGACAAAAAATATTTTGTTTTACATATTGAACGAGCCTCAAATGTTGCCTGACCTTTGTGGTTTTTAACCGTTAACCTCTCCGTGATGCTCAATGCTTATATTGTGCCACCAGCCAATGGGAATTTGATGATCTCCTTGACGCACTTCCGTGTGCAGACGGACCAGTGACGAATTACGCCACTCTTCTTTAGACCTTCTTTCTGCCCATTCCTGTGCAGTAAAGGCAAACGTAAACACTGTCTACGCTATTTGGCAGGCACATTGGTACCGACCCATAACCGTGTCATCCTCTACCAATGGCAACAAGTGGTGCAGTAAGAAGGGTCACGGGATCAGCGCACCACTCCCCCGACCGTTGTCAGTTTCCGTATCACGGAACCGCTAGTACTCGTTTAAGTAGGTCTCTAGAAGAGCGTAGTGTTCCAAAAGATTGGAAAAGGGCACAGGTCATCCCCGTTTTCAAGAAGGGACGTCGAACATATGTGCAGAACTATAGACCTGTATCTCTAACGCCGATCAGTTGTAGAATTTTGGAACACGTATTATGTTCTAGTATAATGACTTTTCTGGAGACTAGAAATCTACTCTGTAGGGATCAGCATGGATTTCGAAAAAGACGATCGTGTGAAACCCAGCTCGCGCTATTCCTCGACGAGATTCAGAGGGCCATAGACACGGGTTCCCAGGTAGATGCTGCATTTCTTGACTTCCGCAAGGCATTTGATACAGTCCCCCACAGTCGTTTAATGAACAAAGTGAGAGAATATGGACTATCAGACCAGTTGTGTGATTGGATTGAAGAGTTCCCAAATAACAGAACGCACCACGTCATTCTTAATGGAGAGAAGTCTTCCGAAGTAAAAGTGATTTCAGGTGTGCAGCAGGGTAGTGTCGTAGGCCCGCTGGTATTCACAATATATATAAATGACCTTGGAGACAACAATGGAAGTACACTGAGGCTATTTGCGGATGATTCTGTAGTATATAGAGAGGTTGTAACAATGGAAAGTTGTACTGAAATGCAGGAGGATCTGCAACGAATTGACGCATGGTGCAGGGAATGGCAATTGAATCTCAATATAGACAAGTGTAATGTGCTGCAAAGACATATAAAGAAAGATCCTTTATCATTTAGCTACAAAATAGCAGGTCAGCAACTGGAAGCTGTTAACTCCATAAATTATCTGAGAGTAGGCATTAGGAGTGATTTAAAATGGAATGATCATATGAAATTAATCGTCGGTAAAGCAGATGCCAGACTGAGATTCATTGGAAGAATCCTAAGGAAATGCAGTCCTAAAACAAAGGAAGTAGTTTACAGTACACTTGTTCGCCCACTGCTTGAATACTGCTCACCGGTGTGGGATCCGTACCAGATAGGGTTGATAGAAGAGATAGAGAAGATCCAACGGAGAGCAGCGCGTTACGGAGATGATAGATAAACTCCAGTGCAAGACTCGGCAAGAGAGACGCTCAGTAGCTCGGGACGGGTTTTTGTTGACGTTTCGAGAACATAACTACGCCGAGGAGTCAAGAAGTATATTGCTTCCTCCTACGTATATCTCGCGAAGAGACCATGAAGATGAGATTAGAGCCCACACAGAGGCATACCGACAATCATTCTTTCCACGAACAATACGAGACTGGAATAGAAGGGAGAACCGATAGAGGTACTCAAAGTACCCTCCGCCACACACCGTGAGGTGGCTTGCGGAATGTGGATGTAGATGTAGAAGTAGCTCCTCAATTGGCATCACGAGGCTGAGCGCACCACTTTCCAGTCCTCCCTCAAAGTAAAAACCCCTGGCAGTACCAGATATCGCTTCCGCCTAAATTAGTGTCCAATTTTTTGCGTTTTAGTGAGTACTTTGCAAGACGAGTAGTTCTTTTCATCCACGTTTGTACTGTTTAATGTTTCAGTACTAGTGGGGCATATTAGGAGCATCAGCTCTGAGCAACGAAGCAATGGATGATTTGCTGCTTGAGCCTATCTTAGAAGCAGACAAAAGCTCCAAGCTGTCAGCGCAACCAGAAAAACGTTTAAACTTAGTCACGGTTTTAACCTTTTTCTAGTTCACAGTGCTTGTTGTGCACTGTTCGTACACTGTGTCTCACCCTGAAGAGAAAGGCCTGTTGCCAAGTAACTAGCACGCAATCAGAAGATACCATTCTCGCATCAAACAGCTCTTTTCGCGCAAGGTAATGAATGTTATCGACAGGGGATCGCAGGTTGATTTCATATTCCCAGATTCCCAAAAAGCTAATGCCAAAACCATTGCTAACAACATTTAATCAGATTGTGAGCTCTGTAACTGGCTGTGTGATTTCCTGTGAGGGCCGGCCGATATGGCCGAGCGGTTCTAGGCCCTTCAGTCTGGAACCGCCAGAACACTACGGTCGCAGATTCGAATCCTGTCTCGGGCATGGATGTGTGTGATGTCCCTAGGTTAGTTAGGTTTAAGTAGTTGTAAGTTCTAGGGGACTGATGACCTCAGATGTTAAGTCCCGTAGTGCTCAGAGCCATTTTTTCCTGTGAGGAAGTTCATAGCATCTATTTACAGTGATACGGAAATTATATTTTCAGGAAGTATGATATGCCTTTCTATTCTTGATCTACACTGTGCAACAAAATTAAAGGATCATTTTTTCGAAACCTCGTAATTGCCTTCCATTGCGACGGGTATGTTTGAAATTTGTCTCAAGGTGTCTACAAACTTCTTCTGTAATGGTGCCAAACCGAGGCGTTCTGCGACGTCATCCTCGGATTCGGCGACGCTTGAAACATCATGATGTCAAACAGGCGAAAGAAATGCCACTCCTAAGGAGATTACGCCGCGCGGGATAGCCGCGCGGTCTGGGGCGTCTTGTCACGGTCCGCGCAGCTCCCCTCGACGGAGGTTCGAGTCCTCCCTCGGGCGTGGGTGTGTGTTTTGTCCATAGCGTAAGTTAGTTTAAGTCACATTAAGTAGTGTGTAAGTTTAGGGACCGTTGACCTAAGCAGTTCGGCCCCATAAGATCTTACCACAAATTTACAATTCTTTTAAGAAGATTACGAGAGCTGTAAGGTGGGTTAATGATGTCGCCTGGGCACGAAACTTCACCGCAATTCTATCCAACGCTACCGTGCACGTGCCACCTTTGTACATTTCACCCCTTCCTTTGACGTCTCTGCGATGGAGATCAGAACCGCGGACACCCAGCGTTGAAATAATGTATCGTATGTGTGGCCGAGCAAAACATTTCGGGTATAACCGCCGCTCAGAATCGACACGAAAAGGCCCCAGAGGGTGGGGGGTGGGGGGGGCATGAAGGGAATCAGTGAAACCTTCGCTTTTCGTGGGGTGTTGATTAGTTGCCGAAAACGACAGTGGTGTCATTGACGCCCTTTACGCCACTCCCTGAGGCCTTTACGTGTCAGTTCTGAGCGGCGGTGTCTTTGAAATGTTTTGTCTGAAATCTTTTGATCAGCCACCCACACAAAAACCGCGTTATTTCAACCCTGAATGTCGCATTTCTGATCTCCATCGCAGAGACACCAAAAGAAGGGTTAACAAGTGGGGAAGACTTCTCATCGTGCGACCCGTCCGTGGGACGTTGAGCAGGACTGTGGCGAAATTTGGTGGCAGTGCGACGTCATTAAGGGGGGTAGAACGTCAAACGGGCCGACTTGGAGCAGGAGAGGAACTACAGGACATTTTAATTTCCACTGTCTGTACTTTTACAAATAAATTCATAAAACTTTAACAGCATGACCAGGAAGGATACAGGATTCAAACTCATAGCAGTGGAAGCTCAAAAACGTAACCCAACACTTTTTTTACATGTGAAATTTCATAATTTTTTCACTTACTACTGGCTGCATTTGTTGCTATAGGTACACTTTTCTTCCTAAGTAAAAGAGAATCTGCGATGAATTTTCCACAGCAAACAATCCATAGTTACAGGTGTATGAAACTCTAGAAGTTATTTAATTTATGAAAAAATGAATGATCTGTTACATTTTAAACTTCATGTTTAGAAAAAACTGAAGTTTTATAGTTAATTATCTCAATTTTTTCCACAGTTTTTTAATAGATTTGGAAAATTGTAGAGTTTCATACACCTTTAACTACTGTTTGTATGCTATGAAAAATTCATCGAAGAATCTCTCTTACCTAGGAAGAAAAGTGTAGCTATGGCAACAAATGCAGCCAGTAATAAGTGCAAAAATGATGAAATTTCACATGTAAAAAAAGGTATTTTCCTACGTTTTTGAACATCCACTGCGATGAGTGTGAGTCCTCAATCCTTCCTGGTCATGGTGACAAAGTTTTATGAATTTCCAGAATGAGATTTTCACTCTGCAGCGGAATGAGCACTGATATGAAACTTTCTGGCAGATTAAAACTGTGTGCCAAACCGAGACTCGAATTCGGGACCTTAGACTTTCGCGGGCAAGTGTTCTACCATCTGAGCTACCGAAGCACGACTCACGCCCGGTACTCACTGCTTTACTACTACCAGTATCTCGTCTCCTACCTTCCAAACTTTACTGAAGCTCTCCTGCGAAACTTGCAGAACTAGCACACTCCGCTGCAGAGTGAAAATCTCATTCTGGAAACATCCCCCAGGCTGTGGCTAAGCCATGTCTCCGCAGTATCCTTTCTTTCAGGAGTGCTAGTTCTGCAAGTTTCGCAGGAGAGCTTCTGTAAAGTTTGGAAGGTAGGAAACGAGATACTGGCATGAATAAGGCTGTGAGGACCGGGCGTGAGTCATGCTTCGGTAGCTCAGATGGTAGAGCACTTGCCTGCGAAAGGCAAAGATCCCGAGTTCAAATCTCGGTCGGGCACGCAGTTTTAATCTGCCAGAAAGTTTTATGAATTTATTTGTAAAAGTACAGATAGTAGAAATTAAAATGTCCTGTGGTGATTCTCCTGCTCCCAAGTCGGCCCGTTTCACATTCTACCCCCTTAACACACCGTACAGCTCACGTCAACTTCTTAGCTGTGGCCTTTATTTCGCATGTGTCGACACCTTGCGGTTTGAAGCGTCGCCCGGTCCGAGGGTGACGTCGCAGGACGCCAAGCTTTCGTACCATTACAGAAGAAGATTGAAGACACCTTTGGTCCAAATTTAATACTTACGCTGTTTAAAATTTTATTCTTATGAAACCTTATTTTCAATGTAGAAAAGCAATTCATACGTTAGAAGAATGGTGTGAGTGCACTATGGCTTTTGGGGCATGTGTAACATTACTTTTCATGTGGAGATTACAACATAGCAGGGGCAGAGAACATGCACATGCAGCGCGTTACCATACTTCAGACATTGAGAAAGATTGAATCATTGGCATGATTTATCAGATCCCACAGCAGTTCGAGTGGCGGTGAGATGGACTTCGGGACAATAATGTGGAATGACGAGTAAGCATGTGTCCTTCCAGAAGGACTATTCATACCACGAGACGGTCACAGAAATTGTCCGACTGACTGACGAATAGATGGATATCAAGGTCTGAAATGAGGGTAGAGGGTACAGGCAGTGTGTCATCACGAACTGTCGGGAACAGATTACAGTAAGCTGAGTTGATCTCGTGTTGCCTTGCGTCGTTTTCTGTTGACACCATACCACATTCAACAGAGACTTGAATGGTGTAGAGACAGAGTCAATTGCGACACTGAGTGGAATTCTGCGATGTTCAGCGATGAGTCTAGCTTTAGTTGTGGTTGTCCAATCGATGCCAGCTTGTCCATAGACAATCCAGTTAAAGGTCACGGGAAACAGCAATTCTCGAGACCCATAGATCTCCCATCACCTGGAATCATGGTGTGGAGAGGTGGTAGATATGACAACAGGACTGATTTTGTAATTGTTGCAGTTAGAAAAATGGGCTGTTGGCTTCTTTCTCGGGTTCTTCGGTCGCGAAGTCGACTTCAGTCCACCACCAGCAAATGAGGGGTGAAGCTTTGACAATGCCAGCCACTCGTGCTGGCGAAGCGTCAGAAAAATTACCAAGCAAACATCGGCCAAATAGCCCGAGTCAGAAGCCAATAGGCAATTTGTCAACAAGTGGCTACAAAATTCTTAAAAGTTTTGTTGTAGTTAGACTGAATGCTAGCCAATATGTGGCAATAATGGTGAACTCTGTTGTCAAACCATCCATAATGAGAGTACCAAACGACATATTCCTGCAGGATAATGCAAGAACCCACACTGCTGATCACACCTTGAGGAGTGTACAAATCCTTGATAGCCGTGTCTGGTCTCCTAACTTACCACCCACAGAAATGGCAGAGATACGAAGGGAAGGATGTACTTCAGATGTGGGAATAAACTGATCAATATGACATCCGGAGTCTATATGCTTCAATGCTGCACGGAATACGAGAGTGTATTCGACTCTGTGGGGGCCATATCTTATTCCAGTGTTGACGATGGACATCAGATCTGAAAGGAATGATACTTCAGATCATTCAATACTCGTTATGTGATGGACATACACTCGGAAAATTCAAAACTGTAGACTTTGTGGCCGTTGGGTGATTGTGTGACGTTGCAGAGCAATTTTACTGTGCAGCTGACAAGGATAGTAAACAGGTGGCATGTCGATACTATGGCATAAAGTCTTTGCGAATTTCACTCTGTGTACACAGTTGGATGCCACATAGACAGACCCATGAACAATATACACAGATCCCAACAATTGAGGGAGGATGTGTAATAGGGCTCAAAGAAGCCGGTTGGCAACCGACGAATCACTCGACATTTGAGTAGGAGTGATGCCACTATTCGACGATGTTAACAGGAAAGGGGTGAACCGTGGCCGACCACAACGTCAAGAAGGAAGTTTTTTATTTTTATTTATTTATTCATTCATTTATTGTTCCATGGGACCAAATTAAGGAGAAGTCTCCATGGTCATAGAACGAGTCAATACATGAAACTATAACACGATAGTAGAAACAGATAAAATGAAATACAAGAAACGTGTTCAGGCGACAATTCGTAAGTTTAAATAAAGAAAATCAACAATGTAAAACTGGAATTTGCTTAATTTTTCAGCTCTTCCAGGAGCTCCTCGACAGAATAGAAGGAGTGAGCCATGAGGAAACTCTTCAGTTTGGATTTAAAAGCGTTTGGGCTACTGCTAAGATTTTTGAGTTCTTGTGCAGCTTATTGAAAATGGATGCAGCAGAATAGTGCACTCCTTTCTGCACAAGAGTCAAGGAAGTGCATTCCACATGCAGAATTGATTTTTGCCAAGTATTAACTGAGTGAAAGTTGCTAACTCTTCGGAGTAAGCTAATGTTGCTAACAAGAAATGACATTAAAGAAAATATACACTGTGAAGGCAATGTCAGAATTCCCAGACTATTGAATAGGGGTCGACAAGAGGCTCTCGAACGTACACCACATATAGCTCGAACAGCCCGTTTTTGAGCCAAAAATACCCTTTTTGAATCAGAAGAATTACCACAAAAAATAATACCATATGACATAAGCGTATGAAAATATGTGAAGTAGACTACTTTTCGTGTTGAACTGTCACTTATTTCAGTACTGTTCTACTGGTAACTAAATCATCATTTAGTTTCTGATCAAGATCCTGAACATGGGCTTTCCACAACAGCTTACTATCTATCCGAACGCCTAGGAACTTGAACTGTTCCGTCTCGCTTATAATATGCCCATTCTGTCTGATCAAAATATCAGTTTTTGTTGAATTGTGAGTTAGAAACTGTAAAAACTGAGTCTTACTGTGATTTAGCATCAAATTATTTTCCACAAGCCACAAACTTATTTCATGAACTACATTATTTGATAATGTTTCAATATTACACACGAGATCCTTCACTACCAAGCTGGTGTCATCAGCAAACAGATATATTTTTTAATCACCTGTAATATTAGAAGACATATCATTTATATAAATAAGAAACAGCAGTGGCCCCAGCACCGACCATTGGGGAACGCCCCACTTAACAGTGCCCCATTGGGACTGAACATCACTACCACCCTCAACATTGCGGAGAATTACCTTCTGCTTTCTGTTCTTAATGTAAGAGGCGAATCAACTGTACTCCATAATCGACCAATTTCTGCAGTAATATTTTGTGGTCAACACAGTCCAAAGCCTTCGTTAAATCAAACAAAACACCTAGCGTTCGCAACCGTTTATTTAATCCGTCCAAAACTTCACAGAGAAAAGAGAATATATCATTTTCACTTGTTAAACCATTTCTGAAACCAAACTGTACATTTGACAGAAAATTATGTGAATTTAAATGGTCCAGTAACCTTGTATATACAACCTTCTCGATAACTTTAGCAAACACCGATGGCATAGAAATAGGTCTATAACTGTCAACATTATCCCTGTCTCCCTTTTTATAAAGTGGCTTCACTACCGAGTACTTTAATCGGTCAGGAAACCGACCACTCCTAAAGGAAAAGTTACAGATATGGCTAAGTACTAGGCTAACATACATAGAACAATACTTCAGTATTCTGCTAGATACCCCGTCATATCCTTGAGAGTTCTTGGTCTTTAGTGATTTAATTATTAACTCAATCTCCCTCTTGTCAGTATCATATAGGAGCATTTCAGGTAACAGTCTCGGAACACTTTTTTCTACGAGCGCTATGTGATTCCCTGTTGGGACTAGGTTTCTATTTAGTTCACCTGCTATATTCAGCAAGGGATTATTAAATACTGTACATATATGCGACTTACAGGTAACACGGACATTCCTGCTACGCACTGATTCTATATCGTCGACCTGTTTCTGCATACCAGCCACTTGCTTTACGACTGACCATATGGTTTTAATTTTATCCTGAGACTTAGCTATTCTATCTGCATACCACATACTTTTTGCCTTCCTAATAACTTTTTTAAGAGCCTTACAATATTGTTTGTAATGGGCTGCTGCATTTAGATTTTGACTGTTTCTAACGTTCTGATATAATTGCCACTTTGTTCTACAGGATATTCTTATACCTCTAGTCAGCCACCCAGGCTGCCTGTTTGTGCTAGTACCCTGTTTTGAACGTTCTAACGGAAAGCAACTTTCAAAGAGCACGAGAAAAGTCTTGAGGGAAGCATATTTATCGTCTACTGTATCAGCACTATAAACATCTTGCCCCTCTTGTTCCTTGATAAGGTTTACAAAGGTCTCTACAGCAACTGGATCAGCTTTCCTAAAAAGTTGATAACTATATTTAACATGTATTGCAGCACAAAAATCTTTTAGAGTTAAAACTTGTGCATCATGATCTGAAAGGCCATTCACTTTTTTTCTAACAGAATGCCCTTTAGTAATGAGGAATGAACAAAAATGTTGTCTACGGTTGTTCTACTGTTCCCTTGCACTCTCGTTGGAAAGAATACGGTTTGCATAAGATTACATGAATTAAGGAGGTCTACCAGCATCCTTTTCCTTGCACAACCACTTATACAATATTATACAATTATACAACATTGAAGTCACCACACATAATTAACTTTTTGTATTTCCTATAAAGTGAACCAAGAACCTCCTCTAGCTTTAGCAAAATTTTTGTGAAATCGGAGTCTAGGGATCTATAAATAACAACAGTTAGAAGTTTAAATCCACTAAATGTAACCACACCTGCACAACATTCAAACACCTTTTCAGTGCAGTACTTCGAAACATCAATTGACTCAAATGGGATACCGTTTTTCACATACATGGCTACTCCCCCATGCCGCAAACAGCTCCTAGAAAAGCTGCCAGCCAACCTGTGTCCTGGTAAAGGAAGCCTCTGAATTATCTCCTTATTTAAGAAGTGTTCAGATACACCAATAATTTCAGAGTCAACATCTATAAGCAGTTCACTAACTGTATTTCTAATACCTTGTATATTTTGATGAAATATACTAATTCCCTCATTACACGGATACCTAAGCTTCGTCGAAAGTGGTTTCTTTGTTAGAGAGACTTCCCTTAAGCAGGAATACCTATCAGCTGACTTCAATCTAAAAAAGGTACAGCTCTAACACCCACAACTACTGGAATTTTCCCATGAGTGATCCCACCACCCCCACCTATGCTGTCACCTATAAGCTTTGCCAACCTCCCCTTTCCATACCTGTTGAGGTGCAGGCCATGTCTAGTGAAACCCGTCCTGCTGATAGACTCCACCGACACCACTGAAATGTGACTCATGCCTTCTGTCATCAGCGCACCCCCAAGTCTCATGTTATTACGCTTGACAGCTGTATTAAGATGAGGCCGATCGTGACGCTGAAACAGTTCCACGAAATGCACATTCGTGTTGCCAGTCTGAGTGGCTATCTTTTCCAGGTCACCATCTATGTCATACTCCCCATCCTTATCAATACTATTACCAGCCCCACCCACAATCACTACCTGATCCTCTTTAGTAAAATCCCTAAATAACCCCCCTATGTTAACAGTCACCTGAGCCAATCCTGCATCAGGCTTCAAAATGCTGGTGACCTGGTACTCACTCCCCAACTCTTCCTGCAATTGCTGGCCTACACCTCTACCATGATAAGTACCTAACAGCAGAACCTTCTTCTTTCTCTTAGACTTTGCAACTCTCCTAGCCACCGTAACTGCTGAGGTCTGCTGCATACTTCCTACATCTACAGCTACTAGAGATTTCTCTCCACTAGACTTTGACAGTTGGTCATACATATTGCAAACACCAATATAAAACTATCTGAAAATCTCCTTCTCCCAGCAGATCTCTTGCCAACAGCCAGCTCCCATTCCCCAACCCCCTTCTCTCTCCTCACTCCTCATCCTATCTAGCTCCTCCTGTGCGTTTTTCAACTGCACCTGAAGGGCACAGATCTTACGCTCCTGCTCCTCTATCAACTTACTATTGCTACATAACCTGCAGTTCCAGGAGAGGATCTCACCAGAATGCCCACTGGCTTCCCCACTGCATTCCCCCTAGTAAAAATACTTCGAACAAATCTCACACCGCAATCCACTACTCACGAACCTACGGCAAAGCCTACACTTCTCCCTCATGGTAAAATTTTACAGTTATTGAAACAGGAAAACTACTTTATCTAAGTTCCGCTAGTACAGTAAGAAGATGTTAAAAAACTAACTACAATAATCACAAACTTACTCTACAAGAGAAGTAACTACTATTATTAACAGTATTAATCAACAGCAAATGAGAATATAACAAAAGACTAACACAGTAAGAAAATCGAACGTCTAATGACACAGTAACGAAACTTAAAACAGTTCCCAAAAATTTCTTCTAAAATTATTTCACCAGAAAACACCAAAAACACCGGTTGAAGACTACTGAAGTTCCCCAATAAACCACTATACACAAACAATTAATAAGTACTTAGCTTTCGATGCGCCGCTACAGCTGCAACTGGTCAGCGCGGAATGTAAATACAGGTAAGACTTTAAGTTGCTCGATACGAAACACTCACAAATATCAGGTCACAACACAAGAACGGCGGAGGTGAACGAAGAAACCACTAAAAAGTCACTTATATAGTAAATATAATCACAAAAACCGTTAAAATATGTATCTGAAACCTGAAAATATATGAAAACTTAGAGAGCGATCTTACACGCAGTCACGCGCTGATGACGTCACCGACCTAGACAGACGACAGAAGGTTAGGATCGAACAATCGTCAGAGAGGCACTCAGAGTCGAGGAGTCATCATTATCATCGATCCGACGTGTAGCTGTTGCTTCAATAACCACAAGGATCATTAATAGGCGGCACACAGAAAGGGGACTGAGCTCACGGCGCCCCTTATGCCCGCTGCCATTGAGCTCTGAACGACAACAAACCCGTTTGCAATGGTGTCGGGAACATCCGACCTGGAATCTCATTGATTGGAATAGAATTGTCTCCAGTGACGAGTACCGCTTCCAACTGAGCCCCGATGACAAGCGAAGACGTGTCTGGAGACTCCCCGAAGAGCAGGAGGACACCAGCCTGACTGTTGCAGACAATCAGAAGTGATGGTCCGATGTGCCATTTTATTTCATAGCAAGACGTCTTTGTCGTCATCCGCGGTCCCCTTACAGCACAGCGATATGTGCACACCATGTTTTGTTGCCCTTCATGGCAAGCCACCGTGGGCTTAATGTTCGTCCACACACAGCTAGAATTTCTACTACTTGTTTTCGTTACCAAACCCTACCTTGGCCAGCAAGGTCACCAGATTTCTCCCAGATATAACGTCTGGAGCAGTATGGGCAGGCCCCTCCTATCAGTTCGGGATTTTGACGATCTAATTCGCCAACTGGACAGAATTTGGCACGGTATCCTTCAGGAAGACATAGAACAACTGTATCAGTCAGTGATAATTAATTGAAACCCTCAGCTGCCGACAGGTGTTGTTGATATACCTCGATGGGGACAGCTGAAAATGTGTGCCCCGGCCGGGACTCGAACCTGGGATCTCCTGCTTACATGGCAGACACTCTATCCATCTGAGCTACCGAGCACACAGATGAATTGCGCGACTGCAGGGCCTTATCCCTTGCACGCTTCCCGTGAGACCCACATTCCCAACTGTCCACAATCAACATACGCAATGTATCTAATAGATATTTGCCCAGACACTCGCGCGCACTAATGTGACGATTCCCGTAAGAGTTCAGGCAACCTGTGCGTATTCCCCACACACGAAGGTCAGTGGCTGGGTAGGCTTTAACTATATCAAGATACAAACTGCTCTTGGAAGAACAGAATACGTTGATGACCGTGCAGCTTGTCTAGAATAAATGATCATTAATTGAAACCCTCAGCTGCCGACAGGTGTTGCTGATATACTTCGATGGGAACATCGAGGCTCAGCCGGATAGAGCGTCTGCCATGTGTAAGCAGGAGATCCCGGGTTCGAGTCCCGGTCGGGGCACACATTTTCAGCTGTCCCCATCGAGGTATATCAACAGAAACTTTCGGCAGCTGAGGGTTTCAATTAATTATCATTTATTGTAGAGAAGTGGCAAGGCCATCAATGATATCTGTTCTTCCGAGAGCAGTTACTATCTTAATATAATGTATCAATCAGTGCCAAGCCGAATAGCTGCTTGCATAAGGGCCAGAGGTGGACCAAAGCGTTATTGACTTGCTCAATTTGTGAAGTGTTCTCTCTTGAATAAATCATCAAATTGTTATGAAAATATAATAATTTGTTTGTACATGTACATCACATCTACCGATTTTCGTCCCATTCGGGTAATACGTTCATGGTGCGTCGTTTTGTGTGTTTTAGAGCGTATTCACTGAGTGTGACAGTATCGGATTGGTGCTTTATTGGGGAAAGCTTTCCTTTTTCATCAATGTAAATGCTTAGGGAATAATGTATGGAGCCCTCTTAGATTTTTCTCTGGTAATGTCACAGTTTACCGTCTCCTCAAATCAACAGAAGATCATTAGGAGCTGCAAAATGATTTAGGGAAGATAACATATCTCAAGGGTCCGAAAAGTGGCAATTCACCCTGAATGATAAAATAGGTGAGGGACACACAGTATTAACCTTCTTCAGCTTATAATCTATACCTAGATTACAAAAACAAAAGGCATTGATATCAAGTCGAAGCCTGCGCTTTCACAAGGCTAGAAAAACGGTGTGGCTTTATTCTCAGTGGCTAGCAGTTAGACTTTTGAAGCGGAAATAAATGCGAGACGCCGCCCGTGTTACTCTGCACACCTTTTGTTTGCTCGCTTAGTGTATTTGCAACGTGCGGAAAGTATAAACAAGCACGTTTAACGACTTATCCCGGCTCCACTGTCAGTAGAGCAAACTGCGGGCCAGAGGTTGCAACGTCAGACGCTGTGTTCTTTTGTCTGCCCTGGCGTCGGCTCCGTTTACGCTTACGTGGGCCCTGGGCTTTGATGCGCCGGCAGAGATGACTGGTTATCTCGAGCAGCGTGGGCGTAAACACGCGCTTATATGGCGTTTAAGTTCACCGCCTTAACGGAACGTTTGCTAATACTGAAGGGCATAAATGAAATCTTGTTTTTCCTGACATTATCACGTGCCATTACGGAATTGCCATGTTAACTCCCAATGGTCTTAATTTTTTTATTATGGTCAAAAAAATTTCTGAATAAGAAACGCTAAATTCATTAGTGATCTATAAATTCGAATTTTGGTATTCTAAAAATCAGTTTGTGAATTCGGAATAAACTGATTAACAATGATCTAATGAGTGATCTAATTTATTTTCTTGTAAACTCATGTAGACTTCCTTTCCAAGGCTGCAAAAGTTTCGCAATTATATTTCTAATTCGTTTTCAGATGCAGATCTTACCATCAGTGTGTTCTTCATTGTCTTCATTATACATATCCCCTTCATTAAGTACATCAGTATCATATTACAATTCCAAAATGCTTGCTTCCTTAACATAGCCGCATGATTCACAATCACTGCCAGGAAAAAGTGCTCCCTCTTCATTATAAAATGATCCATCACCAGTGTCAGAATCTGTAATATTCGGTATCGTCAGAATTTGTGTTTCGTCGTCTCTCTTTGATGCCAGCACTGAGTCATCAGATACATAATAACTGAATTTCCTTATGTGTGGCCGGCCGCGGTGGTCTAGCGGTTCTAGGCGCTCAGTCCGGAGCCGCGCGACTGCTACGTCGCAGGTTCGAAAAAAAAAAAATGGTTTAAATGGCTCTGAGCACTATGGGACTTAACATCTATGGTCATCAGTCCCCTAGAACTTAGAACTACTTAAACCTAACTAACCTACGGACAACACACAACACCCAGCCATCACGAGGCAGAGAAAATCCCTGACCCCACCGGGAATCGAACCCGGGAACCCGGGCGTGGGAAGCTCGCAGTTTCGAATCCTGTCTCGGGCATGGATGTGTGTGATGTCCTTAGGTTAGTTTGGTTCAAGTAGTTCTAAGTTCTAGGGGACTGATGACCATAGATGTTAAGTCCCATAGTGCTCAGAGCCACTTGAACCTTATGTGTGTTATTTTTCTCTTCCTTCTGCCATGAAAAATGCCAGGATTCATGCTTGCAGCATTGAAGATAAAAGTATAAGAGTTAAGTAGATTGTTGCCTATCACATGATATAGCTGCCTAGTGCAACTAGTCGCAAAGCAAGTATGAGCTTTAAAAAAATGAGAATAATTGCAATTATTTGGAATATGTATTGATTAGGATACTCACAGAATATCACAATATTTTCCCTTCTTATGACACATAAAATGAACACGAAAACAAGTAGTCAGGTAACAGCTCAGTAGACATTTCACCATGTGCTTCACACTGGATAAGCTGTGGCATCAGGTTCATAAACGATAACTTAATAAGGTGCCAACAGCTGAAAAGTGTTGATGTTACATAGCTCGATAAAGGTTGTGTATCTTTAGAGACGTATAGAAAGTAACAACAAAACTGGTATGTGACTTCGAAGTCACATGGGGCTGTAGAGGGCTAATCTGGATTCGGCAGTGTTAGTCGTACAGGGTGGCCAGATACCCTTCCTGTTGCTCTCTCTCCCCTCGCCGCTTCTCTTCTCTCTGCTCCCACCCCACCTCCGTTCGGGACGGAATGGTGTACCCGTCTGTCCGCATCTCATCTGACAATGTGACAATGTTTTCAAAGTGTTCGCAAATCATATGACTGAGGAAGTACGTGGGTACCATCCCAACCTAGTTGGATGTGCGACAGTGCTTAAAAATCAGTCAGACTGGGCGACACACCAGCTGTTGTGAAACCGGCAGGCGGATTCGACCCAGGAACTCAGCACCTTCCCAAATCCCAGAAGTGACGAGCTAACGCGCGTGGCTATCTGGGCGCGTAAGGGCGTAAATGAATAATCCAGTGTTCACGATTGTAATAGATCCTTCTAGTACCAACGATACTGCTAAAGCTATCTTTTGTGCGAGCGGAACTGGACTCATTTACTCCAGCTGATAAAACGCAATGATTACTGGTTTCTTCTGTACTTGTCGTGTGAATGCGCCACTGTCATCAACCTCCACTCTCCCCCTCGTGCGAAAGTTGCCGATCACTTGTTTAGCACACTTGGATTTGTTTCTGTTTTGGTAACAGTTTTTAACTTATAAGCATTGTCTTGAGGTTCTGTGTCGTGTAATGAGAATATTATGGCTGTTGCAAATATGAGGTTTAACCGAAAGTTGGTTTGAACACCACAGTGTTTTACTAGCATGGTTCGACTAGAAGTGGTACTCCTTTGTTTTTTTTCCGACCTTTTAAATGATTTATCTAGTTATAGAATAGACCAACAGTTTAAAGTGGGCTCCGATCTACGATAAAACTTGACAGTTTTCACACTTTGATGTTGGCCCCACTATTGTTATAGTTATACTATATGGTAATGAACTTCCACCGGGATTTGCAAGAAGCTTATAAAGCTGTCTTTCATTATGGTGTAATTATTATAATCACTTATTATAATCAAGCATAACAGAGAAAGTTCAGTACTTCAAAAACTGAATAAAATTTTCTTGAAATTAATAACTGGTACGCTGCAAATACACTGTAAGTGGACTTACATAAACCACAAACAAGCAATTCATTACTCCTCAGAGCCAGTGACCCCTATGGGACTCACAGCTCTTTGGTGGGTTCGTGCTCGGCTACCACTGGGCCCCTGCCTTTGCAGCATCTTTTTCCTCCCATGCTGCATGTCTATCCTCTTGCTATTCATTCTTCTCTCCCATGGGGAACATGTTTGGGCTGTTTTTGGAAATGTATTCTGCATTTTCGGTAGTCAATATCAGAATATTCTCCTCTGTTTCTCGTTCCTTTTTTCTTTCTTCGTTCACCTTCTCCTGTTGGTCCTCCACTTCAGCGTTTGAAGTTCCTCTTTTTCTTCTTCTTCCCTGTGCGCACCTGACGCACATACCCATGGTACAGTGGTGGTTGTGTGTTGGGGCTTATGGGCGCTCAACATCGAGGTCATCAGCGCCCACCCATGGTACAGGCCAGGCCCCGGGAGGGGTGACTGCCTGAGCTGCTATCTTCCCAAATTGCCGATTGGTCCCTGTGTCAGGTGTTTGGAAGATGTGACCTGAGGAGTGAACAATCATCTAAGGCAGTGCGCCCCCTTCTGAAGGGGGCCTCCAGTTGGAAGGAGCGCGCCGTCGGAGATGCTAACAATCATGGGGGATTTTCTCGCACTGAGCCAGTCATCTTTATAGTCAAAGGCTGCAGAGTGTAAACGAAATGAGACTAACGAATCAAAGACCCTCCCAGCTGCACCACAGTCCCTCACGGTTTCTTGTACTGAACATGGTCAATCCTTCACAGCGGTAAATCCGTTTATTATTCAGAAAGGTGTTGATGCAATTGCTGGCCCCGTGAAATCCTGATCTCGTTTACTCAGTGTTAACTCATGTAGATGTAGATGGCACTTTGCTTTTGGAGACTGCTTCCGATCTTCAAGCACAACAACTGCTTTGCAGCTTCGCTCCTCCAAGGCTATTTTGTTCGTGTCAAGGCCCACCAAACACTAAATTCTTCCCGTGGGGTTATTTACACTAGGTTGCTCGATGGTCTGACCAAGGCAGAAATCCAAACGTACCTCTCAGATCAGGTTGTCAAAGCAGTCCATTCGGTGATGAAAAAAATAGATATCTCCTTAGTGCCTACATGCAATCTCTCACTTTTGATAGAGTGATTATTCTGTCAAAGATCAAAGTATGTTATGAAGTTAACACAATCAGACTGATATTCCAAAATCAATGTGCTGCTACCAGTGTCATCATTACAACCACGCTCGAGAGTCTTGTCGACACCCAGCCAACTGTGTAACCTGTGGTATTGATGCTCATTAGGGCGATTATGTACCACCCTGTTCTCGCAGTATCAACTGCAATGGTGACCCTGCCGCCTCCTCCATTGAGTGTCCCGACATATCGATGAGTGGGCTGTTCAGGAGATCTGGTTGAAGAAAAAACTGCCTTACTCAGTCGTTCACAAGTTGTTGGCTAAACGGAAACCCTGCGGTCTACCATGTGGCACTTACAGTAGTGTACTTGCTACATCTCGCTTCACGAAAAAGTGGCCACACAGACATGCGACCTCAAATTTAGTACTGTGGTTGTGAAATAGCCCAGCATCATGGTAGCGTCCCCGTCTCCTCCTCCAGCTGTGCAACGCGCCACCAAACTTTCGCCTCACGGAGCGAAGTCACCAGCTATACGACCAGCAGGCTGGAAAGGACAGAGGGAATTCTCCCATTAAGACTTCCTTCGTCCCTCCAGCCAACAAACATCTGAGTCTTCCTCTGCCGACCGGATTCTTGGAGAATCGCAATGTCCACTTGTTCTCTTACTTCTGGAAACAAAATTGCGTCCACGAGACCACTTTGATCTCAGGTATTTTTCCCGGTCCGTTTTGATCTCCCCCCCCCCCCCCCCAAGGACGGCATTCAATCTCATGGGGGAGTCATTCTGCTTATACGGGATAGTGTTCATAGCCAACTCATCACCCTGACTCCCCGCCTTTAAGCTGTTGCAGTTCTCCTTTTCCTTCCTCGCTGGACTTTTTCCCTTGTACCGTTTACATCCATCAGTCATATGATGTCACCAGGGCAGACGTCCTCCAGCTTATTGAGCAGCTACCTCACTGCTTTCTGCTGCTCAGTGCCGAGAGGTGTCCTCTTGTCTGATCTTCTCAATCAACTTAACCTCTTCTACCTTAACACAGGAGCACCCATGTTACTTTCAGACTCCACGCACACTTATTCCTATTTGGACCTATCCTTCCGCACTGCTCAGCTTGCTCATCGTCTTGAGTGGTCCATTCTCTTTGACACATATTCGAGCGACCATTTCACGTTTGCTATCCGTTTGCTGACTCCTACCTCACCATGCACACCAAAATGGCAGCTTACTAAGGCCGACGGGAAGCCTTTCTCCTCCCTGACGACCTTAGACGAACATTTCCCTAGTTGTGATGACCAACCAGAATACCTTACAAACATTACCCTTTCAGCCGCAGAACGTTCCATTCCTCGCACTTCCTCTTTACCACGCCTTGTCCCGGTCCCTTGGTGGACTGAGACGTGCCGCGACGCAATAAGCGAGCGGAGACGTGCTTTCCACGTTTTTAACCGTCATCCTCCGATGGCAAACTGCACTCATTATAAACAGTTGCGTGCTCAGTGTCGTCGCGTTCTTCGGGATAGCAAAAAAGCTTGCTGGATTTCATTCGCCAGTTCTTTTAACAGTTCGACTCCCTCTTCCGCCATGTGGGCCATCCTCCGAAGGCTCTCTGGGACCAAGGTCCATTCCCCATTTTCCCGCCTGACAGTAGCAAAAGATGTCATCGTGAACCCTATTTCTGTTTCCAACATCTTGGGCCACCTTTTTGCGGAGACTTAGAGCTGCTTCAACTATCACCCTCCCTTCCTCCATCGGAAATGAGTGGAGGAGACTTGGGCGATATCCTTCTCTTCTCAGAATAGTGAGTGGTACAATGCCGCCTTTACTATGATGGAAGTAGATCATGCTCTCACTTCATCTCGATCCTCCGCCCCAGGGCCAGACGATGTTCACATTCAGATGTTGCAGCACCTTTCTCCTGCAGGCAAGCTCTTTCTGCTTCATATGTACAACCGCATCTGGGCAGAGGGCACGTTTCCCAGACGCTGGCGTGAAGTCACTGTCATACTCATACCTAAGCCCGGTAAGGACGAACACTTTCCTTCTAGCTACCGCCCCCTTTCTCTCGCCAGCCGTGTTTGTAAGATGATGGAACGTATGTTTCATGTCCAGCTGGTATGGTGGCTCGAGTGTCACAATTTACTAACCACGGCACAGTATGAATTTCGAGCGCGCCCTTCTGCTCCTCACTTTGTGCACCCACGTCATGAATGGTTTTCACAGACTGTGGCCGTGTTTTTCGATTTGGAGAAATCGTACGACCCCTTTTGGAGCACTGACATCATCTGAACGATCTACACGTGGAGTTTCCGTGGCCGCCTGCCCCGTTTCCTTCAGGAATTTTTAAGAGACCGCATTTTCAAGATATGTGTGAGTTCTGCCTTGTCAGAGACCTTTATCCAGGAAAACAGCGTGCCTCAGGGTTCCGTCCTGAGCCTCGTCCTCTTCGCTATCGCCATTAACCATACAATGGCCTGTCTCCCACTGGGCTCCCTTTTCGTTGACGATTTTGACATCTACTGCAGTTCTCCAAGGACCTTTCTGATTGAGTGGCGGTTCATGGGTGTCCTATCGTCTTTACTCGTGGAGCATCGACAATGGCTTCCGTTTCTCCACTGACAAAACAGTTTGTATGAATTTCTGGTGGCGCAATTGGTTCCTTCGACCGTCTTTACTTCTTGGCCTGTCGCTCTTCCTTTATTGAAACTACGAAATTCCTGGGACTTATACTCGATAGGAAACTTTCTGGGTCCTTCCACATGTCTTACCTGGCAACCTGCTGTACGTGGTCCATCAATGTCCTACATGTCCTCAGTGGCACTTCCTGGGGAACACATCAAACGGCCCTCCTCTGTTTGTACTGGACCCTTGTCTGTTCGAAAGTAGACTAAGTATTTTTCGTTTATGCATCTGTACGTCTGTCCCTCTTATGCTATCTCAATACTGTCCACCATCGTGGCATCCTTTTGGCCACTGGCGTCTTTTACACTAGCCCTGCTGAGAGTTTGTATGCAGAAGCTGCCGAACTACCGCTGACCTACTGCCGTGACTTTCTCCTCAGCAGATATGTATCCGTTTGTCTGCCATGCGGGCCATCCATCCTATGCGTCCTTCTTCGATGACTCCTTTGATCACCAGTATGTGGCAGATCCCTCTTCACTGTTACCTCCTGGAGTTCGCTTTCGGCTCTTGATCCAGCAGCTTAACTTCGTGCTTCTTGCAACTTTCCTGGTGGGTGTAAACCCTTCACCACCTTGGCTTCGTGCGGCGGCCTGTGTTCACCTTGGCCTTCATTCGCTTCCTAAGGACATTACTCCAGCCTCGCTCTATCACCTTCAATTTCACGACCTTTGCATGGAAGTTGGCGGTAGTACCTTTGTGTACAGTGATGACTTTCGAACTGAGCGTGGTGTAGCGTGTGCCTTTATCAATGGCGCCGACGTTTTTCGGTATCGGCTTCCGATACACTGCTCAGTATTTACAGCAGAGCTCTTCGCTCTGTATCAGGCCACGCAGTACATCCTGATTTTCAATTGGGTCATCTGCTCAGACTCTCTCAATGCTCTGCAAAGCCTCTGTGTGTTGTACACCTTTCATCCCTTAGTGCAAGAGGTCCAGGAAAACTATCGCTTGCTCACTCTTGATGTAGCCACTGCGATGCTCATGTGGGTTTCTGGTCACGTTGGCCTGACAGGAAATGAGGCTGCTGACGCTGCAGCTAAGGCTGCAGTCCCTGTACCTCAGCCCGATAGTTCTTACATTCCGTCTGATGATCTCTGTGTTGCCGTCTGTCAGCAGTTGGTCACTTTGGCATCACCACTGGACCTCCCTTCATGTTATTAAGCCTCTCCCAGCGGGTTGGACTACCTCCTCTGGGCTCTCTCGCCGCGAGATCGTTTTAACTAGGTTGCGTATTGGACGCAGACTTTTTAGCCATAGCGATTTGTTAAGTGGTGCTCCCCCACCACTTTGTGCAGATTGCGCTCAATTTTTGACGGACCGCCATTTCCTGACGGAATGCCCTCTTTTTTAATCGCTTACGTTCTCGTTTGTGCTTGCCGTCTGAGTTATCGGCCTTTTTAGCGAACGACGTGCTGCTCTTTGGACGCGTGTTACTCTTTGGACGTCGTAGCAATATGGCGAAGACCATTTAATTTTTCGTTCTGGACCTCCTTTTCTGTATGGCGTATTTTATGGCTCTTTCTCCGCGTCCCTGTTTTTAGCTGTCTTCCCTTCCGTCGACTGCGATTGACGTGTAGTTGCTTTTAACTCCTCTTTGTCTTCGTGTTCTACAGTTTTGGCATGGGCGCGTATGACCCTAGTTGTTTTTGCGCCCTAAAACAAATTAAAACAGTACCAGTCCTCACCATCAGTAATCATCGGTGAGAGAAAGTCATTAAATGAAACAGAATACAATATATTCTGAAATAAGGGACTCCTTTTATAGATCTTGTTAAATGTCTGTACTCTGTAACTTTTGCGTTACAAATAATCACAGACATTACAGATGCAAATACCAAAGAGTCGACTTGCTTTTACTGTTAGATTGGTGCATAACTTCATAGCGTTTTTGTTTTGCGTGTTGGTATTCCTGTTGCTATGTGCTTATTTATCGATTGTCGTCTTTTATTTGTAGTTAACTGTTTTACTTGAGTTCAAATGTTGTCAGTTTGTCATTTGGAGATTGCGAGCGGAGATGTGGACGGAAGAAAATGGAGTGCCAAGTGGAACATTTCCGACATTTTATTCTGTTTCCGTTCAGTAGAAAAAATGGTTCAAATGGCTCTGAGCACTATGGGACTCAACTGCTGTGGTCATTAGTCCCCTAGAACTTAGAACTACTTAAACCTAACTAACCTAAGGACATCACACACATCCATGCCCGAGGCAGGATTCGAACCTGCGACCGTAGCAGTCGCACGGTTCCGGACTGCGCGCCAAGAACCGCGAGACCACCGCGGCCGGCGTTCAGTAGAGGGGTGACAACATTTGTGCCGTGTATGCGAATAATGCCGTTGGACAGAGCACTTCAAGAAAGTGGTTTTCTCGTTTTAAGGAGGATGGCTTTGACATCAGTGACTCTCCATGTCCACGAAGACCTTTAGGGTTTGATGAAGATCGTTTAACCGCATTAATCCACAAAGATCTACGTCAGTGTATTCGAGAACTGGTAAATGTGATGAACTGTGCTCATTCCACCATCGTGTGACACTTGCATACAAAGGGGGAGGTTAAAAAATCGGGTGTATGGGTACCGCTTGCTCTAAGCCAAAATCACAAAAATCTGCGCTTCGCCATATGTGCAACTCTGCTTGCTCATCATCATTTGGAATGTGAACAACACAGATCATTTAGATCCTATATAGTTACTGGAGACGAGAAACAGTGTCTTTATGCTAACGTAATGAAAAGAAATGAATGTTTGAGCCGAACCACAGCAGCAACTCCTGGTGCATAGACCTGCTCACATCCACAAAAGATAGTGTTATGCAGCTGCTGCAGTATCGATGATATGGTGTACTAAAAATTGTTTCCCCGTGGTGTAAACATTGTCAACAACTGAGACGTCTTGCCGACGCAGTCCAAGAACAACGACCAGGAAGACTGCGTGAACTGATGCTGCTCCACGATAACGCCCGTCAACATTCTACTAGACTGACAAAAAACACGATAGAGAAGTTAGGTTGGGAAGTCATTTCTCACCCACCTTATTCGCTTGATGACGCACCCTCAGATATTCACTTCTTCTTCTCGCTACCGAACAACTTTTAAGGAACTTCCTTCTTGGATGAAAATGTGCTCCGAATATGGCTCGACAAGTTCGTCGCCTCAAAACCACGTGATTTCTACAGTCGCGGAATTGAAAATTTAACCCAGCATTGGCTGACTGTTGCAAACAATGAAGGAGAATATGTTATTGATGACTAAAGTCCTTGTTATGTGTATTGGCTGTATTTTTAAAATTGTGGGGAAACCTACGAACTTGCGCATCAACCGATGTTTTCATTCAATAATATCTTATGATAACATATTGTGGAGCAATGCTTCATTGGGGAACAAAGTACAGGGTGTTTATAAATGAATATCGGGGTTTTAACGCTTTGTAATATTCATTATATTAAACTTACGGTTATAAATGATACGTAAAATGAAAGAGCAACTCAAACAGTTTTACCAAGAACCTTATAAATGTTCAATGTGAGCACCATTTGTCACACTGCACACATCAAGTCTGTAGCTGAGTTCTTCCCAAACGTTGATAAGTGTGTCTTCAGTGATTGTAGCAACAGCTGCTTCAGTCCTGTCTCTTAATTCAGGGAGGTCTGCTGGTAGCGGAGGCACGTACACACGATCCTTGATGAAGCCCCAAAGGAAAAATCGCACAGCGTTAGGTCGGGTGAACGTGGAGGCCATGCAAAGCAAGCCCCGTCACTGGGCCCCTTGAGGCCCATCCAGCGCTTGTCTAGCGGATTGCGGCGGAAACATGGCGCGCAGCGCATGCGCACTGGTGCCAAACACAACTGAGTTGCTCTTTCATTTGACATATCTCTTATAACTGTAAGTCTAATGTAATAAATATTATAAAGCGTTAAAACCCCGATAATCGTTTATAAACACCCTGTATTCGTTCGATACAAGCGTGTAGTAAGAGTAGAATGTGGTGAGCACTTCAGAACCTCTTGTAGACGCACTTCTAACGGTTCGGCAGACTGGCATCAGACTTACAGTACGTTTACTCCCATGTAAAGTTTATTGTGGATAACCAAGTGCAAACGAGAACTATACGAACAATGACTACTATATTACTAGCAGGAAAAATGACTCACACTATCCATCCTTCAGCAGTGGTACAGAGAGAAGTAAGGTATTCAGCTTTAAAATAAAACCTTGGAGTACTCACACAGTGATGCGAAGAACCCAGTAGATAATGAAACTGACTTCGAGCACAAACTGAAGTCAGACAGATCTGTTTGACTACTCCTTGTGCTACGAAGAAGTAGTATTCAGCCGCGTTTCACTCGCCAATGTTGGTGTGGTTGGAGCGAAACACCAACTGGAAGGAGGCGACGTAGCATGTAAGAATGGCTCACCAGTTTAGTTGGACAAGTTAATAGTTCCGGTCTTGCTTCTGCTAAATCCTTGGAAGAAAGACGAAAGTCGCAAATTGAACGCATTTATGAAACAGGAAAATGAAAGATGAAGATTAACACTCCGAGGTACCCCTTTGAACTGTAAAATTACGTCAGTGCAAATAAACGAAACAAAGTGGTCTCAAAAACTTTTAAAATATTCCATAAATACCGAGATGTCAAAAATCATGGGATAGCGATACGCACATAAACAGATGGCGGTAGCATCGCGTACACCAGGTACAAATGGGCAGAGCATTGGCGAATCTGTAATTTTTCTCAGGTGACTCATGTGAAACAGTTACCAACGTGATTATGGCCGTACGACAGGGATTAACAGATTTTGAACGCGAAATGGTGGTTGGAGCTAGACGCATGGGACGTTCCACTTCGGAAATAGTTAGGGGGCTCTGTATTCCGATATCTGCAATGTGAAGAGTGTGCCGAGAATACAAAATTTCAGACGTAATATCTCATTACGGACACCACAGTGGCCAACGGCCTTCACTTAACAACCAACAACACCGGAGTGTACGTATGGTACTAGTGCTATCAGCCAAGCAACACTACATGAAATAACCACAGAAATCATTATGGGAAATACGACGAACGTTGGCGTTAATGAGCTATGGCAGCAAACAACCGACGCGAGTGCCCTTGCTAACAGCACGACATCATCTGCAGCGCTTCTCCTGGGCTCGTGAACATATCGGTTGGACCCTAGATCACTAGAAATCTGTGGCCTTGTCAGATGAGTCCCGATTTCGGTTGGCAAGAGCTGATGGAAGGTTTCGACTGTGACGCAGACCCCATGAAGCCGTGGACCCAACTTGGCTACAAGGACACTGTGCAAGCTGGTGGTGGCTCGATAATGGTGTGGGCTGTGTTTACAAGGAATGGACTCGGTCCTCTGGTCCAGCTGAACCGATCATTGGCTGGAAATGGTTTTGTTAGGCTACTTGCAGATCATTTGCCTTCATAAGCTTCATTTTCCCTGGCCGGCTGCTTTGGCGGAGCGGTTCTAGGCGCTACAGTCTGGAACCGCGCGTCCGCTACGGTAGCAGGT
Source organism: Schistocerca gregaria (assembly GCF_023897955.1). Lineage (NCBI taxonomy): Eukaryota > Metazoa > Arthropoda > Insecta > Orthoptera > Acrididae > Schistocerca > Schistocerca gregaria. The sequence continues at coordinate 568,869,666 of NC_064923.1, forward strand.
TCGAATTCTACCTCGGGCATGGATGTGTGTGATGCCCTTAGGTTAGTTAGGTTTAAGTAGTTCTAAGTTCTAGGGGACTCATGGCCAAAGAAGTTAAGTCCCATAGTGCTCAGAGCCATTTGAACCATTTTTTTCATTTTCCCAAATAACGATGTCACTGGGCCACAGCTGTTCGTGACTGATTTGGAGAACATTCTGGACAAATCGTGCGAATGATCTGACCACCAGTATCGCCTGACATGAGTCCTATCTAACATTAATGCGACGTAGTTGGGAGGTCAGTTTGTGCACAAATTCCTCCATCGGCAACACTTTCGCAGTTACGGACGGCTATAGAGGCAACATGGCTCAATATTTCTTCAGGGGGCTTCCAACGATTTGTTGAGTCCTTACCAAGTCTAGTTGCTATCGTTGGGCAAAAGAAGGTCCGTCAAGATATTAGGAGGTATCCTGTGACTTGTCACCTTTGTCTCCGTGTATTGCACGTGTATAGTCTGCTGGTTGCTTTTTGAAAACACATGTTTCACTAGAAGGAGCACTAAGCGAATGGAAGGGCACTGTGAAACCTTCCCGTCTCCTCTATACCTCTTTTTGTTAATGATAACCTTCCCTTTTACAATAAACTATGAAACCTTTCCTTAGGATTTCTATCTCTTGCTTAATAGCAACAAAAGAAATCTGCCTTTGAAATTTATTCTCTTTCTCAGTCTTCGCATACAAATTTAATTGCTGCTGTTTAAAAGTGATTTTCGGATTATTTCGACGAAACATAGAATGTGTCGTCGTGGTGTGGTCCTCACTCGTTATCTGCAATAACCCAAAACTGTTCCTTACCTTTTTTACTGTTACTGGATCGCCATCTGACTGCTACATCGAACTGCGACATGAATATACTTACTCTGGTTTACTCTGTTAACTGCTGGTGGGCTGTCATAATAAGCGGTTGTATTTATTACCAAAGCTGACGTTATTCTTTATTAGCAAAGCTAACGTTCTTCTTTAATTAATTTGACTTGAGTTACGTAATTCATAGTTACACTTTTTCTTAACAAGAATAAAAATTTTGTAAAGTTTTATGTTGATGGTTTTTGGGATGGATTATAATCAGTAATGCAACATTGCTGGCAAAAATTAATTATATTCTGAAAACGCTTCAAATATTCACTGTTGGTAATGAAATGATTTTACAAACGTTCAAATGGGACTTACTGTTTACAATAATCTTACAACTACCATTGCGCAAATATACCTTCGGTAGTCTACAGTCTCACAAAGAAAATAATTCAATAATATTAGTTCCTCTTATGATAATAATTAGCTGATGTCTCTGTACATCCGTTTATAATCTCTTGTAAATCATAGCTGGTTGCTGGCAGGCACACCGCTCCTCTCAACCTCTCGCTGCAGACCTGCTACCAACTCGCTTCACATCTCGCTTACTACTGACATCCTACGAACGTTCAAGTGCGGTCTCTCCTGCCAACAATGCTTTCTGGTGCAGATAATCCCTGCTACCATTACAAAATGTATCAATGCGTGGTCTTTCCCGCTCTTTTTTTAAAATGTATCCGTACGCGGTTTCTCTCACCCTTTTTAAAGTTATATCAACAATACTTTGGTGCAGATTTCCCTGCTGCCACAATTATTTCCAACATGACAAATATTAATTATTCCTACTTAATCCTATTAATAAAATATAAACATCTTTCATAAATTGTGGTTTGACAATAGACAATATAAATATACACGTCTTACAACTGGAGCGATATGTAACAATCGGAAAAAACGGATTTTTTGGCAGCTATTGCTCGTAGTCCAAGTGCTAGCACCAGTGAATTTGCGAATGCCTGTGGAATACGTTGCTTCAGCGTTGTTAGCATTTTACGCGCCTTCAGCTGCCATCCACATGTGTAAGAAATGGGACGTTTTGGAAGTTTTTGTGACCTCTAAATTTTAATTCCGCTACTGATATAATTTTACACTGTAAATGCTTACCTCTGAATCAAACATGTTTTGTCATATGAAGTCGTAAGATAATAATCCTTATCTTTCAATCCATACGTTACAATTTGTGACTTTTGCCTCTTTTCCCAAGGTTTAGTAAAAGCAAGAGCAGTACTATCGTCTTGTGTAATCGAATTAGGGGGGACATTCATACATGCCAATTCGTTTGCTTTTCAGTTGTAGTGTCGGCCCAAACACATCGGATATTGGAGAGTGAAACGCGGTTAAATTCGTGTCTTTGATATTTGGGATACTATGCTGACCGTTACGAAACTAGACAGATCAAAGTGATCTCACCTTACAGCATTGCCAGTTAGTGGTAATTTCAAATGTTAATAAAAATTCCAGAAAAATAATAGATACCTTTATTTGAAATAGAATGTGAAGGAGTATTTTCTACACGAAAATTCTTGGCAGTCATTACGAAAAACAATCAAACTAGCTTCACAAGAAATTTTCAAGAAAAATATTTTGGTTTCTTCAACCTGTAGAAAAAACAGAAACACTAACATATTTTGACTGAAAAAAATACATATGTGAACATTCTCAGAGTTTATAGATACATGTGATACATATTTTATAGTGAAAACGTTTAAGTATCCCGACACCAAAAATAAGATACCGCAAGAGGTGTGAAACTGTTTCTCTGTGTAAGGAATAATGTAGTCACTAATGAATTTGCGTTTTGTTGTATCTCGTAGAAGCTACCAGCGAGAAAGTTGTTAAGAAAAAAAACATTAACATGTGAGACATCATTTTGTATCATGTCACCTATGAAGACAATTTATTTACGAGAGAGTCCGTGCGCGGGAGCTCGCAGTTACTTGTATGTCGCCGCCAGGATCTTTTTTTCGACGACTCGCATTAATACTATCTAGAACATTCCTTACCACTCAAAAACTTTTCGTTTATACCTGTTAGAGACCCTTTACCACTGCACCTATAAGCAAAAACGCTGATACAAGCTGTACGAAAGTTAAGTGTAAATACATTCAAACCACTATTTCCGGTGAAGTTGGACAAAACATATTTTCCGTATGGTTTTCTGATACTCAAGTTTTATCGAAGTATGCTTCAAGACTATAGTCTTCAGCACGCAGTAAGAGCATTTTACACCAAACCACGCTCTTGTTGCTGCAACGTCATTGCATCCCATTAAAAATTTTCGTCCATCATAACAATCTCTGAATCTAAAACCAAGTAACTGGAGAAGACAAAGAAGGGAGGTCTCTGATCCAGATTATAAATTTTTTCACGGAGATCGAATACTCTGTCATAGTAATCAGACACAGTTCTACGCAGTAACTTTCTGTTGGAATCGTAAAAAGCCATAGGATGTCGTTTCCGTTTATGTCCCTCTCTTGGAGAATCAAAATACGTGCACACAGCTGGAGATTCTGCCAATGTTAGTGCACTCTTAATACGGTATACCGTCGATTCGGAAATAGCGCAAGGTTTTGCTATCAGTTTATGAATTTCCGCGAAATTTATATTCCTGGCTCTGGCTTCTTCAGTGATGGTCAGATAAGTAAAAATAAATAAATAAAACGGTTGCGAGTGAATCAACTTACGGCAAATAAGAATGGAGCGCCGTCTCCTCACCTGGATGTGGACTGTGGGTGTGGTGGTTAAGTGGAATCGTACCGCAAACGGCCGGTAAAACATCCCTGGTTGTATTTAGGTTGATGCATAAGTTAGTAGCTTTTTTCCATAAGTGTAATAAAACGGTGCAGATGCAGATAACAGAGACCTTACTCACAATAATATATTCTCCTTCACTAATTACGACAGTCTGCCAACACTGAGTAACTTCTAGATTCCGCGTCAGTTTTGAGGTGACTAACTTGTCGAGTCATGTTCGGAGCGCATTTCATCGGGAAAGGAAGTTTCTTGAAGTTTGTTAGACAGAGCGAAAACGGTGAAAATCTGAGGGCGCAAGATAAGATCAATAAGGTTGGTACGTAATGATTTTCCAACCTAACTCCTATAGAATGCGGGCGGTCGTTATCGTGGAGTAGCATCTCTTCAAGCAGTCTCCCTGATCGTTGTTCTTCGATTGCGTCAGCAAAACGTCTCAGTTGTTGACAATAAATGATTCAAATGGCTCTGAGCATTATGGGACTTAACATCTGAGGTCATCAGTGCCCTAGAACTTAGAACTAATTAAACCTAACTAACTTACGGACATCACACACATCCATGCCCGAGGCAGGATTCGAACCTGCGACTGTAAAGGGTCGCGCGGTTCCAGACTGCAGTGCCTAGAACCGCTCGGCCACTCCTGCCGGCTCAATAAATGTCAACAGTGATGCTTACACCACAGGGAAGCAAGTCGTAATACACCACACCGCCGCTGTTCCACCAGATGCATAACATTACCTTTTGCGGATGCGCGCAGGTCTTTGCACGGGATTTTTCTACTTCGCTAAGTCTCAACCGTTCCTATATTTTCCTTATGTTACCATATACACACTATTGCTCGTCACCAGTAACGATACAGGATGGGAATAGTCGGTGTTGTCCACAAACCTATTTATGATAGCAGAGACGCACATGTGGCCACCCGATGACTTTTGTGATTTTGGCTAGGAGCATGCGGTACCCATACATCCTATTTTTAGACTTTTCCCAGTGCATGAAAATGTCGCATGATGGTGTAATAATCACAATTAATCGCGGTTCTCGAGCAGACTGAGGTGGATTAACGCGTTTAAATGATCTTCATCAATCTCCGAAGGTCTTACTGGCCGTGAGGAGTCACTAATAACAAAATGATCTTCCTTAAAACGAGAAATCCATTTTCTTGCCCTGTTGTGTCCAATACCGTTATCCCCGCCCACGGCGCAAATTTTTCTTGCTGCCTCTGCTGTTGTCAACTTTCTATTGAACTAAAACAGAAAAATACGTCGGAAATGTTCCAATTTGTCCACTTGGCACCCCTTTTTCTGCCGTCTACAGTTCCGCTCACTATCTCCGAATGTTGTTGTTGTGGTCTTCAGTCCCGAGACAGGTTTGATGCAGCTCTCCATGCTACTCTATTCTGTGCAAGCTTCTTCATCTCCCAGTACCTACTGCAACCTACATCCTTCTGAATCTGCTTGGTGTATTCATCTCTTGGTCTCCCTCTACGATTTTTACCCTCCACGCTGCCCTCCAATACTAAATTGGTGATCCCTTGATGCCTCAGAACATGTCCTACCAACCGATCCCTTCTTCTGGTCAAGTTGTGCCACAAACTTCTCTTCTCCTCAGTTCTATTCAATACTTCCTCATTAGTTATGCGACCTACCCATCTAATCTTCAGCATTCTTCTGTAGCACCACATTTCGAAAGCTTCTATTCTCTTGCCCAAACTATTTATTGTCCATGTTTCACTTCCATACATGGCTACACTCCATACAAATACTTTCAGAAATGACTTCCTGACACTTAAATCTATACTCTATGTTAACAAATTTCTCTTCTTCAGTAACGCTTTCCCTGCCATTGCCAGTCTACATTTTATATCCTCTCTACTTCGACCATCATTAGTTATTTTGCTTCCCAAATAGCAAAACTCCTTTACTACTTTAAGTGTCTCTTTTCCTAATCTAATTCCCTCAGCATCACCCGACTTAATTCGAATACATTCCATTATCCTCGTTTTGCTTTTGTTGATGTTCATCTTATATACTCCTCTCAAGACACTGTCCATTCCATTCAACTGTTCTTCCAAGTCCTTTGCTGTCTCTGACAGAATTACAATGTCATCGGCAAACCTCAAAGTTTTTATTTCTTCTCCATGGATTTTAATACCTACTCCGAATTTTTCTTTTGTTTCCTTTACTGCTTGCTCAATATACAGATTGAATAACATTGGGGAGAGGCTACAACCTTGTCTCACTCCCTTCCCAACCACTGCTTCCCTTTCATGTCCCTCGACTCTTACAACTGCCATCTGGTTTCTGTACAAATTGTAAATAGCCTTTCGCTCCCTGTATTTTACCCCTGCCACTTTCAGAATTTGAAACAGAGTATTCCAGTCAACATTGTCAAAAGCTTTCTCTGAGTCTACAGATGCTAGAAACGTAGGTTTGCCTTTCCTTAATCTTCCTTCTAAGATAAGTCGTAAGGTCAGTATTGCCACACGTGTTCCAACATTTCTACGGAATCCAAACTGATCTTCCCCGAGGTCGGCTTCTACTAGTTTTTCCATTCGTCTTTATATAATTCGCGTTAGTATTTTGCAGCCGTAGCTTATTAAGCTGAACTTTCGGTAATTTTCACATGTCAACACCTGCTTTCTTTGGGATTGGAATTATTATATTCTTCTTGAAGTCTGAGGGTATTTCGCCTGTATCATACATCTTGCTCACCAGATGGTAGAGTTTTGTCAGGACTGGCTCTCCCAAGGCCGTCAGTAGTTCCAATGGAATGTTGTCTACTCCGGGGGCCTTGTTTCGACTCAGGTCTTTCAGTGCTCTGTCAAACTCCTCACGCAGTATCGTATCTCCCATTTCATCTTCATCTACATCATCTTCCATTTCCATAATATTGTCCTCAAGTACATCGCCCTTGTATAGACCCTCTATATACTCCTTCCACCTTTCTGGTTTCCCTTCTTTGCTTCCCTTCTTTGCTTAGAACTGGGTTTCCATCTGAGCTCTTGATATTCATACAAGTGGTTCTCTTTTCTCCAAAGGTCTCTTTAATTTTCCTGTAGGCAGTATCTATCTTACCCCTAGTGAGATAAGCCTCTATATCCTTACATTTGTCCTCTAGCCATCCCTGCTTAGCCATTTTGCACTTCCTGTCGATCTCATTTTTGAGACGTTTGTATTCCTTTTTCCACGCTTCATTTATTGCATTCTTATATTATCTCCTTTCATCAATTAAATTCAATATTTCTTCTGTTACCCAAGGATTTCTAGCAACCCTCGTCTTTTTACCTACTTGATCCTCTGCTGCCTTCACTACTTCATCCCTCAAAGCTACCCATTCTTCTTCTACTGTATTTCTTTCCCCCATTCCTGTCAGTTGTTCCCTTATGATCTCCCTGAAAATCTGTACAACCTCTGGTTCTTTCAGTTTATCCAGGTCCCATCTCCTTAAATTCCCACCTTTTTGCAGTTTCTTCAGTTTTAATCTACAGGTCATAACCAATAGATTGTGGTCAGAGTCCACATCTGCCCCTGGAAATGTCCTACAACTTAAAACCTGGATCCTAAATCTCTGTCTTACCATTATATAATCTATCTGATACCTTTTAGTATCTCCAGGGTTCTTCCATGTATACAACCTTCTTTGATGATTCTTGAACCAAGTGTTAGCTATGATTAAGTTGTGCTCTGTGCAAAATTCTACTAGGCGGCTTCCTCTTTCATTTCTTAGCCCCACTCCATATCCACCTACTACGTTTCCTTCTCTCCCTTTTCCTACACTCGAATTCCAGTCACCCATTACTATTAAATTTTCATCTCCCTTCACTATCTGAATAATTTCTTTTATTTCATCATACATTTCTTCAATTTCTTCGTCATCTGCAGAGCTAGTTGGCATATAAACTTGTACTACTGTAGTAGGTGTGGGCTTCGTATCTATCCTGGCCACAATAATGCGTTCACTATGCTGTTTGTAGTAGCTTACCCGCATTCCTATTTTCCTATTCATTAGTAAACCTACTCCTGCATTACCCCTATTTGATTTTGTGTTTATAACCCTGTAGTCACCTGACCAGAAGTCTTGTTCCTCCTGCCACCGAACTTCACTAATTCCCACTATATCTAACTTTAACCTATCCATTTCCCTTTTTAAATTTTCTAACCTACCTGCCTGATTAAGGGATCTGACATTCCACGCTCCGATCCGTAGAACACCAGTTTTCTTTCTCCTGATAACGACAACCTCTTGAGTAGTCCCCGCCCGGAGATCCGAATGGGGGACTATTTTACCTCCGGAATACGAGGGTCAGTCAAAAAGTAATGCCTCCTATTTTTTTTCTACGTTTAATTGTCAGGAAATTTAAATGCAATTACATAGGTTGAAAACCACAACATTGAGGATCATTTTGTCATTTTTCAATGTAATCTCCGCCCATCTCTACAGTTTTGGTCCATCTTTGAACAAGGGCATGCACCCAGCACGGTAAAAATCACAGCTCTGCTTCCTAAGCCATTGACGCACGGATGTTTTGACGGCCTCCTCATCTTCAAAATGAATCCCACGATGAGCTTCTTTTAGTGGCCCGAACAGATGGAAGTCTGATGGTGCCAGGTCAGGGCTGTATGGGGGATGAGGCAAAACTTCCCATCCAATTTTGACAATCTCGTCAGAGGTGTGACGACTGGTGTGCGGTCTTGCATTGTCATGCAAAAGAAGAACATCTGCCATTGATTTTGTTGGGCGAACTCGCTGAAGACGTGCTTTAAGTTTTTTGATCGTTGTGACGTATTGAACAGAATTTATTGTGCATCCCTGCTCCAAAAACTCAACCAGAATCACACCCTCTGTATCCCAGAAAACTGTTGCCATAACTTTCCCTGCCGATTGCACAGTTTTGAATTTTTTCTTCCTCGGCGAGCTTGTGTGACGCCACTCCATTGACTGCCTCTTTGATTCGGGTTCAAAAAAATGCACCCATGTTTCGTCCCCGGTCACAATTTTTTTCAGAAACTCATTTCCCTCCAAACGGAAGCGCTGCAAGTGTTGGGAGGCTATTGTTTTCCTTGCCTCTTTATTCTGATCGGTTAACATTCTTAGAACCCACCGTGCACAAACTTTTGAGTACCCCAATTGTTTAATAATCGTGATCACACTGCCTTTACTAAGAGAAATAATGCGACACACTTCATCTGCAGTCACCCGACGGTCACCACGAATGATGTCATCAACTTGCTGAATGTTGTGTGGAGTCACTGCACTCACCGGCCTGCCGCTCCGCTTTTCGTCAGTCAACGGTATTTGCCCTTCAGCTTCCTTACAACGACGAACCCATCGTCTAACAGTGCTGACATCCACTGTCACAACACCATACACCTTCTTCAGTCTTTCATGAATGCGTATGGGCGTTTCACCTTCTGCATTCAAGAATTCAATCACACAACGCTGTCTCAAACGAACATCGATGTCGGCCATCTTACAAACTTCTGCTGTGCTGCCACCTGTTGACACAGAAAGTTACTAGTGCAGTGGATTGCAGAAGAAGGTTTGAGGAATGGCGCCAAATTCAAATTTTTCACTTAACTTAATTTTTTTAAGTAGAAAAAAATGGGAGGCATTACTTTTTGACCGACCCTCGTATTTTACTCAAGAGGACACTACGGCCGTAGTTTCCCCTTGCTTTCAGCCGTTCGCAGTACCAGCACAGCAAGGCCGTTTTGGTTATTGTTACAAGGCCAGATTAGTCAATCATCCAGACTGTTGCCCTTGCAACTACTGAAAAGGCTGCTGCCCCTCTAAGGAACCACACGTTTGTCTGGCCTCTCAACAGATACCCCTCTGTTGTGGTTGCACCTACGGTACGGCTATCTGTATCACAGAGACACCCTATCCTCCCCACCAACAGCAAGGTCCATGGTTCATGGGGGAGGGAGGAAATATGTAATCTAATAAAATAGAGAACTACAAATAAAAAATGACAATCGATAAATAAACCCATAGCAATCGGAATATCAACATGCAAAACAATAATGCTACGAGCTTATGAACGAACCTAATAATAATCCTTTATTCATGTCAATTACAAGAATTGGGTATGTGCAGGCCTAAAATACGGGTTAGTCTTATGTATTTCCACCTGTTGAATTCGAAAATCACCATAAAAGACATTACTTTGGAGATACAGGGTGTTTCAAAAATGACCGGTATATTTGAAACGGCAATAAAAACTAAACGAGCAGCGATAGAAATACACCGTTTGTTGCAATATGCTTGGGACAACAGTACATTTTCAGGCGGACAAACTTTCGAAATTACAGTAGTTACAATTTTCAACAACAGATGGCGCTGCAAGTGACGTGAAAGATATAGCAGACAACGCAGTCTATGGGTGCGCCATTCTGTACGTCGTCTTTCTGCTGTAAGCGTGTGCTGTTCACAACGTGCAAGTGTGCTGTGGACAACATGGTTTATTCCTTAGAACAGAGGATTTTTCTGGTGTTGGAATTCCACCGCCTAGAACACAGTAGTGTTGCAACAAGACGAAGTTTTCAACGGAGATTTAATGTACCCAAAGGACCGAAAAGCGATACAATAAAGGATCTGTTTGAAAAATTTCAACGCACTGGGAACGTGACGGATGAACATGCTGGAAAGGTAGGGCGACCGCGTACGGCAACCACAGAGGGCAACGCGCAGCAAGTGCAGCAGGTAATCCAACAGCGGCCTCGGGTTTCCGTTCGCCGTGTTGCAGCTGCGGTCCAAATGACGCCAACGTCCACGTATCGTCTCATGCGCCAGAGTTTACACCTCTATCCATACAAAATTCAAACGCGGCAACCCCTCAGCACTGCTACCATTGCTGCACGAGAGACATTCGCTAACGATATAGTGCACAGGATTGATGACGGCGATATGCATGTGGGCAGCATTTGGTTTACTGACGAAGCTTATTTTTACCTGGACGGCTTCGTCAATAAACAGAACTGGCGCATATGGGGAACCGAAAAGCCCTATGTTGCAGTCCCATCGTCCCTGCATTCTCAAAAAGTACTGGTCTGGGCCGCCATTTCTTCCAAAGGAATCATTGGCCCATTTTTCAGATCCGAAACGATTACTGCATCACGCTATCTGGACATTCTTCGTGAATTGTGGCGGTACAAACTGCCTTAGACGACACTGTGAACACCTCGTGGTTTATGCAAGATGGTGCCCGGCCACATCGCACTGCCGACGTCTTTAATTTCCTGAATGAATATTTCTATGATAGTGTGATTGCTTTGGGCTATCGGAAACATACAGGAGGTGGCGTGGATTGGCCTCCCTATTCGCCAGACATGAACCCCTGTGACTTCTTTCTGTGGGGACACTTGAAAGACCAGGTGTACCGCCAGAATCCAGAAACAATTGAACAGCTGAAGCAGTACATCTCATCTGCATGTGAAGCCATTCCGCCAGACACGTTGTCAAAGGTTTCGGGTAATTTCATTCAGAGACTACGCCATATTATTGCTACGCATGGTGGAAATGTGGAAAATATCGTACTATAGAGTTTCCCAGACCGCAGCGCCATCTGTTGTTGACAATTGTAACTACTGTAATTTCGAAAGTTTTTCTGCCTGAAAATGTACTGTTGTCCCAAGCATATTGCAACCAACGGTGTATTTCTATCGCTGCTCGTTTAGTTTGTATTGCCGTTTCAAATATACCGGTCATTTTTGAAACACCCTGTACAATGACACGAGGATTGTCCAGAAAGTAATAGTTCAAATGGCTCTGAGCACTATGGGACTTAACTTCTTTGGCCATGAGTCCCCTAGAACTTAGAACTACTTAAACCAAACTAACCTAAGGACATCACACACATCCATGCCGGAGGCAGGATTCGAACCTGCGACAGTGGCAGTCGCTCGGTTCCGGACTGCGCGCCTAGAACCGCTAGACCACCGCGGTCGGCTCCAGAAAGTAATGCGCCGCATTTCTTTCTCAGTCGAAAACAATGCTACGAATGCGAAACGTTAGGTATGTATTATTTGAAGTCTCCCGAGTGAGCGGGCCAACCTTCTGTCACTTTTCGACACATAGCGTAGCTGCAGGACAGTTTCAAAATGGCGTCTGCAGGTGATGTACGTTACAAGCAACGTGCCGTCTTTCAATTTCTCGCTGCAGAGAAAGAAATTGTGGGGTAAATTCACAAACGCTTGTGTGAAGTCTATGGAGCATCTTTGTCGACAGAAGTACAGTTAGTCGCTGGACACGGAGGGTGAGATCATTAGAGGGCCGGATGGTTGAGCTCCACAATTTGCAGCGGTCATGGAGACCATTCACGGGTGTCTCACCTAATATGTTGCAGCGAGATGATGTCATTCGCGAGGACAGAAACATTACGACTCGGCAGTTGGCGCTGCATCTGTCGGTCAGCAAAGCAAGTGTGGACGCAATCATCCGCACTCTTGGATATTCAAAAATGTACGCTAGATGGGTCCCGCAGTGTCTAACGGTGGATCACAACTCGCACAGAAAAAACATTTGTCCTGATTTGTTGCAACGTTTTTAAGCTCAGAGGGATACCTCCTTGTCACGGACTGCGACAGGCAGTGGAAGATGGGCTCACCGTTTTTAGCCTGAAACAAAACGACAGTCGATTGAATGGCGCCTCCCCCCCCCCCCCCCCTCCCCACCAACATAGAAGAAAAAATTGAAAAAATTCAGAGCAACTGCTTCCGCCGCTAAGGTCATCATCAGCTTGTTCTGGGACTGTGGAGGTGTGATTATCATTGATGTAATGCCAAGAGGCGATACCATTAAAACAGAAACATATGTCAACATATTAACAAAACACAAGACGCGCTTTCGGCGACTTCGGCGCCACAGCAACTATGGAGATGTTTTTCTACAACACGATAACGCTCGGCCCCACACAAGTCTGAGGACTGCTGAACACATCGCAAAACAGTGTTGGACGCTGTTAACCCATCCACACCATAGCCCTGAGCTAGTCCCCTCGTACTTCCACTTGTTTGGGCCATTAAAGAATGCCATTCGTGGAAAACAATTTGAGGACGATGAGAAGGTGCTTCAAGCAGTGAAGCACCGGCTCCGCCACCGAGACAAGAATTGGTACCGACAGGACATACACGCCATTGTTTCACGCTACAGGAAGGTCATAGAAAGGGATGGAGATTACGTGGAAAAAAGGGTGTGTAGATAAAACACCATTCTTTCGTGTATGTAATTCTCATTATGTTCAGTAGAGAATAGATGAAGAAAAAATGTGGTGTATTACTTTCTGGGCAACGCTCGTACTATTTTTTCCTCTCTCTGCAACTGTAGTTTGAAAGGAATTGTGTTTTTGGCGTTGTCACACCGGTTAAATGACATAATCCAACATTCTACAGCTATTCGTAGGCTATAAACATTATTACTGTTGCTGTGACTGAATTTCACATGGTTCATGTTGTGGTTGGCAGAAGAGCCAACACCGTATTACTAAAGGAGGCCGAAATGCACGCGTCTCAGCTCACGCAGGCTGGCGCGAGGTCTGGAACATGACAAGGGAATTAGAATTGGGAAAAACGGACGTAGCTGGTGGAATACTTTAATCCATTACAGGTGAACGTCGCTCGTGACAGTACATGATTCACAATATCAATGGTAACTGAATATGGCACCTTGCTAGGTCGTAGCAAATGACGTAGCTGAAGGGTGTGCTAACTATCGTCTCGGCAAATGAGAGCGTATTTTGTCAGTGAACCATCGCTAGCAAAGTCGACTGTACAACTGGGGCGAGTGCTAGGAAGTCTCACTAGATCTGCCGTGTGGCGGCGCTCGGTCTGCAATCACTGATAGTGGCGTCACGCGGGTCCGACGTATACTACGGACCGCGGCCGATTTAAAGGTTACCACCTACCAAGTGTGGCGTCTGGCGGTGACACCACAGTTCATGTCGTAATTAGCGCAGAATCTCTGGATTTTGAGTGCTTGTGAAGTGTAAAGTTTTTTTAATCAAAATGCCACAAAGATGTGTAAACTAAATGAATAATTTATGTTACCTTTTTGGTGCGGTAACATTTTCGTTTCAGAAAAGTAGTCTTACACTCCTGGCTATCTGCATTATTTTGGTATGAAGTTAGGGGGTCAGAATGAGTATCTCTTGTTGAGTTACGCTACGAGAATAGCTGGAAGACAGGAAAAGATCTATAGCTTTTGCTGTATCTGTGGTTTGACGGGAGTGTAGATAACTTGAAATAATGCTTTGCAAACCACCAGCTGTACTAAAACAACTTCATTTCTTTACCGGTTTTGTGAAACCGTCAGGATTGTCGATGAAGAAATGAGGAACAGTTCAGTACTCTAATTTTCCATCTATTATTCGACCTCTTCCACATTCACTTTACTCGTTTCTACTTCGCTCTAAAATTATGAGCTCGAAATAGAAAATGTAGTCAGCGTGGAAGAAGAGGAATCCAACAAGTCTTTTACATTGCATCTGTCTAATTTTGACGAAAAAGATGACAAACAGCATAGACAGAGTCTCATTCGAGACCTTGATTTTCGAAAGCAGAACTTACAGGGTCAAGACTACAATAGTGCAATCTTCTCCAATGTGAGGTCAGGGTCTCACAATACAGAGATCGTCAAAGAGATCTGATTTTCTGAGAATAAAAACAATATTTTTTACTGCGACGTTAATGGCATGACATATTGTTATGATCCAGCTGACTGGATGCTATCCATAGACTCCTCCAAGTTAATCTGGAAGCTGTATTACTGTACGACGGCAAACGTCTTCCAATTGCTATTGGCAATGCAGTTCAGTTGAAGTATGAGAGTGAAACTGCGGCAATCTAAAGGTAATCGGTGTACTCTTGGGCATGCAACTGGGGCACATTACTCGCAAATACTGCTGCTTTTTGTGTTTGTGGCAGAGGAGGGATAGAAAATCGCATATCCAAGCAGACTGGCTTGCAGGAAATCTTAAACTTCAGTGCGAAAAATTTCCTTGCCGATTTTCCTGCGGACCCAAAAGATGTTCTCCTCCCCCCCCCCCCCCCCCCCTCCCAGGATTTTGTCAAAATTGTTGCCCCCTTAATGTCTGTCATTTACGAATTTTTATAAAACAAAAGAGATAAAAATTACTGTCATTTGGTGTCATACTTCTGCCGAAATACCATCAACTCAATTGCAACATCGCTCTTGAAATTTGCCGACTGTTGTGGCCGAGCAGTTCTAGGCGCTTCAGTCTGGAACCGCGCGACCGCTACGGTCGCAGGTTCCAATCCTGCCTCGGGCATGGATGTGTGTGATGTCCTTAGGTTAGTTAGGTTTAAGTAGTTCTAAGTTCTAGGGGACTGGTGGCCTCAGATGTTAAGTCCCATAGTGCTCAGAGCCATTTGAACCACTTCTCTTGAAATTAATTCCCTGTTCTCACACCTAGACTTCTTCCTTCCTAGCTGTGGACTTATCGATGATGAACATGGAGAAAGATTTCATTAGGGTATAATGCGGGGCAAGTAAAAGCGGCCCGGATGAGTAGATACGAATGGACTGAATGTACGCACGTAACCAAACCCCGTGACGTGCACATCACAGATACGCTCACTACGTGATCCACACCGGTTTAGAACGTAGTGCGGGCTGTGCCAGTTAGAGTGGATTAGTACAAGGAGGACGATGGTACTGACAGTGGAGCAGCGGACGTTCGTTGTGGAGAGTTACGTGACAACAAAGTACTGGAAACGGCGTGGTCAGTTGTTTGCTGGAAAGTAGAATGGTGTCAAAGTGCCAATAAAGACTGCCATGCAACGCTTAGCTCGAAAATGGCGTCCGACAGGATCTGTTTTGAACAAGTCAAAAAATATTCCGAAACGTGCCCGTCCATCAGAAAATGTGGCTGCAGTTCACCAGAGAATGCTTCAGAGGTCTAGCAAATCAACCCGACGCCAGCCGCAAGAGACCGGCGTGTCACGTCGACCATGCGGACGAGTACTCCATCTGGACCTGCACATGCATCCCTACCGAGTGTCTGTTGTTCATGCATTGAAACCAGCGGAAGCTCCTCAGAGCCTCCAGTTCTGTGAGTGGTTGTTTACTGAGATAACAATGAATGGCTTGGACATTGTCTATGTCTGATGAAGCCTGGTTTAACCTGAGTGGTCATGTCAACTCACAGAATCACAGGCTCTGGGCAGCTTACACTATACACCATTGCATGATCAAAAGCTTGTCGTTTGGTGTGCAGTGGCGTAAATGACCAGAATTTCAATTTATTTATTGTTTATTTTGTTTTTTTTTTTGACACTTTTATATAATCTTTAACGGTGATTGTCTTCGAACGTGTGCATTTATTTTCAAACTGTTGCCAGCATCTCTAATGTTTGACTGCAACGTAATTTCAATGGAACATTCGAAAGACTTGTTCGTAACCAGGTCAACAAAACAAATGTTACTGTACTTGAGACATATGTTGACTGCTACAACTGTTACATACTCCGCAAGCCACCGTACCATTATACCATTTGTAATTAGGCTGTTTAGGTTTTTATGTTGGTAACGTCACGTAGCGGTCTGTATGAAAATCACTAGCTGTGCTGTGTGCAGTCTGTGGCTGGTTGGCATTGTTGGAATATTCGCTATTCTGGTGTTGGGCAGTTGGATGTGAACAGCGCGTAGTGTTGCGCAGTTGGAGGTGAGCCGCCAGCAGTGGTGGAAGTGGGAAGAGAGATGGCAGAGTTTTGAGTGCGGACGATCTGGACGTGTGTCCGTCAGAAAACTAAATTTGTAAGACTGGATCAAAATCTTTCATTTGCTAAGTATGCCTATCAGTAGTTAGTGCCTTCAGTACTTAGGATCCTTTATTTAGCTGGCAGTATTGGCGCTCGCTGTATTGTAGTAGTTTGAGTAACGAAGATTTTTGTGAGGTAAGTGATTCATGAAAGGTATAGATTGTTGTTAGTCCCGGCCATTCTTTTGTAGGGATTAGTGAAAGTCAGATTGCGTTGCGCTAAAAATATTGTGTATCAGTTTATTGATGATAAGAATAAGTAAAGAGAGAAATGTCTGAGTACGTTCAGTTTTGCTCAGCTTTTTGAAAATCAAATAACGTAAGAGGTTTACCAGCACAGTAATTCATTAATTTTCCAAAGGGGACGTTCCACGCTACTAGTCATTTCCTTTTCTGTTCCACTCGAAAAGAAAGCGAAGGAAATACCTCAGTACGAGCCCTAATTTCTGCTATGTTATTTTCATGGTTCATACGTGGAACGTACATCGGTGGCAGTGTAATCGTTGTACGGTCAGCTTCAAATGCCGGTTCTCTAAAATTTTCTCCCTTCTGGGGTTTCCCATTTCCGTTCCCGAAGCATTTCGGTAATACTTGTATGTCGCTCGAATATATCGGTAACAATTCTAAAAGCCCGCCTCTGAATTGCTTCGACGGCTTTCTTTAATGCGACCTGTTGTCAAACCCAAAAGACTCGAGCAGTACACAAGAACGGGTCACGCAAGTTTTCTGTTTGCGGCCTTCTTTGTAAATGAGGTGCTTTTCCCTAAAACTCTCCCATTAAACCGACGCCGACCATTCGCTTTGCCTATTCCAGTCCTTACATGGTCATTCCACTTCATATCGTTTGGCAACGCTACGTCTAGATATTTAATCGACGTGACTGCTAATGCTGTAATCGAACATTACCTATTAATCTGGATTACATATATTTTTCTACATTTAGAGCTAGCTGTCAATCATCACACCAACTAGAAATATTCTCTGTCATCTTGTATCCTCAACGACAACACCTTTCCATACGTCACAGCATCACCATCAAACAGTCGCAGACTGCTGTCTACCTTGTTTGCCATATTATTTGTAAATAAAGAAAATAATAGAGGACCTAGCACACTAATCTGCGACACTGCTGACGATACGCTTGTATCTGATGAATACTCACCGTCGAGGACAACGTACTCGGACCTGCGCGCTAGTGTATGAGCAAGCCTGTCTCAGGTTGCTTTGGAATTACATTACAGCCAAATACTAGAGATGCAGACAGTAGTTCGAAAATGATCGCACACGTTCGAAACTAGGCACCATTGGAAAGTATGTGCGCGTGTCACAGAAAACTAAATAAATAACACTTCTCTCCTTATTTTCATTGTGCATTTTATATTATCTTTTTTTCTACCATTCTTTGATAATTTGCTGCCCCAATAGCAAAACACGTCTACTACTTTTTATGTCCGTTTTCCTAATCTAAAGCGCTCAGCATTGCCTACCTGAACACGACTGCTTTCCATTATCAATGTTTAACCTGTTGCCTCTATAAGGCACTGCTCTTGCAAGTCCTTTGCCTTCTCTGGCAGGATGTCGCCAGCAAACCTCTAACTTTTCTCTTTTCTCCCTGAACTTTAAGTCCCTATTAAAATTTCTCTTTAGTCTTCCTTACTGCTGGCCCATTGTGCAGTCTGAGTAACATCGGGGACTAACTGCAATTACGTGTCACTCTTTTCTCAAGTACGACTTCCCTTTCATGTCTTACGACTCTGATAACTGCGGCCCGGTTTTTGTACAAGTTGTACGTCTGTATTCCGCAAGCCACCATACGGTGTGTGAATAATGTTTTACTCTCTGTTTTATCCCTGCCATTTTCAGAATTTCATCTTCAGAGATTATTAGTGGGGTCAGTATTGCATTTTACGCCAATCTTCCCATTCTTCTGCAAATCATTTATCATGTCAGTATTTTGCAACCATGAATTATTAAACTAATTACTTCTTTGCAAAGCGAATTACAGTATTACATTCTTCTTGAAGTCTGAAGTTTTTTCGCCTATCAAATGTACAGATATGTTGCACATTAGGTGTAATAACATTGTCATGTTGTGTTCACGTAAGAATCTCAATAATTCTAATGAAATTTCGTCTGCTTCAGGTGCATTGATTCTATTCTCAGTGTCACGTCTCTTTACTCAATCTTCGTCAACTTCTCTTCCCTTTCCATAACATTGTCTTCAAGTTCATTTCCTTTATACTGTCTTTTTATATATTGCTTCCTCATTTCAGCCTTCCATTCTTTGCTACGTAATGGATGATCACCAAAGTTCTTTACATTTGTACAGCCGTTCCTCTTTTCTCGAAAGGCCTCTTTAATTTTCGTGTAGGAGGCATCTGTCTTTCCCATAGTATTTCATGCTTCTACGGTCTTGTATTTCTCGTATAGCCCTTTCTTAATTTTGCACTTTCTGACAATCTCATTATCTATATTCCCTTTTCCCTGATGTCTTTGCAAAAATTTTTATATATTCAGCTTTCGTCTTAAAATACAATATATTGTGTGCCATCCAAGAATTTTCATTGGACCTTGTTTTTCGACAATTTCATATTACGCTGCCTTTACTATCTCATCTGTCAGAGCTACCCATTAGCCTTCTTTTGCATTCCTTTCTACTGTTTCAGTCAAGAGTTGGCCCTCAACAAGCAGTGGTTCTTTTCATTTATCCCATCTTAATTTCCTTCGTTTCTGCAACTTCAATTTTAGTCTTTTGCTGATGACCACTGAATTATAATCAGAGTCCACATCTGACTCTGGCAGCGGTTTTACGTTTAAAGTGTGGTTTCGAAATCTCTTTCTTGCCATTATATTTTTCCAGGTCTTTTTCCTGTATACAACTTCCTAAATGATTATTAAACCAAGTGTTAGCGGTGGTTAAATTATGCTTCTGTAATATTGTACCAGACGGCTTCTTTCATTCATTTCCCCTCCGCACATTTTCCCTGCTCTTTCTTTTCCTAGCGTGGAGTTTCACTCTCCCATCACAATTATATTTTCGTATCCCTCATGTGAGTAAGTTCATTTATCTCGTCACTCATTGTTGCAATCTCATCGTTATCTGCTGAGCTAGATGGCATATAAACTTGCACTATTCTTGTTAGTTTTGGCTTCGTGTATTCTGATTACAGTAGTACGTTCAGTGTGATATTCACAGTATTTGAAGTGCATTGCTAGTTTGTTACCGTTATTAGACCTATTCCTGTGTTACCTTTGCATCTAAAGATAACTGAAGATTGCCGTATCGTAGGTGGGAGTAAAGCCCTGCAGTTTTCAGCTTTTGTAATATTGTGGTCAATAACTGGCAGACTCTACGATTTCAACATAGGTTGGGTTGTTACCTATACCACATTTAACTTCTAGCTCTGTTTGATTATTAATTACAGAGAAATTTATAATTTAACGAAAACTAAAATTGCAGGGTTTTATGCCACAAAATGGGCTGAAGCACAGCAGTGTCGGCCTTTCCCCGTTAGAGATAAACATGGGAAAAATCGATGACTACATAATAAAACATTTGAAATTAACCTTCGTAAAATTGTTACAGTGTATCCAAGTTACCCAACACAATATTGAACAGAAATTGCTCGTAAATTTAAACACAGGACTAAAAAATACTTAAACAAAAATACTTCCTTCTCCATCTAATAATTAGTGCACTTTGTTGCGTTTTGTGATTCTTCCCTTAAGTTCCAAACTCTTGTTCTCCACCTGCGGATACTTCTTTGCCAAAGAGCCTGCCCTAACTATACCTTAGCTACTGTAATGAAGTGAGAAATCTGAACCTGAGTCTGAAGATAACTTGCTGTTTGATGTGATCTTTCTTTCTTAACATTTATGTTTCTACAGCACGTAGCTTTCTTTCTCTGCCAGGTCTTTCCTTCTAAGTAGCAAGCTTTTCATTTCCCATGCTTTATCCTTCCATTCGTTTATTGGGTGTCGACGTTAGGAGCACAGATTGCAATACTTTCCTAGAAAGTTTATCCCAAACATTTATTTTAGATAGTGGAATTATTTCTTCACGCAAGATACTCCCATGCAGTGTGTGTTGTGTCATGTTTTGTGGCAGTTTATCATTTAAGAATTGTCGTCACATTGTTGGAGCTGCGGGGATTTGCCCCATTTCGCCATTTTGTGACAAATGCGCCATTGCTGATATTGGGGACCAAATGGAACAATTATTTCCAGTCAGAATTGAAGCTTAAATGCAGCAATATCAACGAATAATTTGTTGATTCTTTTTTTCAAACCTTACGTTATGCAGAGTTCAAGTAAAACATCAGTAAACTTACATATAAATAGTAAAACACGGACTTATCACATTTTCTCATCTCTAGAGCGACCTGCTAGGACGGATTTTCATGGAACATTAAGTTAAAATAAGACAAACCTGCCATCTGGTGGTCAACTCCTTAATCGATGGCAGTCACTTCAAAAAATATATGTGGATTTTTTGTCCCACGGGGGCCTTTATCACCAACTATCATTAGTCTGAAAAGATAAGTTTAGAATCTGCATTTAGTACCAGATTTGACCTGTGACCATGAGAAATGTTCACTGACTCTGAAAAAATTCCGAAGACAGGCTTTGCTTGATGGTAATTACTGGGAGAGACAGGAGGAACATACAATAATAAGGTGAATGAAGAGTACATGGATCAAGGAACTGTTTGCTGGATTTCATAGAAATACGAAATTACTGAAACGACGACCCACTGGGAAGTGAGTGTGCATGACGTCAAAAAACACACAGACCGACATGGATGCATATACTTGTTGACTACAGTGCATGGAGATGCCTAGAGGAGGCCTTTATCTAGCAGTGGTTGTCAATTGGCTGACAGAGATGATGGCCTATGTTACGGACAGTACGTGAATACGTGATGTGTATCAGAGTTCGCCGGTTCCGCACCCACGCTTCCACCTCTGTGAGGGTGGCAGACTGTAGTATAACTGGCTGTGCGCAGTACTGAGGTTGCGGAGGCTGCCGCGCTGTATTGCGGGTCAGAGGGCTGAGTGTGTCTCTGAGGGACAGGGAAGAGGAACCCGATTAACCCCTCCTCTCCCCTCAGCCAGCACAGAACGTGACGAGAGAGCGCAAAGCGCCACTGCGCCGGGGATTGGGGTGTGGCTGCAGAGAGATTAATGTGGAGGATGGCAGACGGGGCCTCGTGCCGAACTGCTAACAGGAAACATGACGGGACGAGGGAGAGGTGGCCGCCAAGTTGCCTCGTGGGGGCGTACGACCCACTGACAACTATTGGTTTCCACGTGCTTGTCATCTCTGCCTCCCCCCCCCCCCCCTCTCTCTCTCTCTCTCTCGCTCTGTGCTGGAGGAAGCACCACATCGCAGGCATTACGTGTTAATCCAGGGACTAGCGCTCTGGTTTCCATTGATCAAAGAGGAATCAGAAAAATAGCTGTACTCTAAATGCTATCTGCCAGATGCAGAAGAGCAGAAGTAAATTGTAGAAAAAAAGACATGCCGTTAAAGTGAGCGACGTCTTTTCCTTTAAGACTGTACTATCTATTAAGATCACGAAACATGCACAACTACACTGGTGTGCAAAACATAAGAACGAAATTAACTTTCGCATGATGTATCACTGCCCAGTAGCATAGGTATATGAAACTTGGACTGTAAATAGAAAGAACTGTTAAGGGGGGTAGGACGTCAAACGGGCCGACTTGGAGCAGGAGAGGCACCACAGGACATTTTAATTTCTACTGTCTATACTTTTACAAATAAGTTCATAATACTTTGTCAGCATGACCAGGAAGGATTGAGGACTCACACTCATAGCAGTAGAAGTTCAAAAACGTAGCAAAATACCTCTTTTTTTTACATGCGAAATTTTATCATTTTTTCACTCACTACTGGCTGTATTTGTTTTTGTAGGTACACTTTTCTTCCTAAGTAAGAGAGATTCTTCGATGAATTTTGCACAGCATACAAGCAGTACTTACAGGTCTATGAAACTCTAGAATTTCCCAAATTTATTAAAAACTGTGCTAAAAATTGAGATAATTAACTATAAAATTAGAGTTTTTTTTCTAAAGATGAAATTTAAAATGTAACAGTTCATTTATTTTTTCATAAATTAAATAAACTCTAGAGTTTCATACGCATGTAACTATTGTGTGTATGCTGTGCAAAATTCATCAAAGAATCTCTCTTACTTAGGAAGAAAAATGTACCTATAGCAACAAATGCAGCCAGCAGTAAGTGAAAAAAAATGATGAAATTTCACATGTAAAAAAATGTATTTTGTTACCTTTTTGAGCTTCCACTGCTATGAGTATGAATCTTGAATCTTTCCCGATCATGCTTTCAAAGTTTTATCAATTATTTGTAAAAGTATAGACAGTGGAAATTAAAATGTCCTGTGGTGCCTCTACTGCTCCAAGTCGGCCCGTTTGACGTCCTACCCCCTTAAGTATACTACAGGAGTAACTCGAAGAAATAAACAAAAAGCCGAAGAGAAATTATACTTTTATTCAAAGACAATAGTAAAGTCGCAACGATTTCAGATGGTCCCTTGGGTGTTAAGATAGGTTCGAGAAGATGTGTGAGCAGTAGGGACGGCAATGGATGCTCTGCAGCGGGCTCCCACACTGGCATTAAGCTCGGTAATACGTTCTTGTTGTAGAACCTTCCCACTTCCCACCGGCACGGTTGACACTGCTTGATGGTCGTTTTGCATGTGGACTCGCTGCAGCACGTTTTTCCAACGCATCCCACACGTGCTCGATGTGATTCAAGTCGAGGGAAGGGGCAGGCAAGTCCATTCGCCGAATATCCTCTCATTCCAAGAGTTCCTGCACTTGCGCTGTTCGATGCGGTCGTGCATTGTCATCCATAAAAATGAAGTCAGCGCCGAATGCACCCCTGAAAAGACCACGTGGGGAAGGAGTACAGTATCACAATAATGTTTATTGGTGAGTGTACCATGTTCAAATATTTGGAGATCAGTACGCACATGCAACATTAGGCCTCCCCACAATATGACACCGCACCACCAAAAGGATCATGTTCGACAATGTTTCTGGTTGCATTGCGTGTTCCCACGTCTCGCCATATGGAGGTACGTCCAGAATCACTACTCACGCTGGATCTGTTTTGATCCGATGAAAGCACGTGAACCCACTCCTCGTTGGTCGAGTTCAAAAATGGTAGCAATAGCTCTAAGCACTATGGGACTTAACATACGAGGTCATCAGTCCCCTAGACCTAAAACTACGTAAACCTAACTAACCTAAGGACATCACACACATCCATGCACGAGGCAGGATTCGAACCTACGACCGTAGCAGCCGCGTCGTTCCGGACTGAAGCGCCTACAACCGCTCGGCCACAGCGGCCGGCGTCGGTCCAGTAACTACGCTCTTGGCACCATCGCAAACAATTCCGCTGATGTGCGGGTGTCAACGAAACACAATGTACTGATCGTCGGCCAAAGAGACCACTCCCATTCCGCCGCCGTGCCACTGTGGAGCGTGAGATTTCGTGCCTCGAAGTCCTCTTAAATATGGTTGCATTGCGTCCTCCGTTTGGCGTGGTTCCTTTCTTGCCTGTTGCACAATGTAGCAGTGCTGCTGCTGTTGGTCGTGATCAACCAGCTACTCTCCTTCGGGCAGCAGTGACTGGTTCGGAACACTCCCCAGGCACGTCAACAAATGCTGTGAACCATATCAAACTCCTGAACTATACTCGTCACATTCGTCTTCTTCCAGTTTCTCGAAGATTCTTGCCCTGTGTGAAGTCACCCGAATGTTGTCTCTGAGCCGTGTTGTAATGAAGAACACCACGACGGAGTACCTAATTGCTCGCTGATTGACACACACTGCCTTTTCCCGTTCGATCTACTGCCCGGTAGCCTGGTGTTGTGGAGCCATCCCTGTTCGGCGCCATAGTCGCACAGAACGCACGTCATATCACGTTCGACTTCATGTGAACGACTGGAAGACCTCTGGCAAAATGATCCCACACTTTTAGTCATTTCCACAGAGTAGTTGGTACTTTATCCATTTCATTCTTAAATTTAGCAAAGCCCCTTTTTTCAGGCTTATGTAGCCATTTTATAGTGCTTAATTTGGGAAAAAGTAAATAGCAGAGAGGAGAAATGAAATCTTTAAGTTTTGCCGAATTATTTATAACTCTAGCAGAGACGGCAATGGACGTGGAAGATCAGCTGAATAGAATGGACAGTATCTTGAAAAAAAGTTCAATTCCAAGAAAATGAATACAAGTGTAATTGGGTGTTCTCGAATTTAGCCAGCTAATTGCAAGGGAGTTAGAATAGGAAATGAGACACTGAAAGAAGTAGACGAATTTTGCTAGCTGGACATCAAACACTGACAATTGCATAAACAGAGAAGATATAAAATCCAGATTGATAATACCATGAGAAGCTCTTCTGATAAAGAGAAATATATTAACATTCAGCATAAATGTGCCAGAAAGTTTTATTCCGAAGGTGATATTTTGGTCTGTAACATTTTACAGAAGTGAAACGTGATTGGTAAACGGTTCACACAAAAAGAGAATACAAAATCTTGAAAAGTGGTGCTACAGAAGAATTTTGAAGATTTGATGGGTAGATCATGTAATCTATGAGTAGGTAGTGAATCGAAACGGAGGATAAGGAAGTTATGGCACAACTTGACTAAAAGAAGGGGCTAGTTGTCAGGACACATCCTTCAGAATCAAGGAATCGTCAATTAGATAATGGAAGAAGTATACGGGTAAAAAATTGTTGTGTTATTGGAGTTTTCTCAGTCACTACCAGCCCTAACCTCAAGTCATACTCGATGGCTCCCCAGCATGACATTTGTGTCTGCATAACTACTCCTCAAGCCATCATACAGTGTATGGTGGAGAGAGACATGTAGCAATACTAGTCATTTCCCTTCCTATTCCACTCGCTAGCGGAGCGAGGGGAAAACGACTATCTAGAATTATATGCCTCCTTTCGAGCCCAAATTTCTCTTACCTTGTCGTTGCGGTCTTTTGGCGAAATGTTCGTTGGCGACAGTAGAATCGATCTGCATTCAGTTACAAATGTCTGTCCTCTAAATTTTCTGAATTTTTTTTTTTAAGGAAAATAACTTCGTCTTCCATCCAGAGGTTCACTAAGCATCTCTGAGACACTCACGTGTTGATCGATTCTACCGGTAACTAATCTATAGTCGAGATTGTGTAAGAAGATCCCTGACAGCTCGCAGCACTGTTGCTAGCTTTCAGGTGCAGAGTGCTAACGGCAGCAGGTGAAAACAGTTGTCGTCTACTGACGTTTTGCCATAAAGACTTTTACAAAATCGCGTTACCCTACAGGTTCGGGTAGGCCAGTGAATTTGCCGAGCCAAGCCCACTGCAACCACCTTGCCAGCTGTAATGCCTACCAGGAATCGGTCGACACCTAAGTTGAAAGCCACCCCGTCCCATTCCACCATCCTGTTGACATTGCTCACGTCTCGTCCTTCCTCCAGAAGTCCGTCTCTGACGCCGTGGCGGCCCACGTTCCCACCAAA
Source organism: Schistocerca gregaria (assembly GCF_023897955.1). NCBI lineage: Eukaryota > Metazoa > Arthropoda > Insecta > Orthoptera > Acrididae > Schistocerca > Schistocerca gregaria. Next base: position 568,895,658 of record NC_064923.1, read on the forward strand.
CTTATCCACCCCCACAGTCCTACCCTTCCTCCACAGGCTGTACTCCTTCTCCGTTAATCCCAACGGCTCTACCATTCCTTCCTTCACACTCGTGACCGGAACACAGTCCTCCGCCAATGGCAATTACAAAGATACATTCAAAACTTTATGACAACAAAGAAACGCCGGTACTGGCGCCATATATGCACACAACTCAATGCCACCCTCTCTGTCAACTAATCCAAGTGCTGATCTGAATTCCACTGCCTTATTGGTAGCCATCCCGCCCCGCATTACCCACTCCTCCTCGACCACCGCCCCTTCCCTGATAATCGCAGTAAAGCTAACCATTTTGCTTCCCCTCGCTCCGAAGTCTTTTCCATAGCCGATGACCATCACTTTGATTGCATCCTCTTCCCCTATGACCTTGGTCTCACCGCCACTACTGTCACGCCACATGCTCTCAAATTCCGCTACTTGGACCAGTTATCGCCCTCAGAAATGAACACTCCTGTCATAGCACAATACGTTAAACTCATCCTCCGCTCCAAACACGACACTGCCCCTGGTCACGATTGCATCACCTAACGCCACCTCAAGGAATGATCTCTCTCCTTCCTCGTCGCCCTTGCCACCTTGTACAACACTATACTTTCCACTGGCTTTTACCCTGACCTTTGGAAGACTTCCTCATCCTATTGTTCCTTAAACCTAACAAACCCTCTTCTGACACCTCCTCCTATCGCCCTATATGCCTCACCTCTGTGTTCAGTACGGTCTTAAAGTCCTTCCTCTCCCGCTGTATCCATCACCACCTAATTCAACACCCAGGCCCTTCTTCTCTGCCAATGACCAGCCCCTTAACCCCACCCATCTCCTCTCTTCCAACCTAACTCTCGTCACGGTGCTATTTTTGGCGCGGCCCTCCCGTCGGAGGTTCGAGTTCTCCCTCGGGCATGGGTGTGTGTTGTTCTCAGCATATGTTAGTTTAAGTTAGTTTAAATAGTGTGTAAGTCTAGGGAGCGATGACCTAAGCAGTTTGGTCCCTTAGGAATTTACACACATTTGAACATTTTGCTATTTTTGTTTCCCTTGACTCCCTGAATGCGTATGACCGTGTATGGCGTCCCATTGTTTCCCCTTCTCATGTGTAAACTTCAACTTTTACCGCCGTGTTTTATGTCTCTTGTGTTGTTTTATGTAGTCTCTTGCCTAAATAGCGGCAAATTGTGCCGCTGCAAGTCCACTCATGTCCACATGGGGCAGCAATATGAAATAACAATAAAGGAAAAAAAACTTACGGAAAATGAAAGTTTGGGTTTCGCTACCAATTCAACGAGCTTATTTTGCATAAATAGCTCTACAGTTCCCCACTGTTATACATCTTCGCATTGCATCCCATGTAAGTCTAAACGGAACCCATTAATCCCGAAATGGTGTGACCGGTATATCACCATTATGAAAGGAAAGAACATAAAAATGCAGTAAATGAAGCAAGTGACAGGGAATACAAACGTGTGAAAAATTCAACTTAGGGGAAGTGCAAAACGACGAAATAGGAGTGGCTAGAGGACAAATGCAAGGATTTAGAAGCATATCTCACTAGGGAAAGATAGATAACGCATATTGGAAAATTAAAGAAGCCTTCGGGCAAAGAGAAGCAGCTATATGAAAATCAAGAGCTCAGATGGAAAACCAGTCCTAAGCAAAGAAGGGAAAGGTGAATAGTGGAAGGAGTATATAGAGGATCTATACAAGAGAGATAAACTTGAAGGCAATATTATAGAAAGAGAAGTGGACGCATATGAAGGTGAGATGGGAAATGTGATACAGCTCGCCGGCCGCTGTGACCGAGCGGTTGTAGGCACTTCAGTCCGGAACTGTGCTGCTGCTACGGTCGCAGGTTAGAATCCTGCCTCGGGCATGGAAGAGTGTGCTGTCCTTAGGTTAGTTAGGTTTAAGTAGTTCTAAGTCAAGGGGACTGATGACCTCAGATGTTAAGTCTCATAGTGCTTAGAGCCATTTGAACCATTTTGTGATACACCTAGAAGAATTTGACAGAGTTGTGAAAGAAGTCAAAAACAAGTCGAAACAAGGCCCCGGGAGTAGGCAATATTCCGCCAGAACTACTGATAGCCTTGTGAGAATCAGCCATGACATCTTCTCTCTGGTTTGCAAGATGTATGAGGCAAGCAAAATACCCTCAGACTTTAAGAAGAATGTAATGCGATTACGTAGCCGCCCCATCGGCCATAAAGTCCAGACTTGTGGTTTAGCCATTCTGTAACTGTAGTGTCACCGCAAGGCATCGGATCCGCGAGTCGCCACTGTCGACGCTAGCAGACCCAGCGCCGCCACTCGGCTGGTCTTAACGAGACAAGCTAGCGCCCTGGCCAGTTCTGCAGCCGACTTTAATAGGAATGGTTCACTTGTTATAGCTTCAGAGATCTCATTTACAGAGACTCTAGGTAGCGTAGCCTTCAGCTAAGACAGGATAGCTACGACCTAGCCAGGCGCCACATACAGTTATGCATTGACAATTGGTCTATATGTGTGAAGCAATCAGAATTGTATAGAAGTATTCGCAGTTCAGTCTATAACTGCACTTGTAAATATTATTGTACAAAGTCAAGATCGACGTTCACCGCTGATGCTGAATTAAAGCTAAGTATTTAATTGTATTCCTGTCTACTAACTTTCTAATTACCTAAGATGTTCTAGATACATCCCGCCAAGTATAGTTCATTGATCCTCACGTCAGCCTACATGATCAACGCGTGCAATTAATGGCCACACCTTGTGATCAGACAAAGAGTCAAATTACGTGACTCTGCCGGGTTACCTTTTTTCCATGTGGCCCATAGTTCCGCCTCATATATAACAGTACCTATTGTATTAAAGAGACTGATAACTGGGCTCTTTGTCTGTGAATGCTTCTCTCTTGCTCTCACCTTTGGTTTCTCGCCGCGTATCCAAGCGAAAACAATAACTTTTTTTTTTTTTCGAAGTTTGCGCACGTACATTTTAGTCTACCCAGCGAAGGAAAATTAGGCGAAAAATTCGTCTAGTCGCAAATTTTTGCGAAGTGGTATAGGAGAGTCTCATGAAAAACATATTGAAAATCACCAACTCTGGGGTATGAGCGTTAGAGTTGGGTGGCGTTTTAAGGTCACTTTTTTACGTTTTCCTTGATTTGCTTCAAAACCACGGCTTCTATTGAAAATGTTTGGCAGTAAAAAAATAAACTACATTAAATTTCCTACAAAAAAGGTTGTAAAGTTTATGCATTAAGTTGTTCTAAAAGTGGTGCTGATATTCAAGATAATAAAAGCGGATTAAAAGCTGTGAGCTATCTGGGGAAGCTACCCTTGCTTTACTGAGCAACTGTTTCACCAGGGATCCAGTCTAATTTACCAAATTGCCATCCAGACTAACATTAATTATAATCTTTTAATAGTCAGCTTACGACAACCGGTGAGATATGTGTAAGAAAAGAATTTAAATAAAAAGAAATAAATCAGTTTATATTTGGACATTTATTTTAACATTGATCATTGTTCCGTTAAAATTTCAACATATTAAACTTGATTCATAACTAAATTGGTGCCTTATTTAGAATTATGAAAATGTGAGTTTGTGATCTTACGGAACACATCAAATATAGAGCCAAGATTGGGACACTGCATACAGCACTGCATTCATAAAATAACACACGAAGAACGTTGAAACATATGCAAGAGGAAATTAACCACAACCAACTGATTCAATTTTCACCCAAAGAAGTTACGGTCGTAGTGCAATCCTGTCCATCATGAAATTACCACACACTGGTATACTAAATTCGTAATAATTGTCTGTGAAATCTTCTCGAAAAGAATAGCTGAGGGCTGCTAAGATGATTACACCACATGCTTCACGTGGTCTACTTGGTTCACACAAAGAGTGTAACTCCACAATAATTTTGATAATTAAATTAAATTATATCGAAACGCAATTCACAAAAGAAAAACCTCGAACTGGTTACTATCATCTTACTATTAACCTGATGGGTCAAACAATTGTATAAGCACGTGGTACTGGTCTCACAAAGTACACCCCACTTGGCTTGAACATAAAGAAAGTTGTTATATTGAAAAATATTGTCAAGACGAGACGTTATAATCTCACACACATTCGCATTTAAGATTGATGAGCTTAGTTAGAGTGACGGACCATCAACACGTGGTTCCACTTTGCTCACAAAGTAGTGACAAAGCAACTGCTGGAAGATATACTGAACTTCACACTCGAATTACACTGCATTGCAATTTTAGATAACATATGATATTTTAGATCTAAACCTGAAACAAAGGTAATTAAATTTTCAGTTAGGCTGAACTTACGAAATCCATTGTCCTACGGACTTAGAAGAGACGCGCTTAGCCGGAGATCTTACCACTTCAGACACTCGCCGTGGACAGACTGGCGTGGGCCCCTACAGAGGGTGCCTCACAGATACAATCGGAAGTGGCCAGAGAGGCAGCTTCCTATACCAATATGACAAGGGACGGACAGGACCATACCAAGAATAGAAACCTCTTTGCTTTTAGAAAGTGTAGCTACCTGTTCCGACGTTGGTCCTACTGTTCTCTAGCAGGGAGGCTTGTCTGCTACCATGAAGCATGCAACTAGAAATACATTTGCTCATTCAGTCTTTCACACAAAAGGGAAGGGGGATGACAGTATCTTATCATATACAGTATATAAAAGAAAGCGGATGTAGGTTCCGTATGAGACTGTGTGACATGAATTACATATAAACTGTGTTTTAAAGTGTAGTTCTTGTTTTTGTGTAAAAGTAACACGTTCCACTGCTCGGTCTCCTCCCAGATGGAGTCAGAAACACCACAGTAAATTTAGAAGTGGAATGTATGCCGTAAATGACAACAGATTTAAGAAATTAACATGAAAAGAATCCAACAGGCACCTTTCAAGGTTTTCATTTTTACTCTCGAACTAATACTTTCCAAGTTGCAGGGAATGGAAAAAATACAAATTATTAAAAAGTGTTTTAATGGTATAAAATTAATTTTAATGCCCATTGAAGCTTGAAATAATAGAAAATCTGCATTTGTTATTATAAAATGGCATTTTATCTCGAATGGGTGCATTTCTGAAATGAACAGTTGTATTATCATCATCTAGTATATCGAGGAACGGTGCACCATTCGTACACATACCATAGCATGTGCCGCAAACCATGGAACTGGTAATGCCGGGTTTTCGACGTTCACATCGTCTCCTACACGCAGTGGAACACCGGCAGGAGATCTGGAGGAAGCCGCCTGGTAGAATTAGCCAGCGCCGGCCGCAGTTCCGTTTCAGCCGCGCTAGCGAATGGCCGCTGTCAACTGCTGCGCTGCACTTCCGTGTTTACATCACTGTATTTGTGCTTCTCCCAGTGCTGTCCGTCCGTTAACCTCCGTGTCCGTTCATATTCCTTGTGATCTGATCGCTCTTTCTGGTCTAGCTGCTCCTAATTGGAATTTAGATTGTTTAACCAAAATTGCGTCGCTGGGTTAACCATTGCTACAAACCTCAATAAGAATAATCTGGTGTTTGCTTTGACAAGGAATACCGTCCTGTTCAGTCGACTCCCTGGAAATAGATGACTGGATTACAGAGGTAATTGGTCTCAATTCTGAAACCGTCCATACCTGACAACTGGATCAGGAAAAATAATGTGTTTTTGTTAAGTTAAACAGTGCTGCGATTGTTGATAAACTGTTACGAAAGTGGGGCTATGAAGTAGATTTTTTGTATAGAAATGGTTCCATCTATAGAGCGGACATTAATCACAAAACCGTTCGTGTCTGGAATCTTACCGTTCAAATTGAAAATTATAAGATTAAGGAAGCTCTTTCAAACTACGGGGACGTTAAATCAATTGCTAATGAAAGATAGTAGCCTCGCTTTAAACTGCAGTGTTTCAACGGGGTCCGCTGTGTAGATATGGACTTTAAGACTAATATTCCACCTCACATAACTGTTTGTTGGTATAAGGACAAATTGTTTATACAGGTCAGGAAGATACATGTCATATATGTAACGCAACTGGCCACTTCAGACAGGAATGTCCGCGGCGAACTGTTCTTAAAAGTAATTTGATACAGCGTCAGAAGCTTACCTTAAATGATCTGTTACCAAAGAATAGCCCGGATCAACAGGTTAATGTTAACGCAACGGGCCAAGCTGATGTCTCCCTTCACGATAACAATCAATTTCCCCCGTTAACAACAAAGGGAAACCCTGTTACCACTACTCGTGAAACTGAAATGCAACTGAAGAAACGACCTCTGGACACAACTGATAGTTGTTCAGAGGACGAGCTATCTTGTCCAATTCCCTCACTTCGCAAGCAAAAACAGTGCGATGACGAGGCAGAGGAACCGGAAGGCAAAATGCGAATGGAAACTGATGAATAGAAATATAATACACATAGGGTACCAGAAAATGAAGGGGGTGTAATCAGTATTAACTTGCAAGAAACAACAGGTGCAGTAGCCGATTTCAAAGGTCAGCATCTAACTGTTAATAAACAAATTCAGGGAGAGGTTGCAAAAACTGCCGTCTCCATTTGCTTCCCTCGATGTGGAAGTAAGTGATATTAATAAAGAATGAGGGAGTGGTGGCCAAACTGAAATCACAGTCAACTCCTCCCAGAAATTGCGAAAGCGTCTGCTGCTGCTCCAGATAAGCTGCGAAGTAAAATACTGACGCAACCAAATGAGAATGTAGCTCGTAACCGAGGGAAGGGAAAATCCGGTAAGGGCGACCCAAACCCAAAGAATGTTCGGTCCGAAGTGGTCCTACACGAATCACTGGAGGAAAAATCGGAAAGTTTACTACGAAATCAGTCTGCTTGCGGTACAAGAGAAAACATCAGAAGTAGAAAAAAAGGGGACAGTAACTAATAAACTGATTGAAGTGTTATTCCATGTTCAGCCTTCCGAGAAAATTGTTATAGCTTAACTGAACCCTGAACCACAGGAAACTAAATTAGTTCATCAAAACGACTACATAGTGACAGCGTAATGACGCAATCTTATTTTGTCACCACTATAAACATAAATAAAATTTCGTCCGGTTTGAAATTATCGGCCCTTAAGGAATTTTTGTATGATTCCGAGACTGATATTGCCCTGTTACAAGAAGTTCTAATTTCGGATATAGTAATTTCCAGTTTTGTCAGTTACATAAATGTGTCTCACGAAACAAATATCGGAACAGCTATTTTGATGAGGGAAGGGATTACTATAAGCGAGATGGAACGACTGGAATCCGGGAGGGGAATAGGATTAAATATCTATGATGTGACTATCATCAACGTGTATGCCCCTTCAGGAAGTTCTCACCGAGCTGACAGGGCACGTTTCTTCGAAGATGACCTGATATACTTGTTAAGGAAATCTCCAAGACTGTTATTAGTTGGAGGTGATTTTAATTGTGTTTTAAATCGAAAAGATCAGTTACCTAATTTTGATTTCTCAAGTGAACTAAAACAACTAGTTACTGGTTTAGAATTAAAGAATATATGGGAAATCAAATACCCCTCCACTGTTGAGTTGACTTATGTCACGGCAACATCACTTAGCAGGATTGATAGATTATATATTTCTAAAAATCTTGGAATTTCCGTGGCAAAAGTAGAAACCATTCCTACACACTTTTCAGACCATTCAAGTGTCTTAGCTTGCATAAATACGTATAACAAGACAGCCAGTTCGCCGATTCAAGAAGCAGTCGAATTCGTACACTTCCTTGTTAGTAAATCATGATTTAGAAGACTTGATTAAAGAAACTTGGGCAATATGTCTGCGTTCTCGTAGTAGATATGCCACTGCTATCGACTGGTGGGTTAAGATGGCGAAGCCAAAGTAGAGGAAGTTCTTATACAATACGGTGCACAGAGCGCAAGAGAAATGAAATGCACTACAGGATATTACCATTCCGTTTTGAGAGATCTATATAATCGACTCCTAGCAGGTTCCTCATTTCCGATAGCAGACATCAAAACAGTCAAAGCCAAGTTACTTAATATCAAGAGAAGTCAAGTGGAAGGGTTGAAAATAAAATCGAAGGGAAATTCGGTGTCAGAAGATGAAACTACTTCCCTGTATCATTTAGTGAAGCATACGAAAAACGGAAGAAGGGCTTTTATTGATGAAGTTCGAACAAAACACGGTACGATTTTCAGAAACCAGCAGGGTATCATGGAGGAGATTTATCGCTATTATTGCGAGCTAGATTCTGTTCATCAAAGTAGTGATGTTCCGTGGAAGAATTCCTTGACATCCTAGGCCCACAGCTGACAGAAGATAACAACGAAAATTGTCTCGAGGTTGTCAGTCAAGAGGACGTGTATAAAAATATGATTAGGATTGTTTGTTATTCAGAGTGATTATAACATTCAGCTAAAATTTACGATCAATATTATTACGAAATATCTCTTATATTAAAGCTTAAAAATCATTGAAGATCAAGATTTGGTCACGCGAACGAAAACACTCTGTCGTTGGTTGAAGCTCTAGTGACGTCACAAACTAGGTGTAAGACGAAACTGAGTATGTGTGTGTGTGTGTGTGTGTGTGTGTGTGTGTGTGTGTGTGTGTGTGTGTTTTACAGGGGTGTTACCTGAAGTTACTAGGTTTTTACGTACTTTTGCCACAAAAAAATTAGCTGTTTAGTGATGGATAACGGATTTACAACTTTTAAGTAACAATGGAAAGGAATTCTGTGAACTCCGATAGTGGAAACCTTACGAAAATTGATTGGTTGGTTGATTTGGGGGAAGGGACCAAACAGCTTGGTCATCGGTCCCATCGTATTAGGGAAGGACGGGCAGGGCATTGGCCGCGCCATTTCAAAGGAAATATTACGCCGTTTGCCTGAAACGATTTAGGGAAAACGTGGAAAACCTAAGTCAGGATGGCCGAATGCAGGTTTAAACCGTCGTTCTCCCGAATCCAAGGCAAGTATGTTAATCACTGCGCCATCCAGCTCGGTACGAAAGTTGATGTATTTATGCTCCACTCATTTAGAGCGGCGATATGTGCAAGGACGAACATTGTTTTCCCTATTCCATGCAACATCATTAAATCCGATCAAAGTAAGGAATTGTGAAACTTTTGCAAATGGGTCCGTAACTTATATCTAGATTGTCACCTATCAGTCATGAAATACGACCCAAAGCAGAATAAAATTAATCTTGGCAGATCTTAGTTCTAATTTCCAGCCGGTTGTTGTGACCGAGCGGTTCTAGGCGCTTAAGTCCGGAACCGCGCTGCTGCTACGGTAGCAGGTGCGAATCCTGCTTCGGGCATGGTTGTGTGTGATGCCCTAAGGTTAGTTAGGTTTAAGTAGTTCTAAGTCTAGGGGACTGATGACTTCAGATATTAAGTCCCATAGTGACCAGAGCCATTTGAACCATTTGCTAAGTTCCGTTATACGAGATACTATGCAGAGGTACCGCCAGAAATGCGCTCTCTGACGCACTGGATGACGCATGTAACTACCAATAAGAAGCACACAGATTCGGATCTTCCAAGGGTGATAAACTTTTAAAAGTTTTCCACGAAATACGGAAATAGCGTTAGCAAGAACTCGTTATAGCCGTTGTTTCGATGGTGCCATGAATTGTACATAGCTTCACATTAATCTTAGTCTGAGAAATGGACAACGTGTTACAAACAATTACTTTTTCTCGGAAAGCATTGCTAGTAGTGAAGATATCATACTCTCACAGTACAACGAGGTGTAGGACGATGAGGTTTTGTATACAGAGAGATATAAAGCATGCAGAGTATGCAGGTAATTGAACATCTTATTTAAGAGGATGAAACTTCAAAAGCTTAAACAATAAGGATCCTAGGTGGACAATACGAAGATATAATAAAACATTATTTCTGATATAGTAAAAAGTTCGTGGTCACATTAACTAGAAAATATCTTCTTGAACATGACTGTGTCAACAGCTACTGCAAATGTAAGCTCGTGTAAACGGCAAGGGAAAGGCAATAATACTTTGTTTCTAATCGGTGTGGTCAAGTTTTGTAATTGTGACTTGGTTTTCATGTGAAAGGAATGTCGATTTGTTTTATAAATAAGTTAAAATTTGATACAGTCTAGGTTCTAACCAGCGACCTATGGATATCATCTTTTTATATTCAACAGTCTAACACTCTACCAACCAAGCTAACGATGGTGTGGAAGAAAGCGGCTGTAACGATAATTTTTACTAATAGTTTAATTTCGACGACTGACGCTATCGTTCTTCGTACCAGTGGTAAAGCGTACTTCGGAGGTAAATTAAAGGTAACTTCAGGGCGCACGACATTAAGACATTTTCAATTAAGTAAGGAAATTTAGTACTCGACATGGTGGCATTTAGCAGGTAAATGCAACCAATTTTTACGCCCCTTCTTGTTCTCTGAAAAACCCCAAAACAACTTTTTAACAATTTTATGCATGTATTTGTACAGTGTGGTACTACACATCATTTGTAATCCATTTTTTGAAACGTAAATTCAAAATCAAGACATCACTGTGTATTAGCTTTATAAGAGTAGGAGCAGCGAGCCAACCAACGACGTCACAGTTATCACATGACTTGAATGGAGTGTTTTAGAGGGCTTTCAAATTATTTTAATTTAATTTCCCTTTTTACAAAAGAATACTCAATTTCAAGAAGGAAAAAGTATGTTATGGGCATAAAATGACATAATTAACCGTTTAAGACCATTTCCGGAAAACAGCCAAATACCTTAATATCACAGATAACCCGATACACCACCATTATTGCACAAACTGTCACAAATTGCCCCATTCATGTGTGTGTCACAGCAAAATTATAACAAACTGCCCCCTATATCATCACTGACACATGAAATTGCCCTGTAATTCACAATTGTACTCAAAATCGTAACAAATTGTCCCATATTTCATCATTGTGACTCAAAATTGTAACAAGCTGCCGCATACATCACTGACTAAGGAAATTGAGACTTATTCCTGCAAGCTGTGACTTGTTCCAACAAGCAAAATGAATTAAGCAGCAAGATGAGATTATTCCAACAAGCAAAACATTTACTCAGGTACGTGACATCACATATACAAGTTAGTATGTGTCAAAAGACACGCCTCCTTTCTGATGACATCGTCACGGCATCAAACACAGTCTCTGACCTTGGCTGTTTGCTGTCACAATCCAAGACTGTCTATTATACTGCCCACAGAAATGAAACAGCTGTTCACAGCACATTATTTTAACACCCATTGAAATGGAGCAGCTAGTTAGAATGTAGCCACCATCTAGGATAGTGAAATCATGCAGTCCAGGTCAATGAATTCCACGTGACATGACGACCGCATAGTAAAGGGTGTGTGATTTTTGATATCATGAATAGCGTAATGACCAGCACATTGTATTTTACAAACATGACTAAGCATATGTATAGGACATTAACTGGACAATTTCTTTTATGGGAAAAGGGTTTAGTCTGTTCAATATATTTTCTTTGTCCATTGTGTAGTTATAAATCGTAGCTTAATGTTTGGTAATGCCATGTTCTTTAGCCAAGGAAGGTATGAATGCTTCTCATGTTCTGATCATTATCAGAACGCAACAGCAAAACACCACGTCGTTCAAAAAGTCTCTCCTTGGGAGCAAAAAAATCGGCGAACCAACGGGTCCCCGATCCGTGACACCCTTACGGCGTAAGCGATGAAGCGGAGCTGAAATGGAAGAGGCATGCGGCATATAGCGGCGGTAATAGTTTATTTTTCCCAGCACACTCTGCAGCTGCTTCAAATTCTGCGGCGAAGGCAAGTCTTGTACGGCACGAAGGTGCGTGGGACTGGGATGTATGACTTGGGAATTGCGTAGCAACAAAACGCAGAACGGTAGCAAGGACAGGGTCGGCAGCTGTGGCTGTAGCTACACGACGAAAATCAATCGGAAACGAATCGACCACGTTATCGGTTTCCGCATCAATGAACATGCAAGCAAGTTCGGAGGAATCGAATGCCCTATCCTCAGCAACAGGCAAGCGGGACAACGCATCGGCGTTTCCGTGCTTAGCAGTGGACCGATACAAGATATCTTAGCGGTACTGCGAGAGGAAAATAGACCAGCGAATGAATTTCTGCGCTGTACGTGGAGATACAGGCTTGGTCGGATGAAACAGCGATGTCAAAGGTTTGTGGTCTGTGATTATGGTAAAGTGACGACCATACAAGAAATCATGAAACTTCTTAACACCAAATACAAGAGCCAATGCTTCTTTCTCGATCTGTGAATAATTTCTTTGCGCAGACGAGAGCAATTTGGACGCAAAGGCAATAGGGCGATCGTGCGATCCATCTTTGTGCGCAAGCACAGCTCCGATCCCGAAATCCGATGCATCCACCATCAAGAAAAGGGGCTTCTGGGGATCTAGTGGCGTAAGGCAAGTATTGGAAAGCAACGCCGATTTCAACTGACGTTCGCATTCCGTCGTCCAGACGAACGGAACACCCTTACGGCGTAAGCGATGAAGCGGAGCTGAAATGGAAGAGGCATGCGGCATATAGCGGTGGTAATAGTTTATTTTTCGCAGCACACTCTGTAGCTGCTTCAAATTCTGCGGCGAAGGCAAGTCTTGTAAGGCACGAAGGTGCGTGGGACTGGGATGTATGCCTTGGGAATTGATTACATGTCCCAGGTATGGCAAGTCCCGAGCAAAGTCGGCTGTACAACTGGGGCGAGTGCTAGGAAGTCTCTCTAGACCTGCCGTGTGGCGGCGCTCGGTCTGCAATCACTGATAATGGCGACAAGCGGGTCCGACGTATACTACCGGACCGCGGCCGATTTAAAGGCTACCATCTAGCAAGTGTGGTGTCTGGCGGTGACACCACGACCAACAACAACGTTCCTGCAAAATCCAGCGTTACATGCAGGTCCATAAGGTAACAGTCGTCTGCACAGAGCTTCTCTAATATCCCAGACAGAGTATCCGTTTCTACAGCCATTTGAATGTCAGCCAGTTCGACTTTATATGGTAAAGCCACAGAATTTTTGTATTTCGCGAAAAGGGTTTTCAGTGATTCCTCGCCAATTTTTTTCCAATGTTCCTTTTGCTGTCACACTGTTGTTTGCTTGGAGGTGAAATATTAGTTTTGGCTTGACATCATGCCTTGCTGAGATGGTCATGGAGAATTTCCCATATAGATAATTGATAAATGCACCTTAACATTACAGACTGTTCCCTCTCCTGTTGTTCTTGGCAACATTCATCACAGTTTTTAATTACCATAATGTTGTCACAAAATAGTTTATAATGGGTGTAAGAATAATTAAATTCTTCTTGCCAATGATCATGCAAATTTAGGTGCAGTTTGTTACCATTGTCAACAACAAGCTTGTCCAGATTCTCCAATAATATAAAAAACCCAAACCATTGATAACTTAGTCTCTTTTTAATCGATAATAGCAGAGAAATAGCTTCTGGTTATGCCATCTAAATTTAGAATTTAGAGTGGTTTGGTAACTTTGAAAGGTGGGTGAAACTACCTTTGTGAAGCATTATAAAAAAAGTCTGTAAACATCAGATGTTCATAGTTAGATCAGTGTACCACGAGTAATACAGACGCAAGTAAGCCTAAATTCGAAATAACTACACCTTTTACATATTTTGATACGTTTTACAGACAATTTAGACATGGAATCAACTTTCTTCTATGTTTGCTACCTTGCCGGCATTTTCTTTGAACATTCTGGATGTTTACATCTCGTATTTGAAGCGTTACACTTAAATCTTGGTACTATTTAGTACCAGCAGTTGATTATGGAACAAAAAGGAAATACAGTTTGTAGAGTTTTGGACACGCTTGGCACCATAGTTCGGTCGGTAAACGTCACAGTCTTCCTCGAAAGTTCATTTTTGTACGTACACTGATTTGAGATTCAGAGTCACGTTTTAGGCACAAATTTTGACGGAAACGAATTGCTTGAAATCAAAATATTTAATTGTGCCTTACGCCAGGTGTGGTACAGAAATCAAAATGTGGCCCTCCACAAGTGCTGCTTAGTCTGCAAGTTCAAGAATAGACAGCGTATTTATGTGAGGGGTGCGGCAGGGGGGGGGGGGGGGTAAAGTGTGTGTGTGTGTGTGTGTGTGTGTGTGTGTGTGTGTGTGTGTGTGTGTGTGTGTGTGCGAAAGATGAGTTTGGTGAATGGTGCCAATTTACATAATTGAGGGGATTATGTGTAGATAAAAGTCCTTGGTCAAGTTGAGAAGATTATTCTTGTGGATACAAAATGTATACTGGTACTGTCACTTTTTTGTAAATTAATTTTTTCCTTAATGTAAATAATCTGATGGATATATTGCTAATGGTTAACCTTTGCATCAACATTTGCATAACATTGTGATTCAGTGTATTTCAGCACAATAAATGAATTTTTACAAAAAGATACACACGTCAGCCGGCAGAGCAACTTTAGTGAAAGGTTCCTGACTTGAATCTTGTCTGAAATTGTAAACAAAAACAATTACAATAAAATGGCATGGCCTTGGTATAAATACTAAAACTGTTCTACTGGCGTCTTGCAGTAGACATACGATCCATGATAGGTAGTGATGACTTGAATCTTGTCTGAAAGTGTAAACAAAAACCATTACAATAAAATGGCATGGCCTTGGTATAAATACTTAAACTGTTCTACTGGCGTCTTGCAGTAGACATACGATCCATGATAGGTAGTGATGAAATCTTACCCATTTTGACAGTGCTGCAGCATTAGCAGTGCTTCCCTTGTAACAGGGGCAGTGCTGTTCATTGAAGATAAGGAGTTCGGATTCTATTCTAAATTCAAATGAGAGATAGTAACAAAGCGAATCTCATCAGACTCCGTCAAATTTCATTACCTGTTTTGAATAAGCCTTCATCGCTTTTCAGATGATGATATTGCAGAGCTGCGTTCAGAAAGAACATCCTTTATGCCTTTCAGTTTATTCGCCTCGAGTCAGTTTTCATTAGCTCTCGCTTCTTTTGCCACATGTTATTAGTTCGTAGGAGCTGGCTGACAGTGTTATTTTCAATTTCAGGCATAATCCTGGTGATGTACCTGTGAATGAGGAAATTTCATCTTCTAAAGTATTCGGTTGTATCCGGTTATAACATGTCATCAAAATATCAGCCTATTGGAAAGACTGGCAACTATCTAATAACGTAGAGAAAATAAAAATTGTGCATCTCACGAAACGTGAAAGTATGGTATCCTGACTACAAGTTTAATGAAAAGTAACACAAATATTTGGGAGTAGCAGTGTGTAGAGATATGAACTGCAACAGTAAAACAGGCTCAGTGATAGCTAACGAAAATGGCAACCTGTGGTTCATTGGTATGATACAGAGAAGCTGCATTTTGCCTACAGAACGTACTGTATCAAAAACACTCATCAGACCTCGAGTTGGATACTGCTTATCAGTATGGACCACACATCTAGTCAGACTAATTGGGAACATGAAACATACCCAACAAAGGGCCGTACAATCTGTCGAGGTAGTGTAGCAGAAAAATATTGAATAATCGTCACGGTCAGACATTTGACGAAGGTGTCGTGCAAATCTCTGGAACTTGCTTAGAAACTGTCTTAAGGACAGACACTGGAATTACTCCTTAGTCTCCAGCGTATCTGCACTACTCGCCATTAAAATTGCTACACCAAGAACGGGTATTCATTGGACTAATATATTATACTAGAATTGACATGAGATTACATTTTCACGGAATTTGGGTGAATGGATCCTGAGAAATCAGTACCCAGAACAGCCACCTCTGACCGTAATAACGGCCTTGATACGCCTGTGCAATGAGCCAAACAGAGCTTGGATGGCGTGTACAGGTACAGCTGCCCATGCAGCTTCAACACGATACCACAGCTCATCAAGAGTAGTGACTGGCGTATTGTGACGAGCCAGTTGCTCGGCCACCATAGACGAGACGTTTTCAATTGGTGAGAGATCTGGAGAATGTGCTGGCCAGGGCAGCAGTCGAACATTTTCTGTATCCAGAAAAGGCCGTACAGTACCTGCAACATGCGGTCGTGCATTATCCTGCTGAAATGTAGGGTTTCGCAGGGATCGAATGAAGGGCAGAGCCACAAGTCGTAACACATCTGAAATGTAACGTCCACTGTTCAAAGTGCCGTCAATGCGAACAAGAAGTGACCAAGACGTGTAACCAATGGCACCCCATACCATTACGCAGGATAATACGGCAGTATGGCGATGACGAATGCACGCTTCCAATGTGAGTTCAACGCGATGTCGCCAAACACGGATGCGACCATCAGTATGCTGTAAACCGAACCTGAATTCATCCGAAAAAATGACGTTTTACCATTCGTGCACCCAGGTTCGTCGTTGAGTACACCATCGCAGGCGCTCCTGTCTGTGATGCAGCGTCAAGGGTAACCGCAGTCATGGTCTCCGAGCTGATAGCCCATGCTGCTGCAAACGTCGTCGAACTGTTCGTGCAGATGGTTGTTGTCTTGCAAACGTTCACATCTGATGACTCAGGGATCGAGACGTGGCTGCATGATCCGTTACAGCCATGCGGATAAGATGCCTGTCATCTCGACTGCTAGTGATACGAGAACGTTGGGATCCAGCACGGCGTTCCGTATCACCCTCCTGAACCCACCGATTCCATATTCTGCTAACTGTCATTGGATCTCGACCAACGCGAGCAGCAATGTCGTGAAACGATAAACCGCAATCGCGATAGGCTACAATCCGACCTTTATCAAAGTCGGAAACGTGATGGTAGGCATTTCTCCTCCTTACACGAGGCGTCACAATAACGTTTCACCAGGCAAAGCCGGTCAACTGCTGTTTGTGTATGAGAAATCGTTTGGTAACTTTCCTTATGTCAGCACCTTGTAGGTGTCACCACCGGCGCCAACATTGTGTTAATGCTCTGAAAAGCTAATCATTTGCATATCACAGCATCTTCTTCCTGTCGGTTAAATTTCACGTCTGTAGCACGTCATCTTCGTGGTGTAGCAATTTTAATGGCCTGTAGTGTATAAATACATAGAATCGTGCAAATAACATCAGGCAAGTAATAACTCGCACACAGACGTACGAGGAGTTGTTCTTAACGAGGACCAACCCTGAATGGAACAGGAAATAAAGGCGATATGTGCTACAATAAAATATTCCCCCTTCCATTCACTTCTTAGTGATTCGCAGAGTCTAAATGTTCATGTATTTTATGGAAGTGAACGTAACGAGCAGATGTCGAAAAGTTCGCGCGAATGAGAAATTCGGAGTCCATGTCGGTGTATGCAGAACTCGTCGAGAGAGAGTAATATTCGGCTTCGCTTGAGCAGCGCACAGTATTTCAGCTCTCAGTAAATTTGCGAGGCGCGGCCATATGCGACACCACTGTAGCACCACCGCCGCGCCATCCACTTAACTTCGTCTGCCGAACGGGAAACCAAGTTACGTCTGACCTTTCCCAGCGCCAGGCGGCCGCTCTTCCCGCCGTCTGTTCCTCGGAACAGGCAACAGAGGACGGAAGACAGCTGTTAGATCCCATCACATTTCGTGCGAGGGCCAACTTGAAAAGTTCCATTTACATCTGTATCTAAGTGATTACTCTGCAGTTCACTCGTGCTTTGCGCTACGTGCAAAACAATTCTTTCTAATATAGCGTACTATCCTACTCGCAAATATGACATGGGAATTTCGAAAACGTAAATATTTCTAGATCTACACCTGCACCACCATGAAGTGCATGGCAGAGGATACATCCTATTGTACCAGTTACTAGGGTTCTTTCCATTTCAGTCACGTATGGAACACAGGAATAATGATTGTCTGAATGCCTCTGTGTGTGCCGTAATTATTCTCATCTTGTCCATACGATCCTTATATGAACGATACGTAGCACTCCGTCTTTTGGTCACGAGTGGCCTACCGGTACCATCCGACCGCCGTGTCATCCTCAGTGGAGGATGCGGATAGGAGGGACGTGGGGTCAGCACACCCCACTCCCGTTCGTTATGATGGTATTCTTGACCGAAGCCGCTACTATTCGGTCGAGTAGCTCCACAATTGGCATCACGAAGCTGAGTGCACCCCGATAAATGGCAACAGCGCATGGCGGCCTGGATGGTCACCCATCCAAGTGCCGACCACGCCCGACAGCGCTTAACTTCGGTGATCTCACAGGAACCGGCGTATCCACTGCGGCAAGGCCGTTGCCTTAACGATACGTAGAGGTTGCGTGTATTCCTAGAGCACTCATTCAGAGCCGTTCTTGAAACCTTATTAGCAGACTTTCTCGGGAGAATTATGTCTGTCTTCAGGGGTCTGCAAGTTCAGTTTCCTCATTATCTCTGTGACACTCTCCCACAGATCAAACAAATCTGTGACCATTTGCGCTGCCATTCTCTGTATACGTTCAATATCCCCTGCGAGTCATATCTGGCACGGGTCCTACACTCTTGATCAAATTTCTAGACTGGGTCGCACAAGTGATTTGTAAGCAATCTCCTTTGTAGAATGATTGCACTTCCCCGTTATTTTACCAATAAACCGAAGTCCACCACCTGCTTTACCCACTACAATTTTTTAAGATTATGTGATCATTACATATCATATTCCTAAAAATTGTTACTTCCAGGTATGAGTTGACCGATTCAAGTTGTGACTCGCTGATTTTATAGTAATAGGGTACTATGTTTATTCTTTTGTGAAGTGAACATTTAAAGCAATGCGTGAGGGCTTAATTAAAAAGAAAAATAAATAAAATAATTTTACTAGCTGTGTGACCGGTTACGAAGTCTTGTAACCGGTTGGTCTTGACTATTATTAGCATGCAATCTGACTGCATAAAATAAAAATAAAGAATGACAAGAAATTGCCATTAACACAATTGATTAATTAAGTCCCCTTCAACTATAAAAGCTACGAAGGAACAAAGCACAAATGTAGCTGTTCAGTGTGTGGTAGTGTGACTCAACGTACATGTATCTGGCTCGGTCCTTTCTCAATACGACAAAATATTTTAAACACCATTTACAATGAACTAACTGAAAAACCAGAAATACTGTAATTGCACATAGAAACCATAATCACAAGTCTAATAAATGAACACGAGCCAGATGCTTTGTTGACTGTACCTGTGAGCAAGAGGGATTGTTATTAAAGAAAACTGCAATACCTTTTTACTACATTATATACTGACGAAAATATTGGTTCAAATGACTCTGAGCACTATGGGACTTGACTTCTGAGGTCATCAGTCCCCTAGAACTTAGAACTAATTAAACCTAACTAACCTAAGAACATCACACACACCCATGCCCGTGGCTGAATTTGAACCTGCGACCGTAGCGGTCGCGTGGTTCCAGACTGTAGCGCCTAGAACCGCTCGGCCACAACGGCCTGCGAAGAAAGTATTCTATTACACCAGCATCATAAATCAAAAGCCCATCTCCTTTCTCAAATATATTCTGTCAATTGCCTCTCCTTCCATCTGAACATTACACCAACCAAACAGTACAACATTTCAGTCAACACTCCGATCGTCTACTCTCTCGCCCAATAGAAGAACGACTGCTTTCGACATCCTCTAACTCCTACTGCGCCAGTGGAGACGGCGGAATAATAATCTTTGGCGCAATCTCTGGCGCTGTGACTCAGTGTAGCCACCTTTCAGTAAAATGCCATTCCTTTCACCACTCTGCAATCTTATCCAGATCTGATGGAATATTTATGCAGCTTCTTTCAGACAGTTCTTCTAACAGCATCATCTGCAGAAAGTCAGAGGTTACTATTAATATTGTCAGCAACGTACTTAAAACACAAGATAAACAGTGAGGATCCAACACACTTCCCTGGGGCACACCTGAAGCTAATTGTGCATCTGGTGACAATTCTCCATCCAAGAAAATATGTTGCATTCTTCATATCGAAGAGTCCTCAATCGAGTCACAAATTTCATTTGATATCTCACATGATCGTACTTTCGACACTAAGCGTAGGTGTGGTACTGAGTCAAATGCTTTTCGGGAATCAAGAAATGCTGCGAGCTCCAATTTATTTTATTTTATAGTGTCTGTCGTTCCTCGCTACGCACGCAGGAAGCAACAAAATGTTATGGCATTCGGAGTAGAAATTTGTTTGAAATTTAGTGAAAAGTTTTCGCGTCCTTTTTGACCTAAAACGTCTGTTAGCTCGTGGGCTGGACTACCTCGCGTGACAAAATGCCTTCAGATTTCAATCTCTAATAACTATAGCCTAATTATGTGTAAACAGTGGTTGAACCCACAACGGATATATCATGTCTGTACGTGTTTGTCCCGCAGCATTTGTTTTGCCTGTGGCATCATCATAATAATGTAGGCGTAAGCGCGTGATTGTTACGAATTAGCTTTGTGTATAAAGTTATCAGTTGATGTAGCATGGATACACATTTAGGTAGGACATTGATTAGGGTGTCATTGTGAAGAGTTAACGGAGCACTTAAATGAGACAATAAAATATTTGTTGGAATTTAAGTGAAAATCAGTATCAAACTGAAAATTACAAAATAAAGAAAGACGTTGTCTCATATGACATGTAAATATGCTAGGAATTATATAAAACACAGGTCGGAGGAAAGCTCGCATCGAAAGGAATCAAAGAAGCCTAAATGTCCAATGCCGAGCGAATGCGAGAGCTTCGAAGCAATGCGATTACGTAGCCGCCCCATCGGACATAAAGTCCAATCTTGTGGTTTAGCCATTCTGTAACTATTGTATTAAAGAGACTGATAATTGAAGCACATATTAATACGAAACACTTGTTATGATTTTATCTCGACGTGTGCCCGAAAAACCTGCGTCACGGACCCGAGCTGCGCACACATACAAATTTTTTAATGATTAGCATCCAAATTTATTTGTCATACCATTATCACTGAATTACTTTGAATTCTTAGCTGTCTTCTGTTGACACTATATGGTAAGAATTCCATACTTTACATCATTATCAGTTATTGTTAGGATCTGTTGCGTCTTATAAGTGTTCCAGCAATAAAACGCATAGTTTGGTTCAGCTTCCCTACAACATTTTCAATATAGTGTTCTACATTTAAATTCTTCCTAACTGCGATCCACAGTTTCTTTTAGTTAAATTTTAACTATAAATTTGTTTATTTTATTAATTAAAAGAGATTCAATGGATTTCCTATACTACTAATATTGAGGACGTTGCTTTTTATTGCTCATGGTCAGATGCCACTTTTTGTGCCGTTAAGTTACTTTGCCTAATTCACTTTATAATTAGTTTTGATCTTATGTTGACTTCAGTAGACGGTAAACGACGCCATCATCTGCAAACAGTGTAAGAGCGGTGTCTTATTGTCTCCGACACTGTTTTTACAGATTAAGAACAGCAGAAGGCTTACCACACTTTCTTGGGGAACGTCAGGCATAATTTCAGTTTCAGTTGATATGTTCTCTTCACATACTACGAAATGTGGTGTTTCTGTCATGAAATCACAAATCCAGTCGCACAGCTGAGAAGATATCCCATACATGCAAAATTTGGTTAGAGCAGCTTGTGAGGTACGGTGTCAAAAACGTTTTGAAGATTTAGGTGTATGGGATACACTTGAGTTCTCCTACCAATAGCATACCTTATTTTTTCATGCGAAAAGATTCCGCCCCCGGTAGCTGAGTGATGTCGGCACGGTAGCTCAGCGTGTTCGGTCAGAGGGCTGAGTCCTCTCTGTAATAAAAAAAAAAAACTGAGTCAAGCAAACAACGATCAACTTGAACGGATGTCTTGTTAGGTCCACCCAGACCAAACCCAACGAACTACTGTATATCGAACAAAAAAATAAAAAATTAAAAAAAATGGTAAGGCAACCGCTCGCGATATGTGGGAAATCCTCGTTCGAGTCCCGGTCCGGTACAAATTAAAATTAAAAAAAAAAAAGTGGTCAGCGCGACAGAATGCCAATACTAAGGGCACGGAGAATGCCAATACTAAGGGCACGGATTCGATTCCCGGCTGAGTCGGTGATTTTCTCCGCTCAGGGACCGGGTGTTGTGTTGTTCTCATCATCATCATTTCATCACCATCCACGCGCAAGTCGCCCAAGTGACGTCAAATCGGAAGACTTGCACCCGGCGAACGGTCTACCCGACGGGAGGCTCTAGTCACATGCCATTTACACTTTACATGTGAAAAGAGAACAAATTCTGTTTCACTGTGATATAAGATTCAATAAATGAAATAGAAAACAAAGAGAGCGCCCGTCCCTATATACATATAAGTAGTTTTTGAGGAGGCATTTAAGGATAGTTGGGCTAATACTTTGCTCAAAGGGATATTGCCATAAACATAAAAAGAAAATGAAAACTGTTGATTCAGAAAATATTCCCAACGTTCCTATCTCTTCCTAAACCTAGGCAAAAATCATGTTCATTGCCGTCATATGTCACTTAAGTGTTAACACGTGATACAGGTGCCTACATTTTTCATGATGAGCGCCAAATTCAGTCTTCGCTACAAGTTTATCCACAAAAAATAGTCTTTTTTTACTTCGTCTGTTTTGTCCTTTTTGAAATAGATTTTTCGACAGTAGTTGGTTTTAGCTTACTGTGTCTTTGCTTTTCTTCTCTAGATGCCTATTATTTTTATTCTGAAAGTACATATTTTGTACACTGTTTATCAGTATCTCATTTTTCTTTTAGTCTATGTTTATCGGTGTCACGAATTGTTCTCATGTTGTGTAGTGTCTTGTTTCTGACAAGCGTAGCTAAATCACTAACAATGTTGCTGATATCGTGACATCAACAACGTGCCTGGGGATATTTATTGGCTTCTTCTGGGATGCTTTTGTGTATAAACACAGTGTGTCCATAATTAAAGTTGCAGTTTCAAAAACCTGAGAGAGATAAGCACTGCTCAGAGTGCCGTCAAATTTGAACAGCGTATTAGTGACGCAAGGGGAAATGTGGAAAAAAATAACGAAAATGTTCCTAATAGGCGATGCTGTAAGCGTCAGAATATTCACACCAACAGACGCGCGACACACGGCTGTTACTCAGTTTGCGTCAACATGAATGTCCCCATGGATCACGCGCTTCTGGTAAAGCTATTTTCAAGAACCGTAAACTGTGCGTCAGTAGCCCTGAAGAACTTCCGGAAACTCCAAGGTATGAAGAAAGGCATTCGTCCGAATGGAGAAAATGATTAAAAAGTTAGTTCGAAAAGACAGGTTCTTTTGAAGCACACTGTGGCAGAGGGAGGAAAGCCGTTGGTGCGACATCTGTCGAAGATGTAGCCACAGCATTGTAGGAGAGGTCGAGCGGTAGTATGCAAACATGCAGTGCACGGGGAATTACCCAAATCTTTGATATACCTGCGAGCACGGTGGATGAAATGCTACGAAACATCCTGCATTGTTACCAATACAAAGTCACCCATGTTCAGGAGTTGCTTCCTGACTTGGCAGCAAAACAAACGCTTGCTCTGGAATTTCTTTCTCGCATGGAATTGGACAATGAATGGCCATTTAAAGTGTGTGGTCTCGAACTCGGGACCGTTGTCTTTCGTGGGGCAATGCTCTATCATAGCGTCAGTTTCTAAACTGAGATATTTCGGAGTCAAGTATACGAAGGATGTGCTCGAAATGGCCGCTTCAAACTACTGTCTGTTACCACTGATCATACTTGTGATGGTGAGCCAGAACCTGCTCTGGGACTTGAGCCAATTGCAGCGTATGGAGTACCTGAACCGCTACGTGGGGTCAAAACTCCATCAGGTGATACAGGTATTCTCCCTGACGGCAGTGATATGTCACAGACATCAGGCGCCTTCGATTATTACCTATCCACAACACACATTTGCAGTACGTTACGCCACTCTCACCCTCCTTCTGCGTGATGGAAGGCTGGGACTAGTTAACGTCTGGGCACAGGCAGTTCTATATGAGCGACACTTGGAAACGGTGGGCCAGTTAATACGCCTCCCTCACGGGTCGTCTATTGCAGTTTCCGCTGTCAGTCTCTCATGTCCCGCCGGTGTCGGTGGCACATGTCGTGTCGCAGCTCTCCCATTCATTCTTGAATGCAGCTATCCAGTCTCCGATCTCCCCGCAACACGCGCGCTCGAAGGCAAAAGACTGTTACACTGTTACACGACCTTGCCCATTGGCCACGAGTGGAAAATGATACACCACCACTTTCTGCCCCCCCCCTCCCCCCCCCTCCCCCCCCCCCCCCCAACCGTGTGCGCGATATGGTATCAAGTCACCGGCAAAAAATATGAGACGAGACACCAGCTCCATGTTGTCGGTTTAACCGGACTCCCCACTTTACTCTGACTGTCTCCTACTGGTCACTGATAAACATCGATTTACGTACGTGTCGTCATCTCGCGACTGACACAGAAGATCTTAGGTTGTTTCTTCCGCATCACACCTCACGTGATTTATCTCCGGACCCTCATCTGTCCGCCTGACTGTTACTTTCCTCCAAAATACCAAGCGATTACATGGCTCAAGGGAATGGCCATCAACAACACCTTCGGCAAAAGGGAGAAATTGATCTTTGGCTGCTGATGGTACTTGCAAAATTCTCACAACCCGTCGAGAGCACACCGACGTGTCGTACGCTCTTCGGAAATTTTAGCCCTCCACTAGTTGGGGAGCGCCAGGATCAGTCTGACATTCTGCGCGGCGTCATACTGAAGACACAAAGTCCTAAATTGTAAGCAGTGCGAGAAAAGGAGATTGGCTGATTCGTGGAGCACTGCAATCACTGAGACATTTGCAAAGCACAATGAGTCTGTTGTAGATATCTTTATTTGGCTTTGTTGGAGAGAACACCGATGGCTGTAGACGAGACACATCCTGTAGCACCAGTTCTTGAAGAAATATTCTTTTAGATGGAGTTGTACAAGCAGTATACAAATGTTGTTTTTGTTTTTAGTTGAATAACATATACTGACCGTACGACTTACCTTAGAAGCTAGATTAAGAAAAGGCAAACCTAAGTTTCTAGCATTTGTAGACTTAGAGAAAGCTTTTGACAATGTTCACTGGAATACACTCTTTCAAATTCTAAAGGTGACAGGGGTAAAAGGCTATGTACAACAGACCAGTATTGCATGTTTCGGCGATTTACCTGGCTATGATTGGTAAATGTGGCTTCATCAGTGGAAAAGAGACGTGATATATCTGGAATATCTTGTCTTAATGCCCATGCACAGAAGTTGGCACGATTTTTATAATCGTTTCCGTGCAGTTCTTCTTGAAGAGAGATTTGATAGGGATGGAACCCACGTCGATGGAGAAAGCGTAGGAAATTTGACTGATTCATGCCACTTTATCATGTGACTGCACTGTCGTCACTTGTTTCCTTCTGTTATGTTGTCTACCTCTTTCACGTAACTGGGTGAAGAAGCTGATAAATAACTTCCGAGATAGTTGACGTCT
Organism: Schistocerca gregaria; assembly: GCF_023897955.1. Lineage (NCBI taxonomy): Eukaryota > Metazoa > Arthropoda > Insecta > Orthoptera > Acrididae > Schistocerca > Schistocerca gregaria. The sequence continues at coordinate 568,921,162 of NC_064923.1, forward strand.
GTTGGGATACCTGGCCACAGACAAAATGCTTTCTTCGTACAGTCTTCGTACACCATGAGCATGTCGGCTTTTTCTGCATTGGTAAATGCCATCGCCACTCACGCCCTACTGCTATCTAACTGACTAGTAAGTCGCAGCGCACTCGAGGAACACACAAGCACACTGTAACCGAATACAGCAACATCGTACCTAACAACTACCCAGGCTGAATGGCACAAACAAGTGTCGATGTGAGTAGTTTTCAAGCAAAGTACGATATCTTGAAAACGACTCGCGCTAGAATCCTACAACAAACAGCACTGATATTCTAATTTAGCCTACTTTTAGTTTGTTAATGCCAATAGGCATTGTCTCATTTAAGAAAAAGTGTATGTTTGCACAAAAATAATCTTTCCAAGCAGTATTACAATCTGAATGCCAATGTATTCTGTGGAAACCACACATCAATAGCCCTTTCCACTTCGGCAACATTTGTCGTGCAAAGTTTTAGGTGATCGCCCATATATATTGATCGTTACCAGAATGAATTTTCACTCTGCTGCGGAGTAAGCGCTGATTTAAAATTCTTGGCAGATAAGTCCGTGTGCCGGGACTGGACAAAAGTGGGGATGGATCGGGAAGTCTTTTACAGTAGTAAAATATGCTGGGAGAATGTAATTCCCACGTACGGTCTGTTAGTACGTTGAGTAATTTTTGTCTAATGAGGAGGCCGAAGTACAGGCCCTGCTTGACCTCTGCATCTTGAGCTGTATTGACGATTATTAGGAGTGCGACAGTAGTCGTCAAACTTTTTTGCTCGGGAGCCAATACTGACATTGTAGCGCGGCACTTCGGACTGCAAGTCTATCGATGTTGATATTAATTGGTAACCTAAATAAATTAGTTTGTTATGAGCCCCCAATACACTATCCATAGTAAGCACGCGATAAGTCAGCCGCTGGTCCCCAGTACTGATCGGAATACTCTGTGTAGACTACTCTGCTTCAGATTGCTGCCACCCTTAGCAACCTTAAAATTGATACGCTGCAATTGCCTGACGATGTGTTGTTGTGTTGTCTGTGCGAGTGCATGATTAATTGATTAATAACAATAACTGTACTATATTTAAATGCACTTAAAATAGGAGACACGATCACAGATATTTACTAAATTTTTTTAATGTCATTTTTCTTTTCCTCATTGCGTTGTATTACAAGAGCCTTAATTTCATTTCATTTTCGTTGCTACAAATACGTAACTCGTTTGAAAATGACCGTCTGTGTAATGCACACTTACGAATCCATCTTGCTTCGGTCTGAAATTGATTCCGCAGCAGCTGATCAGTACGAGGCAAACACGCACATGATTTGTCACCACTGAAAGACAAAAAAGAAACCCATCCTCCTGTCAAACACACTCACCCTGCAGCGATAAATCTATCTTCCCTTGCACCAACCAGCTTTGTCCCCGAGGTGACCTGCCAACTTATCACACGCCTGTTATACTTGTAATTCCTCCAATATATTTTTGATTCGACGACGGAGTCACATACGGCTAACAATGACAAATGGTAAGTATTTATTCCTTACTGGTGAATTTAGGTATGAAAGTTGTTTGTAATGAGGCTGTTTAGGCTTTTCTGTTGGTAACGCCACTTAGCGCTCTGTATGAAAATCACTGACTGTGCTGTGTGCAGTCTGTGGCTGGTTTGCATTGTTGGAATATTTGCTATTGTAGTGTTGGGGAGTTGGATGTGAACAGCGCGTAGCGTTGCGCAGTTGGAGGTGAGCCGCCAGCAGTGGTGGATGTGGGGGGAGAGATGGCAGAATTTTGAGAGCGGACGATCTGGACGTGTGTCCATCAGGAAGAGTAAATTTGTAATACTGTATATCAAGAACTGATGTATATATGATGACTTTTGAATATTATTAAGGTAAATACATTGTTTGTTCTCTATCAAAATCTTTCATTTGCTAACTGTGCCTATCAGTAGTTAGTACCCTCAGTAGTTAGAATATTTCATTTAGCTGGCAGTATTGGCGTTCGTTATATTGCAGTAGTTCGAGTAACGAAGATTTTTTGTGAGGTAAGTGATTCATGAAAGGTATAGGTTATTGTTAGTCAGGGCCATTCTTTTGTAGGGATTATTGAAAGTCAGATTGCGTTGCGCTAAAAATATTGTGTGTCAGTTTAGTGTTGATCAGAATAAGTAAAGAGAGAAATGTCTGATTCCGTTCAGTTTTGCTCAGCTGTTTGAAAATCAAATAACGTAAGAGGTTTATCAGCACAGTAATTCATTAATTTTTCTAAGGGGACGTTTCATGTTTAATTAATGTGTCCCGTGATGTACTTTTTTTGCTTTCCCGTCCATATTTTGCACCTGTTCAAATCTATGCAATCCGTATTGTGTCTTCTAAGCGGAGTCTTTGACTGCCATGTGAGACAATATTCTGATTATAAGGCGACTAAAATTACTTCGTACCTGCCAGCTGATCTGTTAATAAAAGATAGATACATCGTTACTTTTTTTCAAAATGGTGTCGATATATGCCGGCGTTATCGTTTTCACTGATTAACCGATACAACGATATCGAAATAGCAATACCGAGTACCGATATATTTATTTTATATTACATTTTATTCAAAATTCTCAGTAAATATATGAAATTGTTCTTTTAAAATTGTAGTAGAACATAATTTGACCTTCCCTGTGTGAAGGAATTTGCTGCTTTTTGAGCTCCCACCATGTGCAGTCTCTCTCTTTAACTGTGTAAAGCAAGTATAGATGGCAGAAAGAAGTAGTTCGACTACACTGTGGGTAACGGTGTGAATGGAATAACAAAAAAAAGCAATTTTTAACGCAACTAGTGTGCTATTTCATCACATCGGCATTCTTCAAAAACAGTAGCAGAAAAGGGCAACCATAATCTAAATGGCAAGATTGGTTTTTGCAGTGGGCGGAGGCGTGTGAGGGGACATGCTGACGTAGTCTGCGCGGCGCTACAACTCGCCAACTTTGACACTAGAAGTGTTAGGTCACTGACAGCCTCGGGCATGGTTGTGTGCGATGTCCTTAAGTTAGTTAGGTTTAAGTAGTTCTAAGTTCTAGGGGACTGATGTTAAATCCCATAGTACTCGGAGCCATTTGAACCATTTGCTAGGTCACTGGCGTCTGTAGAAATGAATAATAATAAAAAAACCGGAAAGTCGGCATGAAGTTTTCCAGACAAATCCGAGCTGCGACGAAAAAGAAGGACGGACCCATCGGACGCCTTTTATTGTGGCATTTACAGACAGTTACTATTATTAGCAAAGTGATTATCGTTAGGTGTGAACAAATATCGTTTTCCTTTCAGTTTTTGCTTTGAAGGGGGATAAGTAGGCAGCTACCTTGTTGACGTACAGAATAATCAGTACTTAGATATATAGATCTAAAACCGGGAGTATATTCACAATATGCAGTCAATATTTTTGTAGGACGGTACGTCGAAATTGTTTCCGTCGATATATCGTTATTTTTTCTGTGTCCCGAAGGCAGATAACGATACGTTTTATATATCGATGTAAATATCGATATATATTTAACAATCGGTTAGATATCGATAAATATCACAGTCCTAGTTATGACCTGAAACGGCGCACCGACAGCTGTAACAAGGCGTATGTTGGGCAGATGGCAACTGAGCAGAAAAAAATGGCTCTGAGCACTATGGGACTTAACATCTGAGGTCATCAGTCCCCTAGAACTTAGAACTACTTAAACCTAACTAACCTAAGGAGATCACACAACTTGACTGTAAGGTAAGGACTGGCCCAGTCAGATACGGGTAACACGTGCTGTTAACTGTCAAGTGCAGTATAATGCTAGTCGCATTGTAGTTGCAATAAACATCTACATCACGTTGGGTAAACTACACTGACCGTGCTAACCATTTGCTCGGTGGTAAGTACATCGAGAAAATTTTAAACAAAACCTCGACCTCACAGGTCTTTGTTACCTGAAGAGCGCGTCTATAATTATCGCTCACTTTCGTTGTTGATAATATTATTCTACAATAGACACGAGATGATTTGACAGGCAGCTCCAAAGTACTGATCGCTAAATGTCAGTGTCATTCGGAACGCTTTGTGTTGATTGTGGTCTACTAAACATTCAGTTGTGACACTATAGTTTGCGTGATGAAGTGTTGTTGGCTTCACCATGTGTGCGAACGACTTGGATTAATAAATAGTATTTGTCCTTGTAAGGTTTAATAAATGAAATACCAGTTTTCTTCTACTCCATGCATTGTATTGCAGTAGCCTCAGTTAATTTAATGTTCAGATCAGTACCGTCTTTGGAGTCCACCCCTGTTAGCTGAGTGGTCAGTCTGGCTTTCGCCGCCATGCAGTGCGGACGTGTTGTTTCCGCCTGCGGAGCGCGCTTGCTTGCTGTTGTTTACATTTCAGCGCCCGTCACTTACGTGTCGCTTACGTGCACTAGAGCCAAGGCCAACCGTTATCGAAAATCAACTTTACGATTTAACTTCTGCAACGAATACGCATGACCAAAGGCCTTGGAAGTGGAACGCTTCCTACGTGACGTTGCTAAGATCCCAGCTTCCGACATCTTGGGCATCCATTTGTCCATATTAAGCAGTACTGTGTACGTGAAAGCCGTCAATGACGCGGTATGTGAAAGAATACTTCGTGACACCAACCATGGATTACGCTTTTGCCACGCCGACGGCAATGTCGGAGCGGTCACTGTCGACCATGCCGGCTTAGGAATGCACACCATACGAGTTTTCGAACTCCCGTTCGAGCTTCCGGCGGAAGACGTTATCACGGCTTTCCGCCCCTATGGCACTGTACATGGCCACACTGCCGAACGCTGGGCGCAATTCCAAACGTACCCCGATCTTAACAGTGTAAGGCAGATCACAATCGACCTCCATCGCCACGTGCCATCTTACCTGTAAATTAGCGGGTGCCCCGCGGTTGTCATATACGACGGCTAACCCAAGACCTGTTCCGGTTGCGGAAAAGAAGGCCACCTCAGATCTGAGTGTCTTCAGCGACGGATCACCCAATTGCCAGCCGCTACCGTGGCACCTCCAGCTCCGACGACGGTTTTATCGATCACCTACGCATAGGCGCTTTCTTCTCCTCCCACCGGCCGCCTCTCATCGGACCACGTACCGGTGACCCTTCCAGCTGCTGCGGATACCGCCGGGGCCGACTCGTCGCGCTCAAAGCCAGACGCTACTACGGCGCCACTACCAACAGCGACGACTTCCGACACCCACCCGCCTGAACATATGGACACCCCTTCATTTGACGTTTTCGCGACGGCCTTCCTCTCAGAGCGACGCGACTCCCTTCCGTCTTCCGACACGGAGGGACGAACCCGCAAACAACGTTCACCTAAGAGGCGCAAGAGGAGGCGCCGTACGGTCTCGGAACAAGACGGATTGCCTCCCCCTGATGCTCCAGAGGCCGTCCGACCCGACGAGGCCTCAGAGAACCTACACGACGATACGAATGACGACAACATGACGCCGACTGTGGATGTTTCGATGCCAACTCTACTGGCTCGCTCAGGTGCTCCTGAACCAATGGACTCCAGCGATGCGGCTGTGGAGTTCCCCTCCACAGCGGGGGACGGCTCCAAACCTACCGAATAGCGACGAACAACACTAAGACCATTAGCTCACCCTTGAAACTTCAACTGCTGGGAGAGATGATATGGGCGTCGGACGTCGATATCGCACTACTACAGGAAGTACACTTGGCCACACTTCCAGACGTCGCGGGATATAACACTCATCCTTCTCCTGGTGATCACCTGGGACGCGGCGTAGCCATCTACGCCAGAGAAGGCATTCCAGTGACCGATATCACATACCTTCCATCTGCCAGAGGTATGGCCGTCACCGTCATGGGGACGCGTATCGTCAACATTTACGCTCCGTCAGGCTCCACCTGCGGACGCGACAGGGCCCTCTTCTATTCAGAAGAAATCGCTCCTTTGTTTCTTGGATGCTGCCACCATTACTTGCTTGGGGGTGATTTTAATTGTGTCTTGCACCCTAAAGATCAAGTGCCCCACTACAGCACCTGTCAAGACCTGCGTCTTGTCGTCCGAGATCTGTTGCTCCGCGACACTTGAGAACGGCGACGCGCCTGTACATACTTACCAGACGAGTCACTCTGCGAGCCGCCTAGACACAATTTACGTCTCTCGGGAACTCACACCTGCAGTCCAAGGTGCAGAACTTTGGCCCCTGGCCTTTTCGGACCACTGTGCCTACATCAGCAACATTCTCTTCCCCAAGCAAGTGGTCTGGCGCAGTCGTGCACCGTGGAAGCTAAACAACCTCCCATCTTCATGATCCCGAATGTCTTCAACGTGTTACCGACACATGGGCCACCTGTGAGCGTCGCTTACCTAAATACTGCAGGACCTTGACCTGGTGGCTGGAATGTGCCAAACCTGCCACTCGACGTACTTTGATTCAGTATGGAAAGGAAGTTGCTATGTGGCGCCGGCACACTACCGACTATTTCTACGCCGTTCTCCGCGACCTGGACGCCCAACCGCCCACCCCCAACACCCAGTGGGAACGCAGCAGGATTAAGGCGCAAATTGTACCTTTGACACGCCGTCGACTGCAGGGGGCTATGGTGCGAACCCGATATAAAGATTCGACGGAACAGGAACATCCGACCATGCATCATATCGCCTCCGATAGGAAACATCGGCGACAACAGCTCATCACCGAGATCACAACCTGTCGCGGCCAGCACATCACTTGCCAAGCCGAAATCGTCAGTGCCTTTGTCGACCACTACCGCACAGTGTACCAGGAGGAGACTACCAACAACCACGCTGAGGAGTCTGTGTTACCACATGTAACTCGCACCCTCACCAGCGACGAAGCGGATGAGCTGAAGGAGCCCATTACGCGTGACGAAATACACGATGCAATGAAAAACGGTGTTCTGAATAAGTCACCTAGTGTCGACGGATTGCCGATAGAATTTTAATGCGCTTTCTTCACACTAATGGCGTCACGGCGGACAACGATGTTTCATGAACTGCTGACGATGGGGAACGCAGTACCGCCGTCCTTCGTCACGGGAATTATTATACCCATCCACAAACCGACACCAGGTGTGACGACAGCAAATTACCGTCCCCTGACTCTGCTTAACGCAGACTGTAAAATTTTTACACGCCTCCTGGCAACGCGATGCCGCAAGGTCCTGCCTAGCATTCTATCCCCGGAACAGACAACTCCGGGCGGCTCAGTTAATATACAAACGGCCACCGGAGAATGTCGCGATTTAATTGCACTGGCAGCGGCGTGCAGACTCCCCGCCGCAGTGGTTGCCATTGATTTTGACAGCGCATTCGACAAAGTGCGGCATCCTTTTCTGTTCTCCGTGATGAACCGCATGGGTTTTCCACCAGCCTTTATCGACGTAATCCGGCGCCTGTTCGGCACCGCCGAATCGCTGATTCAGGTTAATGGCCGTGTGGCGGGAACAGTGGCGATCCGACGTTCCGTACGGCAAGGCTGCCCACTTTCGACCCTACTCTATGCCATCAGCCTGGAGCCATTCATCGGGAGTCTGACGAGCCACCTTTCTGGTCTCACTTTGCGACAGCACAGTTTTCGATGTCGTGCGTATGCGGACGACCTCCTCCTCTTGATCCGCTCACGGAGTGAAACACACACGGTACTTGATTTGATATCAACGTACGGTACTGCAGCTGGCAGTAACATGAATGTGGCTAAATCCGCGGCGATGTCCATTGGACGCGGCCTCTCACACGACGACTTAGCACCTCTCCCGTGTGTACAAAAACTACGATACCTTGGTATCATTTTCACCTCCACGCTCCGCTGCCATCAATTTTCGGCGTGCTCTCCAAACTATCCGCACGACGATGCAACAAAATCTTCTCCGACGACTAGATTCTTTACAAAGTGTCCAATACCTCAATCAACATGTGGCGTCCAGAATGGTCCACATTGCACAGGTCCTCCCGCTGCCATCAACTATTGGACGCAGCCTCCAGGCTGCCTTCGGATACTTCCTTACGGCCGGTACGCGTCCTTGTACATGTCTACCATGCACAAGCAGTGGCACGGGGGCACCTCCCTTACGCGCAGCTTGCTGGAAATTCTTGTGCCCGCGACCATAACACCACCAGTACCAGTCGGACACATCAAGCACCATCTGACGCACATTTCTGATTTCATCGTCGACTTCAGTTATGCTCACACACACTTACCGACCACGCGTTCTTCTCGACATAAAGATGTTTACACCCCACTGCTTCGTTCCATATCCAGCAACAATATCGAACTGCGACATCCGTCCACGCGGTGACCCACGGTTTGGCGTCACATCCACCAGCCTTTTCTTCCCTCCAACGTCCGGTCAACATGATACCAAGTCGCAAATGAAAAATTCGCCACAAATCATCGTCTTCACGCCATCGGACTAAAGGACTCTCCACTGTGCTCCATTTGCCACCTCATGGGTGACGATGTCCATCATCTGACTTGTGCTGCCACCAGTGACATCTGGAAACTTCCCCTACAGTTCGTTGCCTGTTACCTCCGTGTTCTGCCGGACTCGACTGACCCATGGACTTTTATCCATCCTGAGAATACTTATTTCCCCGCCACCAAAAATCATGCGAATGTATGGGTAAAGGGATAGACCATGACCTACATGTATAATGACGGCGACAAATCACGTCTTGATTTCTGGCAGTACTTACAAACCGCCCACAGTGAAGTCGAACAGCGACCGCGCTACCGCGCCTTCTTCGCTAATTACCTACACGCGATCTTTACGTCACCCCCCCTCAGTTGGATGGTGCCACACACGCCGACATCACTCACGCCCCCCCCCCCCCCCCCCCCTGCTGACATCTGAGACACCTCGCGCTGCTTTCTACATTGTCACCCACAGTCGAGTAGGCGCACGGACACGCGCCTCCTTTCTTTTATGCACTACACCAGAAAACACTGGTTTTTCCCTTACTCCACTGTATATTTCTTTACACCTCTTAGCTTCCTTCAGTATTTTTTTTCCCTACACCTTGTTCATAAAAAAAATGCTCACCTTGTACGAGTATCATGTCTTGTGTTATTTTCGCCGGAAGGATGGCATTTTTGTCGTATTTAAGTTTGTACCAATAAAGATCTTTTGTTCATTCACCCTGTTCCTGGTGAAGAAAAACAACATAATACAAATAATAAAGTAAAACAAAAATAAATAACAAAGCTACTTTGAGGGAGTGATTCAGGGACCCGACGGGGCAGGCATTAAAGCCAGGCCTCGGGTTCCGACCCCTGCCCGCCTTGTCTCCACCTGCTCATAACTGAACACTCTTTAATTCAAAATAAAGAAAAGAAAACAGGCAATGAAATATTATAAAAAAAACTGCGAAAAAAAGTGTTCAGCGCAACAGAATGTCAGTCCTAAGGGCCCGGGTTCGATTCCTGGCTGGGTCGGAGATTTTCTCCGCTCAGGGTCTGGGTGTTTTATTGTCCTAATCATCATCATTTTATCCCCATCAACGCGCAAGTCGCTGAAGTGGCGTCAAATCGAAAGACTTGCACCCCGCGAACGGTCTACCCGACGGGAGGCCCTAGTCGCACGACATTTACATTTTACCATATTTGTGAGTGATCGCCTTTGTAATGCTCGTTTACGAATCCGCGTTACGCATGTCGCAAAATTTATACGGTAGTAGCTAGCCGGTAGGCGTCGTGCACGCCCGTGTTGTCGGTAATGGATGATAAACAATGCATTTCGCCGGCCAGAGTGGCCGTGCGGTTCTAGGCGCTGCAGTATGGAACTGAGCGACCGCTACGGTCGCAGGTTCGAATCCTGCCTCGGGCATGGATGTGTGTGATGTCCTTGGGTTGGTTAGGTTTAATTAGTTCTAAGTTCTAAGCGACTGATGACCTCAGAAATTAAGTCGCATACTGCTCAGAGCCAAACAATACATTTCCTCTCTCTCGTCCCGTAACCCCACAGCAGCCGTGTCAGTTGCACCTCCGCCACTGATGTAGGTGGCCAATTTTCCAATCTCAAGGCCGAATTCACCAGCGTCAATTAAAATCAAACACATCTTCATTACTGTCTCTGTAAGTATTTTTGGATGTTACTGAGCAGGAGAATTATACTCTTAAGAGGCTGTTAATGTTATTCGAAGTTTTTTAAATTCGGCTATCAGTTTCTAAACGTATGTTATTATACAATACGGCAGTGAACTGCAGGCCGCGCGAATTCTTAATAAGGGCTGCATTTGGTCTGCGGACCGCGGTTTGAGGACCACTGATCCAGACTTAAGTCGTATAGAACTCGTCTGGTATCCTGGAAAAGCTAAGATCCGTAATTGTAATACGTCAGTCATCTCGCTCTTTAACCAGAAAAATAACTGTTCGTGTTAACAAACATTTTGCGTCACGTAGCCGGGTACAAGACATTCAACATAACGTTACTTCGGCATTTTGCGCGTCAGTTTCACCACTTTTACACCCAAGCAGCTTCTCAGCTGACATCACGAGGATGAGCAGAGCTCTTTCCAGTTCCTTCCACCAAAGTAAAATTTGAGGTGGTCACTGGGAAGCAAACGCGGGACCACAGTGTTACTAACCAAAATACTTTTACCTCTAGACCATGTGGTCAGTTTGCTTTTGATACTCTGACGTTAATCATTACTGTTATGACGTTAGAAAACCAGGAACATCATATATCACACCAAAAATGAGTGCGAGGACTGCTGAGGGGTGATACTTTGACGGACAACAAAATGGAAATCAGCGTTTTGGCGTCATTGGCCAGGAGGCCCCTTGCGGGGCAGGTGCGGCCGCCTTGGTGCAGGTCTTATTACATTCGACGCCATATTGGGCGACCTGCGCGTTTGCCGCCGAATGAGGGTGAAACGATGGATCAAGACAACACGCAGTCCCAGAGCAAGAGAAAATCCCCGACCCAGCCGGGAATCGAACACGGGCTCGTAGGACGGCAGTCCGTCACGCTGACAGTTTTTTTTTTCTTTTTTGTCGTTGCGGATGTCACAGTCCGTCCGTTAAAGTTCGTTTGTTGATCCTTCCACTCAGTTTTTTGTTACAGAGGCCAACCAGATTTCTGACCGAACACGCTGAGCTACCGTGCCGGCGTGAATTAAAATTTGTACTTCGGCCGGGAATTACTCAGCTATCGGGGCGGACTGACGGACGACGAAACTGAAATACAGAGTCGAATAAAGAGTCGGCGCTATCACCTGCGACTTAAACATTAAAATTGCTGACCATTAAAATTGCTACAAAACGACGATGACGTGCTACAGACGCGAAATTTAACCGGCAGGTAGAAGATGCTGTAATATGCAAATGATTAGCTTTTCAGAGCATTCACAAAAGGTTGCCGCCGGTGGTGACATCTCCAACGTGCTGACATGAGGAAAGTTTCCAACCGATTTCTCATACACAAACAGACGGCGTTGCCTGGTGAAACGTTGTTGTGAAGCCTCATGTAAGGAGGAGAAATGCGTTCCATCACGTTTCCGACTTTGATAAAGGTCGGATTGTAGCCTATCGCGATTGCGGTTTATCGTATCGCCACATTGCTGATCGCGTTGCTCGATATCCAATGACTATTAGAAGAATATGGAATCCTTGGGTTCAGGAGGGTAATACGGAATGCCCTGCTGGATCCCAATGGCCTCGTATCACTAGCAGTCGAGATGACAGGCATCTTATCCGCATGGCTGTAACGGATCGTGCAGACGTCTCGACCCTTAAGTCAACAGACGGGGACGTTTGCAAGACAACAACCATCTGCACGAACAATTCGACGACGTTTGCAGCAGCATAGACTAACTATCATTTCGGAGACCATGATTGCGGTTACCCTTGACGCTGCATGGCAAACAGGAGTGCCTGCGATGGTGTACTCAACGACGAACCTGGGTGCACGAATGGCAAAACGTCATTTTTTGGGATAAAGTCAGGTTCTGTTTACAGCATCATGATGGTCACATCCGTGTTTGGCGATATCGCGGTGAACGCACATTGGAAGCGTGTATTCGTCATCGCCATACTGGCGCATCACCCGACGTGATGGTATGGGGTGCCATTGGCAACACGTCTCGGTCACCTCTTGTTCTCACTGACGGCACTTTGAACAGTGGACGTTACATTTCAGATATGTTACAACCCATGGCTCTACGCTTCATTCGATCCTTGCGAAACCCCACATTTCAGCAGGATAATGTACGACCACATGTTGCAGCTCCTTTACGGGCCTTTCTGCATACAGAAAATGTTCGGCTGCTGCCCTGGCCAGCACATTCTCCAGATCTCTCACCAATTGAAAACGTCTGGTCAATGGTGGCCGAACAACTGGCTCTTCACAATACGCCAGTCACTACTCTTGATGAACTGTGGTATCGTGTTGAAGCTGCATGGGCAGCTGTACCTGTACACGCCATCCAAACTCTGTTTGACTCAGCCCAGGCGTATCAAGGCCGTTATAACGGCCAGAGGTGGTTATTCTGGGTATTGATTTCTCAGGATCTATGCACCCAAATTGCGTGAAAATGTAGTCATATGTCAGTTCTAGTGTAGTGTATTTCTTCTTGGTGTAGCAATTTTAATGGCCACTAATGTATTACATTAAATCTTTTTAATGAGAGAATGAAGTATGTGCATTAAAGCTGTGCAAAATAGCGATATCAGCGTGGGCAGTCATTTTACGGATACTGCAGGCGAAAATTCATGAGAGCCAACGTGAGATACACAGTTCGCCTTGTCTCCGTTCTTTTGCTAAATGGGAACTTGATTCAGTGACGCTTACAGACGTGTAGCGTGTGACAGGGCTCAGACTATAAGAACACTGGACTGTACGCTGGTATCGGGCGGTTGTTAATTGCAGTGCAGCCACGCACGGCCGCCTGGTGTAGCCGTAGCCGCGCGGTCTAGGGCGCATTGTCACGGTCCGTGCGGCTCCCACCCTCGGAGGTTGTTCTGCCTCGGGCATGGGTGTTTGTGTTGTCCTTAGCGTAAGTTATTTTAAGTTAGATTAAGTAGTGGGTGAGCTTAGTGGCCGATGACCGCTGCAGCTTGATCCCATAAGACATTACCACAAATTTCCAATTTTGCAGCTACGCATGGACATCCAGTAAGGGCTGTAATTATCGTATGGCAGCGAAACTTGTTATCTATGCTAATGCGATAATGCGGGACCGATTCACTCTGGAAAAAGTTAGTGACAATTTTGGCCGCCAGGCGCAAATCTGGCGCTGTGCAGCATCTTGTCGACGGCTCCAGTGCTCATAATGAACAAAATGTTTAAGTGGCAGTTAATATTAAAATCAACATTCTGCCTATTTCACCTGTCTGACCTTTTCTGCCCGTCTCCTGTTCCTAATCCAGTACATATGGAATCATTTCTATTTGTCTTTCTTACATTAACAGCGCCAGATTTAGATATTGTGGCCAAATTGGAATTAATTTTTTCCCAGCTTAAATCGGTTCCACATTAAAGCGTTAGAATATCTGTCGAGTTTCTCTACCATGCGGTAATTACAGCCCACCTTAGACCTCTGTGAGTAGCGGCACTTTAATTGTAACCACCTGCTAATTCCCTCTTGCGTGCTTCTCGGGTGTAAATACGACGGTGCTGCCACTTTGGATGGGTAACCAGTTCGCCTTGCCGAGTAAACAGTTCGTTCCGTCGACTCGCTGTAGTCGCTGTTGCCCTATTGTCTCACACAGGATACAGACTGAAAGATTAATCCTGGGAATAGTCTGTAGTCTGTGATTGACCCAAGTCACTATCTGGGACATTCTTTCTGTCAGTGGACTGTAGTGCAATAATTTATATTAAAAATGAACAAGTTCTTCCAGCTGTATTTAAGGTGTCGATTTTATTTTGACAACTAGTTTCAACGTTGTAACAACGTCATCTTCAGGCCCATACACTTGTTGACGTCAACTGCGTGCGGCTGATACTAGAAGTCAGTGGTCGGACTGGCGGCACACACTTGACGTGAACAAGTGTATGGGTTCAAAAAAAAAAAAAAAAGGTTCAAATGGCTCTGAGCACTATGGGACTTAACAGCTGATGTCATCAGTCCCCTAGAGCTTAGAACTACTTAAACCTAACTAACCTACGGACATCACACACATCCATGCCCGAGGCAGGATTCGAACCTGTGACCGTAGCCGTCGCGCGGTTCCACACTGTAGCGCCTAGAATCACTCGGCCACCACGGCCGGCCAAGTCTATGGGCCTGAAGACGACGTTGTTACAACGTTGAAACAAGTTGCCAAAATAAAATCGACACCTTAGAATACAGCTGGAGGAATTTCTTCTATTTTAATATAAATTTATACCAGCTGACGCCCCACTGTCCTCCATTTCAACTATGGATGTACGAAGATTAAAAAGCAATGCAAAGAGGTTTGCGTAGGGGATGCTACATAATTTGGAAGGTTGGGCAGAAGTCCCAGCAGGTGGAAGCTCTGAGGACAGGCCGCCAGTCTGCCTGGATAGCTCAACTAGCAAGAGCACAGCTTGGGAATGACAAGATTCTGGGTTTCATTGTCGAGCCGATACAGAAAAATTGCAATCTCTCAGGGAGCGATGTTGTCCCAGTAACGATGGGCACCGTGCCTACAGTTACACCGGAATTTATTTATAAATGATATGGACTTAGTTTGTATAAAAGAAAACAAAGGTCCTAATTCGTAAATTGTATCTGTTTTATTTTAATCTGAAATCGATTCGAAGACGCGCTGAGGATATCGGGTCAAGGTACATGCAAGACTCCACAAATTCGCGGCCAGGTTGCTCACCATGCTACGTACCACAGGGTTTTAAAACAAAAATACTTCTTGTCCAAATGTTTGAGCATCCATAGTTTGCGAGTGGAAGTTTCAACGTACTGGAAAGACAGATTAAATGGTTTTTTTTACCTACAATACTACAGTTCACACAGTTCTGTAATGCAAAATTTTCACTTTTATCATTGATAGTGCTTTTGAGACTATGACAGAAATCAAAAAGACACTGTGTCTGCGTTAACTTACCTCCTCCATGCAACCATGATTACTACTGGTGCTGACACGTAGCAGAGTCTGCATTCTCATGATTCAGCGTTCAGAATCATGTTTTGCCGACCATGATTGTAAATAAATGCCACTTTTTCAGTGTTTTCCATTGTAATAGCCTATGACAGCATTGTTACATCACTATAGTAATGAAATTCGTATTGTACCACGTCTTTGTACGCTTCAGATAAAAAATGATTGATGAAAATTTGCGAGGAGCGTTCAATAAGCAATGCAACAAGTTTTTTTTCTGATAGCGAGTTGGTTTTATTCGGGATTCCAGTACAAGATATAATTTCTCACTCTTTGGCTGCAAAACCCTATTTTTCAACATAATCAGCGTTCAAAGCGAGGGCCTTCTGCCACTTTACTGGGAGGGCCTTTATGCCCTCATGGTGCCACTCTTCTTGTCGACGTCGGAGGAAACGTCTTGCTTCTCCAATAACCTCTCCATCAAATACGTACTGCTTCCCGCGGAGTGCATCGTTCATTGGGTGAAACAGGTGGAAGTCGGGAGGTGCGAGGTTCGAGCTGTAGGGTGGAGGAGAAAGAAGACTTCAGTGAAGTTTTATGAATCCTCACAGGTGTCCTAACTTGTGTGACACTTTACGTTGTCATGGAGAAGGACAAGTTCGTTTGCATTTCTGTGGCGACGAAGACGCTGAGGTCATTTCTTCAATTTCCTGAAGGAAGGTAGCACAGATGCATGCGGCGGACCGACCGATTTGCGGGACCGTGTTGCGATGACGACAGGCGCTTCGCCCAACGACTCACCGTGATTTTGTTCACTGCCAGGTCTCCGAAGATATTCTGCAAGCGCCTATGAATACCTGCGACGCTCCGATTTTCCTCCAAAAAGAAACTCAATGACAGCTCGTTGCTTCGAGCGCACCTCAGTTAGAGACGCCATTTTGAAGGCTACCCATAGCGCCGACACCTATCGTAAATTCATGAAACTGTAGGGACTGAAGCGGAAATATTTCACGATTTCCATCAACAAATTTTCCGTTTCCTCAGCCGAAATTGGACGAGGAAAATGTTGCATTGCTTACCGAACTCCCCTCGTAAAATTCAGTGTCAAAACCAGTTCATATGTAGTATTAGATAAGCTTACCACGATATGCGCTAACATTCGAAATCAGCATCTTTACTGGATGGAGCCGCCAATGTTTCCAAGTACGTACGACGGCAAGTTATTCAGTGTTTGAGAGGCGTGAGATAAACCATACGTCCCGCCTTGTAGTATTCGTATGTTCTGAAAAAGAATATTTTTGTGCCAAATCCAATGCTACATAACATGGTAAAGTGCCTGGGTTTGAATTTCAGGTTACCCTGTATATTTGAGGGCATTAAAACGGGGGAGACGTTAGTGGTGTAATTAGATGTGTGTTCGCAACACTTTCGCTTCTCAGAGTTGTAGATACCAGACAGGAATATTGTTAATCGAATGACAACGTTGAAGTAATTCTACGGAAGTCGGGAAGCATCTTGATCCTATGACAATTTTGTGAACGCAGCCGAGCTAATCCACGGCGCTTAACATTTCTGTGTGAGCAGGGGATGTGATTTCTGCCACGCCCACGTTCTCCCTCGGCGCTGCCAGATGCTGTGTTTGCAGAGCTGTCAGCTTCGTCCTCACTCTGTGACGTGTGCACAGCGCGCGTGGGCAGAGGATCTGCAGTGTTAGTTCTGTCCGTCCACCCACGCCACGCCAGTTCGTTAAAGCTGTTCTTCCAGCCTGTCAGCTTACTTCAGAGAGACTGGTCACCTACTGCCAATGCAACGTGGCAAGCGTGAATATAACAGAAACGCCAATTTGCATTATTAATTTCCCCGTCCGAAGTCCGGATTAGCACCAACAAATGGTAACACGGACTTGAAGTTCTTACGCCGAGCTCCCCTGTATGGTGTAGCGAATCTTATGGTTGTGTTTTTTTTAACTAGTACATGAGACGTTCCTGGCTCCGGGTACACTACCACGCGCACTGTCGAGAGGATTGCCTGCATTACTCTTTGTGGTCGCTGATTTACGCAATGTATCGCACTAGAATTATCTGTAAAATTAAAGACACGGGTATATGATAAAAGCAGAGTCAGTCTGGAATCATCGGCAAACAACATTGACTGATGTAGCCGAAAATGTAAACATTTATTTAAAAAACCCTTACAGCCATAGCTGTTAAAGTTCAGATACAAAATTTAAACAATAGAAACACCAGGTTGGAATATCAACAATATAAGGAACAGTTACACTGCTACTTACCGTAGAAATGACACGTTAATTTGCAGGCAGGCATAAAGAAAAGCTAATGCGTAAGAGTCTTTTCGTTGTGCCTGTCTGCAGCTTAACGTGCCATCTTTACGGTAAGTAGCAATCTATCTTTTCCTTACAGTCTAAATCAAATATTTTGCCTGTTTAAAGAAAAAGAGCTGTACTTTACTGGGAAGTATTTTACCACAAATATTAAGTTTTATTTTTATTTTCTTTTAATAAAAAGCCATAACTGAAATTATAATGATGTAATGTATTTGAAAATTTTATTGTGGGTCCTAAGAAGGTTATAAGACCATTGAACTACGGAACGGTAAAAATTTTATGATTAGCTGTTTTGATTTTGTCCATTCGAAATTAATTTTTGTCTACATACAATCCTATAAGTCAGCATATAAACGAAGAATATTGTCCCAGTAAGACAAAACATGTATCGAACAGTTCCTGAAATTTTCATAGCATTAGCGCTTATATTTTTTGAGAAAATGCTTCGAATAATGCAATAAATGTAAAACCGAGAATATGCAGTTAAAAGATTTTCCTCTCGAATTTCTTCATGTTACCAACTTGCCTCAAATTTAAAATCCTCCATACTGATACTCCTCATCCTTCAGCTTCCTCTTCTGTTCTGTTCTGTTCTCTTCTCTTCTCTCTTTTGATCTGCCTGGTCTGTATCTGTAGGTAACACAGTGATCTGCCGGTTTTCTTGAGCCTGATCTCATCAATGGTGTAACATTCTTTCTTTGTAAGCGCACCTGGATTAATACCAGCACTCTTCAGCGCTTCAATTTTGCCATTATTTCCGTCATTAAAACATAAAATTGCATCGTAGAGACCTATTTGCAGCACATCAAGTCTACAGCATGCCCGTTTTGAACATCTAATCCAAAATAAATTACTTACGCTTTCATTCGCATTTTGTTTTGCCATGAAGGCACTTCCTCAATAAATTAGAGTTTCCAAGAAACCTGAGTGGAGGGGTTAATTGCATTCATAACAGGTTTTGGCAATGAGTGCTTACGAGAGTAGGTTTCCTTGATTGTGTTGTACTGACAGCAATCGTCTTTCGGGCACGGATTATTCGTTGATCTTTGATCGGTGGATAGCTTGTGAAAGTTAACTGGCCAAACAGCACACTTCATTGCATCTAAATTGTTTATATTTTTTCTACTGGTTCTCTCACAGTATAACGAAAGAGAATCCAGTATCATTAACGTTGATATGCAGCAGGATTTTGGGACATATGTTGTGTTAGAACATTGTGAATTACCTCAAACAGAACGGTCTATTGATACAGGGTCAACATGGACTTAGAAAACATCGTTCTTGTGAAACAATATTAGCTCTTTACACACACTAACGTATGGTGTGCTATTGACAAGGGATTTAAAATTGTATCCGTATTTCTATATTTCCTAAAGGCTTTTGACACAGTACCACACAAGCGGCTCTTAGTGAAACTGCTTGCTTATGGAAAATTGTCTCAGTTGTGTGACTGGATTCTTGATTTCCTGTCAGAGGGGCTACAGTTTGTAGTAACTGAAGGAAAGTCACCGAGTAAAACAAAAGCAAAAGGTAGTGCTATAGGTGCGCTGCTGTTCCTTACCCATATAAATGATGTAAGAAACAATCTGAGCAGCCGTATTATGTTGTTTGCGGATGATGCTGCCGATTATCGTCTAGTAAACTCATCATTAGACCAAAACAAATTGCAAAACGATTTAGAAAAGATTCCTGAATGGTGCGAAAAATTAGCAATTGACCCAAATTAATGAAAAATATCCTTGCACGGGATAGAGTAGCATGGAGAGCTGCATCAAACCAGTCTCAGGACTGAAGACCACAACATCATGAGGTTATCCACGTGAGTTCTAAAAGGAATCCGTTAAATTTCGGTTACACGATAAATCAATCAAATGTAAAAGCCCTAAATTCAACTAAATTACTAGGAATTACAACTGCGAACAACTTAAATTGGAAGCGAAACACAGAACATGTTGTGGGGAAGGTAAATCAAAGAATGCGTTTTATTTTCAGAGCACTTAGAAAATGTAACTGATCTACTAAAGAACTGCTTGTACTATGCTTGTCCGTCCTCTTTTGGAGTATCGCTGCGCGGTCTAGGATCCTTACAGATAGGATTAAAGGAATACATAGACAAAATTGAAAGAAGAACAGTAGACTTTGTATTATCGCAAAGTAGTGGAGGTAGTATCACTGAAATGTTGCAGGATTTGGGATGGACACCATTAAAACAAAGGCATTTTTCGTTGCGGCGGAATCTTCTATCGAAATTCCAATCTCCAACTTCCTCCTCCGAATGCGAAAATATTTTGTTGACGCCTACCAAATAGGGAGAAACGATCATCATAATAAAATAAGGGAAATCAGAGCTCGCACGGAA
The DNA here is from genome assembly GCF_023897955.1 of Schistocerca gregaria. Classification (NCBI taxonomy): domain Eukaryota; kingdom Metazoa; phylum Arthropoda; class Insecta; order Orthoptera; family Acrididae; genus Schistocerca; species Schistocerca gregaria. The sequence goes on from NC_064923.1 coordinate 568,940,948, forward strand.
AGGTATAGGTGTTCGTTTTTTTCCGCGCACTGTTCGAGGTTGGAATAATAGAAAATTATCGTGAAGGTGGTTCGATGAAGCCTCTGTCAGGCACTTAATTGTGATTTGCAGAGTATCCATGTAATTTTAGATGGAGATGAATCAATTCCTTTTAGTCAGTCTGCCTTTTGCTACTTGTTGTTTTCATATGTCTTCTCAGTTAGCAAGTGACGGAGCCTATCACCAAGTTTCTTTTGGATGTGGCCAACACCTTCCAACTTTTCTATTGGAGTATGTATGGTTTATTATCTATTATATCTTCGAAATAAGAAGAGTGCCAAACACCACTTCCCAAATGTCTGGAGGACACACGAGAACGCAGGATGTCAGTGACGTAGCGTTATGTTGTCCGTGTCCCTTTAGTCACTACCAGCCCTGGCCTGAAGTCATACCCGATGGCTGCCCACACGATGAAGCCAAGAGCAACACCGCTGTGCCTCTCCAAAACGTTGGAAGTATGGGACCTCTCCCAGGGTCACCACCATACTAGCCGACGAAGGTCAACCGGGGTAGTGCAGAACGGTGATTCATCGCACAACGCAGTGCGACGCCATTCACCAGCGGTCCATGGTTCTCGACATAGCAGCACTCCAAAAGCAGTCGTTTGTTTTATGGTGTCAATGGCAGACTACAGATGTTGTAATTCTCTTGTTCGGCTGCTAGTAGTCTCGTGCTATTGATTTCGGTGAATGTCACAGAATGTTGCAAGGAATCAGTTACGTGCAGTGAATGGATTACGATGAACTTCGTGTTCAGAACGACGGTCTCCCTTGTAGTGGTCATACAAATCTAGTTGAGTGAGTTGACTCTCACGTTCCCATGCAGTCCAACATCGGACCACTGTGACATCCGAATGCCCCACGAATCTTTATACCGGACAATTCGACCAGCTGGCCGAATGAAGATCCGCATTGTAACTCGGCCAGATGCTGGTAAAGCTGTCTCTTGCAAGTGCCCTTCACAGTGATCACTCAACATCTAATCTGTTCAGATCCCTTACACGCCCTACCAGGTCTGGTAATAACACTAAACATTAACAACACTAATACTCTCTGATAGCCGTTCTATTCGTCACAGAGAGTTACAACTCTAATCTTTTACGTATCCACCGATAGTGTTTACATGTACGAAGTTGCACTGACATCCTACCATTTCTTATGAGTGCTTAACTTTGTTTTTGGACAAACTGAAGTGGGATCAGCAATACTGGTAATTCTAACTAAAGAAGTTGATGCATTTAGTGAACAGAACAGATTAGAATGGACACCAGATTGTCGGACTGCCCCTTAATCCCTTCAAAAGATTACGAGCTTTGCTACGGAAGCTGAAATGTGAAAATGATACGGGAAGTGGTTTGATAAATTCATTTAATTTCATTTTTATTGTTCTGTGCCTCGGTATGCAATAAAGGAACCGTAATAGAATAGCTTTGTTCTCCGTCCGTCTGTCTGTTTGTCTTTCTGTCTGACTGTTTAGAACCCTTTTCTGAGGAACAGTTAGACTATCAACTTCGAATTTATGTCACCCCTTAAGGTCTATGGTTCCTTAGAGCTGTAAAAAATTTAAGCTTTTAAGTGTCTTCAACCAAAAGGTACGGCCATTTATTCCCTGTATTTTGATACCAGAAAACTCACTCATCAAAACCTATAAGGTGCTTCCCGTTGACTTAGAATCATGAGATTTGGAAGAACACGGTTTCGCAGTACAAGTAAAGGAAAAAAATCCGAAAATTACTAATTTGAAATCCTGTCACACGACAAAATATCTTGCTGTCATTTTTTTATCCATGTGTCTCACTGTAGGCCTGTTAAAATCGTTTTTCTCTGGAACATTTTGGCTATGAAGTACAAATTTATGTCATGTACTAATGTGTATGAACCTTCGGCGGCGTAAAAGTTGTAAGCTTCTAAGTCAATGCAGTCGAAAGAAAAGGCCGTTAATGTCACAGATATTGACACTCAAAAGCTCCTTATCAAAACCTACAGAATGGTTCCTATTGACCTACACTCGTGAAATTTGCCAAGAAGCAGTGTTTCATAGTGTAAATACAGGAAAAAATTCGAAAATTGTTAACATGTAATTAAATAACATGAAATTTTTTTTTCGCTATTTATCTTTCAGTCTCTTTACCTGTCCGTTTGTGAAGACACTCTTTCTCAGGAACAGTCTGGAGTATCAAGTTGAAACTTATGCCACATACTAAAGTCTATGTTCGCTTGACGGTGTAAAAACTTTAAGCTTCCACGTCAATACAATCAAAAGATTCGGTCAGTTATTTCAAGTATTTTGGTACGCGCAAACTCTCTCATCAAAATCTACTTCCGGTTGAACTAGACTCATGAAATTCGACAAGAACCAATATAAGTAAAGTAAAAAATCAGAAACTTATTAAATTGTAATTAAATTGTATAAAAAGTATCTTCTGCTATTTGAACATACATCGCATTCGTCAAAAGCGTAACAGACGAACATCACTGCATTCAAACATAACATGTAAGTTGTAGTCATGTTTTAATAAGTAAATGAAAAATGTTTTATTAATTATTCTCTCTGTACGTATGTCTACATCTGCATCTACATGGATACTCTGCAAATCACATTTAAGTGCCTGGAAGTGGCTTCATCGAAGCACCTTCACAATTCTCTGTTATTCCAGTCTCGTATAGCGCGCGGAGAGAACGAACAACGTGTATCTTTCCGTACGAGCTCTGATTTCCCTTATTTTATCGTGGTGATCGTTCCTCCCTATGTAGGTCGGTGTCAACAAAGTATTTTCGCATTCGGAGGACAAATTTGGTGATTGGAATTTCGCGAAAAGATTCCGTCGCAACGAAAAACGCCTTACTTTTAACGATTTCCAGCCCAAATCCTGTATCATTTCTGTGACACTCTCTCCCATATTTCGCGATAATACAAAACGCGCTGCCCTTCTTTGAACTTTTTCGATGTAGTCCGTCAGTCCTGTCTGGTAAGGATCACAAACCGCGCAGCAGTATTCTAAAAGAGGACGGACAAGCGTAGTGTAGGGAGTCTCCTTAATAGGTCTGTTACATTTTATAAGTGTCCTGCCAATAAAACGCAGTCTTTGGTTAGCCTTCCCTACAACATTTCCTATGTGTCCCTTCCAATTTAAGTTGTTCGTAATTGTAACACCTAGGTATTTAGTTTAGCTTACGGCTTTTAAATTAGACTGATTTATCGTGTAACCGAAGTTTAACGAGTTCCTTTTAGCACTCATGTGGATGACCGCACACTTTTCGTTATTTAGGCTCAATTGCGAATTTCGCACCATTCAGATGTTTTTTTCTAAATCGTTTTTCAGTTTGTTTTGATCTTCTGATGACTTTATTAGTCGATAAACGAAGACGGCTGCTCAGATTGTCTCCGAAATCGTTTATATAGATAAGGAACAGCAAAGGGCCTATAACTCTACAATGGGGAACGGCAGAAATCACTTATGTTTTACTCGATGACTTGTAGACTTGTAGTCCCCTATAGTCTCCTGCCCACTTGTTTTGGTACGTCCGAGTTGTTTTGAGTAATTACTGCAGAAATTTTGATACTGTCTTGGAATTCCTGGGACCATTATCTTGTCAGGCAAAAATGGTTGAAATTCTCCATTCCCACGATGAATGAGCTATATATATGTATATACATACTCTAAGTTTGTTCACGTGATGTTGAAATAAGTTGTGGGAATGCAGCCGGGTGAACTGTCAGTGCGTGAGCCATGTACACTCCTGGAAATGGAAAAAAGAACACATTGACACCGGTGTGTCAGACCCACCGTACTTGCTCCGGACACTGCGAGAGGGCTGTACAAGCAATGATCACACGCACGGCACAGCGGACACACCAGGAACCGCGGTGTTGGCCGTCGAATGGCGCTAGCTGCGCAGCATTTGTGCACCGCCGCCGTCAGTGTCAGCCAGTTTGCCGTGGCATACGGAGCTCCATCGCAGTCTTTAACACTGGTAGCATGCCGCGACAGCGTGGACGTGAACAGTATGTGCAGTTGACGGACTTTGAGCGAGGGCGTATAGTGGGCATGCGGGAGGCCGGGTGGACGTACCGCCGAATTGCTCAACACATGGGGCGTGAGGTCTCCACAGTACATCGATGTTGTCGCCAGTGGTCGGCGGAAGGTGCACGTGCCCGTCGACCTGGGACCGGACCGCAGCGACTCACGGATGCACGCCAAGACCATAGGATCCTACGCAGTGCCGTAGGGGACCGCACCGCCACTTCCCAGCAAATTAGGGACACTGTTGCTCCTGGGGTATCGGCGAGGACCATTCGCAACCGTCTCCATGAAGCTGGGCTACGGTCCCGCACACCGTTAGGCCGTCTTCCGCTCACGCCCCAACATCGTGCAGCCCGCCTCCAGTGGTGTCGCGACAGGCGTGAATGGAGGGACGAATGGAGACGTGTCGTCTTCAGCGATGAGAGTCGCTTCTGCCTTGGTGCCAATGATGGTCGTATGCGTGTTTGGCGCCGTGCAGGTGAGCGCCACAATCAGGACTGCATACGACCGAGGCACACAGAGCCAACACCCGGCATCATGGTGTGGGGAGCGATCTCCTACACTGGCCGTACACCTCTGGTGATCGTCGAGGGGACACTGAATAGTGCACGGTACATCCAAACCGTCATCGAACCCAACATTCTACCATTCCTAGACCGGCAAGGGAACTTGCTGTTCCAACAGGACAATGCACGTCCGCATGTATCCCGTGCCACCTAACGTGCTCTAGAAGGTGTAAGTCAACTACCCTGGCCAGCAAGATCTCCGGATCTGTCCCCCAATTTAGCATGTTGGGGACTGGATGAAGCGTCGTCTCACGCGGTCTGCACGTCCAGCACGAACGCTGGTCCAACTGAGGCGCCAGGTGGAAATGGCATGGCAAGCCGTTCCACAGGACTACATCCAGCATCTCTACGATCGTCTCCATGGGAGAATAGCAGCCTGCATTGCTGTGAAAGGTGGATATACACGGTACTAGTGCCGACATTGTGCATGCTCTATTGCCTGTGTCTATGTGCCTGTGGTTCTGTCAGTGTGATCATGTGATGTATCTGACCCCAGGAATGTGTCAATAAAGTTTCCCCTTCCTGGGACAAAGAATTCACGGTGTTCTTATTTCAATTTCCAGGAGTGTATGTGTGTATTAAACTGGGGACCTAGAAACGACAGAGACGGTTCGTCGCACCGTAGCCCACAGTGGTGCACAACCCCACAGCAGGCCGCTGCAGTTCACCCACCTCACCGCCGCCCCACACCGAACCCGGGGTTGTTGTGTGGAGATAGTGTCTGCACAGCAATCGGCTACATAGTGTAACTGAGTCAGAATAAGGGGAACCAGCCTGCATTCGCAGACGTAGATGGAAAACCGCCTTATAAACCATCCACAGGCTGTCCGGCACACCGGACCTCGACAATAATCCGCCGGGCGGATTCGTGCCAGGGACCGGCACGCCTTCCCGCTCGGGAAGCAGCGCGTTACACTGCGTGGCTAGCCGGGCGGGCGCGTGAGCTATACTCGCACTTGATCAAAACTTAAGTTTTATTTTTAACAACTGGTCAGGAACGGGCGAATGCAATGAACGAAAGGAACTGCAACTGAAGGATGAACGGTAGAGCTGGAATGTGAAACGACTTTTTACCCGAAAAATAATGTGACCGAAGGGAGGGGTGGAGAGAGAGAGAGGGGGGGGGGGGGGGAGGGGATCAAACTAGGAGCGTGGTGGGAAATGAAATCGACCTGAACGGGACGGTGAACGACGGTTCCTTGGAATCCGTTTCTTGTTCCTTCCATTCCGTTTAGTGTATCGTTACTTTGGACCTACACCGCCGCAGAAGACCCACATGTGCTTCACCATGCCTTGCCTCGCAGCGCGGCCCAGATGTGCCCAGGTCGATGATACGCGTGGAGTGTTAGACCTTGGGAGGGAGGCGGATGGAGGCCACCGTGCATCCGGGGCAGTCTCGTGCCGCGTTCTGCGTGCTCCGGCTATCGCCGTGGCTGCGGCGGCGTCAGTCTGCGCTCCTATCAGAAGTCCCTGGGGCGGACGCGCTCGATACAGTGCGCTTCCAGAATTAGACGGGGCGGCTGCTCTCCTCTCCTCGCCTTTCTCCTCCTCCTGTGGCGCCGGTGAATAATGGGGCGTTATCCGACACACTTGGCCTTAAGAACCGGGAAAACAGTTAAGTGTCATCAGCACAACTTATAACTGAAAATAATAACAAAAAAACCACTCATCATCGTTATCACTCCCTGCCTATCTGTCAAGGAAATAATTATTTATTTCGTTTTGGCGACTGCCACAGTTTCACCAGCTCTGATCTCAGTTCGCATTTCTGTATGGGCTGATTTTGCTAAAAGGTGACAAACCACGCGAGCGATCCCAGAAAGAATAAGGAGCAAGAAAGGTCATACGGACATATGACCGGAAAATCATTCCGAGGGAAGTATAGATACATGAAGGTGCAAATACAAAAATTCTTTGACAGTACAGGTTTGATTGCTTGAAAGCATCCCTGATGACACGTCAGGCAACTTTGGATGCTTGACTTTCGCACCACCAGCAGGAGAGGCAGCGTCACCTGCAGGAAGTACAGATAGACCTCGTCTCTGAAGCGCTGTGGAAGGTTGACTAGGCCCACAAGACGGTCACAAACAATCCCCACCCACATACTGAGGCTGAACTATGAACCAATTCTGCTAGCTCCAGAGTTTAATTAACCTAAAAAATGTTACACAGCCTGACACAAATTAAAAAGCACCATCATATTTATTGAAGGCAACTACAGAGTGCCGCAAAATTTTTTTGTCTACTACAACGGGATATGTGGTGATATAGTCTTGTAATATTTGTGCTATAGCGGATAACCGGCTACACTGAGTGTGTACAGCCTTGAACTGAATTCCGTGATGAGTTTCTGAAAAAGATCATTTTCTGCTGCACGAATCTCCCTAGAAATTGCAGTACGAAGGACCTGGAGTGTTGCAAAAACATCTCTGAAGAACCTGTCCTTTATATAACTCCACAACAATCAGTCACACAGGTTGAAATCGTGACTATAAGGGCGCCATTCCATATCATGTCAAATGAATGCTTAAGGTGTCCAGGGCGACGATCCGGTGTCTGAATGTTCCCTGGAAAAAAAAGGTCTGTAGTACGGTGTGGACATGCTCCATCCTGCATGAACCAGCAGTTTTAAAGAATTCTGCGGCGACGTGCAGCCAGTACAAATTCATGTTCCAGGACTTGTCTGTATTTGTCCTTTGTGACGGGTTTCTCAGTAAAAATGGGCCCAGTAACGCGTTCTACACAAATTGCGCACCGAACAATGACTTTTTGTGGATGTAATGGAGCAGCAGCTCGAACGTGTGCGTTCACAGTAGCGCTTATTCCCATGTAATACTTCCGTTCTGAAATATGAACTAGGACATCAGTGAGTATGCTATAGAATTTTTAGCGCTACAACAGTATCACAAGGAGAATCATTTATGCCACACGATTAAACAACAGCAGACAATCACTTTCTAAAATATATTTTGCGCCACGCTGTATTTACTATCAAATGAATTTATTTTATTAATACTGAATTTTAACTTTTCTTGGAATCTAAGAAACATAGTTAAATAAGATTTCCACTTCCAGTAATTTAACTAGATGTAGAATCGTACTGACTGTACAGCACAGTTTAGTTTCAATGGAGAAAGTTATAGATTTTCACTTATTTTTCGGGTCTTTTCTCTCCCGAATTTTTTCTTAATTTTGACCTAAAATAAGCATGCAGGTAAAGAGGATTCTGTCAATGGGTGCAGTGGTTACAGCGAAGCGCTGGCAGGGAACTACTAATATTTAGTGAACCTTTCCTTCGCATCCCTTGTGTCGCTAACGACCCACCTCCTAAAACGGTTCAAGTGGTTCTGAGCACTATGGGACTTAACATCTGAGGTCATCAGTCCCCTAGAACTTCGAACTACTTAAACCTAACTAACCTAAGGACATCATCCCACCATGCCCGAGGCAGGATTCGAACCTGCGACCGTAGCGATCGCGCGGTTCCAGACTGTGGCGCCTAGAACCGCTCGGCCACACAGGCCGGCTGACCCACCTCTGCTCACCGAGTCCTGTCGTCGTGCGGGCCAAATGTGCCGAGGTCGATGATACGCGCGGAGAATGCCTGGCCATAGCGAGGCAGGAGGAGGAGGGCTGCCGTGCATCCGGGTCGAGTGAGTGGGAGGCAGGCATTTGAGAAGAAATGGAAATTTACCTACACATAAAAAACAACCTGCAAGACATTCTGAACGAACAAACAGACCTAAAACACAAACACTGTTTAGAAAACTTTATTGTCATTGAAGCGAGAAACCAAGTTAAAACATAACCAAAGATTACACGAACAACAGCTTGTAACATCGAAAATGCAGATAAAATACCTTGTGCACCATCCAAAATTCGCGTCGTTTAATATCTGTTGATTAGTTGTACCGTACTTCTGATTCTAAATCTGTGAGCTTTACTACAGGAACTGTATTTACAGGGTGTTTCAAAAATGACCGGTATATTTGAAACGGCAATACAAACTAAACGAGCAGCGATAGAAATACACCGTTTGTTACAATATGCTTGGGACAACAGTACATTTTCAGGCAGACAAACTTTCGAAATTACAGTAGTTACAATTGTCAACAACAGATGGCGCTGCGGTCTGGGAAACTCTATAGTACGATATTTTCCACATATCCACCATGCGTAGCAATAATATGGCGTAGTCTCTGAATGAAATTACCCGAAACCTTTGACAACGTGTCTGGTGGAATGGCTTCACATGCAGATGAGATGTACTGCTTCAGCTGTTCAATTGTTCCTGGATTCTGGCGGTATACCTGGTCTTTCAAGTGTCCCCACAGAAAGAAGTCACAGGGGTTCATGTCTGGCGAATTGGGAGGCCAACCACGCCGCCTCCTGTATGTTTCGGATAGCCCAAAGCAATAACACGATCATCGAAATATTCATTCAGGAAATTAAAGACGTCGGCCGTGCGATGTGGCCGGGCACCATCTTGCATAAACCACGAGGTGTTCGCAGTGTCGTCTAAGGCAGTTTGTACCGCCACAAATTCACGAAGAATGTCCAGATAGCGTGATGCAGTAATCGTTTCGGATCTGAAAAATGGGCCAATGATTCCTTTGGAAGAAATGGCGGCCCAGACCAGTACTTTTTGAGGATGCAGGGACGATGGGACTGCAACATGAGGCTTTTCGGTTCCCCATATGCGCCAGTTCTGTTTATTGACGAAGCCGTCCAGGTAAAAATAAGCTTCGTCAGCAAACCAAATGCTGCCCACATGCATATCGCCGTCATCAATCCTGTGCACTATATCGTTAGCGAATGTCTCTCGTGCAGCAATGGTAGCGGCGCTGAGGGGTTGCCGCGTTTGAATTTCGTATGGATACAGGTGTAACCTCTGGCGCATGAGACGATACGTGGACGTTGGCGTCATTTGGACTGCAGCTGCAACACGGCGAACGGAAACCCGAGGCCGCTGTTGGATCACCTGCTGACTAGCTGCGCGTTGCCCTTTGTGGTTGCCGTACGCGGTCGCCCTACCTTTCCAGCACGTTCATCCGTCACGTTCCCAGTCCGTTGAAATTTTTCAAACAGATCCTTTGTTGTATCGCTTTTCGGTCCTTTGGTTACATTAAACCTCCTTGAAAACTTCGTCTTGTTGCAACAACACTGTGTTCTAGGCGGTGAAATTCCAACACCAGAAAAATACTCTGTTCTAAGGAATAAACCATGTTGTCCACCCACAGCACACTTGCACGTTGTGAACAGCACACGCTTACAGCAGAAAGACGACGTACAGAATGGCGCACCCACAGACTGCGTTGTCTTCTAAATCTTTCACATCACTTGCAGCGCCATCTGTTGTTGAAAATTGTAACTACTGTAATTTCGAAAGTTTGTCCGCCTGAAAATGTACTGTTGTCCCAAGCATATTGCAACAAACGGTGTATTTCTATCGCTGCTCGTTTAGTTTTTATTGCCGTTTCAAATATACCGGTCATTTTTGAAACACCCAGTAATACGTAATCGATGTACTAGTGTATTTATTTCTGACTGTACATAATTCATTGTAATTATAATGAAAATATTGTAAACTGATGGGCATTTGCCAAGGCAACTTTATTTAAATTATCGATGCAACGACGTAATGGCAGTAGCCGTGCCGTTATTGATCTTTGCGTATGGAGAGTCTCTGTCGCGCTGCGAGCAGAGAGGAAGCAGAGCGGCTTAGTGATAAAAGAGTTCGGAAGCGATTGTCGGCGCTCCCGCAGACGCGGTGTGCAGCTATGCTCGCGCCAGTGTAGACGCGGCTCACTCGTTAGCCCGCGAGTATTGAGAGCACGGTAGGTGTGGACAGGCGGAGGAAGCTGCAATTCTTTTGCGCGTCCCGTTATTTTTGTTTCTCTGGAGAGTCGGGGTTCTCAGACAGCAACAGCCGTAGCTCAGCATTGTCGTCGGCTACATTCTTCGTCGTCTGCACAGCTGCAATACAGGAAGACTGTTAACTCACAGATATAGAAAGGTAGGGGCTTTACCCAGTTGATTTTCTTTCACAAAGTATGAATAACTTGAATAATAACATGCAATAGTTAAAACTTGGAGGGCATCTGTTCTGTCATTATCTTCAGACACTATTACCAAGCAGGGTCCCTTTTCCTTTCCATGCAATCATCGAGTGTCGTCAATATATCAAAACTGATTAACCATTTACTTCCAGTTTTGTGTTTTGCTAATGACCAGTTTCAGTCTAAAGTTTCTGCCTCAGTAACTGTTCATTCTTGTACTGCGTATCAGGGGCTTAACTAAGTTGCAATTCTGAATATTTACTTCATTCACTTAAATTATCGTAAAATTTTGCTGGCAAAACTAATATTAAAAATGCGCAGTTTAATTTATTCTTTATTTAGCTTAACGAGTGACTTCTGATGGCTTGCTATTTATTTTATTGTTGTTATTTTAAAAGTAAAATCAGTTTCTCATTTGCTTAAAGTAAATTTCATTCAGTATTTCAAAAACCAAAAGAAATTGCTTGCCTTGTTCTAAATTTTGCGTTATGTTACACTGAGTGTACAGAAAGTATTTTTTTTACATAACAAACTTTTAGTTACATTTATTTAACCCGTAATTCTATTTAACTTTACTTTCAATATTTAGTACTTCTGAATAAGTAACTGCAAACTCAATTATTTTGATTCATTTATTTTCTCGTGAACTGGTGAGTTGTGGAAAAGCGTGACAACCTTCTGTTGCCACGCCATTACCTTACTTAAGATTTTGGAGATTCATTGCCCTAGCGGTCTGGCGACCATTTAATTATTTCCTTTTTAGCTAATCAGTGGTTTCTTTGCATTAGCAATGATTCTTGTAGTAAATATTACGTGGTACGCTTTTCCCCCGTGTGTGGTACGTGAGCGATTGCAGTATATCCCTCCCATTACAAAATTATCACCTTAAGTTTACAATAGATTCTTCCTTCAGAAGACTCTGTTGTACACTTTCCTCCTACTAACAGGTATTATTTTCCTCCGCTAACGATAGCCTTACTCACTGTAAAATTTCATTGGGCATATGCGATGACGTTCAGTTACATCGCAGTCCAGTGGGCCGATTATGAAGGGGGAGGTCACAAGCTCAAACCACAGTATCTCTGATATAGATAAACAGACATATATCATCTCTGGGTTAACCTATAAAGCTGTATGGTGGTAAAAAAAGAAGGGAGTTGTCATTACGCCACAAACTAAGGCCGACGTCCGCCATCTTACATAGCCCAAAACATTAGGTTCGCCACATTTGTACCCCCATGACACACCGTGGTGATAATTGCTCGTGACGTCACCCTCACCTGTCAATGTTTCGGCCGTTGTGGATAAATATCTGCTTTTGTCGTATTATCCCAGGTAGCATCTGGCGCTTTGATTGTGTGGAGACGTTGTTGTTTCATTCAAAATTTACGGGTGTACTAATCGATCCTATCGTGATCTAAAGTTTAAAGGAATCATATTTCATTCCTAAATGGAGCCGTTCAAGCAATACTGTCTTTCGTGTACATGATTTATGGCTTCGCTGTGTACTTTTATTTTTACCTGTTTATTCATTGCCTTCCAAACCGCAAAAGCTCTGACATCCGTGTCACATTGTCAATGGTCTCTACCCGCACGAGACTGCGTTAGTTGGTGCAGCATCTCGTGCGCTAAATTCCTCCGGCCGATAATTATTCATTGTTCACATTCCTCCCCCCCCCCCCCCCCCCCCCCCCCAGCGTTCGTGCTGGACAGGCAGACCGCGTGAGACGACGCTTCATCCAGTCCCAAACATGCTCAATGGGGGACAGATCCGGATATCTTGCTGGCCAGGGTAGTTGACTTACACCTTCTAGACCACGTTAGGTGGCACGGGATACATGCGGACGTGCATTGTCCTGTTGGAACAGCAAGTTACCTTGCCGGTCTAGGAATGGTAGAACGATGGGTTCGATGACGGTTTGGATGTACCGTGCACTATTCAGTGTCCCCTCGACGATCACCAGAGGTGTACGGCCAATGTAGGAGATCGCTCCCCACACCATGATGCCGGGTGTTGGCCCTGTGTGCCTCGGTCGTATGCAGTCCTGATTGTGGCGCTCACCTGCACGGCGCCAAACACGCATACGACCATCATTGGCACCAAGGCAGAAGCGACTCTCATCGCTGAAGACGACACGTCTCCATTCGTCCCTCCATTCACGCCTGTCGCGACACCACTGGAGGCGGGCTGCACGATGTTGGGGCGTGAGCGGAAGACGGCCTAACGGTGTGCGGGACCGTAGCCCAGCTTCATGGAGACGGTTGCGAATGGTCCTCGCCGATACCCCAGGAGCAACAGTGTCCCTAATTTGCTGGGAAGTGGCGGTGCGGTCCTCTACGGCACTGCGTAGGATCCTACGGTCTTGGCGTGCATCCGTGCGTCGCTGCGGTCCGGTCCCAGGTCGACGGGCACGTGCACCTTCCGCCGACCACTGGCGACAACATCGATGTACTGTGGAGACCTCACGCCCCACGTGTTGAGCAATTCGGCGGTACGTCCACCCGGCCTCCCGCATGCCCACTATACGCCCTCGCTCAAAGTCCGTCAACTGCACATACGGTTCACGTCCACGCTGTCGCGGCATGCTACCAGTGTTAAAGACTGCGATGGAGCTCCGTATGCCACGGCAAACTGGCTGACACTGACGGCGGCGGTGCACAAATGCTGCGCAGCTAGCGCCATTCGACGGCCAACACCGCGGTTCCTGGTGTGTCCGCTGTGCCGTGCGTGTGATCATTGCTTGTACAGCCCTCTCGCAGTGTCCGGAGCAAGTATGGTGGGACTGACACACCGGTTTCAATGTGTTCTTTTTTCCATTTCCAGGAGTGTACATTTCAATAATCGTTCACATTTTTTATATATACAAGATGCGATAGCATTCCTTGCTTCTTTCCTCATTGCATACGTTTATGGGTTTATGGGCTAACAAAGAACTTGTAGGAAAGCTTCTTGCAAACTTGAACATTAAAAACGTTGTGCATACAAGTTAAAAGCTGAAAATGTATGAACAAGAATCAGTACCAATATACAAACAAGCATTGGTATCGTAGTTCCAGCATCACGTATTACGAAACAAATACAGTAAAAGTGGCGTTACATGGATTACTAAAGCATCCTTTTCGCATCACACCCTTCTCGTATTGGGTACTTGAAATACAAGGTGTAAAAAAAAATCATCTGATTTAAAAAATCATAACAATTATGTTACTTGATATATGTGTGTGAACAACGTACTGTTGGAAAGAGCAAACTCTCGAGTTTTACCAGCAGGAAGAGGAGCCGCCACACTGGTATCTGGATGTGTGGGAATTTTTAAATCAAAGGGTTACTGACCGGTGGATCGGTCGCCCTGAACCGAATGATTCAGCCTTACATTACTGACCTCCAAGGTCATGGCACCTAACTGTATGTGATTATTTCTCGTAGGGGGTTTATAAAATACATTGTTTATGTGCCTTCGTTTCCAACAACAATGAATGAACTGAGACAGCAGCTGTAGAAGCTCTAACTCAAGACATGCACGCTGCAGTGTGGGAACAATTTGAAAACCGCATTGACATATGCATCTCAAGGGAGGGGTATTGGACACATATGAAAAGACAAGAAAAGAAACTTTTTGAGTTTCCCGTTCATCAAAAGGCAAAATTCATTGTATATTTTTATTAGCTTCAGAAATATAGACTTACTAAATCAGATCGTTCTTTTTTATACACCCTGTATATCAACAAAGAACCATTTATATTTACGACGCCAGATGTGTCGTATTACTAGAGCAAAAACACATTCAATAACAGAAAAACGATCGTAATTGCCTTCCTAGTTATTCATATAAGCACTGTTAATGTTAGTATTTAAAAGAGCTCTTGCGTGCACTCGACAGAATTAATGAACAAGAAGGAATCGTAACAGCAGTCTGCTAATGCTTTGGCTATTTTAGATGGCAGCAGGCCCCGCCCATTCTGGCCACAGAACAACGAACAGCCCTAAGTATATAGCGCCATCTCTCTCCTTTTTTTACCTCCATGTAAAGCTGTCAATACAGAAACAACTGTGAAATCTTACGAAAAGTACATAAATGTTCATAATATAAGTCAGCAAGAAGTAACAACTAGACACAGAAGCGGTATGAACATACGTTATGAACCACTTAACGTAGGTATACCTCTGTACATATTCTGTGTAAATTTCCAACTAATTGACGACATCTATACTTTGTATAATGATTGAAGGTTAGAGAAGAAAATGACATTAACGCCTACATAAACTTAAGTACGAAAGAATAATAAAGTCTAAGCAGCTGATAGGAATTAACTATTCATTAAAATGTCATACTGTGACCTATACTGATGAGCCAAAACACCTGCATAATAGCTTGTTCGTCCATCTTCGGAACGAAGTACATAACTGATTCTGTGTATCTCGGATCCGATAGTTTTTTTGGCATGTATGTGTTGGTGTGTGGCATCAGATGTCTACGCAAAGGTTATGTAATTCGCGTAAATAACGGGCTACTGATTTGCGTACATGGTGATGGCGCCACATACCGACCCGCATGGGTTCCATAGGATTTACATCAAGCGAAGTTGGTCGCCGAGACATCCACGTGAGTTCACTATAATGCTCCTCAAACCAGCGTAACACTGTTCTGGCTCCGAGACTCGGACAATTATACTGCTCAAAGATGACATCGGTGCCGGGGAAAACATCAAGCATTAAGGGCTGCAGGTGGTTCGCAGCTGTCAGCGTATCTTCGATTACTGCCACAGGTCCCATGCAAGCGCAGGAGAATGTCTCCCATAACGTAATACTGGTCCCACCATACTGCGTCCGTGGGGCGCTGCACGTTTCGAGGCGCCATTTACCACGATGACGCTACTGGGGAGACGATCATCGGGCTAATGTAGCAAAAATGTGATTGATCCGAAGAGCTGACATGCTCCCATTGATAGACGGTCATATCCCGATGGTCCTGTGCCAACTGCTGTCGTAACTGACGATGTCGTTAGGTCAACATATGAATTCGTGGGGGTGGTCTGTTCCGGAGCTCTATTTTCAACAATGCACGATGAACGGTGAGCTCCGAAACGCTTGTGTGTGCACCAGCATTGTGCTCTTTCAACAGAGCTGCCACAGATCACAATCTATCCCATTTTACAGAGCAGACAAGCCTCCGAACCCCACGTTCTGTGAAGAATCGTGGACGTCCAACCATTTAGCGCCTAGCTATAGTTTCACTGTCCTTCTACCTCTTTCCGTAGATGCTCACGACAGTAGGTCGTGAACATTGGACCACCTCCGCCGCTTTCGAGATACGACACAGCCTCTGCTTAATAATTATATGTCCTTTGTCATAATCGCTTATTTCAATTGATTTCCCCATTCGCAGCCCATATCTTCGGTAGGGTGATCCATCGTCCGTGTCAGCTTCGCTTGTATACTTATGTTACAGCGTCACGTGCCTCGCGATGGGCAGCGGTCATAATGTTTTGGCTTATCAGTGCATATTACGCTGCAGGCCCTTCAGTGCGAAAACGAATAAAGTAATTGTAAGAAGGGGTTACTGTTTTAAATAATCGTAGGAACTATGTAATTGTGAATACGAAAGAGGCCTCAAAGAACCAATAAAACCCATTAAAAACCAATTTTATCCACTTTAAAAAAAAACAACATGAGTTTCTCTCAATCCAGGATGGTTCGCTACCAGTGTACGATGGGGTTCTGCGAAGTCCACAGGTGAGTGTTGTGAAGGTTGACAGTGTCGCTCCTCATAGAGGTAAGTTCATCTGTGAAAATGATGAATAACAGAAATCCCAGCGCCCTTGTGGCCTGTGCGACGAACCGGCGACATAATTGTCCGCTGCGGAGGCAAATTCGTGATACGAATGTGGGAGTTGTGGATAATGTTCCACAAAGTCGTCTGGCCTACTCAATGTCAGTGAGCCACTTGCCTGTTGCTAGCATTTTCTGACAGGGAGGAGGATTACACTGAGGTGACAAAAGCCACGGGATAGCTATATGAACATATACAGATATGCCGATGGCCGTAGTATCGCGTACACAAGACATATTAGGGCAGTGCAATGGCGGAGCTGTCATTTGTGCTCAGGTGATTTACGTGGTTATGGCCGCACGATGAGAATTAACAAACTTTGAATGCGTGATGGTAGTTACAGCTACACGCATAGAACATCCCATTTCGGAACTCGTCAGAGAATTCGGTATAACTAGACAGACAGCGTCAACAAAGTTCCGAGAATATCAAGTTCCAGGAATTATCTCTCACCACAGAGAGCACAGGCATTTGCATAGAGTTGTCAGTGCTAACAGACAAGCAACACTGCATGAAAAAACCGAAGAAATCAATGTGGGACGTACGGCGAACGTATCTGTTAGGACTGTGAGGTGAAATTTGGGGTTAATTGGCTATAGCAGCAGACAAGTGCCTTTGCTAGTAGCACAACATCGCCAGGAGCGCCTCTCCTGGGCTCGTGACCATATCGGTTGGATTCTAGACGACTGGAAAATCGTGGCCTGGTGAGATGAGTCCCGATTTCAGTTGGTCGGAGCTGACAGTGGGGTTCGAGTGTGGCGCAGACCCCACTAAGTCATGGATCCAGGTTGATAACAAGGCACTGTGAAGCTGGTGGTGGCTCTGTAATGGTGTGGATTGGGTCTTCTAGTCCAAGTGAACCGATCATTGGTTAGTAATTGTTATGTTCGATTACTTGGAGATCATTTGCAGCCATTCATGGGCTTCATGTTCCCAACAACGATGGAATTTTTATGATGAGAGTGCGCCACGTTAACGGACTACAGTTGTTCGCGATAGGTTTGAAGGACTTTCTGGACAATTCGAACGAATGATTTGGCCATCCAGATCGCCCGATGTGAATCCAATGGAACATTATGGAACATAATCGACAGATTAGTTCGTGTACAAAATCTTGCACCGACAACACTTTCGCAATTACGGACAGCTACAGAGGAAGCATGGCTCATTATTTCTGCAGGTGACTTCCATCGAGTTGATGAGTCCACGCCACGTCGAGTTGCTGCCCCACATTGGGCAGGAGGAAGTCCGAGACGATATGAGGAGGTATTACACGACTTTTTTCAGCTCAATATATATAATTTTCCTTCACCTTTCCCTTCCAAAACGTTTACTCCCCCTAGTTTGGGGTGTGCTTTTTCAGGATTTGGCAAATTTATTCTTATTTACCTTTGTGGCCGCATGCTTTTCCTGACGCCACGGGCGTCAAGGTAAACTAAGGGACGGAACTCGTGAGCGCCATCTTTCTGTGAATCGTGTAAACCTTGTTGCGTGTATCATCGTTTTGCAACTGGTTGTGGTCGTATTTTCGAAGGGAGAATTTTTGGACTATAACTGCATTTGCCTAAACGAGCGTCGGAAACCGTCTAAAAACCAAACGCAGTCTGGTCAGTGTGCAAGTCTACGGTTGTTAATCCGCTGCACAGATTCGATCTGGGCCCGACTAACCTCGTTTTCTCGCAGTATGGGGCGCTGGGCTTTGCGCTGTACGGGCAGGTCCACTGTATCGGGTGATTCATAAAGAAAGAACACGTTTCATTAGTTTATTACAGACAAATTGTGTTTATTACAGACAAATTGTGAAAGGTAGAAACATATTGCGCATGTCACTGGGTAGGAGGAGATTCGATGTTTTCACACAGCTGCGCTGTGTTTGTTTGTACCAACATGGCGACGTCACCACAAGAGAAATCATTTTTGGTGTTGGAATTTCCGCCAAGTCAATCCATTGTTCTAGTGCACCGTGCGTTCAGCAGTCGATTTAACAAGAAGCCGCCTCAGTACAAACAGATTTATGACTGGCATAGAAAATTCTTGGAACTTAGCTGCATATGCAAATTTAAGAGCACTTTCGGCCACGCACTTCTGATGAAAATGTCGGGTGTACTCGAGATGCGTCTACACCGAGGCCTCGAGATCCACAAATCAGACAGAGCGGGAACTTTAACTTCCTCAAACAGCAGTGTGGTGTGTTTTGAAACGACACCTGGACATGAGGCCTCACAAGTTGCAGTTTCTGCAGCAAGTATGTCCAGGCGACATTAACAGAAAGTATGCATTTTTCAAGTTCTCAGGATGTGCAGAGGGCACTTTTCTGAACGATTTATCTTTTCGAACGAATCGACGTTTCATCTATCGGTTAAAGTAAATCACCATAATGTAGGCATTTGGGGTCACAAAACCCTGACGTCGTCGTCGAACATGAAAGAGACTCACCGAAACTGAACGTGTTTTGTGTCACTTCCATTCATAAAGTTCATGGATCTTTCTTTATTCGCGGAGGAGAGTGTGATAGAAATTTCATACCTGGACATGCTGCAAAACTGGTTGTTTCCTCAATTTCACGGAGATTCCAGTGATTTCATTTTATGCGTAACGGATCCGCGCCTCCCTTTCACCTTGTGATGTGGCGTTATGTTAAAACGCTGTCCCACTACGTTGTGTCGGAAGAGGTGAACAACAAGATCTCCCCAGGTCACCAGCCCTCATACCTTTCGATTTTTTTCTGTGGGAGTAATAAAAGACAATTCTTTGTTCCACCTATGACAGGTACTGTTCAAGAGCTGAGAAATCAAGTTGTTGTAGCTGTCGATTCAATAAACAGGGACCTGTGAATCGTGTGTGGAATTAAATGGACTCTCGAGCAACGCATGGTGCTCATGTTTAGTGTGTGGTATAGTGTCTGTGCGAACATAAAAGTTTGAACCTTCATTTATCCAGAGAGATCTTTCATAATTTGTCTGTAATAAACGATTGAAAGCTGTCCTTTCTGTTTGAATCGTCCCGTACACTAATTAACTTTTAAAATTCACGAATTAGAATATATCTACAAAACACTCTGGTGCCCATTAAAAGCACCGCACCAGAAAGAGCAGCAGATAAAAAATGAACAAAGAATGTAAGAAGAATATATTATTAAATTTGTAGGCTATTTTCGGATATACAGGTCGTGAAAAATAGTAGACAGAGCTTCAAACTTGGGTACAAACAATGGCTGCATCGCGGGCGAGCATCGAGACCAACTCAGCTCGGACGACAGGTAAAGGCAAGACATTCATGCTGCTTTAACTCTATTGCCAGTGTTCATCAATACTAGTAGTGCCTGGTGAGTGGTGGCGACCCATATCTCGGCAACCCATGGCCAGAGCAACAGCCGAATAATCTCTTTAGCGAGGTAGGTCGGGACTAGAGATGAAACAAAAAGCTGTTTTGCCGGACAGAGTACATAGGATGTCCGGTCATCCTATTAGCTGGATAGCCGATGTCCAGCGGCGTCGGAACGTGTGGGCCTGACAAGGAGCTCCTTGACTGCGAGGTCGCTTTAGTAAGACTCATTTGAAAGTGGTGCGTAAACAGTTATGACAAGAAATATATTAGCTAATAATGACTCACCACGAGCATCATTAGGACGGCACAAAATGAGTGTCGTGAGGTGCAGAGATCGACCTTCTATGTGCTGTATACGTTACACTTCACAAAATGGGTATGGTCGACAGTCAAGAAAAGTTCAAAACAAACCATTAACTTGTACCATAAGCACCGAATAAAAAATGGCACGCCACGGTAATCACAAAGGTTCGAACCACCAAGATCGAAGGCAAACATCTCAGGAGTTAAAAACCGTGAAGGACGTTCAGTTAAGTATCCACTCAAAGAATGCATACAGAATCATATCGGTGTAACGGGGTGATGAGAACTGATGGAATGTGATGGCATGCAACTGAATGCGAAACAGTTTGTCGTGGACCTTATTGTAAAACAAGCTATCCCTTAAGGCGTAGCTGCAGACAGCGCGATAATATGTTTTATGGGCACGGAAAAACAAACATCCAGTTGCTGAATTTGTCCAACGGTTAGGAGATATGAATTACAACGTCACATACTTTTCCGGAGGGACAATTTACTCTAAAAAGAGTATGACAGACCCGGAATCAAGCAAATGAGACTATTTTGACCAGCTATTGGCCAAAGCAGTGCTCATACCATAGTTGTAGTTCTCTTACACCCATTTTCCCTGTCTTGCTTCTGCGACCTAAATATTCCCTACTGCCCTTGCAAGATCACGCACAAGAGAAAGAATCGTAGGAGGCAGAGCACGCACAGCTTCTCGCAGCACAATAAAAAAAAAACTTTCCAGCCAATTTACTGTTCGAATTAACTGTTGCAATAATTATATACGAATGCGTTAAGGTTTTGGTGTTAGTTGACATTCATAAAACTCTCTTCGTACCACTAATTTCCAGGATTCCTTTCACATGCATTTCCTCTTCAAATCCGGATAATTTAGAGTTGAAAACAAAGTCCTTGCTGTACGATGAGACAATTTTTTTTATGTCATCTACAAGTTTTCGGGCGGATTCCGCAGTTTTCTGTGCTTTGCCAAGATGGCATTTTGTTTGAGATTTCATCTTACGTCTTCCAGTGCTGTAGCACTATTTCCTTTGAAATCACTGTAGTCTGTGTCGCGCGCAATTTGATGTGCATAAGGTAGTAGGTCACTGTCAAGCGCATCCCCTAAATTGTATGGAGTATCCTTGAAACGCGCGAACATCAGTTTGTGTAAATCGATCGATATCTTGCTAGTATCAGTCTCATAACACCCAAAAATTGTCGTGATTTTCTATTCCCAGAATGGATTATCTTACGTTATGTTTAGATGTTTTCTGTGGACGGCGATCTGGCTGCTAAAAAGGGCTCGTTAATTGTATCTAGTACCAACAAATTACGGCCATTACCGCTGCAGCATGCAAGTTAAGGAGAAGTTAGATAGGGCGCTGCAGTACGCTTGATACACAGAGCATGTACAATAATGGCACTCCCAGTGACTGCCTCCTGTAATCTTGGCGAACAGCGGCGTTTAGCGTCGCCTTGGGCATCAGGATGATTAAAGGGAAAGCGGTTTCTGTGTGCTCTTGAAAAGACTCAGCATCGCGAGTTATACCCCTGAGAAATCCGTTTCACAATTCCTTTACGGCCCTCCGGAAATACCGCGCAAACCTGCTAATAATATCGGCCCTAGAATAGAGCCTGTTGATTCAGTAATAATATCGGCCCTAGATTCGAACCTGTTGATTCAAGGCTGTATAGAATCGCGTG
The DNA here is from genome assembly GCF_023897955.1 of Schistocerca gregaria. Lineage (NCBI taxonomy): Eukaryota > Metazoa > Arthropoda > Insecta > Orthoptera > Acrididae > Schistocerca > Schistocerca gregaria. The sequence goes on from NC_064923.1 coordinate 568,962,783, forward strand.
GGCTGTAATGCTGACTCAAGTTTAGTGTCATTCGACGGAAAAGCATTTTATTTAAGTATCTCTGGTTACGCCAGTATTCTTCGCAAGTATTGACAAGCATCCGAGAGACATTATTACGAAAGATACCAATTCCTATGTTTTAAATGAGTTGTGATGTGCTGAGACGGGGCTAATGATATTCGTTTTGACGTCTAGTCCCTGTGTAAGTGTGAAACTGAGTGAGAATGGTGAGTGCATGCTGCACGTGTGGAATGTGTTTGGTCTCTACTCCGGATAATAAACGTACTCGTACCTCAGAAACGGTGTTCCACATGCTGGTCAGCGAAATATGAATTATCAGGCCGCCAAAACATGCTCTTGAAACAGCTAGAATATTACTCAAACTGTAATTAATTTTCGCACATGAATGAAAGTGATCAAATATGAGTAACGATGCGTAAAACGTTTAAATTATCTGTGGCGAACAATGCAACACAGCCAAATGCACACAATCGTATTGTGGAATCTGGGTTGGAAAGCAAAGCAAACAATTTAAATATAAAAAATACAACGGAATCAATCATTTCGAAAAGGCCATATGTTCATCTCCACCACATTTCCATTTTAGTTCAAAATCTCGAAGTACTTGAAGAGACGCGTATTCCCTGTGAAAAGACCATATCCCACCAACTCTAGTGTGTGTGAGATATTAAGAGTCGTGTTTCACGTTCCGCGGGAAAGAGCAATATCTCCTGCGATATGGCCTTCTCGGAGTCTCCAGCTGTTAGGTCACGTGGTGATCACTGCAAGCGCTGCGCGCGGAGCACATGTTTGCATAGGCAATTGACAGTGCATCCTCGAAGAGTTATATTATATTTTTGTGTAAAATGAGTGAAAATGATAGTGTCAGTGATTGTGAGGGTGTAAAGAGAAGGAAAAGAAGGAAAAAGAGTGGTTTAAGTAAATTTGATGGAATAACAGAGCAATAGTCCGAGGGAAACAGCATTTGAGCTACAGTGGAGGAAATGTCGTACCAGCATGCAAAATGGGACCTCAATGCAGACAGGTGTAGTTAGTGATGTTGAGATAGAACACAACGTCTACACTTCCGGCGATAACTTCCTGCCGTAGTGGGGAATACTCCAGAAATCCTATCTTAATTAGCCTATAGTTGTGCCTTGAAAAATGGGCTGTTTGATCACGAAGACATTTTACACTTCAGTTTGCAATCCAAACGGTTTTGTCTTTCTCCTGAAATTTTTTCTTTGGTGGACGTGTGGCCTCATTGAAATGATAGATTCAATTCAGCATCACTTTTAGTTATAATCACAGGTACCAAAATGTATCGAAGTAATACAGATCCACCTTGATAGAGGCTTTACAATAGGAAAGTTTCACACATGGATTGTTGGCAGCCTCTGGGTGCTTTTTTGCTTAACGCTTTTAAATGCATACCCAGCACTAGATTCCCATCCAACATTTCTTCGATGTTTTCACAAATCGTAAATGGAAGAAGGAAAAAAGTATAACTTTATTTGTTTTCGTTGAGACATTTACTAAAATGCTTCCAATAAACATTTAAGTGTGGATATACCGTAGTGGATAAGATTACTACATAGCCGTTGTTGCCAATCTTCCTCAGATATGACAAACAACTTACAAGACTCTTAAGTTCCCTGCTATGTTTTTGAAACAGATTATTGATGAAAGTAAATCCGGATGTGTCCCAAATTAAACAGTATAACGTCTCATATTCAATATTTAGGCGCGGAAGTCAAACTAGTAACGTGATCTGACTGCAACGACTTTGTAGAAAATTACCTAGTCAATGAATACTTACTTTGTGCGCAGCCATTTAAAGTTGGTGTAACAAAAGAAAACTGAGTTTAACTGGACTAGAACAATCGTAAGAAGTAGCTCACCATGTGTACAGTAACGTAGTTCATTGCCACGTCCAGTGCTGTGGGCATGTGGATATAGTCTGTTATAATATGTCACTATTACAAAACATCAGGAAATGACACTTTCGGTAAATGAAGGTTCAATCTGATACTTCAACACCAGCAGCTACTTTTCTGCTGGATGGTCATGCAAAGAAGACGGAGTATGATATTCGCAGTAACTGATGCTAGTTTTGGTATCGATAGTCGTAAGAAATCAGTAAAGATTCAACTAATTGCTAATGGAAAGTAATATTTTTCCGATCGAATGATCGTAAGTTGACTGCTGAGTACAAGTCGTCATAAATTCGTCTCAATGGGTGTTTGTCAAAGAAAAATTTGATTGGGAAGAATATTTAAATACAAATCCATATTACTGACTCTCTAAAGTAATTACATCACAGTAACATGTGTAATATTAATGCTCTGAAAACACTTGGGACAACGAGTTCCAACACTTAGGAAAATCAAACAAGGTAAGATCTATGCAACCTGCAAAACAGTGACAAATGCTTACTGACAGGGAATGTGACGAAATTATCCATTCTACGAATCGGATGAATTAACAGTAAACAGATTCTGCAACGTACCTCGAAACATACTCTTCTAGCAAAGACACAGCGTCTGCAATAGGCAATAGTTTAGCAGGAATACTTGCAGATATTTTCAATAAACAAATAGAAAATAAATTTTTCAGATCAGATTGTTCACTTGAAAATAAAATAATGTACTAAAAAAGGAATGTGGATGATACTATTATTTTGTACAATAGTACAACTGAGAAGATTGAGAAACTTGCTAAAGATCTGAGCAGCATGCACAACAACATCAACTTCACTGTAGAACATAAAGTAGATGAAGAAATCAATTTTCGTGACCTTACAATATCTAATGTAAACAAGAAACATGCCTTCCAGATTTACAGATAGCCCACCAGTAGTGATGTTGTCATTAAAAACTCCCCGTGTCATCCAGTGCAACACAAAATGGCATTCTTAGATCTACACTTTACAGTATACATGAAATCCCACTCAGCCCCATGATGAACAAAAAGAAATTAACATTATCAGAGAAATTGCACGTAGAAATGGATACAACCCAGATGTAATTGATAAATTTAACAACAAAATCAAAAAGAAACAATACACACCTACTAAATCAGATTCACAAGAAAGAAAAAAAACACATTTGCCTGCATACCCTTTATAGCCTCCCCCCATGAACCATGGACCTTGCCGTTGGTGGGGAGGCTTGCGTACCTCAGCGATACAGATGGCCGTACCGTAGGTGCAACCACAACGGAGGGGTATCTGTTGAGAGGCCAAACAAACGTGTGGTTCCTGAGGAGGGGCAGCAGCCTTTTCAGTAGTTGCAGGGGCAACAGTCTGGATGATTGACTGATCTGGCCTTGTAACACTAAGCAATACAACTTTGCTGTGCTGGTACTACGAACGCCTGAAAGCAAGGGGAAACTACGGCCGTAATTTTTCCCGAGGGCATGCAGCTTTACTGTTTGGTTAAATGATGATGGTGTCCTCTTGTGTAAAATATTCCGGAGGTAAAATAGTCCCCCATTCGGATCTCCGGGCGGGGACTACTCAGGACGACGTCGTTATCAGGAGAAAGAAAACTGGCGTTCTAAGGATCGGAGCGTGGAATGTCAGATCCCTTAATCGGGCAGGTAGGCTAGAAAATCTAAAAAGGGAAATGGATAGGTTAAAATTAGATATAGTGGGAATTAGTGAAGTTCGGTGGCAGGAGGAACAAGACTTTTGGTCAGGCGGATACAGGGTTATAAATACAAAATCAAATAGGGGTATTGCAGGAGTACGTTTAATTATGAATAAAAAAATAGGAGTGCGGGTAAGCTACTACAAACAGCATAGTGAACGCATTATTGTGGCCAAGATAGACACGAAGCCCATGCTTACCACAGTAGTACAAGTTTATATGTCAACTAGCTCTGCAGATGACGAAGAAATTGAATAAATGTATGATGAGATAAACGAAATTATTCAGGTACTGAAGGGAGACGAAAATTTAATAGTCATGGGTGACTGGAATTCGACAGTAGGAAAAGGGAGAGAAGGAAACATAGTAGGTGAATATGAAATGGGATTACGGAATGAAAGAGGAAGCCGTCTGGTAGAATTTTGCACAGAGCACAACTTAATCATAGCTAACACTTGGTTAAAGAATCATAAAAGAAGGTTTTATACATGGAAGAAGCCTGGAGCTACTGACAGGTTTCAGATAGATTATATAATGGTATGACAGAGATTTAGGAACCAGGTTTTAAAAAGACATTTCCAGGGGCAGATATGGACTCTGACCACAATCTATTGGTTATGAACTATAGATTAAAACTGAAGAAGCTGCAAAAAGGTGGGAATTTAAGGAGATGGAACCTGGATAAACTGAAAGAACCAGAGATTGTACAGAGTTTCAAGGAGAGCATCAGGGAACAGTTGACAGGAATGGCGGAAAGAAATACAGTAGAAGAAGAATGGGTAGCTTTGAGGGATGAAGTAGTGAAGGCAGCAGAGGATCAAGTAGGTAAAAAGACGAGGGCTAGTAGAAATCCTTGGGTCACAGAAGAAATATTGAACTTAATTGATGAAAGGAGAAAATATAAAAATGCAGTAAATGAAGCAGGCAAAAAGGAATACAAACGTCTCAAAAATGAGATCGACAGGAAGTGCAAACTGGCTAAGCAGGGATGGCTAGAGGACAAATGTAAGGATGTAGAGGCTTGTCTCACCAGGGGGAAGATAGATACTGCCTACAGGAAAATTAAAGAGACCTTCGGAGAAAAGAGAACCACTTGTATGAATATCAAGAGCTCAGATGGAAACCCAGTTCTAAGCAAAGAAGGGAAAGCAGAATGGTGGAGGGAGTATAGAGAGGGTCTATACAAGGGCGATGTACTTGAGGACAATATTATGGAAATGGAAGAGGATGTAGATGAAAATGAAATGGGAGATATGATACTGCGTGAACAGTTTGACAGAGCACTGAAAGACATGAATCGAAACAGGGCCCCCGGAGTAGATAACATTCCATTAGAACTACTGACAACCTTGGGAGAGCCAGTCCTGACAAAACTCTACGATCTGGTGAGCAAGATATATGAGACAGGCGAAATAGCCTCAGGCTTCAAGAAGAATATAATAATTCCAATCCCAAAGAAAGCAGGTGTTGTCAGATGTGAAAATTACCGAACTATCAGTTTAATAAGTCATAGCTGCAAAATACTAACGCGCATTCTTTACAGACGAATGGAAGAACGAGTAGAAGCCGACCTCGGGGAAGATCAGTCTGGATTCCGTAGAAATACTGGAACACGTGAGGCAATACTGACCTTACGACTTATCTTAGAAGAAAGATTAAGGAAAGGCAAACCTACGTTTCTAGCATTTGTAGACTTAGAGAAAGTTTTCGATAATGTTGATTGGAATACTCTCTTTCAAATTCTGAAGGTGGCAGGGGTAAAATACAGGGAGCGAAAGGCTATTTACAATTTGTACAGAAACCAGATGGCAGTTATAAGAGTTGTGGGACATGAAAGGGAAGCAGTGGTTGGGAAGGGAGTGAGACAGGGTTGTGGCCTCTCCCCGATGTTATTCAATCTGTATATTGAGCAAGCAGTAAAGGAAACAAAAGAAAAATTCGGAGTAGGTATTAAAGTCCATGGAGAAGAAATAAAAACTGTGATGTTTGCCGATGACATTGTAATTCTGTCAGAGACAGCAAAGGACTTGGAAGAGCAGTTGAACGGAATGGATAGCGTCTTGAAAGGAGGATATAAGATGACCATCAACAAAAGCAAAACGAGGATAATGGAATGTAGTCGAATTAAGTCGAGTGATACTGAGGGAATAAGATTAGGAAATGAGACACTTAAAGTAGTAAAGGAGTTTTGCTATTTGGGGAGCAAAATAGCTGATGATGGTCGAAGTAGAGAGGATATAAAATGTAGACTGGCAATGACAATGAAAGCGTTTCTGAAGAAGAGAAATTTGTTAACATCGAGTATAGATTTAAGTGTCAGGAAGTCGTTTCTGAAAGTATTTGTATGGAGTGTAGCCATGTATGGAAGTGAAACATGGACGATAAATAGTTTGGACATGAAGAGAATAGAAGCTTTCGAAATGTGGTGCTACAGAAGAATGCTGAATATTAGATAGGTAGATCACATAACTAATGAGGAAGTATTGAATAGGATTGGGGAGAAGCGAAGTTTGTGGCACAACTTGACCAGAAGAAGGGATCAGTTGGTAGGACATGTTCTGAGGCATCAAGGGATCACCTATTTAGTACTGGAGGGCAGTGTGGCGGGTAAAAATTGTAGAGGGAGACCTAGAGATGAATACACTCAGATTCAGAAGGATGTAGGTTGTAGTAGGTACTGGGAGATGAAGAAGCTTGCACAGGATAGATTAGCATAGAGAGCTGCGTCAAACCAGTCTCAGGACTGAAGACCACAACAACAACAACCCTTTGTAGGTAAAATTGCAAACCGAATTGTCAACCTCTTTCATAAAAATGGTGTTCAAATTTCTTTCGGCACTAACAACAAGCTACAACAGAACATCATCCACAACAGTAAGACAAATAACTAATGCCACGACAAATCAGGTATTTACAAACTTTTAAGTGACAATTGCCCACAGATCTACACAGGCCAAACTGGAAGGAGATACCGTGAGCATATGGATGCCTTTCATCTAAATAACTGTGATAAATCAACTTCTGCAATGCATCTAAAAGACCAAGGTCACCCAGCTACAGTACTTACAGACAACCTACAAACAAAGGAAAGAAAATGAATGTGCTCGAAGAGGTAGAAATTTTACACCCACAACTCTAACCTACTACACCTTATTCTCAAGGAACAAGTGGAGTTTGCAAACAAATCTTATCTCCGCATATTTCATGAAATATTCATAAACAAAAACTCATTATTCTCTGATATAATAACAAAGAAATATGCTATGGGAATCCGATGTAGCAATCATACAACAGTTCAAGTGACATTATCGTAATTTGTAAAAGTCATATTATAAACACAAGCTTTAACTGTTATTTTCGTAAGTTGTAATAGCTTTCAAAATTTCATTTGTCTAACATCATTGTGCTTCCCAGATCTAAGTTCTCTGAAAACAGTGTCGCTCAAAACAGTTCTGTCAAAAATGGCTCTGAGCACTATGGGACTTAACATCTGTGGTCATCAGTCCCCTAGAGCTTAGAACTACTTAAACCTAACTAACCTAAGGACATCAAACACATCCATGCCCGAGCCTGGATTCGAACCTGTGACCGTAGCGGTCACGTGGTTCCAGACTGAAGCGCCTAGAACCGCAAGGCCACACCGGCCGGCAGTTCTGTCATTTTTGTCATTTATAACAGCTTTTAGTAATTTCATATGCATAACATCATTGTACCTCCTAGATCTAAGTTCTCTGACAAAAATGTGGATCAAAAATTTCTCAATGTTCATCAAAAAAACTTGGCAATTTATAAGAGTTTTTTAAGTTTCTATGTGTGCAGCATCCTTGCACTTCCTATGGCAAGTTGTTTGATCATAACCTACTTGTTTCTGTATGAGCAACACCTTTGCACCTCCTACATCGAATTTCTTTGACCATAAAAAAAAGATCAGATGTCTGTGAAATCTTTGGGACTTAACTGCTAAGGTCATCAGTCCCTAAGCTCACACACTACTTAATCCAAAGAACAAACAAACACGCCCATGCCCGAGGGAGGACTCGAACCTCTGCCGGGACCAGCCGCACAGTCTACGACTGCAGCTCCTTAGACCGCTTCTTTTTTTTATATCTGCTCGCGGCGGACGTCGCAAGACACCCGTTTCAGTTCGTCGTTGATCCATTAACTCAGTTTTTTTATTACAGAGAGCAGCTGACCGAACACGCTGAGTTACCATGCCGGCAGTCCGCTCGGCTAATCCCGCGTGCTTTGACCACAGCCTACATGTTTGTATGTAAACAGTGTACGACGCAGTAGTGAAATATGCAGCTAAATGTTATAAAACTGAAACATGGACGTGAAAATGATAAAAAATGTACAACTAAGTTGTGAAACTGACCCCACGGCGTAATTACAGTAATAATGCCTGATCTTTATGTAAGAAAGGATATATTTACGACAAATGCTGCCTTACCACTTACAATTATTCCACTTGTATCTGTTTAGTCACCAGCGAATAATTTTCTTTGTATTTATACAGTGATCTCCAGCAAAATTAACATGTACATGAATGTGTAAACACCTGAGGATGGTCACAAACCCGAAACCGGCCATGTAACGAATAAATAAACTTTTATTGTGACTGGTAGCGGAAATTTTTCTACACCCTACAAAGACTGGATCTCCACATGTGAGACAAGCGTCCAAATACGTCTAGGCGCGCAGTCCGGAACCGTGCGACTGCTACCGTTGCAGGTTCGAATCCTGCCTCGGGCATGGATGTGTGTGATGTCCTTAGGTTAGTTAGTTCTAAGTTCTAGGGGACTGATGACCACAGCAGTTGAGTCCCATAGTGCTCAGAGCCATTTGAACCATTTTTTTCGTCCAAATAAGGTTTTAGTGACTTCGCGATTCGAATCAAGAAAATAAATCTATAAGAACTATACGCTCGCTATGAATTTTTAACAAAATCGCAATATAAGTGTGCTCTGCCTGCATATAATTAAACTACATCTTACCACCACACCGTATAGCAAACAGAAACCCGCGCCAAGAGATTCCAAGCACACCAGGACGCAAAGTGCTTATTCGAACTCGCGACTCAGCATTCCCAGCGAGGCAGGGCCTGACCTGATTGGTCGGCTCAGCTAGAACTCAAATAATACTTGATGAACACCTCGCAGACTGACACAAAGATAACCAAGTTGTTCGCAGTCGCCGCAGTCGGTAACTGTACAGAACTGCGTCTTTGCACAAGACCTGCATTAACTAATTCACGAATTAATTAAACAGTGAAAGCAGCAAATTAGATATTGAAAGGTAGAAACATAAAGCCAGCTTTCAAGATTTACTTCCACAGATCACATTATTATATTGAAACGGTGACATTTATGTAACATAAATGATCGTCATATAGTTAATAATGGCTCAAAAATGGCTCTGAGCACTATGGGACTTAACATCTGGTGTCATCAGTCCCCTTGACATGGAACTACTTAAACCTAACTAACCTAAGGACATCACACACATCCATGCCCGAGGCAGGATTCGAACCTGCGATCGTAGCGGTCGCGCGGTTCCAGACTGAAGCGCCTAGAACCGCTCGGCCACATCTGCCGGCAGTTAATAATGTGTACAACTATTTGTTCTGTTAACAGGCTCATCAATGGAGTGGAAGAACTGGTCCTCCATTAAATCCCTTAGTCTCCTCCTAAATTGTACTTTATCAGTACAGTTCAGTCTTAATTAGTCCATGACCTGGCCGTCTCTGTTATCAGCCGAGTGACATCAAAATTTCAATGAAGTTCTCTGAACAATCTCATACCAATGTGCTTAAAATAATGGTATGTTCTTATCTGTAATGAAAGTAAGGTGCTAGCATAGTGTACGCTTTGTGTTTAATAACACCGTTGTCCGTTTCATACTCGGGGAATACGAAATAGAAATTTTGCAATATCGAGTTTTTCCACAAGTTTGAAATATACAACAGAGACTTTGGTCATCAATAATATATTCTCCTTCGCTATTTACAACAGTCTGCCAATGCTGCGCTAACTTTTCGATTCTGTGACTGTAGAACTCACGTGGTTTTCAGGCGAAGAACTCGTCGAGTCAAGTTCGGGGCACATTTTCATCCGGAAAGCAAGTTCCTTGATGGTTGTTCAGTGGAGAGTGGAAAAGGTGAAAATCTGAGGCTGGAAGATCAGGTGTTAAGGTTGGTGCGGAATGACTTCCCAACCTGACCCCTGTATAGCGTTTTTTGTCTGTCCAGCAGAACGTGGGCGGGCGGTGGCATCACTTCTCGCAGTCTTCTTGGTTGTTATTCTTGGCTTGTGTCTGCAAGAAGTCTCAGTTGATGAAATAAATGTCAGCAGTGACGATTACACCTCGAGGAAACAATTCGTAGTACACCACACAACCGCTGTTTCACCGGATGCATAATAGTATCTTTTGTGGATGTGTGCAGATCTTTGTACGGGCTGCTGCTGCTTTGTTTGGGCTCAGCTATTCCTTTCTTTTCCACATATAGCAGGAAGACTATCATTACTTGTCACCAGTAACGATACAGAATAGGAATAGTCGGTTCGTTCACGATCCAATTGTTGGCGAGTAAGCAGAGATGCACATACAGTAGTGGAAATCAGTAAAGGCGGGGTACCTACGAATGTTCTGCAGCATACTGTACCGAATTTACTATGAGAGTAATAGATACATACAAAACATGAACAATAATGACGGAATTACATAGTTTCTCTCATAACATGAATAACTAAAGAAGGCATTTACGTTTCCTGGATAGAAAATGGTATAAAGTTATTCACTGTCGTGTTATGTTTTGTATTGTAAGTACTTTTTCCAACCTCATTACTTCCCAATTACCTCCAAATTCTCTTCGGCATTGATTTTGTTAGGGTTTGTAGTTCTTACACTGAAATTGTCGTTCACTCTTTTCTTATCTCACTTTTAAACCTACATACGGCTTCAAATTGCTTTCCATTGCGATAAGGACGCCTTACAAGTATTCTCCAAAGATTTTCCACTGGGTTCATATCCCAGCTGCGTGCAGGCTAAGCAGGACATCGATATCCTTACCTTCACACCACTTTTTGATTGTAACAGAAACAGCTCAGTTGCATTATCCTGTTGAAACTTTAGACCTTCGTCCTCTAGGTTCTCATACATTCTAATAAATTCTGTCTCTCTAATTAATTCTGTCTGCTTACATGTTAGAGTTCAATCTAGTGTTCTGCCATGCAATGCATCATTTAATTTTAACTCAGAAGGCTGTCCAAATCATAACAATTCCACCACCAAATTTTCTGCTGATTCTTACCCGCTTCTCTGTTCTCGGATCATGCCAATAATACTGAACTCCATCCGGCACCTCTAAATTAAACTTCTTCTGATCACTAAAGATCACTTTATCCCATTCTGAAGTCCATGACATACATTTTTCAGGAAACTCCAATCTAGCATGTTTATATTTACGTGTTAGAGCAGGTTTCTGCAGTCGTTTCTTGATCGCAACACGTTTGCCATGTGACACAATTTGTCATACACGTGTGGCAGTTACTGACAACTACAGATCAGCACCAAGTTGAGAAGATGACCGGTTTGTATCCCTTATTTTGTGAAAAAGGTACCGCTTCTATACCTCAAATAATTTTCTACTTAACCTATATTTTCCGTTCTGTCCATGTCATGCTCTCAGTTTAACGAAATTATTCTTGAGCAGTTCAACTTCTTGGCAATTTGACGATTAGAGGTTCCCATGTCCTTGTATCCACCGACTTTTGAATTTTCATCTGCTGATGACTGTTTTCTGCGTGGCATTGTCACAATCGTAGTTTATGCACACAACACGCACTGTCGCAAAAGCCGTCTCTTTCCTATCTGCAGTATAGGCACATTATCGTTGATGTCTTGTTGTACACAGTAGTGCTGAAATCAAATGCGATACCACTCTACTCTACTGGATCTCACACTACTTGCTTATGCGCTATACACAGTTATTCTAGCCGGCAGTGTTAATTTTCCTGCAAATATTCGGGCCTTTCTATTGATTTCCACTAATGTATGGTCACCGGCTGATTTTTGTTATTTTGGCTTAGAGCATGCCGCCCCCATACCCCCATGTTTCAACCTCCCCCATTGCCTGCAAGTGTCACACGATGGTGGAATGATCACAGTTCATCACATCTGCCAGTTGTCGAGTGCGATGATGTCGATCATTGTGGATTAACGCAGAGTGTCATTAAAGTCAGAACGATACTCGTTAAAATGAGAAAACCATTTTCTTGCTGTGCTTCATCCAGAGGCATTAACCCCACATACGGCGCAAATGTTTCTGGCTGTCTCCGCTGCTTCGACCCCTCTATTGAACTCAAACAGAAGAATATTTCGGAAATGTTCCGATTCCTCCACTTGAAAATTCAGATAGCAATAGTGAAGTACACATAAAAAATGACAATCGATAAATAAACTCATGTTAACCGGGGACCTAGAAACGAAGGAGAGGCTCCGTCCCCGCCGCAGCCGCAGTGGTCCACAACCCCACGGTTACTACTGCAGTCCACTTCACCCCTCCGCCACCCCACACCGAATGTGCGGTTCGGCCCCTGGTGGATCCCCCTCCCTCCCCCCTCAGGGAACGTCTCACACCAGACGAGTGTAACCCCTATGTTTGCGTGGTAGAGTAATGGCGATGTACGCGTACGTGGAGAACTTGTTTGCCCAGCAATCGCCGACATAGTGTATCTGAGGCGGAATAAGGGGAACCAGCCTGCATTCGCCGAGGCAGATGGAAAACCGCCTAAAAACCATCCACAGACTGGCCGGCTCACCGGACCTCGACACAAATCCGCCGGACGGATTCGTGCCGGGGGCCGGCACTCCTTCTCGCCCGGAAAGCCATGCGTTAGACCGCACGGCCAACCGGGCGGGCTAATACACCCATAGCAACCAGAATACCAACACGTAAAACCAAAACGCCACGATCTTACGCAGTAATCTAATAGTTGCGAAATACTGAGTCTGCTTGTTTTGTAAGTGCTCCAGGATCCTTAAACTTACCGCTGACAAATTTTTGCGCAGAATGGGGCGCTGGCCAACCCTGTGCCTACCTCCACGTCCTGTCAACGGCAATTTGTCCAGGGTTTGTTTTAGGCGCTGGTCGAGCGCTAAACAAACCGTATCGTGGCGATAGAATTCTACTTCAGTATAAATGAGAAGGTGTGATAGAGTGTCTGTGTGGCATTTTGGACGATGGGGAAAAAAGTGCATTTCGTAGTTATATCCGTTATCGGCGCCCATCGCTGCAGGCGCTACGTTGTTCTGGCAACTTACGCTGACGACCAATGCCGGGTATTAAAGTTTTGTGGTCGGTTAACGGGTGAACTTTTGTGCTGTATAAATACATATGAAATTTCTTGACGCCGTAAATTGTTGCTAAAACCTCCATTTCAACTAGGAAATAGCTTAGCTGCACCGCGGTTTTGGAGGCACAGGCGACCGATCTTCCAGAACCGTCCGAGAATTTATGGGACAGAACTGCCGAAATCCCGTGGCGGCACGCATCCGTCACGAGCAATAGCCGCAGGCTCATTGTATATGGCATCAGGCATCTGTTTGAGGCATTCCTTAAGGCGTTTTGAAAGCGTGTTGACAGGAAACCGACCACACAAATTTGGCGCCCATTTTACGCTGCTGATTGAGCGGTTGCACGATTTGTGTTGCTTGGGGAATAAATCCTGCATAGTAAATGATCTTGCCAAGAAAAGACTGTAATTCTTTGAGGTTATCGGGTGCGAGCATATTTATCATTTCATCAACGTGGTTGCATGATTGCAATGCTGTTACTACAGAGGATATACCCCAGGCATTTAACGCTGGGGCGAAAAGGCTACACTTGTCTAACAGACAATGGAAGTGTTTTGCAAAAGTCGCTTGAAAAGGGATTTGAGATTCCGCGGTGTACCGCTTGCGGCGCTGCTCGTACGACAATATTGTATAAATAGTCAACGCAATACAGAATACCGCGAATCAATTACTCTGAGTTTTCTCTCTCTCTCTTTTTCTTTTTCTTTCACTTTCTCTTTCTTTTTTAAAAAATATGAGCGATAGTACTGAGACAACCCGAAAGGCGTATTTAAGACAGGAACTGTTTTGTTTTGATATCTAATGGGAATTATGGGTGAGTGACTTTTAAACTGGCTTTTGAAAAATACTGGCCCAAGGCCAGTTTCGTTAAGAAACTCTCTAGGTGATGCATGGGATAGATATCAGTGTGGAACTGAGCACTGATAATTCCCTTGACATCGCCACAAATGTGTAAAGATCTATTAGGCATTTTTAAGACGATAAGAGGCGTCGCCCGTTGATTAATTGAGAGCAGTAAAATATTTCCTAGTTCCTGAAGATTTACAATCGCGGCCTGAACAGCATATCTAAGAGCATATGGTAACGGGCGAGATCTGTAGATTTTTGGCACCTGTGATGATTTCATAGAGATATGAACAGTAATATTGGTTGTCAAATCTAGTGATGGTTCGAAAATTTCTTTGTATGTATTGCATTTGTATGTATTGCATACAGAATCTAGATCGGAAATTGGCATTACTTCGGACACTAAATTTACGTAGTCTGCTATATCTGAAACAAATGCTGTAAAAGCTCAAAATGGTTTTATGTATTGCATTTGTATGTATCGTATACAGAATCTAGATCGGAAAGTGGCCCTATTTCGGACACTAAATTTACGTGTTCTACTATTTTGAAACCAAATGCTGTAAAAGCTCAAAATGGTCCAAATGGCTTTAAGCACTATGGGGCTTAACAATGGTTCAAATGGCTCTGAGCACTATGAGAACATTTGAGGTCGTCAGTCCCCTAGACTTAGAACTACTTAAACCCAACTAATCTAAGGACATCACACACATCCATGCCTGAGGCAGGATTCGACCCTGCGACCGTAGCAGTTGCGCGGTTCCGGACTGAAGTGCCTAGAACCGCTCGGCAACAGCGGCCGACGCTGTAAAAGCATCAAAATTGAAAATATTAATAGCGTTACGTGACTTCGTTGTTAAGAATCTTAGTACACGTACGTTGATTTTGTGCTTACAAGGGAACCTCCCCATCGCACCCCCCTCAGATTTAGTTTTAAGTTGGCACAGTGGATAAGCCTTGAAAAACTGAACACAGATCAAACTATGGAGAAAAAAAATATATATGCAAACTGAGTAGTCCATGCGTAAGATAGGCAACATTAAGGAGGGTGTGAGGGTAGGAGCGCCGTGGTCCTGTGGTTAGCGTGAGCAGCTGCCGAACGAGGGGTCCTTGGTTCAAGTCTTCCCTCGAGTGAAAAGTCTACTTACTTTATTTTCACAAAGTTATGATCTGTCCGCTCGTTCATTGACGTCTCTGTTCAATGTAATAAGTTTAGTGTCTGTGTTTTAGACCGATGGGAACCGAAAACATTTGATCAACCGATTCCTCCACAGGAAAACACATCTGATATATTCTACACGACACTGGTGACGGCATATGCGTCACATGACAGGAATATGTTGTCGACCCACCTAACTCGTACACTTGGCCAATGAGTAAAAAGATTCTTCTACCTTGCCCGATTAGGTTTTCTTGTGGATGTGATAATCACTCCCAAAAAAAGGGATGAAAACATAAGAGTTTGTCACATAAACTGCAGCAAATGAATGCAACAGTTTCACAGTCGCACAGTTTTCCCTGTGCTCTGTCAAAACATAAGTTTTTAACGTTTTTGCGCTGCAGTCGACTGACGTCGTGTGTTTCGATGTTTGTTTAGGTTTAGCGTCCACATACTAAGGCGCAGTTACCTCGCATCGGACGGAAGGACGGACAGATAATAATTGTCTGAAAATAAAGAAATAAACTTTTCACTCGAGGGAAGACTTGAAACAAGGACCTCTCGTTCCGTAGCTGCTCACGCAAACCACGGGACCATGGCGCTCCTGAGCTCACACTATCCTTGATGTTGCCTATCTTGCGCATGGACTTCTCAGTTAGTATATTTTGCTTATTTTTTTCATAGTTCCATACAACTTCTTCCTGTTTTCTCGATTGATCTGTGTTCAGTTTTTCAAGGCCTATCCACTGTGCCAACTTATAACTAAATCTGAAGGGGGTGCGATGGGGAAGTTCGTTTGCTAGATGTTAGCAATAATTCTCCGACTAGAGGAACTGGCTGTTGGCAGGAAGACACAACATGTCGCTGAGCCCTCTGCAGAGAAGGTGCGCAGAACTGATGACGTGTGCCTTCATTGATTTATTAACGGGGCAGCTCCGTTGTCCAGCTGGAACTACACTGACCGGCCAGAAATAGCCAACGACAGGTTGAGCCGTGCTGGCGGAACTGGCCCGTCAGCTCCGTTGTCTGCGTGGAGAGGTGTGCTGTCATCGAACCGTGTTGGTACGGGATGCCGGCGGGCAGCTTGTCGACACACAGCCACCAGGTGTCAGAGTTTGCCACACACTGAACAATGCAGGTCGCAGTGCGCGCAACAAGCTTTTTGAATGACGTCTGCCGCAGTGGGGGCGTGACTGATGCTTCGTCGGTTTGCGTGGTGGATATTAGAACATCGAGGGGGGAAGACGTTTCTGACGTGCGTATTTCGTGTTAATAAAGCAAAGGACCAGGAAGAGCAGCTGACCGGAATGCACAATGTCTTGAAAGGAGGCTATAGGATGAACATCAACAGAAGCAAAACGAGGATAGTGGAATGAAGTCGAATTAAATCGGGTGATACTGCGGGAATTAGATTAGGAAATGAGACGCTTAAAATAGTAAAGGAGTTTTGCTATTTGAGGAGCAAAATAACTTATGATGGTCGAAGTAGAGAGGGTATAAAATGTAGACTGGCGATGGCAAGGAAAGCGTTTCTGAAGAAGAGAAATTAGTTAACATCGAGTATAGATTTAAATGTCACGAAGTCGTTTCTGAAAGTATTTGTATGGAGTGTGGCCATGTATGGAAGTGAAACATGGACAATAAATAGTTTAGACAAGAAGAGAATAGAATCTTTCGAAATGTGGTGCTACAGAAGAATGCTGAAGATTAGATGGGTAGATCATATAACTAATGAGGAAGTATTGAATAGAATTGGAGAGACGAAAAATTTGTGGCACAACTTGACAAGAATAAGGGACCGGTTGGTAGGGGATATTCTGAGGCATCCAGGGATCACCAATTTAGTTCAAATGGTTCAAATGGCTCTGAGCACTATGGGACTTAACATCTGAGGTCATCAGTCCCCTAGAACTTAGAACTACTTAAACCTAACTAACCTGAGGACATCACACACATCCATTCCCGAGGCAGGATTCGAACCTGCCACTGTAGCGGTCGCGCAGTTCCAGACTGTAGCGCCTAGAACCGCTCGGCCACCGCAGCCGGCACCAATTTAGTATTGGAGGGCAGCGTGGAGGGTAAAAATCGTAGAGGGAGACCAAGAGATGAACCCACTAAACAGATTCAGAAGGATGTAGGTTGCAGTAGGTACTGGGAGATGAAGAAGCTTGCACAGGATAGAGTAGCATGAAGAGCTGCATCAAACCAGTCTCTGGACTGTAGACCACAACAACAACTGGACGCTGAGGGTGTGTCACTAAGACTGACGTTCCCTTACGTGACGCTGCCGACCCGAACTGCCGTAAGCCCTAGAGAGACTAAGGGGCGTAAAAAGAAGATTAAGAATGACAGTCGTTAACTGGTTGTTGCTCGATACGGCTGCTAACTGCTTTTGACGCTGGAACTTCGTTAGTGAAAGTATGATGAACGTTGGAAACAACCCTGAAAGATTTAGCAATCTTAAGAACTTAACCCTAGGTAACTAAAACTTTCGTAAAATTTACGATTGCAGTTGGTATCTTTTCCTGGTTCCCGCCGATCTGGGCATATTAGCGACACATGCTGTTGTGTACGTTCATGGAACCTAGTTCTTAACCAAATTATGCAATAAATTGGGTAAAATCTTCAAAGTCGCAATATTAATTTCCTTTATTACTTTATGACTGCTGTCGAGCGTAAGTTCATTATCAAATGATCCAATAAGCTATGCAATGAGGTACATTATGACAGCCACGTTTTAAGGTACCCATTAATTGCAGATAAGAGCGCATTTTAGTTTATTTCCAGTTTTGCTATTTCACATACGTGAAGTGAATGTACCACCGCTGCAGTACGTACGGAGTAAAGAGCGAGCGGTAGATTCCCAGGCTGGCTAGCAGACGCGGTCGAATGAAGTAATTATTATTAATAAATATTTGCTAACATGTTGCCTTTTGCCAATCAGACGTTAGGAGTGGTCTACGGATCATAAATACTGTATTTCAGTTATTTTACAATGCCAGGAAACTTTGATTTTTGATGAGTAAATTTGGCATAACAGAATATGGACGATCTTACACCAACTGTATGGATTGTACGCTCAGTTTACAGATGAAATGAAACGATCGTATGGCATTGTTGGCCGGGAGATCCCATTCGGGTTCGGCCTCCAACTGCAGGTCTTATTTCAGTTGGCACCACATTGGGCGACTTGCCGTTGGTGATGAGGATGAAATGATGATGAGGACAACACAATACCCAGTACCCGAGCGGAGAAAATTTCCAACCCGACCGGGAATCGAACCCGGGCCCAGTGCATGGGAGGCAAGCACGTTACCACCTAGCTAAGAAGGCGGACGGTTAGCTTACACCTTGTGCGTCATATAAGCCAGTCGTCGAATCTAATCATGCGGTGAACCATACTCTCGAACCGTTAATAGTTAGCTTATAACCAATATGAACAAGTTCATTCTACGATATTTCTTAACTAAACGCTTCGTAATGGTAACCCGTGTAAACGTATTTGCACAAAAAAATTCCTTCCTGCTTCATTGCGTGAAACGTGGACAGTAGTATTGCACTTTCACAATCCGACGGTGCTGCTCCAACTCTGCAGAGGGACATAAAACTACGAGAGCATATCCATAAAACTGGTAAGAAAAATTCCTTCTCGGCGGCTCACTAAATCATTTCAAGAATGGAGTGACTTAATTATCGCAAAACCCTGGTGGGAAGGCGTTGCTACTTATACTGTACGCCTCTTATACCATCATCTACGGACTGGGTTTTACTACGAGTTGGAGGTTCTTTCAACGTGAATGTTCGTTCCCCTGAATGAACGTCAGCCCAGTACTGCTTTATACTAAAAATGTGTTTAACTATAGTGAATATTCATGTGGCTTTCGTAATTTATGATGTTGTTGTTGTTGTGGTCTTCAGTCCTGAGACTGGTTTGATGCAGCTCTCCATGCTACTCTATCCTTGTGCAAGCTTCTTCATCTCCCAGTACCTACTACAACCTACATCCTTCTGAATCTGCTTAGTGTATTCATCTCTTGGTCTCCCTCTACGATTTTTACCCTCCACGTTGCCCTCCAGTACTCAACTGGTGATCCCTCGATGTCTCAGAACATGTCCTACCAACCGATCCCTTCTTTTAGCCAAGTTGTGCCACAAATTTCACTTCTCCCCAATTCTATTCAATACCTCCTCATTAGTTATGTGATCTAATCTTCAGCATTCTTCTGTAGCACCACATTTCGAAAGCTTCTGTTCTCTTCTTGTCCAAACTATTTATCGTCCATGTTTCACTTCCATACATGGCTACACTCCATACAAATACTTTCAGAAACGACTCCCTGACACTTAAAACTATACTCGATGTTAACAAATTTCTCTTCTTCAGAAACGCTTTCCTTGCCATTGCCAGTCTACATTTTATATCCTCTCTACTTCGACCATCATCAGTCATTTTGCTCCCCAAATAGCAAAACTCCTTTACTACTTTATGTGTCTCATTTCCTAATCAAATTCCCTCGGCATCAACCGACTTAATTCGACTAAATTCCATTATCCTCGTTTTGCTTCTGTTGAAGTTCGTCTTATACCATCCTTTCAAGACACTGTCCATTCCGTTCAGCTGCTCTTACAAGTCCTTGCATATATGCTGTGTCCGAGGAAGCAAATTTACCGTAAGACGTTCTCTTAGCCTCAGTTCATTGCAGTTCTTACTTGGCTTCACTTCGTGACTAGCACTTGTGCGGTAGTTGCCGCCACATTCACGATACTTGTGTTAGCTTCCACCATCTTGGAAGCAATTACTTATCTGCGTTTTCTGAAGTACACAGTTATATATCTCAGGTTGTCAGTATTTACACGACTTTGAAATCTAGACAAGATATGACTGGGTATTTGTGCAGCTCTTTTCAGGTCATTGTTCGTTATATATAAATGCATAGTCTGCAAAAAGTTTGAGATTTCTATTAATACAGCTTGCCATCATAAATATGCAACATGGGCAACTAAATTTGCATCTACTTCTGTCGATGTCCCTCCATTCACGATAATATACTACGGCCTGTCTATCAGTAAATCCTCGGTCCCCATATGAACTTACTTTCCTTAGTAAAACTTGATGTTGTACTGAGTCGAATGCTTTCCAGAAGATGAGAAATACTTCATTAACTCAATCCATGTATTTCAGGATGTTATACGAGAATAGTACGTATTGTGTTTTCCAGTACCGATGCTTTCGAAATTCATTTAGGTTCTGTGATTGTTGTTGGTTTTAAAACAGTAGCTGTCCAGGTTATTGGATGGTAATTTTGTGGAATACTTCTGCTAACCTCCTTGTACCGGTGTGGCCTGTGCTTTCCTCCAGCTAATGGGCGCAAGTTTTTATTCAAGGGACGTACGGTATATTACGATTAACAAAACTGTGAATAGTGTATTGGCTCTGACAGGGATTCTATCGGGCCCTGTTCAGTTTTAACGAATTGGGTTGACGCTTATATATGGTATATATCACTCATCTTTGCAGCTGTGTGCGATTTGAACTAGATCTGCCTTTGTGATCCTTTACCAAGGGAAATTCAGGAGTACTGGCCTATTCGAAAGCGGAGTTTAGCAGCTCTGCTTGTGCTTTGCAACCTGCAGTTTTTGTTCCTGTCTCTTCCATCTACGTCTGGATACCAATTTTGGTGCCACTGACAGACTATACAATCCATCAGAATTTTTTCGGGTTTTGTGAGAGGTCTTTCGATAAGATTCTGCTACGGTAGTCATTGAAGGCTTCACACATAGCCCTTTTGATAACCAACCGTGTTCCATTTATCGTCCCTCTCTATTTTATCATATACTTTGTTTTATAACTATTACGGAAAAGTCTAATTCCCTTTATAAGTTCTACTAAAGCATGAACATCATGGAGGGTCCCTCTCATCATGAACTGTTCTACGAGGCACATATCTGTCTAGTTGTTCAACTCCTCTTTTCAGTTGAGCCAGAATTCCTCAATATGCTTTTGGACAAATGTTTGAGTTCCTTCTTGAAATATAATATGATAGCTTCTTCATCTAGCTTACTGAACATGTAAGTCCTTCTGCATGTTTTAGTTACACTTTGTACTCTGGTAAATCATTCTTACTACAACTGTCTCATAATACCGATCCCACTACGTATATCCTCAAAGAGGTTAGGTCTGTCTGTCACATTCATATCTAAAGTATTTCCGTCTTAAGTGCGCTAGTTTTCAGAGAAGGCATGTACTCGTAGTATTCTTTCTCAGGATGTCTTGTCACACCTACCACTTACAAAAATGTAATCATTCCAGTCGATTTTTGGCTCACTAAAATCGCTTCCAACGATGACAGTATCATTGTGGAATATACGTAGCACCGAGTTGAGATTTTCTCTATAATTTTCGGTTACATCTGGGGCGAGTTAGACGGTCGATACGACACATTCAGCTTCAATTTCTATCTCGGTGAGTTTGAGTCTAGTGAAACAAGCACATTCCTCCATTTCTCATTAGCCTGTTGACGTACACTTATTTTGCCCCAAAATCTCACTATTGTCAACTCAGCTTTCTGCAGCTAGTATTACGTGAGCACCGTTTCTTACGAGTGCTTCAGACACTGGCACTCTATTGCTCCCACATACAGCTATCTGGGTAGCAACGTCTGATGTGTAGCGCACATTTCAACCCCTTACGGGAAGCCTACAGCGCGGAGTGGCCGTGGTTTGAGGCGCCATGTCACGGATTTCGCGGCTCCTCCTGCCAAAGGTTCGAGTCCACCTTCGAGCATGGGTGTTTGTGTTGTTCTTAGCATAAGTTAGTTAAGCTAGTTTGAATAGTGTGTAAGTCTAGGAATTTGTAACGGAGCTTGTCAGGGAATCTTAGAAGTAGGAATTTGTAACGGAGCTTGTCAGGGAATCTTAGAAGTCTCTAGTTAAAGCGCTCCGCTCGACTCAGAACCAGCGAACCACGATCATTTCTGAAGACAGTGCTGGGAATTGTGAGATTCTTTGTAATTCCGTGAGAAAGGCTGGTCTTCTCAACCTTTTCTCCCAGTCTTTGGAGTGATCCAAGTACGACCTCGGATTCCAGACAACAGGCATCATTTGTTCCACCGCGCACCACAATCTGCAACTGGTCGCAACCTACTGGAACAGCCTATTCAACATGGTACGTGAGTTTCCCGAGTATGGGTACAGACTGTAACTTCTCATCCCTAGCTGTCATTTCCTTAAGACCTAGGGTTAATCCACGTACGTTCGAACTGTTGATGAATAATAGACGCCTGCCCTTTGGTGATTGCTTGCCTCTGACACGAGACACAGTGTGTTCCCAACACATGAACTGCGTCTCATTGGATTAGTTTTAGTTTCAGTGGAAGAGCTTGAACTTGTTGGTTAAAGGAATGATTGCAACATACTGAGTTCACCCTGGTCGATGCGTCCCATATCACTGACATACCATTGACAATCAGTTAGATAAGTGGTGATATCTGGTATATTCTGTGTGCAGGAGACAGTATTTACTGGAGAACGTAATTCTTGAGGTACCTGTTGTATCTCTGGTATATATGTCTCGGTAACTCGATCAACATACCCATCAATCATAAGCAACATCTACATTTGTTGACATGAAATATATGTAATGTGTATGGCAAATGGTCCTTTCTATTGCACCACCCATTAGGTTTTCTTTCTGTTCCTTTCGCTTATGGAGTGCGAGAGCAGTGATTGCGTGAATGCCTCTCTGTGTGCTGTAGTTAGTCTAATCTTATCTTCAGGAGCGATCCGTAAGACAAAAATACGCACCATGAAGGTATTATCCGATTGCGACGAAAATCAGCGGGTGTGACGTACATATATAGACAAGCAAATGTTAACAATTTCCAAAAATGTGGATGATTTATTCAAGAGAAAGAGCTTCACAAATTCAGTACGTTATTGACTGTACTATTTTTACCCTCCACGCTGCCCTCCAATGATAAATTTGTGATTCCTTGATGCCTCAGAACATGTCATACCAACCGTCCCTTCTTCTTGTCAAGTTGTGCCACAAACTCCCCTTCTCCCCAATTCTATTCAATACGTCCTCATTAGTTATTTGATCTACCCATCTAATCTTCATCATTCTTCTGTAGCACCAGATTTAGAAAGCTTCTATTCTCTTCTTGTCCAAACTACTTATCGTCCATGTTTCACTTCCATACATGGCTACACTCCATACAAATACTTTCAGAAACGACTTCCTGACGCTTAAATCTATACTCGATGTTAACAAATTTCTCTTCTTCAGTAACGCTTTCCTTGCCATTGCCAGTCTAAATTTTATACCGTCTCTAGTTCGACCATCATCAGTTATTTTTGCTCCCCAAATAGCAAAACTCCTCTACTATTTTCCTAATCTAACTCCGTCAGCATCACCCGACTTAATTCGACTACATTCCATTATACTCGTTTTGCTTTTGTTGATGTTCATCTTATATCCTCCTTTCAAGACGCTGCCCATTCCGTTCAACTGCTCTTTCAAGTCCTCTGCTGTCTCTGGCAGAATTACAATGTCATCGGCGAACCTCAAAGTTTTTATTTCTTCTCCATGGATTTTAATACCTACTCCGAATTTTTATTTTGTTTCCTTTACTGCTTGCTCAATATACAGATTGAATAACATCGGGGAGAGGCTACAACCCTGTCTCACTCCCTTCCCAACCACTGCTTCCCTCTCCTGCCCCTCGACCCTTATGACTGCCATCTGGTTTCTGTACAGATTGTAAATAGCCCTTCGCTCCCTGTATTTTACCCCTGCCACCTTTGGAGAGACCTCTGAGAGATATAATGTCAAATTCTGTCCAACTGACGCGTTAGATCGTTAAAATCCCGAGCTGATTGGAGGTTCTCACCTACACTGTTCCAAACCTTATCAATATGCCGACCTTGCTGACCAAGGTAGTTTGGCAGGCACTAAGACAAGCAGTAAAAACTCTCGCAAAGTGCGGGCTGACATTACCTTGTAGAAATGTATGCCCAGGATGGCTTGCCATGAGGAGCCTCAAAAAACAAAAGGTGTAAACTAAAGACTGGCTATGGCAAGGAAAGCGTTTCTCAAGAAAAGTGTAGATTTGAGTGTTAGGAAGTCTTTCCTGGAAGTATTTGGGGGCAGTGTAGCCATGTACGGAAGTGTAATATGGATGATAAGCAGCTTAGACAAAAAGATACTTGAAGCTTTTGAGATGTGGTGCTACATAAGAATGCTTAAGGTTAAAAGAGTAAGCCATATGACTAATGAGGAGGTACTAAATAGACCTGGGCAGAAAAGAAATCTGTGCCGCAACCTGACTAGAAGAAGGTATCGGTTGGTAGAACAGCTTCTTAGAAATCAAGGGTTCACCAATTTAGTGTTGGAGCGAAATATGGGGGTAAAAATTGTAGAGGGAGACCAGGAGATAAATACAGTAAGCAGATTGGGAAGGATCTAGGTTGCAGTAGTTACTCGGAGGTGAAGAGCTTGCACAGAATAGAGTAGCAAGGAGAGCTGCATCATCGACGGACCGCTGTGCTGTAAGGGTGCCGTGGATAACAACCAAACAGGTGATGCTACTAAATGAAATGACAACCGAGACCATTACTCTTGGTTGGGGGCAATGGGGCAAGCGACAGTCAGGTTGGTACCCCACCGCTGTCTAGGGGGCTCAGTTCGAAGCGCGACTCATCACTGAAGGACAATTCTGCTCCAGTAAATGAGATTTCAGACCAAAGACGTGTCTGGAGACCCCCCCCCCCCCCCCTCCCGAACAATGGTGGTATGCTAACCTCTCTGTCTGGCGCCGCATGGCTCGACAACCAGGACTGATGGTCTGGGGGGACATTTCATTTCATAGCAGGACCCGTTTGGTTGTCATCCACAGCACCCTTACGGCGGTACGTTGACGATATTCTACGTTCCATCTTGTTGACTTTCATAGCAAGCCATTCTGGGCTTATATATCAGCAAGTTAATGCCCTTCCGCACACGGAGAGAGTTTATATTGCTTGTCTTTGTGCCTGCCATACCTGACCTTGGCCAGCAAGGTCTCCACATCTCTCCACAAGCAGCTTGGAATTTTGACGACCAGACGCGCCAATTGGACAAAATTTGGCACGATATCTCCCAGGAGTACATTCAACAGCTCTGTCAGTCAATGCCAAAGGGAATAACTGCTTGCATAAGGGCCAGAGGTGGACCAAAGCGTTATTGACTGGCTCAATTTGGGAAACTCTTTCTCTTGAATAAATCATCCAGTTTTTCTGGGATTGTAATTATTTTTTGTGTGCATATGTTGTCTTACAGTGTATATTCCTCTATTCCTCACTTAATACTGTTTCTTTTAGTGTTGTAAGTATACTTGACATCTGTTTAGAAGTGCTTGCAATTTCAGGGTCCTCAGTAAATTGGGAAAGGTAGTCAGAATAGCGTTTAACGTATCTTAGAAGTCGAGGTCACCAGAGACGGGAGCAGTAGCTGGGATTCGATAAGGAAATCCGTCGTGGCGTTTAGCAAGGAGCCATTCTGACATTCGCCTCGAGTGATTTAGAGGAATTCTGAAAAAGCTAAAAATCAATCGCCTGCTCGGAATTTGAGGACAGTTTTAGCCGAATATGTGCCGCGTGTCTTAATCACAGCCAGACCTGGCTTGAAAGCCATGAAGAATGCGCTTCACTCTCCCAGCGCCTCACAATGCGCTCGACCTGTCCTGCCTTTCGGTCGCAGTATTTCATAAACTTGTCGAAAACAACTGAAAAATGTGGAGCGGTAGTGTGCCTCAGAACAAGCGGTACATTTCCGATGCACGTTTTGTTGTATTGGCGCAGAGCCTTTTGTCGAGTGTACTGCAGCGTCGCGGCGCTGTCGTTGGACCACTTCTACCGTTCGGAGCGGTCGTGGTCCTCTACAGAGAGCGACTGCAATCACCGATATTCTCCTCTACGAAGAAAAATAATCTCGAAATATTGTTTCCTCTGAAAACCGTAACTTATCAACTATGTTTTTCTCGCTACATTGTGTTTTTGCTCTGTTCATCCAATTATAAGTAAATCATGCGCAAGATAATCTTTTTCCTTTAATTGCGTACTGTGATTTCAATTTATTCCTCAATTTACGGCGAGTAATTTGTTTTTCCACCGATGAAAGCCAGTTTTTGTCCAATGCGGTGGTTATATAGCGGGGTAGGAGAGAGACGTGGCGTGTACAGCACATAGTGAACTCGTGCCTCAAATGTCTCCAACTCATAATACGATGGGTCAGACTGTGTTCCTAGAGAGCGGTTGGCGCTCATTCTGTACCAAATTGACGATTTGTTGATGCTTCAAGATGTGTCTTATCAACCAATCTCTGCTTTAATCGCCGGCCGCGGTGGCCTAGCGGTTCTAGGCGCTCAGTCCGGAACCGCGCCACTGCTACGGTCGCAGGTTCCAATCCTGCCTCGGGCATGGATGTGTGTGATGTCTTTAGGTTAGTTAGATTTAAGTAGTTCTAAGTTCTAGGGGACTGATGACCATAGATGTTAAATCCCATAGTGCTCAGAGCCATTTAAACCATTTTTTTCTGCTTAAGTTTTGCCCTATATTTTTCTCCAGAGTTTTGCTCTGTACTTAGTCAGTACAGTAATTATCCACTTTTTATTCCTGTATGAATCCACACTAAAGACAAATACTTTTAGGGAAGCATGTTTTTGACATTGTCGACATTGGAGACAAACGATCTGTTGTTTCTTTTTTTGTGTTAAGGACTGAAAATACTTGAAGTTAAGAAAGCAAATATTTTTTTTTAAAATTTCAGCTACACTTGAGCCACCTTCAGATTTAACATATAAAATTGTACATAAAAATACAGCAACATATAACAGCTTATAGAAATCAAAATTGCGGCTCCAAAATACAAAATGCACATAAAATTATAGCGAAGTTCAGAAGTATGTAAGAAGAAACAAGTAAAGGCTACGCACCATAACAACATTGTTGATTCGTGTTATAATCGCTCTTTCGGTTTAGTAAGTTGTTAATATGGGTTGTAGAGAATACAAAAGTCAGAAGAGAGAAAGGGTGACTGTAATTATGAAATCAATGACAAAAATCGGTGAAGCCTGTGTTCTAGGACTACCTTTACACGATGATGCGTGACGTGGGAAGATGGTTAATCAGTTTCGTGCGTCAGAATTAACTTTGCAATAAAATGACGGTTATAAATCGCATCCGACTTCGATATCATACAATCTGGATGAAGACAGGTTCATTTCCTGGGACGTACTGTGAGCACTTACGGCAATGACAATGTCGGCCGACCCTTTGCGTCATAGTATTAAGACGGCCGACAACGAGTATTTACTGAAAAATATTAAAAATTATTAGGTGAGGACAAGGAGTAAACTGTTGTTGTTGTTACTGTTGTTGTTGCTGTTGTGGTCTTCAATCCGAAGACCTATTTTATGCAGCTCTCCATGCAACTCTATTCTGTGCAAGCTCTTCATCTCCGAGTAACTTCTGCAACCTAGATCCTTCTCAATCTGCTTACTGTATTCATCTCCTAATCTCCCTCTACAATTTTTACCCCCACATGTCGCTCCAACACTAAATTGGTGAACCCTTGATGCCTAAGAAGGTGTTCTACCAACCGATCCTTTCTTCTAATCAGGCTGTGCCACAAATTTCGTTTCTGCCCAGTTCTGTTCAGTACCTCCTCATTAGTCATGTGGTCTACTCTTTTAACCTTCAGCATTCTTATGTAGCACCATATCTCAAAAGATTCTAGTCTCTTCTTGTCAAAACTGCTTATCGTCCATGCTACACTCCACACAACTACTTCCAGGAAAGACTTCCTAACACTCAAATCTATACTTCTCTTCTTGAGAAACGCTTTCCTTGCCATAGCCAGTCTATATTTTACACCATGTCTACTTTGGCCACCAAAAGTTATTTTGCTGGCCAAATAACAAAACTCATATGCTATATTTAGTGTCTCATTTCCTAATCTTATTCCCTCAGCGTCACCTGATTTAATTCGAGTACTTTCCAGTATCCTTATTTTGCTTTTGTTGATGTTCATGTTACATCATCTTTTCAACACCCTGTCCATTCCGTTCAGTTGCTCTTCCAAGGCTGTTGGTGTCTTCTACAGAATTACAATGGCATTAGCAAAACTCAAATATTTTATTTCTTTTTACTGAACTTTAATTCCTACTCCAAATATTCTACATCTACATCTACATCCATACTCCGCAAGCCACCTGACGGTGTGTGGCGGAGGGTACCCTGAGTACCTATATCGGTTCTCCCTTCTATTCCAGTCTCGTATTGTACGTGGAAAGAAGGATTGTCGGTATGCTTCTGTGTGGGCTCTAATCTCTCTGATTTTATCCTCATGGTCTCTTCGCGAGATATACGTAGGAGGGAGCAATATACTGCTTGACTCTTCGGTGAAGGTATGTTCTCGGAACTTTAACAAAAGCCCGTACCGAGCTACTGAGCGTCTCTCCTGCAAAGTCTTCCACTGGAGTTTATCTATCATCTCCGTTTTTTGGTTTCTTAGGTTTCCTTCATTCCCTGCTAAATATACAATTTGAATAACATCTAGACATAGACTACAACCTTCTCTCAGTGCTCCCTCAACCACTGCTTGCCTTTCAAGCCGTCGACTCTCATAACTGCAGTCTAGTTTCCGTACAGCTTGTCACTCCCTATGTTCCAGTCGTGCTACTTTTAGAATTTGAAAGTGCATACTCTACTCAACGTGGTCAAAAGCTTTCTCTAACTCTACAAATGCTTTAACCGTAGGTTCACTTTTCCTTAACCCGTCTTCTAAGAGAAGTCGCATGGTTAGTATTGCCTCAAGTGTTCCTATATTTCTCCGGAAAGCAGACTAATCTTCCCCGAAGTCGGCTTCTATCTGTTTTTTCATTCTTCTGAAAGTAATTCATATTAGTATTTTGCTACCTTGACTTATGAAACAGATAGTTCAGTAATATCCACCCCTGTCAGCACCTGAATTCTTTGGAATTAGAAATACTGCATTCCTCTTGAAGTCTAAAGGTATATCGCCTGTCTCACACATCTTGCCCATCAGGTGGAAGAGTTTTGTCATGGGTGGCTCTCCAAAGGCTATCAGTAGTCTGACGGAATGTCGTTTCCTCCCGGGGCCTTGTTTCGATATAAATCTTTCACTGCTTTATCAAATTCTTCTCGCATCATCATAGCTCCCATCTCATCTTCACCCACGTCCTCTTCCAGTTCTATAATATTGCTTTCAAGTTCGTCTCCCTCGTACAAACTCTCTCTAAACTGCTTCCACCTTTCAGCTTTCCTTTATTTGCTTAGGACTGGTTTTCTATCTGAGCTCTTGATATTCATATAGCTGCTGCTTTTCCCCAAAGGCCTCTTTCGGTTGCCTATAGGCGATACTCATCTTTCCCTAGTGAAATATGCTTCTGAATCTTGACATTAGTCCTTTATCCATTCGTGCTTAGCCATCTTGCACTTCCTGTTAATATAACTTTCTAGACGTTTGTATTCCCTTTGGCCTGTTTCATTTGCTTCATTTTTATATCTCCTTCTTCCAACAGTTAATTTCAATACCTCTCTTTTTAAACATCTTTGACCCTCTGCTCCTTCACTGTTTCATGTCTTAAAGCTATCCATTCGCCTTCAACTGTATTCCTTTCCCCTGTTCTAGTTATTCGTTGCGTAATGCTCCCTCTGAAACTCTCAACAACCTCCGGTTGTATTAACTTATCCAGATCCCATCTTCTCAATTTCACATATTTTTGAAATTTCTTCGGTTTCAATCTTGAGTTCACAACCAATAAATTATGGTCAGAGTCCACATCTGCCTGTGTAAATGCCTAACAGTTTGAAATCTTTGTCCGGAATCTCTGGCTTACCATTATACAGGGTGGAGGAAATACTCGGTACAGAGATGAGATAAGGCAAAGTGTTTTAGATAAAAGCTGTATGTGGCGAAGAGTGTCACACACTGCTACTAATGGCCATGGCCTTGAACGTAATTTTCAAGGTGTTTTGGACGTTAAAGTGATTTATTTAAATCGGAACCTGATATTTTATACAGTATTTGAAAACAGCAGCACATTTTACATCTACATCTACATCTGTATGAATACTCTACAAATCACACTTAAGTGCCTGGCAGAGGATTCATTGAACTACCTTCACAATTATTCTCTATTATTCCGATCTCGAACCGAGCACGGAAAATTGGAAGACCTATATCTTTCAGTGCGAGCTGTGATTTCCCTCATTTTGTTATGATGATCGTTTCTCGCTAAGTAGGTCGGCGTCAACAAAATATTTTCGTATTTGGAGGTAAAGTTGGTGATTGAAATTTCGTTAGAAGATCCCTCCGTAACGAGAAATGCCTTTGTCTTAATGAAGTCCACCCCAAATCCTGTATTACGTCCGTGACACCCTCTCCCCTGTCTCCCGATAATACAAAACGTGCTCCACCTCTTTGTACTTTCACAATGTAATCGGTTAATTCTATCTTGTAACGATTCCAGACCGCGCAACAGTACTCGAAAACAGGACGACAAGTGTAGTGTAGGAAGGCTTCAATAGACCTGTTTTATCTTTTATGTGTTGTGCCAATAAAACGCAGTCCTTGGTTCGCCTTCCCCACATCGTTTTCTGTGTGTTCTTTTCAATTTAAGTTGTTCGTGGTTGTAATTTCTAGGTATTTGGCTGAGTTTACAGGTTGTAGATTTTAATGATTGGTAGTGAAACCAAAGTTTAAAGGATTCCTTTTAGCACTCATGTGGATGACATCACATTTTTTATTATTTAGGGTCAGTTGCCAATTTTAGCACCATACAGATATCTTCTCTAAATCCTTTGCAATTGGTTTTGATCCTCTATCCTCTATCATCTGCAAACAGCTTACGACGGCTGCTCAGATTGTCTTCTAAATCGTTTATATAGATAAGGAACACCAGAGGAGATATAACACTACCTTGGGGAACGCCAGAAAACACTTTTGTCTTACTCTACGACTTTTCGTCAATTAATCCGAACTGTGGCTTCCCTGACAGGAAATCACGAATCCTTTCACATAATTTAGACGATACACGATAAGCACACAATTTGATTACAAGCCGCTCATACGGTACAGTGTCAAAAGCCTTCTGGAAATCTAGAAATATGAAATCATACTGAAATTCCTTGCCGACAGCACTCAACACTTAGTGTCAGCAAAGAGCTAGTTGTATTTCACAAGAACGATGCTTTCTAAACCGGTGTTGAGTGTGCCAACAGACCGTTCCTTTCCAGGTAATTCATAATGTTCGAACATGATACATTTTCCAAAATCCTGCTGCATATCAAAGTTAATGATATGGGTCTTTAATTTATTGGATTTTACGTATAAAATGACACTTTCAGAAGAAAGAAAACAAGTTCTTCTACATTTATGTTCATAAATTACGGACAATGCAGATACATGGTGAAACAACGCTCTGGTGGGCGGTTTGAGGGTTTAAATCACCTCGGGGTAAGACCAATGGGTGCATTTGACCTGCGGTCGTCGCACGGTGGCGCTGTGTTGGTGCATGTCAGGGTACGTTGCAGCGAGTAAGCGTGCAGACGTTTTGAAACGTGCTAATGGTGACTGTGTGTTGAAAATGGCTCAAAGAACACATATTGATGACGTCATTAGGGGCAGAATACTAGGGCGACTGGAAGCTGGTCAAACACAGCAGGTCGTAGCACGGGCCCTCCGTGTGCCACAAAGTGTGATCGCAAGGTTATGGCAACGATTCCAGCAGAGAGAAACATGTCCAGGTGGTACAGTACAGGACCTTCACAGTTTACAACACCACAAGAAGACCGATATCTCGCCATCAGTGCCCGCAGACGGCCTCGGCGTACTGCAGGTAGCCTTGCTCGGGACCTTACCGCAGCAACTGGAACAAATGTCTCCAGACACACGGTCTACGGACGACTGCACAGACATGGTTTATTCACGCGGGGACCTGCAAGGTGCATTCCACTGACCCCTGGTCACAGGAGAGCCCGTAAAGCCTGGTGTCAAGAACACAGAACATGGTCATTGGAACAGTAGTCCCAAGTTATGTTCACGCATGAGTCCAAGTATAGTCTGAACAGTGATTCTCGACGGGTTTTCATCTGTCGCGCGAACCAGGAACCAGATACCAACCCCTTTATGTCCCTGAAAGGGACCTGTATGGGCGTCGTGGTTTTGTGGTGTGGGGTGGGATTATGATTAGTGCACGTACACCCCTGCATATCAGGGATAAGCTGCTATGATCAGCACAGTGAATTCATTATTGCAGCCAAGGTAGACACGATGCCTACGCACACCACGGTAGTATAGGTTTATATGCCAGCTAGCTCCACAGATGATGAAGACATTGAAGAAATGTATGATGACATAAAAGGAATTATTCAGATAGTTAAGGGAGACGAACATTTAATAGGAAATGGAATTAGATACTAGGAAAAGGAAGAGAAGGATAAATAGTAGATGAATACGGACTGGGAGAAAGGAATGAAGGAGGAAACTCCTGGTGGAACTTCGCACAGACTACAATTTAATCATAATTAACACTTGGTTTAAGAATCATGAAAGAAGCTTGTTTACCCGGAAGACACCTGGAGGCATTGGAAGGTTTCAGATTGATTGTATAATGTTATGGCAGAGAGTTCGGAACCAGGTGGACTCTGATCACAATTTATTGGTCATGAACTAAAACTGAAGAAACTGTAAAGGTGAGAATTTAAGGAGATGGAACTTGGATAAACTGAAAATACCAGAGGTTGTTGTGAGTTTCAGAGGGAGCATTAGGGCACGATTGCCAAGAACAGGGGAAAGGGATGTAGTAGAAGAAGAATGGGTACCTCTGAGAGAGGAAATAGTGAAGGCAGCAGAGAATCAAGTAGGTAAACAGACGAGGGCTAAGTAGAAATCTGTGGATAACACAAGAGATATTGACTTTGATTGATGAAAGGAGAAAATATAAAAATGCAGCAAATGAAGCAGATGAAATGGAGTGCAAACATCTAAAAAATTAGACTGACAATAGTACAAAATGCGTAAGTAGGAATGGCTAGAGGAAATTTTAAGAATTTACAAGCTTATATCATCAGGGGAAAGACAGATACCGCCTACAGGAAAATTAAATAGGCCTTTGAGAAAAGAGAACCACCTGAACGAATATCAAGAGCCCAGATAGAAAACTGGTCCTAAGCAAAGAAGGCAAAACTGGAACGAGCATATAGATGGTCTATACGAGGTGATGCACCTGAGGGCAATATTATAGGACTCGAAGAGGACGTTGATGAAAATGAGATGGGTGTTACGATGCCGCGAGAAGAATTTGGCAGAGCCCTGAAGGACTTAAGTCAAAACAAACCCCCGGGAGTAGACACCATCCCATTAGAATTGCTGATAGCTTGGGGAGAGTCAGGCACAACAAAATTCTTCCATCTGGTGAGCAAGGTATGTGAGACAGGCGAAATACTCTCAGACTTCGAGAAGAATACCATAGTTTTAATTCTAAAGAAAGAAGGTGCTGATGGATGTGAAAATTTACGAACTGTCAGTTTAATAATTCAAGGTTGAAAAATACTAGCACGAATTCTTTACAGAAAAATGGAAAAAACTGTTAGAAGATCAGTTTAAAATCTGGAGAAATATATGAATACGCGAGGTAATACTGATTCTACGATTTCTCACAGAAGATAGGTTAAGAAAAGAAAACCTACGTTTGTAGCATTTGTAGACTTAGAGAAAGCTTTTGACAATGTTGACTGGAATATTCTATTTGAAATTCTTAGAGTATCAGGGGATAAATACAGGGAACGAAAGGCTATTTACAGCTTTTACAGAAACCAGATGGCAGTTATAAGGGCCGAGGGCCATGAAAGGGAAGCGGTGGTTGAGAGGTGAGTCATTCAGGGTTGTAGCCTATCCCCGATGTTATCAGTCTGTCCATTGAGCAAGCAGTAAAGGAAACAAAAGAAAATTTGAAGAAGGAATTAAAGTTCATTATTCTCGTTTTGCTTTCATTAATGTTCATCTTATATCCTCCTTTCAAGACCATGTCCGTTCCGTTCAGCTGCTCTTCCAGGTCCTTTGCTGTCTCTGACAGAATTACAATGCCATCGGCGAACCTCGAAGTTTTTATTTCTTCTCCGTGGATTTTAATTCCTACTCCGAATTTGTCTTTTGTTTCCTTTACGGCTTGCTCAATATACAGATTGAATAACATAGGGGAGAGGCGACAACCCTGCCTCAGTCCCTTCCAAACCACTGCTTCCCGTTCATGTCCCTCGACTCTTATAACTGCTATCTGTTCTCTGTATAAATTGCAAAAAGCCTTTCGCTCCCTGTATTTTACCCCTGCCACCTTCAGAATTTGAAAGAGTGTATTCCAGTCAACACTGTCAAAAGCTTTCTCTAAGTCTACAAATGCTAGAAACGTAGGTTTGCCTTTCCTTAATCTTTCTTCTAAGATGAGTCGTAGGGTCGGTATTGCCTTAAGTGTTCCAATATATCCTCGGAATCTTCCCCGAGGTCGGCTTCTACCAGTTTTTCCATTCGTTTGTAAAGAATTCGTGTTAGTATTTTGCAGAAGTGGCTTATTAAACTGATAGTTCAGTAATTTTCACATCTTTCAACACCTGCTTTCTTTGAGATTGGAATTGTTATATTCTTCTTAAAGTCTGAGGGTATTTCGCCTGTTTCATACATCTTGCTCACCAGATGGTACAGTTTCGTCAGGACTGGCTCTCCCAAGGCTGTCAGTAGTTCTAATGGAATGTTGTCTACTCCGGGGGCCTTGTTTCGACTCTGGTCTTTCAGTGCTCTGTCAAACTCTTCACGCAGTGTCGTATCTCCCATTTCATGTTCATCTACATTCTTTTCCATTTCTATAATATTGTCCTGAAGTACATCGCCTTTGTATAGACCCTCTATATACTCCTTCCACCTTTCTGCTTTCCCTTCTTTGCTTAGAACTGAGTTTCCATCTGAGCTCTTGATATTCATGCAAGTGGTTCTCTTTTCTCCAAAGGTCTCTCTTATTTTTCTGTAGGCAGTATATATCTTATACCTTGTGAGATAAGCCTCTACATCCTTACATTTGTCCTCTAGCCATCAATGCTTAGCCATTTTGGAGACGTTTGTATTCCTTTTTGCGTACTTCATTTACTGCATTTTTATACTTGCTTCTTTCATCAATTAAATTCAATATCTTTTCTGTTACTCAAGGATTTCTACTAGCTCTCGTTTTTTTACCTACTTGATCCTTTGCTACCTTCACTATTTCACCCCTCAAAGCTACCCATTTTTCTTCTACTGTGTTTGTTTTCCCCATTCCTGTGAATTGTTCCCTTATGCTCTCCCTGAAACTATGTACAACCTCAGGTTCTTTTAAGGTTATCCAGGTCCCATCTCCTCTAATTCCCACCTTTTTACAGTTTCTTCAGTTTTAATCTACAGTTCATAACCAATAGTAAACAGATTCAGGTCCATGTAGGATGCAGTATGAATGAAGAGGCTAGCAGGCTGCGTAGCAGGGAGAGTTGCATCAAACCAGTCTTCATACTGAAGACTACAACAACAACGATTCAAAGTAGGTTACCCGTATTCTCATTTTCTTATGCATTATTAAAACTACTCTTGCATTACTCTGTTGATTTTGTAATTATAATCCCGTATTTAGCTGACTAGAAGTTGTGTTCCTCCTGCCACCGAACTTAACTAATTCCCACTTTCTCTTAACTTCAATCTACGTATTTCCATTTTTGAATTTCCTAACGTACGTGCCAGATGAAGGTCATCCAACATTCCACGCTCCAATCAGTAGAAAGCGGTTTGTTTCTCCTGTAAATTAAGTAATACAAATGAATAAAAAGAATATTCACATTATTTTAATTCAGGTAATCTAAATTAACATTGCAGTAGACAACCTTTCATTCCGTCCGGTCACTAAGAAGGTTGCGACGGAAGAGAATACAAGACAGTAACGAGATACACTAGCATTTGTCCTAAAAGCTAACTCAGGTCAAAAATAAATCATAGAACATATCTCTTAGCTCGGGAAGCTGTGACGGTAATAATGCATTGTGGGACTACACAGCCCCCTTGAAGAGCGTTGGCAAAATTTTTCACCACGAATTTGATAACGCCGTTCTAAAATTCACTACAAAATGTCTGTTCAGTCCTTTTGTTCCTGAACTCGCTTAACGCTTGTAGAATTTATCGTATAGACAAACCAATATGGATACTGATTTCTTTTACATAGGTTGAAATTGTTCATACACAAGGAAAATGTTTTCTTTCTGTAAAAAGGATAGTTTTTCATTTCTTTTTCCGTTTCAGTATTAAATTACGCTATTTTAATTGACCTAGAGTGTTTTATTACTGGTCGGCAAACATGTAGACCACATGCCCAGGGAAGTCAGGTGACGGGAAGTGAAAGAGGTTGGCGGATAGTTCCGCTCAACGGACTGGGACATAGGAGACGAGTTTCTTGTCCACACTTTTGCTGGATGTCATGACTCGATAAGGACGTCATTTAGGTAGCAATCAAACCTTTCACATAGGTCGGGATCATTAAACAATGGTACGAAAAAATCAGTAATGCTTTCTCACAACTCAGGACGGTTGTGCTGAAATAAACGTTTTAAAACACGAAAGATACAATATTTCTTTTTTTAAATCGATATTAAAATAAATATTTATGTATGTTTTGGTAAGTCGTAAGCGATTTCAGGAGATTCTGCAACATCAAGGAGATTGGCTCAGCTCTCTCTCTCCCTTTTTATTTTTTAAGACCGTTTTGGTTGATGATACAGGGCTACATCTATCAGTCATCCAGACCGTTGTCGGGCACTGGCTTCTCTGTTGTGGCTGCACCTACAGTATAAGAATGCGTATCGCTGAGGGATGCAAGCCTCCCCAGCGAAGGCAACGTCCGTGGTTCATGGGGAGCGGAGCGTGGTGGGGGGCGGGGGCGTACCATAAAGCTCTTTAATTTTACCAGATTTAGGAAAGGTTGTGATATGTTGACTGTCTGATAGGTTCATATGTACAGTAACGCCATTTGCTGTTTGTTTTATGTAAAGCAGACGATTTAAAAAAATGGTTCAAATGGCTCTAAGCACTATGCGACTTGACATCTGAGGTCATGAGTCCCCTAGACTTAGAACTACGTAAACCTAGCTAACCCAAAGACATCACACGCATCCATGCCCGAGGCAGGATTCGAACCTGCGACTGTAGCAGCAGCGCGGTTCCAGACTAAATTGCCTAGAACCGCTCGGATGAGATTTACGTTGCACTGTTTCTCCAGATAAATATTTCTGAACATGACTTAACCTATTGCGCATGTCTCTTTTATAGTTCTGTCATGATCCATGAGTGATAACATGATCAGTGAGTGATACTTTTGCGTTCCGTGCCATTTTTTCCAGAGTGGGTTCTTCTTTAGGCAGACGTGGCAATGGGTTTATCCATTGGTTGGTTTCCTTATGGTTATTAAGTAGTTCTGCAGAAGTGTGTGGTGTTGTGTAAATAGCTAAATTATTTACAATATCTTCAAACGGCTGAATAAATTCTGTCCATCGTGTGCGTTGTGTACTGACAAAAGTTCTCATAAACTGATTGAATTCTCTGAAAATGCATCCGGCTGGGTTACTCTAACGGTGGGACAGGGACATCGAAATGTGCGTCATACTGTTGCCTTATGTGTTTGAGAATCCTCTTAATGATAGTGGACGCTGATGTCGATCTTTTAGCATATAACTCGACATATTTTGAGAAGAGGTCGTACACAACTATTAAACAACAGCTTGATATATTTTGATGAAAGATCGTACAGAGCTATTAAACACTTAACACCACCGCGGTGAGAGGGCACTGGCCCGCTGACATCAAGAGACACAACTTGTAGTGGTTGTGTTGCTAAGATAGGGCGGCTGTAATTCTGTGTAGCAGCACTTATTAGTGGGTTTTGCTTTTTGACACTGTAGACAAGTCTGTAATAACAGTTCATACCTTCGTAAATTTGGAAAGTAACAATATAAATTCACTTCCCTTACACATTTTGTGGCAGCATAATGACCCCAAACATAATGGGTACGACAAACTAAGGTTTCTCTACAAGTATGAGGAATGCACACACACCAGTTGTCACCAGAAACACTACATCTGTAGAATAAAACATTGTTTTGAGTTTTGTAGTGCAGTAAAATTTTCTCAGATGGGCTTTGTGTAAGATTTCATTTTATGCCCCCTCGGATCTGTATCTTGCAATGTAACCATGTTGTTACACATATCTAAATAGCATTGTTTGTGACATGTCTCTTTCATTGACAAAATTTGTCAGTTATTTGTCCTGTTAAATCCCAAAGATCTGTCAACCTTTGCGGTAGACGCGATAAAACCGTCAGCTCTAAAATTGTTCTTACATTTTACTCGCATTATCTCGAAACCATAATCCTGTAGAAAAACTGTCCACTTCATAATCCTAGGATGTAGTAGCCTACAAGTTAATAGAAAGTTCAGAGTGTGGTGGTCGTAAAATACCTAAAATGTTTCCATAAATTTAGTAATTGAACTTCTTAAACGCCCTTATTATGGCCAGAGCTTCTAATGCAGCAACGTAATATCCACGTTTACATTCTGAGAGGGTTGTACTAGCAAAAATAATCGTATTCACTTCAGTCTTTCTGTCCTTTCCAAGCGTTTGAAATAGACGTGCACCAATTCCCGAAAAGGATGCGTCTTTAGCAACGCCAAAATCTACATTCACATCAGGATAACATAGGATTTCAGAATTTACTAAAGCATTCTTTATTGCATCGAAATCGGCTTGACATTTTTCTGACCTGTTCCACGCTGCATTCTTTTTTAACTGCCTCATCAATGCTGTACTGCTAAGTAACTGTTCAGCAAAAAAACGACGAAAAAACAAACGAAGGCCAAGAAAAGCTTTCAGCCGTCGCTTTGTGTTTGGACTTGGTCAATTTTTCACTGTACTTATCTAATCACGATCAGGTGTTATTCCTATGGGAGATATGGCATGACTAAAAATTTTTTTTTCCTCACGACCAAAAATTTATTTCTCCAAGTTAAATGCCACTCCAGCCTCTGAAAATTTACGCAATGTTCGGTAAAAGAAGTCAAGGTTTGCTTCCCAAGTAGCAGTTGCAGTCAAGATGTCATCAACATATAGTTTTCCTTTATATAGGAGATCTGGTCCGAGAACTGCATCCAGTGCAATAATAAATACACCAGAAGTTACATTAAGTCCAAACGGTAAAACACAAAACTGATAAATTCTGTCAGCATTTGACAATACAATAGAAATAATGGAGATCTAGGTTAGTCAAAGAGAAGACTGCATGAACTTTTTGTAATTGCTCTTCTAGATCTTCTGGTTGCGTTCAGACTGTTACAGTTATTTTATTAATAGCACGCGCTTCCAGGACGAGGCATGATTGGCTATTGGGTTTATTTACTGATAATAATGGACTACAGTACGGTATATGTGATGATTCGATCACTTTCCACTGAAGTATTCGTTTTATTTCTCGATCGACAGCCTCTCTTTTCGTCTACAGAATGGAGTAAGGTTATGGGAAAATGGTTCGTGTGGCATTACATCCATGTAGTACAAGTACATATTTATTATGCCAGATTTGTCCTGAAAAAGACGCAGGCGCCTCAAAAATATGTTTCTTAAATATAATTGCGGTTGAGTACCTTATCTTGTATATATGCCTTGTTATTGTCATTGTCGCGATAGTGAAACAATCTTCAGATACACTCTTTGCCTCTAAAAATTTTACTTTAATTCCCTGGTAGTACTTACCTTATTCCACTGGGGTTTATATTAAACCTACTTCGCCGTCCGCTGTGGCCGAGCGGTTCTAGGCGCTTCAGTCCCGCACCGCGATGCTGCTACGGTCGCAGGTTCGGATCCTGCCTCGGGCAAGGTGTGTGTGATGTTCTTAGGTTAGTTAGGTTTAAGTAGTTCTAAGCCTAGGGGACTCATGACCTCAGATGTTAAGTCACGTAGTGCTTGGAGCCATTTCGATTTAAATCTGCGTCATCCTTTCCATCGATGCGTAAGTAGCACTACCCATAAAAAAAGTCTAATTTTACGTCCTTTTCTTGGAAAAACTCCATGCCTAGTTAGCAATCAACGCCAAGATGAACGAGCATAAGGTCACTCACTCCATTTTCAACGAAAGTTTTTTCTTGTATCTGCCACTTGACAGGTTGCGACTTTGTACCTATAACTCCAACAATACGAAAATTTTGTATCGGGTAGGTTGGCACTTTGTCTGTCTCCTTAGTCTCTTTTTAAACAAGTTTTGGGGTACAATATAAATAGAAGCGCCTGTGTCTAAAACTGTTTTGGTGGTAATTTTTCCTACTATGGCATGTATTGAGGATGCACTAAAACTCGTGTTTGTTTAGTCTGCAGAGGCTGGTACATAGTCAACTCATCTCTGACATCATTACAGTCATTCAACCTTAAGAGACGGACGTGATTGTCTTGATTGCCCCCACCCAGTGATACGACCCTCATCGGACGGCTGAATGAGATTTAAAGGAATTTGTTGCAGCCTGGTTATGGGTGTCCGATTGTCTAAGGAAGGAAATTTAAGGACAGGCCGTAATTGTGCCACTTAGTATCAGGGGGACCGTGGAGCACCTGATTATTTTTTATTTGAAATTTTTTTTTCAGTCGGTGGTGGTTGGAATTACACCAATCCCAGCGACCGTGGTGTTTATTTCTATAGAATATGTCTCCCCCGTTTCCCTGGTAACCAGGGTGGAACAAGTAATCATACTTTCTTTTATGTTTACTTTTCTTTTTCCGCGCGTGCTGGTCAGCAAGCCGCGGGCCACACTCAGATGATGTGGGAGACGATGCCAGATGAGCTGCACAACTATGAGGCTGGCTAGAACTGCAGTTCGCCACTGTAACTTGGCCCCGCCATTTTAGCGTAAATACCTGGGATCCCTTGCGCTGATCGCTCAATTAAACTTTCTTCAAGTAAAACGGGAGAAAGCGATTGTGCAGTCGTTACTTCAGACGAGTTGGCGATAAGTTATTAGAATTTGTGTCGTTGTCGTATGCTGTATGATTTCATGCAGTAGGACTGGTGTAATAATCACATTCTTTAGTGACTGTTGGGGGGGAGGGGGGGGGGGGTACTTTGGATCACGTCTCTGGCCGCAGACGGTTCCTGTTTTGGGATCGTCATTTGGGCGGTTACTTGATCACCCCATTCTGGTAGATCTTTATTTAAAGTAACTTGTATTTGTTCTGATTCGGATTTCACAAATTTTCCAGCATTGTCTCGCTCGGACATAGTAGTTGTGACCGTTTCATCCACGACACTCTCTAGTTCTGAATTTGCTTTATCATTAATTTCTACAGCTTTGTGTATAGCTCACTGCAAAAAATCAGTATTTGCTAGAGTATCGTACTGTAATGGCAATGTGTTGAAATTAGCAGTCGATTTCTCTATTTTTTCAAATCATTATGCTGTCGTTGTTCTTATTTGGATAGGCTTTGTAATTATTTTGAGTGGGTTTTGTAATTCTTTCGTTGGTTCTGAAGTTGCACGGTTGTGTCGTCCCACATTGCCTTAAACTCTTGCAGCAATAAAGCAATGAGATCAGCTGGTTGAGCGCGTATATGTATGTTAGTTTCACATGAAATATCGCCCATCGGAACATGTACTACACGGAAAACATTATCATCAGATTGATGTGAAAGATCATGTAAGTGAACGTCGTTTTCATACAGTGAATTACCTATCATAATACATGTACCTGTTTCAGAACGCGTTTCCACATCGGGTTACGAAACTCGTGTACTGTCAACTTCCAGCTCAGCAAACTCATTCTGTTCAACGTTCAGATCTGCGTTACTGTCTTTCTGCATAGTAATTTTAGAAATATTTCCTATTTTCGCAATAATATTAACGTAAATTAAAAAGTATTTTGAATAATTACGATTTGAAAAAAAGGGAACAAAATTTGCTCAGGAATTCTGGCAGGACAATGAAAAGGAGCACACGCCGTTAAAGATAAAATGTTGCGGAATTAGACATCTTGTACTTACATTCATAATGGCAAAATTTAATAAAGAAAATTTGTTATTGAATGACTTGGACATAAATTTCAGTATTACACGTTTTACGGAGCACGAGAAAATAAAATTAGGCACTGCAGACTTCCCTTACCGCAGACTGTGTAAAATGTACATATAGACATGAAGTAAATAGAAGGTCTAAATTAGTTCACACATATTTTCAACATAATTCTCCATTGAGATTCGAAATATGTGACAACGATGATTTTCTGTTCTTTGCCGCTTCTCTGTCACACGTGCCATCCGGAGACGATTTGTAGATCTTCTAACAGTCTGTACCCAAAAATAAAATAAAATGAAATAACAGTTAGCCATCTGCATAAAAGAAGAGTAGTTTGGAAGAAATATTCGGATCCTATACATCAAAATACATACTAATTGATATATCACATCCCAGATGCAAAGTAGCTGTTGATTACTATAATTCTCCCAGTGTTCGGTGCATCTTCCTTGGTGTTGGAATTATTTAAAAAGACAGTGGTTCGCTGTTAAAACTACCGATAACACTGGTACAAAGGCGATCGCCGCATTCGCGCGCTGCCAGGAGACAACTGATAACAGTGTGGGGCGCACAGAACAACACAACCCTGCACCGTCCAAATGTGAAGTGCGCTGGTTGTAAGTGTATTAGTGTACCACTCACATTAGCCAGGGCGGTTCACCTTTCTTACTCCGGTCGGCGTCGTTCAACAGCCACACGAGTAGCGCGGACGATAGGGATTGGGTCAACCGTGAGGGATCTGTGGAGCCTGGGGCCAAGGTGTGGACGCGAAGCGCGCAGTAGGGTTAACGGCATGAAAGCGGATGTAACAGTAAACAGAGGATACAGCGAGTGATTTAAAAAGAATGTAGATTACGTAATTTCAAATAACTGGTAAAATCATCGCTGGTAGTGGACTGATTTATACGGAAGATAGAACAGCGTTTTCAACAATATGTGTAACACGAAGCATAGCGACTGGTATGTGATAACAAATCTGATAGTGTCGTGACACCTGACTTGAACTGGTATATTGGGACCTGGATAAACTGAAAGAACCAGAGGTTGTACAGAGTTTCCGGGAGAGCATAAGGGAACAATTGACAGCAATGGTGGAAAGAAATACAGTAGAAGAAGAATGGGTAGCTTTGAGGGATGAAGTATTGAATGCAGCAGAGGATCAAGTAGGTAAAAAGGGGGCTAGTAGAAATCTTTGGGTAACAGAAGAAATATTGAATTTAATTGATGAAAGGAGAAAATGTAAAAATGCAATAAATAAAGCAGGCAAAAAGGAATACAAACGTCTCAACATGAGATCGATAGGAAGTGCAAAATGGCTAAGCAGGGATGGCTACAGGACAAATGTAAGGATGTAGAGGCTTATCTCACTAGGGGTAAGATAGATACTGCCTACAGGAAAATTAAAGAGACCTTTGGAGATAAGAGAACCACTTGTATGAACATAAAGAGCTCAGATGGAAACCCAGTTCTAAGCAAAGAAGGGAAAGCAGAAAGGTGGAAGGAGTATGTAGAGGGACTATACAAGGGCGATGTACTTGAGGACAATATTATGGAAATGGAAGAGGATGTAGATGAAGATGAAATGGGAGATACGATACTGCGTGAAGAGATTGACAGAGCACTGAAAGACGTGGGTCGAAACAAGGCCCCCGGAGTAGACAACATTTCATTAGAACTACTGACGGCCTTGGCAGAGCCAGTTCTGACAAAACTCTACCATCTGGTGAGCAAGATGTATGAAACAGGCGAAATACCCTCAGACTTCAAGAAGAATATCATAATTGCAAACCCAAAGAAAGCAGGTGTTGAAAGATGTGAAAATTACCGAACTATCAGTTTAATAAGCCACAGCTGCAAAATGCTAACACGAATTCTTTACAGACGAATGGAAAAACTAGTAGAAGCCGACCTCGGGGAAGATCAGTCTGGATTCCGTAGAAATACTGGAACACGTGAGGCAATACTGACCTTACGACGTATCTTAGAAGGAAGATTAAGGAAAGGCAAACCTACGTTTCTAGCGTTTGTAGACTTAGAGAAAGCTTTTGACAATGTTGACTGGAATACTCTCTTTCAAATTCTAAAGGTAACAAGGGTAAAATACAGGGAGCGAAAGGCTATTTACAATTTGTACAGAAACCAGTTGGCAGTTATAAGAGTCGAGGGGCATGAAAAGGAAGCAGTGGTTGGCAAGGGAGTGAGACAGGGTTGTAGCCTCCCACCGATGTTATTCAATCTGTATATTGAGCAAGCAGTCGAGGAAACAAAAGAAAATTTCGGAGTAGGTATTACAATTCATGGAGAATTGGAGAGGTTCGCCGATGACATCTTAATTCTGTCAGAGACAGCAAAGGACTTCGAAGAGCAGTTGAATGGAATGGACAGTGTCTTGAGAGGAGTATATAAGATGAACATCAACAAAAGCAAAACGAGGATAATGGAGTGTAGTCGAATTAAGTCGGGTGATGCTGAGGGAATTAGATTAGGAAATGAGAAACTTTAAGTAGTAAAGGAGTTTTGCTATTTGGGGAGCAAAATATCTGATGATGGTCGAAGTAGAGAGGATATAAAATGTAGACTGGCAATGGAAAGGAAAGCGTTTCTGAAGAAGAGAAATTTGTTAACATCGAGTATAGATTTAAGTGTCA
This sequence comes from Schistocerca gregaria, assembly GCF_023897955.1. Lineage (NCBI taxonomy): Eukaryota > Metazoa > Arthropoda > Insecta > Orthoptera > Acrididae > Schistocerca > Schistocerca gregaria. The sequence continues at coordinate 569,007,611 of NC_064923.1, forward strand.
GGAAGTCATTTCTGAAAGTATTTGTATGGAGTGTAGCCATGTATGGAAGTGAAACATGGACGATAAATAGTTTGGACAAGAAGAGAATATAAGCTATCGAAATGTGGTGCTACAGAAGAATGTTGAAGATTAGATGGATAGATCGCATAACTAATGAGGAAGTATTGAATAGGATTGGGGAGAAGAGAAGTTTGTGGCACAACTTGACCAGAAGAAGGGATCGGTTGGTAGGACATGTTCTGAGGCATCAAGGGATCGCCAATTTAGTATTGGAGGGCAACATGGAGGGTAAAAATTGTAGAGGGAGAACAAGAGATGAATACACCAAGCAGATTCAGAAGGATGTAGGTTGCAGTAGGTACTGGGAGATGAAGAAGCTTGCACAGGAGAGAGTAGCATGGAGAGCTGCATCAAACCAGTCTCAGGACTGAAGACCACAACAACAAACAACTAATTGAATAGTCTGATTACTGAAAATTAAGTTAACTGTGATAATTTATTACTGGAGGGCTTCCATGATGACGTTGCTGTGTTAGCGTATAATGTGTATAACCTGCAACAATGGGTTGAAAAACTTAACGAAGCAAAATTGAATGTAATCGTAGAGAACAATCACACTATGACGGGAATACGGAACAACCGTTACACTGAAGTGGAAATCGTACAAGTGAAGTCGTAGAACGAGTTGAATTTTTCTATTTAGGATAGTTAAAAGAACTAAGAGAAAGACAGAAGAGTAAGAATGGAAAGAAGAGTAAAAATAGCGAGGAATGTTTGCTGTAAACCATATACGATTTTCAAAATTAAGCTTATGGTGCAGCTAAAAATGAGAGTTTGCAAACAGTCTGTGTTAGTAATTTTGACTTACAGTAGTGAGACATGAAGTTTTGACACGGGAACCATATAAGACTAAGGGTTGTTTAGTGACTTGTGGAAAGGCAGAAACACACACAAATAGACCGGGAAAGAGAGTCGAGTGGAAGACGTGTTGTGACACCAGCAGAAGAGAAATAATGGAGGTGGTTGCAACATGGTTCCAAAGGAATTGTTGGTAGCAGGACGAAAAGTTCTAAGGGATAAGACCGAGACGACATGTGCGAAAGAACAGACACCAAACATTCAGGATGATTCCTATTAATGTTTAGAAACTCCCAAAAGGACGTACAAGACGCTGAGACCAGTAATTTAATGTGAGACACACGGGGTCGCACATGTCGGGAAATACCCCAAAAATGGATGAGAGATGTTGAAGATGGACAGGACCAGATGATGTATCTCGCCACACACGCTGCGCCTAGGTTTAGACGTGAAGGGGCACTTGAATGATGGAATACTTGCTTTCGAGTAAACAATGCAAATTTCGTACGCCTATTGTAAATGTGATCTGTTGTAAACGTAATTATTGTCCTCGCTGTAATCAAGTACAATCTGTTCTTATTTTTTGTTCCTTTCCTTTTGTCCCTTTCTCTTTTATTAATAGACATTATCTAGTAAAGAAGACGTAAATCATTCACTGCTAGCGACACAATCCGGAAGCTTACATTCATTTACTTGTGACGCAATACGGTAGGTTTTTGTTGTACTGTACTTCGCAGTAAACCAGCGGAAACTGCGAAAGGGGTAAATAAAACAATAAATCTTACCTTAATGTAAACATATAATTGTCTCACGCAATGAAAAAAAAATACTGCCTGCCAGACGCAGGACTCGAAGCCTGAGCCCCACGCGCTTAAGTCGCACACGTACCGAGACCCACACCGAATGAATACCTAACTTGGGTTGGGATGACGGTGTGAAAGACTGATGGTCTCAACCGTTGCATCTCCGGCGAGGTACGTCAACTGGTGACATCACATGTTCATCATTTGTCATCCACTTATGGCGTAATTCTCGACATTTGCGACCCCATGTCTCTTACACTAAATTACTTGTCTCATAATCATCTACGTTTCTTCTGAGGTTTTCAAATGTTAGTAAGAATCATCCTATACGCTGGCCGCTGAGACCGAGCGGCTCTAGGCGCTTCAGTCTGGAAACGCGCGACCGCTACGGTCGCAGGTTCGAATCCTGCTTCGGGCATGTGTGTGATGTCCTTAGGTTAGTTCGGTTTAAGTAGTTCTAAGTTCTGGAGACTGATGACCACAGATGATAAGTCCCATAGTGCTCAGAAGCATTTTAACCATTTTTTTCATCCTATACAATGGTAATATATGCACCTTGATGGCATTTCATGATACCTTCGATGTGAATGCATCCGAGGTCCGATCTCTTGCTGGATTTATGCTGAATGCTGCGAGCAACGAGGAAAATGGACGGGGAGGGTGGGAGGAGGGGGGGAGGGAAGTGCTACCAAAGTTGTGTGCGATTAGTTCGTAATTTGGGTTAGAAGCGTACTCTGATAACACAATCAGTAAAGACGACTGCTTGCATAAATTGGTTCGAGTCCCAGTCTGACACAAATTTTCACTTATCGTCATTGGATTACTTCAGCGCGCTCATGCGACTCACGTAGGCATCTCTCTTTCATCATGAATGCATATAGGTGTAGACTGTGATGCATGTATGGGCCACCCAGTAGTGAATGGATCCTAAATAACTGTTAATGACTACACACAAGTGATGACTGGGTGTTGTGTGCTGTCCTTAGGTTAGTTAGGTTTAAGTAGTTCTAAGTTCTAGGGGACTGATGACCATAGATGTTAAGTCCCATAGTGCTCAGAGCCATTTTTGAACTACTCACAAACGCGCGCGCGCGCGCGCGCGCACACACACACACACACACACACACACACACACAGCATTTGCGAGCTTGATTTCGACTGAAGGAAACACATTAGCCTTATTAGGCTTCTTAGTTGATTTTTACGCAGTATTGTGTAAGCAGCTTCTCTCTGCCGTGGTACTCTTCTACTTCTTCTTTTCTAGTACTTTGGTGCAAATGGTTCTGATTTATAAGTTAGACTTTTGTCATGTTGTCTAAACAAAACACCATATCAAAGACAAAGAAATTAAAAATTGCGCTACAAATTAGCAGAGAGCAAACAACAACGAAATTCATCTTCGAACTTCACACTTCTTGATGCGAGGACATGAGTGAACTGCTAGCACCGGATACAGATAGAGAGAGCCGACTTTCCATTCTCCTCCAGTGGGCTTGTGGCGGCTCTCTTAATCTTGACGTTCCTTGACAAGTTGTTAGTGGTTAGCCGAAGTTAATATTGGTTTCTTTCTGATCTAAGGGCGTGGTAATTGTTAATTTTCTTTGGAGAAGACGCCGCAAATTACTGTCTCTAAAGTGCGTCAAAAAACGGGGTCCGAAGTGGAACTGAATATTTCGTAGTATTTTTCTCTCTTTAACTTTGATGGATTAGTCAATGAACAAAGACGATAATATTTAAGCAAATCCTATCCTACTCTTGCAAGTAAGTTAAATTCACGTCAAAAGTTATTTTTGCAAGTTTTTATAAAGTCAGCGTTCATTAGTGCTGGAAATCAAATGTCCTTTACCTATGTTAATTTAGGTGCGATTTGATGAAAAAATGACGAGGCTGCGCTGCGCAGTATAGCGATCGAAAATAATAAAGTTCTCACAATTTCAACTTTGAATTAACTCCTATCCACTGAAGCTCTCTATCTCACTTAAAAAATTAATGATCATTGTTTTAGTAATAAAATTTTTCCCTTTCATGAAGGTAATTTACTTTCAAATAAGATGGAAGATACTTCTGAAATTAACGATTTGAATACTTCCACACTATACATTTTCACAATTAAAAGTTACAAGCATTCACACGAGCTAACACAAAACACAACGCTGGATAAGATGAGCGGATATAAAATGACGGAATGACAAAAGAGAGCGAGACATTATTATATCGACTATTTATAGATTTATACAAAACAGAAGTTGACGTAACTATAACTTCTTACGCCTAGAAGTTCTTAGAACATTACTTACTCGATTCAAATGGTCGTTCATAAATGATTCACAATTATACAGAAATGCCGGCAGGGGTGGCCGAGCGGTTCTAGGCGCTACAGTCCGGAACCGTGCGACCGCTACGGTCGCAGGTTCGATTCCTGCCTCGGGCATGGATGTGTGTGATGTCCTTAGGTTAGTTAGGTTTAAGTAGTTCTAGGTTCTATGGGACTAATGATCTCAGAAGTTAAGTCCTATGGTGCTCAGAGCCATTTGAAACATTTATACAAAAATATTATGGCTGCATAATAGTTTCTTCAGACTGCACAGTTGTGTCGGCATACGCGGTCGGAGTCTCCCATAAGGAACAACCGACACGTAAACATAATGATGATAGGTCAGCAGCAGGAAGTGGAATTACTGTGAGCACTCTCATTCGGTTGAGTGGTAAATGTGACGGGCGGGAGGGGAGAGTTCCTCCCCTTGTTGCGACCCTTATCTCCCCCAAATCGGCCAGAAAGTCCACCCCGACTGTGTGGTTCCCTTGCACCCCAAACTCTGGGCGGAGTAGCCCGGCAGAAACCGAGGATGGACAGACTTGTTTAGCCGTGAGTGTGTTCTAGCGTAGCCTTTCTTTTCAATTTACAGGCTCTTCTCGTTGATTCACCGTACTGTGTTATCACACAATGCAGAATTTCAATAAGTACGTCTTACTTATTACAATGGAGACAAGTCCCAAACTTGGCTCCCCACGTCCGATCTCCTCATCACTTTTTGTTCAGAATTTAATTCTTCGATGTACTTTCTTTGCTTTGCACTTTCGATGAAAAACTTATTTTCTAAAATTTTGACTCTATTGTCGACTATGTCTGCTCTGGAATTCATACCTTTCGTACCTTCTACTAACTGATTTTTTTTAACTCCGGAATTTCTGTTTCCAAAAGGTCTTTTTTGGATTTATAATCTACTCTAAATGATCACTATTGGTTTTCAGGGTTTATTCTAACCCCCTTACCCCCCTCCCATTCTTGATTCCATATTTTCTAATGTGGAACCTAATTGGCCCCTACTGGTTTTCATTTCACTTTTTAAAAGGTCACTGATAGCTTTCATAACTGACTCTATGTTATCAGTATTGGTTTTCATTGCTAACTCTGACCCTCCTATTCTGTCATATTTGTTTTTCATAAGTGACTCTAAATGGCTATTGTTTGCTTTCATTGATGATCCTAACGCTCCCTTTCGTCCTAACACTGATCTTATGCAGTCACACAGTTTCTTAACGTTGAATACAGATTTAGGTGTTAGGAAGTCTTTTGTGAAGGCACTTGTCTGGAATGTAGCATGGACGATAAACGATAAACAGTTACAAGAAAGAACAGAAGCGTTTGAAATATGCTGCTAAAGAAGAATGAGTAGGTCGCGTAACTAAAGACGAGATACTGAGCAGAATTGAGGAGACAAGAAATCTGTGGCACAACTTGGCTAAAAGAAGGAATTGTTTGACAGGACAGATTTTGAAAAATCAAGGGATCACAAATTTAGAATTGAAAGGAAGGGTGGGTGGTGGGGGGTAAAGCTCGTACACAAGCAGGGGTGTCCAACCCGCGGCCCGCGGTCCGCATGCAGCCGAAAGCAAGTACCACTGCGGCCTAATAACTGAGCATTTGTCATATTGTCGATAAGAAACCCCGTAAAATAACGTTTATGTAAAGCTAAGAAAGTACTGAAATCTCATATACAAAATGTCTGTCTTTCTAGAATAAAGAGTCATAAAGCAATAAATTGTAAATTACTTAAATGTGATAACTATACACCTTCGACCGTCCCTATCTTTTTAAATTTTTTTCCCCTCAGCATTTATTGTTAGTGGTAAGTAGGTCGTGTGCGGCTCAAAAACACTCGCCCTCTTCCTATGTGGCCCAGGTAAGCTAGAAGATTGTACAGTGCTGTCGCAGAGGGAGACCAAGAGGTGAATACAGTTAGCGAATTCGGAAGGATGTAGGCAGCAGCAGTTACTTACAGATCAAGAGGCTTGCACAGGATAGAGTACCATGGAGAGCTGCATAAAAGCAGTCTTCGGACTGAAGACGACGTCAGCAACAACAACAATAGCCTGTTCCACTTGCTAAAAGTCTAATGTTGTTCATAATATTGTCTGGCAGTTCATTCATACACAACATGAACAACAAGGACTCCGACGCTTGAATATATTTCTCCTTCTGCCGATGACTCTCCGTTAACTCTGCGTCCTCGCTAGCAAGAAATCTTCAGTCCTATCAGATGTTTCTCTCGATCCCATATACAGTCGTACTTTCTATAATAAGCACGGCTGTGATGCTGAGTCAAATGCTTTTCGGAAGTCAAAGAATATCTCACTCGTTCAAGGGTTGCGTAGACATTTGAAGAAAAGGGAAGGTGGTAGGTGATGTCGGAAGAGCTTGTGAAGACATTGCTAATATTCAGAGATACACTAGTGTCCATTAAAATTGCTACACCACGAAGATGACGTGCTACAGTCGCGAAATTTAACCGGCAGGAAAAAGATGCTGTGATATGAAAATGATTAGCTTTTCAGAGCATTCACACAAGGTTGGCGCCGGTGGCGACACCTGCAACGTGCTGACATGAGGAAAGTTTCCAACCGATTTCTCGTACACAAACAGCAACTGACTGGCGTTACATGGTGAACGTTATTGTGATGCCTGGTGTAAGGAGGAGAAATGCGTACCATCACGTTTCCGACTTCGATAAAGGTCGGATTGTAGCCTATCGCGATTGCGGTTTGTCGTATCGCGACATTGCTGCCCGCGTTGCTCGAGATCCAATGACTGTTAGCAGAATGTGGAATCGGTGGGTTCAGGAGGGTAATACGGAACACCGTGCTGGATCCCAACGGCCTCGTATCACTAGCGGTCGAGATGACAGGCATCTTATCCGCATGGTTGTAACGGATAGTGCAGCGACGTCTCGATCACTGAGTCAACAGATGGGGACGTTTGCAAGACAACCAGCTGCACGAACAGTTCGACGACGTTTGCATCAACATGGACTATCAGCTCGGAGACCATGGCTGGGGTTACCCTTGACGCTGCATCACAGATAGGAGCGGCTGCGATGGTGTACTCAACGACGAACCTGGGTGCACGAATGGCAAAACGTCATTTTTTCAGATGAATCCAGGTTCTGTTTACAGTATCATGATGGTCGCATCCGTGTTTGGCGACATCGCGGTGAACGCAGATTGGAAGCGTGTATTCGTCATCGCCATACTGGCGTATCACCCGGCGTGATGGTGTGGGGTGCCATTGATTACATGTCTCAGTCACCACTTGTTCGCATTGACGGCACTTTGAACAGTGAACGTTACATTTCAGATGTGTTACGACCCGTGGCTCTACCCTTCATTCGATCGCTGCGAAATCCTACATTTCAGCAGGATCGTGCACGACCGCATGTTGCAGGTCCTGTACGGGCCTTTCTGTATATGGAAAATGTTCGACTGCTGCCCTGGCCAGCGCATTCTCCAGATCTGTCACCAATTGAAAACGTCTGGTCAATGGTGGCCGAGCAACTGGCTCGTCACAATACTCCAGTCACTACTCTTGATGAACTGTGGTATCGTGTTGAAGCTGCATGGGCAGCTGTACCTGTACACGCCATCCAAGCTCGGTTTGACTCAATGCCCAGGCGTATCAAGGCCGTTGTTACGGCCAGAGGTGGTCGTTCTGGGTACTGATTTCTCAGGATCTAAGCACCCAAAATGCGTGAAAATGTAATCACATGTCAGTTCTAGTATAATATATTTGTCCAATGAATATCCGTTTATCATCTGCACTTCTTCTTGGTGTAGCAATTTTAATGGCCAGTAGTGTTGTTTTTCCTGTTATTATTTCTTTTCTTTTGTTTCCTTTTTCTCTGTACGTATGTCTTTGATACTCTAGAATATTATTGATATTTTGTTATGTAATATGAAATTTTACCATTTTTGTTTCATTGATGTTGCTACATGATTGTCCTTTTAACTGAGTACGCAGAAACTGCAAATACATGTTTCATTTTTCTTTGTAATGCATGTATGTAATGCCTGCCTAAAACCAAATGCAGTATGCAGTACTGTTGTGTGAACTGTGATGCGAGAGGATATCGATAGTGGCACTCGCACAGTGAAGTCAGTGGGAAGGTGCGCAGTGTCGTGGCGTGTGTGCGGTTTATGTTGTATAATAGTGCTGGACGTGATCACGCTAAAAGTTATCGCCGCTTTCTCATATTTCGGTCATGACGTAAACTAAATTTCAGCGTGGATGTTCTGCAACCATATGTTAGACTGCTTGAGTGCAGTGAGTTTCATAGAGTACTACAAACAGCAGCGACAGTGCGCAAATAGACTGTGATAGTCTTTGTGAGAACTGAACTCTTTACAGCTAAACGAACTGCACAATAAATATACATCCGAGTTGCTACCTTGTGTGCTCCTTAATAGGCTGCCGCTCGCGCTGGAGCATGACCTGTCACCGTGGAGACTTCCAATCTGAGTTACGAGTGACACTGGTTTCGCCAGAAATGTAAATTCGCGATCGTGATTGCTACAAGTGTACGGACTGTAATATCGCGACCAGCGGGTGTTTCAAAAACTGTACACGAAACGCTTAAAGCAGAAACATGTGTATATCGAACGTTGTAATCTCGCATATGCAAAACTAGATCTGCACAACAACAATTACTTCCGACCAGCCTGTTGCCACAGAAACGGAGAGAAGGATAACAATATTGCATGGTGGAGCCTGCACCAATCAAGAAGATTTAGACATAGCAGTTTCATGACTAATGAAGTCATCATCATTACGTCATGTAATGGTTCTTTATTTACGTGACCATTACGGCATCCAACCCCAGTACTCGATACCAGTAATATCGTACTACTTTTCTGCGAAGTAACAGAGATATTTTTTTTTACAATATTCACACTTGGTTTTATTAATGGATAGGTACTCCGATTTATCGACATATTACAGTGATATGGTTCTTGTGTGTATTCCTTTCTGTGAGACTGTCATAATCTTTGACTAACTCGTACCCGTTTTGGCGCGAATGCGCACAGAGCAGTCTTTGTTTCACTTTGCAGAAGTTAAGTTGTTATTTCGCTTTTTAAAAGAACTGTCCAGTCTTGTGTTTGGTTAAAGTGGAAATTAAATATATGAAGATTGATACAAAACTGTTTTCTTCATAATGTGACAATTAAAAATAAAGTATACGTGAATTTACAAGAAGTTTAATAAAAATGTGGATCGTGAATACCAAATCAAAAATTATTTCTCCCTTACCATTGTTCTGAACTGGGATTGTTTGATCATTAAGAATTTCCTGAAAAACGCATTTGTTAGATCTTCAAATATTGCTAAAATACGGTTTTGGACCTTCTAGCAGTCAAAGTGGAATCACCCTAGAATCAACAAGATGAGCCATAGCAACTTCGACGAAATCTACGTAGGAATCCATTCAAGATAATTGCCAAAATTAATGACTTTTTTACAGTAACTTCATTATTTCCATTCTGACGATACCATACACAGTCAATAACTTTGTTGTTGCCCGATAAAGCGAACATGTGCTGCGTGAGCAACATTATTAATCTGATTTCTAACCTACTTTGCAAGAGTCCCTAGCACCTACTTTCTTAGAGTCGCTAGCACCAACAAGCGTCCCGATGCATCGTCTACAAATAGACCTGTAAGGACTCAAACAATTTCGTGTAGTATTTTTTGTTCTTTTGTGACACAATTTTCTTCGTACATGCTTCCTTTAGATATAAATGTAATTTCAGTTAATTGTGCTACAGTTCTGTGTTGACACAGTTGACACAATAAACAATAGTTACTACTATTTTCTACCTCTACCTTTCTTCTTTATCTTAATGTAGATGTTACTCCATGCGGTTTTGCGTTTTCTTTTGGAAAGTGTGTTTCCGTATATGTGTGTAGAGTTTTGATCGAGTACATTCGCGTGTTTGTCCTAGTGTGTTGTCGCACGTAAGTTGTGGCATCCGCCATTAGATTCCGGGCGCCGACAAATCATAGCAACGCTGCTCGGTCGCTATTGGTGGGAGGCACACTATCGGGTTCGGTTAAAATGGCTCTGAGCACTATTGGACTCAACTTCTGAGGTCATTAGTCCCTAGAACTTAGAACTAGTTAAACCTAACTTACCTAAGGACATCACACACATCCATAGCCAAGGCAGAATTCGAACCTGCGACCGTAGCAGTCCCGTGATTCCGGACTGAAGCGCCTAGAACTGCACGGCCACTCCGTCCGGCTACACTATGGGGGTAACGTTTGATTTTGACAGCTGTCAACGACGTAAACTTCGTTTACATTCAATAATAAGTCATATTACGAGGTTCTCATTCTGAGTCTATTTCGTTTTTTGAATTATAACTGAACAAAATTATAGTCGATTCCTTGATAATTCACGAATTAATTTGCGGGAATTTTCGTGTATATGTTCTTTTGATGTTTGTTGCCAAACTCTGATACGGTTATTTTCGTTAAGTTTGGAAGTAAAACGGGTACTTTTGGATTTAAATAATCGAAATTCACGTTCTCAGTTACGCAAAGTAGATCTGTGTGAACCGTTTTCTTCACAACGTCCGTCCCGCTCCCACCCCATCCCCCGCACTAGAGAGGTAGTGAGAACGGGCGTCGGAGATTTTCATGAATGGGCGAGGCGCCTCCCGACAGCGGCGCCTCTAGCGGCAGGCAGCGGCACTGGCGTCGCGGCGATCGATGCTCCGGGCGCGGCCGTGCTTTGCGGGGGCGGTGGGTGGGGGTGGGGGTGTGACGCTCCGGCGGCAGCGGCGGCAGCGGCGGCAGGCAGCCGGCCGGGCAGTCCGGCTCTGACCGCCCCACGCGCCACACACCGCGCGCCTTCCGCCTCGCCACGTCACAGCTGAGCGCGGCCCACAGTGACAGCCGCGAGTACACAACGTGGGAGACTCGGCCAGTGTCCGCTGTACTGTAGTCGCGATGCCGGGCACGCGCTAAACGCTAGAGCCCACCTGCCACCCTCCGCTTAAGGCCTAGGATACGACGCGACAACACAGGGCAGGAGAGCAGAGGACGCCACTAGAGACGCGGCTCACACGGCCCAATATGCGCCTCAGCTGGGTTCTGGCCTGCTGCAGCCTCTGGGCGTGCGCCGTCGACGTGCGCGCCTTCACCGCCGAGCAGATGCTGGGTAAGTCCCCGCCCTCCATATGCTACGCACCCGGACTGACACCTCATGTCTACATTTACAAACTGGAAAAAAAACGAAAAAACTAGTGGAACTGTCATACGAGTTCGGCATGTTAGCTCTGGTAATTCTCGTTTTCCACACTCCAGTTGTGCTAAAGGGATCTTCACTACCTTAACGCCATGCAGGCTCGAATCTTACAGGCAATGTTAAACCAGAAATATGTAATGAATCTTCGTTATAATTACAGTCGGTGAGAGCGTGTTTAGGTGTTTATTTACAGCATGCAAAAATATGTAGAAGAAAGAATTCTAATAGACTGATATCTAGAGGAAATGTATCCATGTTGTTCGTATGTAGACAAAATAACGTGGATGTGTCATGTCTATAATTTTTTACATAAAATATCGATATTTCATTGTGGTCTCTGCACGTAAGTTTCCAACACTGACGGCAGTACTGAACACGTTCATCGTGTTGTTCAGCAAACTAACGGGAAAACGATAAGTGACGATTTGTCCTCAATTAGTCAGTCATACAGGAGTATTCACAAACTGCATGAAATTTTCAACATCAACAGCTTTGTTTACATGTCATTTCGAAAACGCTGTTAGTGTATCAGATTTAGCTGTCATCAACGAACGGTCGTGTAGCAATCACAGTTGCGATCTGACCCCAACTGAGAGTGAAATAAGCCTATGTCAAAGTAACCAAATATCTCGCAATGGCAAAAATAAAACTAAAGCAGTGTTGGTACTTTATGTTACACTGATAGCACTTATCCGAAGAGTCAGATTGTGACTGTCGGTGTTTTTTATGTCGTTGTTACGTTATTGTTGTTGTTGTCGTTCGAAGTCCATTCTGGAACAAATGGTTCAAATGGCTCTGAGCACTATGGGACTTAACATCTGAGGTCCTCAGTCCCCTAGAACTTAGAACTACTTAAACCTTACTAACCTTAGGACATCACACACATCTATGCCCGAGGTAGGATTCGAACCTGCGACCGTAGCAGTCGCGCGGTTCCGGACTGAAGCGCCTAGAACCGCTCGGCCACCGCGACCGACACAATTCTGGAGCAGTTCTCCACGCTTGTCTGTCCTGTACAAACTTCTTCAGATCTGCGTAACTGTTGCAACAAACATCCATCTGAATCTGCTTATTATACTCATGTTCTACAATTTTTATCCCCGGCACTTCCCTCCATTACGAAATTAAAGATTCTTTGCTGCCTCGAGATGTGTTCTATCAGCAGATCCCATGTTATAGATGAATTGTACCAGCTATTCTTTCCAGTTCTCTACTTCCTCATTAGTTGTCGGCTTTACCACTGTAAAAAAGCTTCTTGTCTGAATTGTTTATTGTTCATCTTCCACTTCCATGCATGGCTATAGTCAAGACATATACATTCTTTCGGATAGGACTTCGTAACACTAATATTTATAGTCAGAGCTAACAAATTGAAATATTTCAGAAAAGCTTTTCTTGGTGTTGTCAGTCTGCATTTTAGTTCCTCTTTGCTTCTGTGCTCCTTACTGCCTTTGCCAAGACTCATCTCCAACATTCATTCTTTCACGTCGTAATCTGAATCCCTCAGAAACGCCTGATTTAATTCGACTACACATTACGTTTCCTTTACTTCCATTTATCTTCTTCTTATGCACTACATGTTGCATTCCATTCAACTTATCTTGCAAGTTCTTTTGCCGGCGATGACAGATTTGCAATACCTTTGGCAAACTTAAAATGTTTATTTTTCTCTCCGAAGTTCAATTCATTTTCCGATTTTGTCCTCAGTTTCCTCTGCAGCTCGCTCCCGATACAGATTTCAAAGTATATATTCACTCCATAACTTCAAAAACGTTTCTTTTCTTTTCAAATCTGTATACTCTGATGGACCAAAACAATATGGCCACTGCCCACCAATAGACTGAATGTTGCCTGGTGACGTCGTGGATATGTGACGCAGTACGTAATATTTATAAGTCATGCAGGTACGAATGGAAAATCATTCTAGCGACGATACAAGCCACAAATGGGTAATCACTCTGACACTAGTCTGATAAAGGACAGAATGTTATGCCTGGACTCCTGGGAACGAGCGTCTTGGAAATGGCGAAGCTGGTCGGCTGTTGCTGTGCTACTATCGTTAACATCTCCAAAAAGTTGTTGAAGGATGGTGAAACCACGAGTAGGCGACAATGGATTGGACGTCCAGTCCTCATCACAGAACGTGAAGGCCGAAAGATTGGACGATCTGTAAAGTAGGATGGTGGGGGATCTGCGCTTCTTTGAACATGGGGCCGCGCAGCAGATGCTCTCTTTGTATCCTCATGTTGACACAACAACAACACCATTTTCAATTGCTGTGTTCAAAGGATCCCCGAGATTGGATCGTGGATCAATGCAAACCTGTCGCCTGGTCGGATGATTCACATTTATTTTGCCATGTGAGTGGTCGTGTTCATATATTTCACCAATGCGAATGATTGCTCGAAACACGCACCACACCACAGACGCAGACCGATGGAGGCAGTTTTATGCTGTGGAAGTCGTTCATCTGGGTTTACATGGGAGTTGTGGTAGTAATCGAAGGTACCATAACAATTATAGACTGTGTGAACATTATTGTGGGTTACCTGCATTCTTTCATGCTTATTGTCTTCCCTGATGACGATGGCATCTTTCAGCAGGTTAACTGTACGTGTCACAAGGCTAAATAGCTCAAATGGCTCTGAGCACTGTGGGAGTTAACATATGAGGCCATCAGTCCCGTAGAACTTAGAACTACTTAAACATAACTAACCTAAGGACATTCACACATCCGTGCCCAAGGCAGGATTCGAACCTGGGACCATAACAGTCGCGCAGTTCCGGACTGAAGCGCCTAGAACCGCTTGACCACAGCGGCCGGCATGTGTCACAAGACCAGAATCGAGTTACAGTGGGATGAATCACGTTTCTTACACCAGGCCGATTGTCATGTCCAAATACTCGAAGTGAACGGTTGCACTACAGCACACAATCTGATGGGGGCAGTTTTATGCTATGGGGGACATTCGTCTGGGCTTCCATGGGACCAGTGCTAATAATGGAAGATACCATAACAAGTATTTACTATGTGAACATTATTGTGTTTTTTTTTTCCTTTAGTGAGATTCGATTCCCCCTGAAGGGGGCGGGCTGGCAGCAGCTTAGTATGCCGCTCTTTATCCTACAGAATTTTTTTAAAAAAATGAAGATAAAAAAATGAAAGCAGGCGATAAAATCGGTGACTTAAATGGTAAAATGGCGGAACATTGTGGAACCTTAAAACATAAAACAAAGGGTTGGCGAAGCCAATAAAATACACAGGAAGCAGATAGGTAAAATTATAAACAGAGAGTTTGGTTTCTGTTCGCAATAGATATAAAAAAACACTCCCAGCGACAGCATGATTTCTGTTCGCAACACTATGGAAAAGACGCACAACGTTGAACACTCCCTTGAACACTGCACTAAAAAGTTAGCATAAATATGACACACCACAGCCAAGGGCAGATGGGGGGAATCTGGACAGATGATGGGAAAGAAAAGGGGAAAAGAGAGGAAAAACGACGGAGGACGAAGACTCAGAAGGGGGGGGGGGGGGGCTGGACAAACACGAGAGGGAGTGGGGAAAGGCAGAGGAGGGGAATGCAAAACGACATGGGGGGGGGGGGGGGGAAGGGAGGCAGAGAGAGGGTAGGTGAGGAAGAAACAAGATGGGAGGGAGGGGGAAGAGGGAGCCCAGGGAAATGACAGAAGAAAGGAGGGGGAGGTGAGGATCAGAGTTGATAGGAGGGATAAATGGAGGGAGAGAGGGCATCTGGGAGCGGGATTTGACGGAAGCCACCTTGGGAAAGGAGATCAAGGGCGAAGAGATGGAGGGTAGGGGGAACACAACAGTGAAGGTGCGGCAGAGGGCGGGGGTTAGAGAGGAGAGGAGCAACCAGGGGATTAGGTGATCAAGGTGGCGGGAGGTGTAGAGTATGCGGATATGTTCGAGGAATAGGAGCAGATGGGGAAAAGGAACAGGTCATAGAGGATCTGTGTGGGGGCATTATTGTGGATCGCCTTGATGTCTTCCCCAAGGTGATGACATCTTTCAGCAGGTTAACTGTCCCTATCGCAAGACAGCATTGTGCTACAGTGATTTGAGATTGATGGTGAACTCGCACTGTTGTGTTAGACGCCAGATACTGCCCCATGCAGAGACATCTGGTGTTAAACAGCTCTGGAAACCGACCATGCACTTGTAGAGGTCACGCCACACACAGTCGATTCTGTACTGAGTTACATATATGGTCCAACATGCTCTTAAGGACGTGGTCATCTTTTAGCTCATCATTGTATGTAAATGTCATAATTAAATGGACAAGTACATGAGAAAGCAAGTTTATTGTCAGGTGCGGTAGGTGCGATATATAAAATGACGTGAGGACGGATTCTGGGGTGGAAAGTGGCGGGCTAGGCTAGGCGGGGGCTTGGAGAGACGCAACAGCTGTTTGTAAAATGGTGGGTGGAATGCGACATGTCGGATTCCGCCAACATGGCGGCGCCTGGCTAAAAACCGGTGACTATACGGGCATGGGGTGGACACGAAGAAACGGTCCAACCAGACTTGCGTGCCTAAAAAGAAAAACATACTGATTTCTGTTCAAACACCGAGTCAACGAATTACAACCACGCATTTAAATTCTGCATGTCCTGTTTACTATAAAAAATAATTCCCGAATTCAAGACATACAGGCAAAAAGGGTTGTCTCCCACTAAATCATATGGGAAGATTAATTGCTTTCTCAAAGTCGCCGTTACGAAATGACACTTAAAGGTAAAGCGGCGTGGCAGCAGGTACCGGCCCCTGACTGGCTGACGAAAACGTCCGCAGTATGAGCCAGTTATATATCGATATCTCTCGCAGAAGTTGTTTGGTTCTGGTCGATTGTCGATCGTGACGAATGTCCAACACAGTATTGACCCCTGTAAGCTGGCAGATAGGTCTCAATTTAATGGTTCGTCTGTTCTTCCTGTCCAGAAACAATTCTTGGTCTGTCCATTTTAATGTGAATAATTAACTTAAGATATTAATACTACTTCCTTAAAGAAAACAGTTTCCTTAAATAAACTCAATGATGTGTTGTTGTGGGGCGCAACCGTTGTAATAAATTCTCACTTAACTTCGTTTATGCTGGGGTGGAAACACTCTGGCGATCTTGGCGTATTTATTAGTTCTGCTGGCGTTTTTGCACATGTGGAATGCAGAGTGTTAGGTGTATCCGTTGTGCGACTGGGTACAGATGTACAGATGTGAGTGTACATGTGGTGGTCTTAAGCTGTGCAGTGCAAGCACAGTTCAACGACAGCCCTGAGAGCCTCTAAGCCAGAGTCAACTTATACTGTGGCAACATATACTGAGTTCTGAGGTGCTGTGCCAGTAACTCCACAGCTTTTGCAGAGATACAGCACGCCACTGTCAGCCAGTCAGCCAAATAAGAGGTTGTGTAGTATCGCACAGCTCTGTAACTGTATCGTTCTCAAAGGGATGAAGTAAATCAGTTGTGTAAGCACCTAGTCTTGAGACTAGTATCTATTGAGTCCGTCTATTGCAGGATCATAAAGAGTATTTTGAGCTCAAATATTAAGATATTCCTTGAGGGAAACAGCTTCTCCAAAGATCGATTGCTTTATCTTGCAAATGGTAGATGCAGGACGGCAGTTACATCCCATCTTCGTAAATTTCCAAAATACTTTTCACACTGTACACGAAGTATCCTAAAAAGATATGGCCTTACTGAGTATCTTCAGAGATATAAGACAAGCCCGGTAATGATTATTTGGCCAATAGAATTCGGTACGTTATATTTGACGGCTAGCGCTCAATACAACCTCGAATGTGGCTTCAGGAAGCATGTTAGGGTTTCTAATGTTCAACATACGGTACGTGAACGAGGTATCAGATAGGATCAACAACATTATCAGAGCGTTAGTTGATGTTTTCTACAAGAAAGTTCTTGGACGATTGTAAGGAACTGCAGGGAGTGATGGACAAATATTTATTTGAATGTAATGAACGTCAGGTCTTTAAAAGCGTAAATAAAGAAAGAACAGAGTAGTATTAAGTTAAGAAATTAGAGCTGAACAATAGGAGCACGCCACATTGTATAATTATTCTGGAATAATAGTAGTGATGCGAAGTGGGAAGAAGACATGAAATCTTTAGTAGGAAAGGCGAATGAAAGATTTGATTTGATAAAATTTTCTCAGGCTTGCAGCCATTTCAAGTGGTTAAATATTCAGCCGAGCGCTCTTCGGCCGTTGTCAAGTGGTGACACGTGTGACTGTTGCTGCCATGTTTATACAGCAGGGCTACCGCTGCTGACGTCACTGGTGCCTAGTCCAGGTAAGTTTTTTGTCGCGCGATCGCTTCAGCCCTGCGATGGCCATGTTCGAAGCTGTACTTAGCTGCAGACTGCCACCTTTATTGAGGTTGCTGTCAGACTTTTTTTTATCTCGATCTCTTTCATAATGTTATCTCAGTAACCACTACTCTGTTTAATAATGTATGTCTCGTCGAAAGTAATTTGGTGTTCGTGTTCCAGACCAAGTTCAGCTATCGCTGATTTCTCAGGATATCGCAGACGGAAACACCTCCAGTGTTCGATAAGGCGCTCTTCAACACTACATACAGACTGTCCAACACAAAATCGCGCACTTAGAGTTGATGGAATGGTCCTGGAAAAGCGCTGTACATCTGTAAGGAAAATCTCGTACAAGCCGTTAGTACAACCAGTTTCAGAGTATTGCTTCAGCGTTTGGAGTCCTTATCAGATAGGCATAAAAGCAGAAATGGAACAAATTCAGAAACCGGTTGATGCATCCAATACGAAAATGTAACTATAATGCTCAGGGAAATTAAATCGAAATATTTTGTAGCAAGGGGATGTTGTTTTTCAAATGGCATAGGATGCGGGGATCCAAGGGAGCGGTAAGCGAGTAAGCCCACTCTTAATAAAAATTTCACAGTTTTATTTAACACCAACAATTTACATGTAGCACACACCGGTAGACTGAGCGCATTTATTTGTTCAGTTAAGCAAATGTAAATTATTATAAGACTGTCTGCCGTACATCAAATACTATAAATATTAAACAGGTGCCGATAAAATTTCTGATAGGGTAATAGCCAAATCAATATTTAAAGCGCCACTGATTAAAGCAACAACTTAACATCAAGTTTTTTTGTTAAATCCCAAAATTTAAGAATACAAATTAACATCAAAATTATTTGAGCGAAGGTGGCCACCAGTAATTGGATCAAGTCACTAATAAGAATACTTTACAGAAACCAATAAAAGGCTACTTTGGCCTCAAAATCTTTACAATACCAACACGTCCCAGTAATTAGAACAAACATTGAACCGAAGCTTCCTGGCAGATTAAAACTGTGTGTCGGTCCGAGACTCGAACTCGGGACCTTTTACCTTTCGCATGCAAGTGCTCTACCAACTGAGCTACACAAGCGCGACTCACGCCCCGTCCTCACACCTTTACTTCTGCCAGTACCTCGTCTCCTCCTTTTCAAACTTTACAGAAGCTCTCCTGCTTCTGTAAAGTCTGGGAAGTAGGAGACGATGTACTGGCAGAAGTAAAGCTGTGAGGACGGGGCGTGAGTCGTGCTTGTGTAGCTCAGTTGGTAGAGCACTTGCCCGCGAAAGTTGTAATCCATCACAACTTGTGATGAATATAGATGTCCATACCATCAACACTAAAGGAAAAAGTGAGCTTTATCGATCATTATTATATGACTCAGAAAGGAGTCCAAACCAGTCAACAAAATATTTAATGATTTGCCCAATAACGGTAAATGACTGACAGATAGAAAAGCAAATTTAAAATCTAGCCCAAAATCATTTCTTTTGCATAACTTTTTTCTGTTACGTACACGAATTTTTAATTAAAAGCTGATAGTCTGTGATAAACCTAGTTTTAAATGTACTTACGTGAGTAGGACTAAGAAATCATAAGTTAATTAAAGTCAAATTTAAGTCAGTGTGCCATTTAGTAACTAAATAATCAGCTTGAAGCCATACATTGGGACTAACTAGGTATACATAAGGTAAACTGACTCGTTCCACCTTATTCCGAAATAATAATAATAAAAAAATTCAAATGAACTACGGAACACGTAACCTCAAAGGAAGACAGGAGTTTAATGTCCTGTTGGCCCAGGAGGTCATTAGACGATGGGCTGGAGAAGCATGAGAAAGAAAATCTGCCAGACCTCTTCAAAGGAGATCATGGCTCTTCAAAGGAACCGTCCAGATATTATTAGGGAAATCACGGAAAACGCAATTCCGGAAGGTCGGATGGGTATTGTAACAGCCTCCTCCCGAATACGAGTCGTGTGTCTTACCGCTGTCTTAGCCACCCCATTCGGAGGCTCTGTAGAGTTCACTGCGGCTTGTGTAACCTGTCCACAGACAAACTGGGCCACTGCTGTTGCGATTGGCACGCAATGCCCAGAAGACGACCAAGGCTGTGATGTAGATGCGTATTTCTTGACTTTCGAAAATCACTGATTCATTACCTCACCAACACTTGTTTACGGATACACGATCTTACAGGGTGTTCGGAGATTCCGGTTAGAAACTTCTAGGACTTGTTGGGGGGAGCGTGTACATAACATCTTGAATATGAACCCATATGTGGAACCGTACCGTTTCCGTGCTAAGCCGTTGGGAAACGTCTTTGCTTGGTAGGTCTACTACAGGGTAGTCATGGTGGGGGATGAAAGGGGGGGGGGAGGTTGCTTACATCGGATGGACTGTCATTTAACATCTGTCCTACCTCTCTGATCTGGTTCGAGCCTCATTCACGTTTCTGTGAATGTTAGAGCGACACGGCTGAGTACACGTTCGCAGAATACACCGAAATGATTCTTCTGTATTGCTAAGCTCACGGTAATGGAAGAGCTGGTCATCGCCTATATCAAGATCTTTATGCAAAACGTACGATTCCAGCGCATATTGTTTTCGCGAAAATTCTGTGACGACTTTGAGAAAGGGTTACCTTAACCGTCAGCTGACATGACTGTTGTGCTCCAAGGAGACACCGCACACCCGGATTGGAAGAGGCCATACTGATCACGTTGAAGATAACCCGTCAATGACTACAAGAGCAATTTATCGTGCAATGGATGTTGCTACCAGCACCGTCTGGTATGTTGTGGATGACCAGCAATTACATCCATAACACCTCCAACACTTAATACCACCTCTAAGACTCACAGATTCGTGAATGAGGCTCGAACCAAGGGAGAGAGGTAGGATGGCTGTTTCCACGCAGGGATTCCTGTTCAGAATATTATGTGCTCACTCCTCTCTGTAAGTCATAGAAGTTTGTAACGGGAATTTCAGAACATCCTGTACAGTAGTATCAAACGATGTTAGTGAATTGATTGAGGATTTCTTTTCAGGGAACGGGAGAGCCATCGAGAGACGTAGACTTCAGGTGTGCCCCAGGGATGTGTGCTGTTCTTTGT
The DNA here is from genome assembly GCF_023897955.1 of Schistocerca gregaria. NCBI lineage: Eukaryota > Metazoa > Arthropoda > Insecta > Orthoptera > Acrididae > Schistocerca > Schistocerca gregaria. Next base: position 569,028,325 of record NC_064923.1, read on the forward strand.
TGTTCATTATGTGTATTAATGACCTAACAGATAATATTAATAGCCACTCAGGATTTTTTGGAAGATGATCAGAATATTTATTACGAACTTCAATCTGAAAAAAATATCAGCACAAATATTCAGGCAGATCTCGGTAAGATTTTGAAGTAGTGGTAAGATAGCCAGCATGCTTTAAATGTTCAGAAAAAATATTGCATGTCATAAAACGAAGAAAAGTAATATGCAATGGCTACAATATTAGTAAGTCACATTTGGAATCGCCAACTCATATAAACACATGAGTGCAACAATTTGTCAGTGTATGAAATGGAATAATAATACAGCTCAGTCGTAGGTGGAAGGTGCTTCTAAAACATTCAGCCGACTCTTCCTAGAATATTGCTGAAGTTCGTCCGATCGGTACCGAATAGAACTATCAGGGGATACTGAACGTTTAAAGAGTGGCCAGCAAGAATAACCACGGGTTTGTTTGGTCCACGGGAGAGTGTCGCCGAGTTGCTGAAAAACTTGATATTGCGGGTGGACAAAATATGGAAACACCACAGACATAGCACATTACCATGCCTAATACGCAGAATGAAAACAGTTGGCTTTCGAAACAGCTTAAAGTCATATCGGAATGGATAATGGCAGGCCTGTTTCGTATTGAAGGGAATATTATTCTATTCTTGCTGAGTAACATTGCCAAGGTCAGTTACCGATAATGGAGGTGAATAATCATCGCGTACCCTTCTTTCCTTAGAAGACACAAACGATGGAAGATATTGAGATAAAGTGACAGCAGTGGCCAGGGCAGATGCGACAATTGATCCTCGTGAGCACAAAATCAGTCCTGGAGGATGCGAGCTGTGTGAAGATGGGTCGTGTCGTTTTTGAACACAGCATCACCACTGAAGAATGAACGTTGTACCACGGAATGAACTTGATCATCCAAAATGGCCAAATAATCCCTGGTAGTAGTGCGATCTTGCAGCGTAGACGTGGGGCCCACGAAGTACCACGACATGGCTGCTTAAGTGATAAGTGAACTCTCGCTAGGTTTCACTCTTGGCACGTAAACTCGGCTAAAAGTTGGAAACATTGATAAACAAGATTCATCTGACCAAATGACTTTCTTTCATTGCTCCATAGTCCAGGTTTCATGGCTTCGGCATCATTTTTTCCTGTCGCAGGCATCTGCATCGTTCATGACTGGTTTTGGAATTCGAGCTTTCTCTGCAATTTCCTGCTTGTGAAGCTTTCTTCCTGTTGTATCGGTGCTGGCAGGGTTCGTGGGCGCGACATTCAGCTCTGCAGTGACTTTTGCATCTGCTCTTCTCTAATTTTTCTCACAATCCTCTTCAGAACCATCCTTCACCATCATTTGCCACACACTTTCGTTTGCGATTTGATGTAATGGGTGGCGTCTCTTCCGCTGTCCCTGTATGCGGTATAAATCTTCGATACGTTACGCTCTGAAACACTAAACACTTTGGATCCCTTGATGCCGGCCGGTTCTATGCGCTACACTCGGGAACCGCGCGACAACTACGGTCGCAGGTTCGAATCATGCCTCGGGCATGGATGTGTGTGATGTCCTTAGGTTAGTTTGGTTTAAGTAGTTCTAAGTTCTAGGGGAATGGTGACCTCAGAAGTTAAGTCCCATACTGCTCAAAGCCATTTGAACCATTTTGATCCCTTGCTCACGGAAGCAACTATCACAGCAATACCAGCAATTTCTCCACGTTCCAATTTACTTCACTTCGCCAGAGTGCCCTCGCAAATATACAGAACACTATTTTGACCACGACTAACACTCCCGATATATTGAGGATATTCAAGCATGCTTTTATCGCTGTATTTCCATATATTTGTCCAGCCACTCTAGTCGCCTAGAGATGAACACCAAATACCCCAAGAAAGGTAGCGAAGTTTCAAAAATCACTATTGAACGAGGAACCTAGCAACAGCCGGCTGCGGTGGCCGTGCGGTTCTAGGCACTGCAGTGTGGAACCGAGCGACCGCTACGGTCGCAGGTTCGAATCCTGCATCGGGCATGGATGTGTGTGATGTCCTTAGGTTAGTGAGGTTTAAGTACTTCTAAGTTCTAGGAGACTGATGACCTCATAAGTTAAGTCCCATGGTGCCCAGAGACATTTGAACCATTTGAAGCTAGCAACATAGTACTCCATCGTGCGTACCGCTTCCGTAGGGGCCGCGAGGACAATCTTAGGCGCGATACAGCAAGCACGGGGAGCAGTTAAATAATAAATCTTTTCTCGCGATCACCAGTGGAGTAGATGGAGATAACTTCTGCGTAGAAAGGCCTTGTCGTCTACGAGTGGGATGCTCCGTTACCTCGGCGGATGACGGTTTCGGACAAGGGTTTCCATCCGCAATTTATTTTTCTCCTGGAACCCTCTAAAATCTCCACCTTTTTCTATATATAGGAGAAAAGCAAACTGCAGATGGAACCTCATGTCTGAAACCGTGGCCGAGCGGTTCTAGGCCTTCAGTCCGAAACCGCATTGCTGCTACGGTCGCAGGTTCCAATCCTGCCTCGGGCATGGATGTGTGTGATGTCCTTTGGTTAGTTAGGTTTAAGTTGTTCTGACTAGGGGATTGATGGCCTCAGATGGTATTCCCATAGTGCTTGGAGCCATTTGATGTGCAACCGTCATGACTGAGGCAACAGAGAATCCCATTCAGATGGTTCAAATGGCTCTGAGCACTGTGGGAGTTAATATCTATGGTCATCAGTCCCCTAGAACTTAGAACTACTTAAACTGAACTAACCTAAGGACATCACACAACACCCAGCCATCACGAGGCAGAGAAAATCCCTGACCCCGCCGGGAATCGAACCCGGGATCCCGGGCGTGGGAAGCGAGAACGCTACCGCACGCCCACGAGATGCGGGCTAGTATCCCATTCATAGATGACAAGGCCTTTCTATGCAGCAGCTAGTTCTAGCTTCTCCACTGCCAGTCGTGGTAATCAGTTATGATCGTTGAATAACAAACACATTGCGAGACGTTCCGCCTACGGTCCGTCAGCGTACAAAGCTACATTAGCTGCCAACTGGTAGGCCTAGTCGCAGACGCCGGCGTCTACAACTTCAGCGCTCCGTAGTGTCGTTGGATGACGTTTCCTATCATCGATTTGTCCCTTAACACACGCTCTGCAACCAATCGAAGTGTGTCACAAAATTTCTGCGACACCCTCTACAAGATATATTACTTGTGCTATCAGATGGAGCTACTTCACTTCCGATAGTGACTTTCAATCAGTCTTCATTTCTGCTTACTTACCAACCCACAGCAGACTAAAATTCCATTCCTTCGGTCTGAAGATATACCATACACATGGAGCTGGCAGAAGCCGGTACTCCATGGCATTCATGTCTGAAAACGTCCTCCCGGATAGCTGAGTGGTCAGCGTGACAGATTGCCGTCCTACTGGCCCGGGTTCGATTCCCGGTTGGGTCGGGGATTTTCTCCGCTCAGGGACTGGGTGTTGTGTTGTCTTCATCGTCATTTCATCTCCATCCGGCGCGCAGGTCGCTCAATGTGGCGTTGAATGTACACTACTGGCCATTAAAATTGCTACACCAAGAAGAATTTCGTATGATAAACGGGTATTCATACGACAGATATATTATACTAGAACTGACATGTGATTATATTTTCACGTAATTTGGGTGCATAGATCCTGAGAAATCAGTACACAGAACAAGCACCTCTGGCCGTAATAACGGCCGTGATACGCCTGGCCATTGAGTCAAACAGAGCTTGAATGGCCTGTACAGGTACAGCTGCCCATCCAGCTTCAACACGATGCCACAGTTCATCAAGAGTAGTGACTGGCGTATTGTGACGAGCCAGTTGCTCGGCCACCATTGACCAGACGTTTTCAATTGGTGAGAGATCTGGAGAATGTGCTGGCGAGGGCAGCAGTCGAACATTTTCTGTATCCAGAAAAACCTGTACAGGACTTGCAACATGCGGTCGTGCGTTATCCTCCTGTAATGTAGGGTTTCGCAGGGATCGAATGAAGGGTAAAGCCACGGGTCGTAACACATCTGAAATGTAACGTCCACTATTCAAAGTGGCGTCAATGTGAACAAGAGGTGACCGAGACGTGTGACCAGTGACACCCCAAACCATCACGCCGAGTGATACGCTTCCAAAGTGCGTTCACCGCGATGTCGCCAAACACGGATGCGACCATCAAGATGCTGTAAACAGAATCTGGATTCATCGGAAATAATGACGTTTTGCCATATGTGCACCCAGGTTCGTCGTTGAGTATACCATTGCAGGCGCTCTTTTTTGATGCAGCGTGAAGGGTAACCGCAGCCATGGTCTCCTAGCTCATAGTCCATACTGCTGCAAACGTCGTCGAACTGTTCGTGCAGGTGGTTTTTGTCTTGCAAACGTCCCCATCTGTTGACTCAGGCATCGAGACCTAGCTGCACGATCCGTTACAGCCATGCGGATAAGATGCCTTTCATCTCGACTGCTAGTGATACGGCGCCGTTGGGATCCAGCACGGCGTTCCGTATTACCCTCCTGAACCCACCGACTCCATATTCTGCTAACAGTCATAGGATCTCGACCAAAGCGAGCAGCAATGTCGCGATACGATAAACCGCAATCACAATATGCTACAATCCGATATTTATCAAAGTCGGTAACGTGATGGTACGCATTTCTCCTCCTTAGACGAGGCATCACAACAACGTTTCACCAGACAACGCCGGTCAACTGCTGTTTGTGTATGGAAATCGGTTGGAAACTTTCCTCACGTCAGCACGTTGTACGTGTCGCCACCTGCGCCCACCTTGGGTGAACGTTCTGAAAAGCTAATGATCTGCATATCACGGCGTCTTCTTTCTGTCGGTTAAATTTCGCGTCTGTAGCACGTCATCTTCGTGGTGTAGCAATTTTAATGGTCAGTAGAGTAATAAGACCTGCACCAAGGCGGCCGGACCTGCCGCGTACGGACCTCCCGGCCAATGACGCCTAACGCTCATTTCCATTTCCATGTCTGAAAACGACCTCACTGTTCTGATCTCGTTTTGTGCCCCATTGTAACGGAACATTAAGAATACTTGGTTGGATCCGCGCGGGTCTGCTTAGCGACACAACCTATGCCGGCGCATTCATTCTCCAGTTAGTTGCTATCAAGGACGCGCATGCATTTCTCCTCACTTATTGGGGCGTTGAAGGAAGAGACCGACTCGATACCGGGTTAGTAACTACACGGTCCAATCACTCTATAGACTTATGTTCGATGTCAATGTGCAATAATCCCTCACAGACGGCAGGTCTGAGTGGAGGGTATATAAAGCCTGTCGAGTGGACGTGGAAAGCGGGACAGTCGTCGCAATACGGAAACTAAGCGATTTATCTGATGTCCAAAAGAGCACGATCGTTGGCTTTCGGGACAAGGGTAGAAGCATTTCCGAAATGGCTAAGCTAGTTAACTGCTCGCGTGCCTCCGTGGTTAAAGTATACCGTCCATGGCAAACTGGCGCCATCTAAAATGGGCGCCGAGGCAATTGTGGTACACCACGGGTCATAGTTGACAGGTGTGAACGATCGCTGTGAAGATGTGTATAGGCGAATAAACGTCCAACTGTTGATCAACTGACTGGACCATAGGTGACAGCTGTGAACGACCGCTGTGAAGATGTGTATATGCGAATAGACGTCCAACTGTTGATCAACTGACCGGGCCATAGTTGACAGGTGTGAACGACCGCCGTGAAGATGTGTGTAGGCGAATAGACGTCCAACTGTTGATCAACTGACCGTCCAGATGAACCAAACAGCTACCAATAGTGTCTCGTTAACGACTGTTCAGCAAACGTTGCCGTGTAAAGGCCTCTGCAGATAGCGCCTTGTTCTATGAACTTCCTGTTTATACTGGCTGCTGTTCATCGGCGAGGAAGCCTGGAATTTGTACGCCAGTACCGCAACTGGGCAACCACTGAATGGCGACAGTTGGCCTTTTCAGATGAATCGCGTTTTGTACTCCATCGGACAGGTGACCGTGTAATCCCTGACACAGCACTCGTTAAAACCTGTGCTATGGTAAGTGAGCGAGATTCACCTTATAAGAAAGGATTTTCATATAGATATCGACCGCGTGTACCTGAATGGTGGAAATCAGACTTACATCCACTCTGTAATAACAATGATCCGTCAAGTAAGTTCGAAATGCAATTACACGTCAGGATGGATCAAAAACAACCCAGACGATGCTACCAATTTGATAATAATACGGTCGCCAGCCTAATTAGGCATTAATTGAGTTTCTTCCCTATACAAGTTGGTGTATATTCATGCAAAACAACAAGTTGTAACACTGCATAATATAGTAGAATTTTAGAACCAGAAAATCTATTGAACTGATAGTTTCACGTTCTGTACTGATATGGAAAACCATGAATACATAACACTACACTATAATGTATACTACAAAAAGTTATACTGTCTATTAATCTGATTAAAATCGGGCATAGGTTACCCTAGAAATAGCACTTTCGTGCCACACACAAAAGGTTAATTTTGATAAAGATAAAACACTGATAAATTTTGACTTTTATATTGACTTTAACTTTTACTGGTCAAACCAGTTTAGAACCCTTCAGAATTTAAATGAATGAGGGGGGGACGTATTTAAAAAAAAACGATTACTGAATTTATTATGCGTCAAGATTTCCAGTATATAAGCTACTACTTTTTCCATCGTATTTACTGCTGATTTAAATGCCTTTAAATCTGTCTCGAAATAATAAACTTCATGACTATATCAATACTAAACTTATCTTTCAACTTCGTTAGACCTTCGTTATTCATTTACTGGTTCATTCACAAAACACTTCTTTAAACACCATTCTAATATAGCTAGTTATGCAAATAATTATTATTAACACAAATTTTAATTTTCATTTCGGGACACTCGGACTGTACAACATTTGGAAAGGACCCTGTCTAGGTTAGTTGTGAGGATAATTAAATGATGGAAAAGTTCTGGTAAATATTAGGTTATTATTGCACCAAACAAACACAGTTCACTCTCTGATCCACACGAATACAGTAGTAAAAGTTTCAACCTGCTAGTATCGATGCGGCGGTTGGCGGGCGGCGAGATGGCGAGGCACAGAGCACACACACAACCACAGCTACGGCTCTTGATGTATCGGCACTTTAATTCTTCTTAGCGTCGCAATACTTTTCCATTTAGTGCCTATGGAATTTTGCCATGCTGTGTGGGTGTTGGAACAGCACACCCGAGGCTCAGTGAAGCTATGTCTTCCAGGAGAGCCTCCTCGCTCCAGAAGGTGTTGCTCAAACCAGTGCCAAACTCCAACAACTGTGCCCGTTGTGCCGTGCAGTGCTCGCGCACATTTTCCCGCGCTCGCCTGCCATCCACCTTTTAGCGCTCCCTGACAGACCGGGTATTCACCCAATGTTTTGCATTCTACATATCCTAACACATTGCCTACGTATGGATCAGACGCACAGTTACAATTTTAAACATCTGACAACAGTTTCAACATTTGTTACATTTCAGTTCTATTACAATATTACTTGACATTTGACATAAACATTAATATGCACATTGAAACTTGTTTGCAGTTTTCTTAACACAGTGGCATGAAACAAAAAAAAATTGAAATCAGAACATCAATTACACAAGTTTATCGAAAAATCAGATGGGAAGAATTACTTATATGTACAAAATTATAGATTTATTGTTGTCACAACCATTGGTGTGTACCGCGTTAAACGTCTGGAAGCAAACAACAACCAACGATCGTCGGAAGGGTCCAGACCTAAGGCCACTCTCTGGGTGATATAGTCATTCTGGAAGACACAATGGATCAACAAAAGTACGCATGTATCATTGGAACCATGTCTACCCTTACATGCAGGTTGTTTTCCATCGCCGGCCACTGTGGCCGAGCGGCTCTAGGCGCTACAGTCTGGAACCGAGCGTCTGCTACAGTCGCAGGTTCAAGTCCTGCCTCGAGCATGGATGTGTGTGATGTTCTTAGGTTAGTTAGGTTTAAGTAGTTCTAAGTTCTAGGGTCTGATGACCTCACATGCTAAGTCCCATAGTGCTTAGAGCCATTTGAACCATTTTTGTGGTGCGGTAGCATTCTCGCTTCCCGCGCCCGGGTTCCCGGGTTCGATTCGCGGCGGGGTCAGGGATTTTTCTCTGCCTCGTGATGGCTGGGTGTTCTGTGTTGTCCTTATGTTAGTTAGGTTTAAGTGGTTCTAAGTTCTAGGGGACTGATGACCATAGATGTTAAGTCCCATAGTGCTCAGAGCCATTTGAACCATTTTTTTGAACCATTTTTGTTTTCCATCGGCACAATGGCATCTACCACCAGGGCAACGCAGCATGTCCCACAGCTCACAGTACATCTGTGTGGTTTCAAGAGCACTGGGATGAGTTTACCGTACTTCCCTGGCCACCAAACTCACCAGGTTTAAACCCAGTCGAGAATCTGTGGGACCACCTAGCGCAGCTCTCCATGACACTGGAGTCGGCATGGCTTCACATGCCTGTCAGTACCTTCCAGAACCACGCTGACTCTCCTGCTCCACATTTCGCAGCGGTCTCCGCTGAAAAAGTTCTCTATTCAGGATTTTGACAGGTGGTCGCATTAATGTGACTGAACAAGGTAACTAACCATACGGAGGGAAATTGCTTGTGTAAACTCTCAACTTATCTTCGGATTAGAAGCTAATTTGAAAGTGAGACTTGATTCTTCCAATAAAAAAGGTGGTGAAACTATGACACTGAGATAGTAAATCTCGAACTGTGTGAAATGCACTAGCACAAAAAATATTAAAAATCACATGGGCAGATAATGTACGGAAGAAGGGGCTTTAGGATACATGTGGGCAGATGTCTATGAGATTGGCTCACTGGTGCACGTTACATAATCGTCAGTTTTCGATTTTTATTCTTTCACTGTAGCGAAATATCGTTGGTGTGTTGGTGCCCTACGGTAGAAAGCAGTGTTAGAAGCGCCCTATGTGAACATAACTAACCTCCAAACGATGAAATACAGAATAAACAAATGTTTGAGGTTAACTTCGCAACAAAATGTAAGTACTGTAACAACTCTCACATATTTTTTTACTTTGTATTTCATCGTTTAGAGGTTAGTTATGTTCTCATAGGGCGCTTCCAACACTGTTTTCTACCGTAGGGCACCAACACACCAACAACATTTCGCTACAGTGGAAGAATAAAAATCGAGAACTGACAAATTATGTAAAGTGCATCTTGTAAATATTGTGAAGAGCCGTCTGATGATGAATTTCTCAGTTCGAAACCGGTTACGCCGCTATTTACTTGGTGGCTGGTTGCTGTCTTCTTCTATGTAAGAATCAACCTACGAAATGTCTTGCATTGGACGTGAGGCGGTAGGCTGTGTACTGGGAAAAAAGAAGAAAAAAGCGCAGGAATTTGTTTGGGGTACCATATGCCAAATATACAAAGTGGATGGCGGTGTTTTCATAAGAGACTACCTGGAAGCAGACGTTGCACAACGGATAAAAGCGTGCTCTGTTTTTTCTCTTCTCTTGTTCGTTATTTTTGTCAGCAACGGTTGCTTATTATTTCTATATCTAGCGAGATATGTTTCTGCTGGGGAGAAGAAGGTTATTTCAAATAATAGCAAAAAAGTGTTATCAGCGGACTGGCAGATCCTACCACGCGCGTCAGCAAAATATACTAGAAGCGTTTCTGTTTTAGCTGAAATAATACGACTGCGAAAATAGGGGAGACTGTGTTTTATTGACTCTCGAAACCCAATTTAAAGGCTGGTTATTGCACGAAACTTTCGGAGTAGAATCTGCGAGCAGTATGGTGGAATCAGTAGACCGGTATCTGTGTACGTCACACTAATTAAAAGCTTTAAAGAAGATCACGAGCTGCTGCTCGAATAAAAATTTGTTTTTGAATGTCAGTTACCATATCATCCTCAGGATCGTGAACAGTAATAGAAAAATATTAAAAAATCTGACTAATTTTCTCATGAAACTGAAAGAAATGTGATACACCTCTAACATAAATCGTACGTACATTGACATGACTTTACTATAAAAGTATGTTTTTTGTGTGAGAGTCGCAGCGATGTCATTCATTTTCATGACAAAATTAGTCAAATATTGCTCCTGCTTTTCAGTTGTTATACAGAGACAATGGCCGATATAATCCAAACTGGCAGTTAATAGAAAGTTTGTGTCCAGGCAACACATTATATTATATAGTGATATAGTGATATATTAGTGATCATAAAGTTCTTAAAAAATTTACAAGTGGTGAGGAATCATCCACTGGTAGAGGAGTCACCCTCATAAAATTGATTGCAGTGTAAAGGTATTATTAAAGTAGTTGTTGTTGTGGATTTCAGTCCAGAGACTGGTTTGATGCAGCTCTCATTGCGACTCTATCCTGTGCAAGCTTCTTCATTTCCAAGTAACTACTGCACCCTACATCTTTCTGAATCTGCTTAGTGTATTCATCTCTTTGTCTGTCTCTACGTTTTTTAGCCTCCAGGCTGCCCTCCAGTACTAAATTTGTGATCCCTTGATGCCTCAGTTACTATTAAAGTAACGTGCGTATTTGTAAGCGCGATAACTTGGACTCCTGTGCACTTGGATTAACGAAAATACTGGGTTTCTATCATGGCTGCCACAATACACGAAAATCACTGCAAATATGTATCTGCGAAATGAGGTGTTGTAGCATTCCGTTGTAGATTTCATCAACAGAGTGAACGTACGAACAGATTATGAATTTAATGCAATGCCTTGCATTACCTTTGAATCACGTGCTTTTGGGTACAGGGCGTTCTATAAAGAGAGTTTAATTCCGGTTAATGAGATGGTTAAGAGTGACTGCCGACGTTTCCTCTAGGGCTTTTCCTATTTGTCATTATTGTGGCTCACTTTCGGACACTAGTGTGTGAGTAATATGTCGCAATTGCTTAGATCAGAGATAAATATAGATCGTACATGTTACTATCTCTTGCCGTGCTGAGCATCGAAAGACTCGTCAGAGTCACATGACCGGTAGAATGAAGCACCCCCATTTGTCATTATGAAGTATGAGTAATTTAGCTGTCGGTCACCATTTCTCTAACTTGTAGAGCTGACGGTCACCATTTTTGCAATTTGCACATGAAACCAAGCACTGTTTGTAAAAAATGAGCGACCTGCTGCACCTAGCCCTATAATTAACGTAACTTCGTAAAATTCCCAATATTCCAGCACAGTGCATTCAGATAAGTGTTACAAACAAAATTTTAAATATTTTATTTACACTTTTTCCATATATATTTCCACAAGCGCCAGTAATAACTTTTTATCCGGTGAATTTCCCTTTCTTTCTACACTGTGGGCCATCCAGTTCACTGTACACGCAGGAGTAGACGGCAACGCATCACATAGCTGGGGAGCGATTCATTTTCAGAAGATTTCTCAAAAATACGCTCGAAAAATATTTTTGTGCTGCTATTGCAAATGATAGTCTGGTATGGCAATAGAATACAGCAAAAGGAAAGCTGATACTTCGCTTTTAAGAAATCATTCACCCAGAGGATCATACAAAAATATCATCGTTTGACGGTCGCAAAGACTCCCGTATGGAGGAGATAATAGTAGACATTTTTGACGTAGAGAAGCAACTGAAAGAGCTGACAATTTGGTTTTACAGAGAGTACATTACGGACTACAACACTGGCCCCTTATTTAGCTTGCATTTATCGCGAACCTCTCGCTCAGTAAAAAGTCCCAAGCGACTGGAAAAAAGCGCAGAGAAGTCCTGTATATAAGAAGGGTAAAAGAACGGATACGCAAAATTAAGAGACCAGTATCGTTAGCATCGATTTGCTCTAGAATTCTGTGACATATTCTCTGCTTGAATATAATGAATGCCTGCATGATACTTCTTTCCGCAAAGCCTTGTCAGGCATCCTCAACTTGAAAATGGCACCTGTATCTTTGGTGAAAAACGTCTACGACCGTTTGCAAGAGCAAATATCACTACAAAATTTCTGATTGTTGGTTAACATTAAGTTGAAAATTTTAATAACTTAATTGGAATGGTAACGGACATAAGACGTTGCTGTGAGACAAAGAAATTTACATAACAACAACATTTTATTTAATAAAATCATGAAAATAACTCCTTGATCATTCACTTTACTTAATGATACGGTTATATGGAATGCTCGCCCGTCTTCAGAGATACAAAAAAATAGCAGTTTTATGCAACCTGACTATCTGTCCTAACTAAGATGACTATAGGAGCCATCGCGTAGAGCGTCTATAATCACCAGAGTTCCAGCGAGGCATGCGTAACCGTCTCTCCTTGTCCGCGGTCCACACGCGGTGGCCTGAACGGCTCAGAGTGTCTGCACAGCGGCTACTTGCCAACCCGACGGGACCTGCTAACGAGCGGGGCACTTATGTCTCTCTGGTCCAGTGCAGTCGCACTGTACTTGATACAATAGTTGGCTAAACTGCGTCTCCACATTCAGAGAACGCACAGCAGACAGCCCACGCATACGTCAGCAGACGACCCGCATTCATATTTGCACACTATACTAAGAGTGATAATAAAACATAATTCCAGATTAAAGTTCCCTGAGTGCCGGATGGGCACCCAGATGTGTTTTGAGCATGTTACTCTTGTAACAAGCCATGTAGCGGCTCACATGTAGCCGCTACAAGCCCCTGAGACGGAAAATCTCCTGTCCACATATCAGCAAGTATTTAGAAAAATCGCTCGTGCGAAACTTAGCTTGCCCTATTCTCGCACGATATCCTGCGAACCCTGTATGAAGGGCAACAGGCTGATTCCATATGCCCAGATGTCCGGAAAGCGTTTGAAACGGTGCCCCACTACATACTTTTATCGGAGGTACGAGCATAAGGAATATGTTCCCAGATATATGAGTGGCACAAAGACTTCTTAAGAAATTCAAACCAATACGCTGTCCTCGACGGCGAGTGTTCATCACAGACAAGCATATCATCAGGACTGCCCCAGGGAAGTGTGCTAGTACTGCTATTAATGTCTGTGCACATAAGTGGTCTGGTGGAAAGAGTGAGCAGCAGCTTGTGGGGCGTGACGAAAGTCAGCTTGCTCTAAATGTGGAAAAATGTAAGTTAATGCAAGCCGGTAATGTTAGAATACAGCTTTAGTGGTGTGCTGCTCGACACAGTCACGTCGATTAAATATGGAGACACAAAGTTGCAAAATTATAGGAAATGGAACAGGCATGGAAAGATGGTAGCAGGGAAGGTGAATCGTCGACTTCGGTTTATTGGGGGAATTTTAGGAGAGTGTGGTTCATCTGCAAAGGAGACCGCGTACGAAACACTAGTGCGACCTATTCTTGAGTACTTTTGGAGTGTTTGGGATACGCACCAGATCGAATTAAAGTGAGGCATCGAAGCATTACACGTTATAGATTGATGGGTTACAACGCTGGTAATACTGAACGTCCCTCTTTATTAGGAATCACGTAGTGTGTGAGCGAGCATTAGGAGACCTGGACAAATTGGGTCGGCCCGAGACAAGCACTACTACCCGAAGCGGTTAATACGACTGCTCACGTAAATCAGGGTACGTGGGTTTGGGTCCAAGGCTGGCACAGATTGTCATATGGTACCGTTAAATGTTACAATGAAGTCAAATTTCGTAATATTTAATGAGCAGCTGTTACTTCAGACGTGCATGCATGCGTGTATCATCAACACAGACATTCTACAATAACATAATGTGACGTCATCAACTTACGTTCTATTGTATCGTTGACGGAAACTATTAAAAACGTGAGCAAACCCAAATATGGTCTGCTCATAATTATGTGTTCCAGATGTAGAAATACTCGTCAGTGATGGTAAATTATCACGTCATGCGACAGGTGTATAGGAGGTGATTAGCTGCTGAACTAGCCACTGCACTATGTAGGTCATGAAATCCAGGAAATGACAAGCAGGTAACGAAATTTTCGAGTGTTGTCGATTGATAGTGTCCAAGAGGGGTGAAATTACCTAACTACAGTTTATAAAAATGGCTCTGAGCACTATGGGACTCAACTGCTGTGGTCATTAGTCCCCTAGAACTTAGAACTACTTAAACCTAACTAACCTAAGGACATCACACACATCGATGCCCGAGGCAGGATTCGAACCTGCGACCGTAGCAGTCGCACGGTTCCGGACTGCGCGCCTAGAACCGCGAGACCACCGCGGCCGGCTACAGTTTATAATTAGAGTTTATTTCCAACTTGTTGTTACCAGCAACTGCGTTCGCATATCAGTAGTTACGATGTGCAATGATGAGTAAGTAAGTTGCTGTATGTGCACTATCATCAGCTGCCCTCACGTGTCTGCCTCTCTGGCTAAGCATAGCTCGTGAAGTGCACCCCCCCCCCCCCCCCTTACCCCTCTTCTAAGCTGTCCCAATTCCCGATGTGTCGGCATGGTGGTGGTGGTGGCTGTTGGGATGTTTAAGGGGGACTAAACAGCTGAGGTCATCAGTCCCCCAGCGTCGGCATGCACAGCATCGCTACCGAGCAGTGCAAATAGATGAGCGTTGGCAGGAACGTCCATCTGCGCATCGTGCTATTGAAGTATCTATACATTATAGAATGTGTAGTTTATGCAACAAATAGTGTCGGTTAAACACACTGAAGATCGTATAAGCATTGCATTATTAGTTTTAATCATATGATGTAGCACATATCAACCAATAAAAGCTTTTTCGCAAATACGATAAAAAGTCAAAGAGGTCATTAGAGGTCATTTCAAGGAGCAAATACGTTTCCCTATTTTGCGTAATATTCTTCACATCAGTACACACTTTCTAAAGCAGCCTACGATCTTACTCAGAATCAAGCTATCTGGACACTAAATTTCATCTAAATCAGTTCAGCGGGTTAGTCGTGAAAACGTAACACACAGAGTTACTTCTGCATTTGTGATATTAGTATGGCTGAAACTTTCAATTATGAGATCTTTTTTCTCTTTGGTCCGACTGTGATGAAAGTAAGTTATATAAACTTACTTTCATCACAGTGGCCCAAGCTGTGCTCAAGTTACCTATGAAAACGACATGAAAAAGATTAGCGTATTAACCAAATACGACCGTTGTAGATAAAACTTTAAATGACGAAATCTTTTTTTTTTTCGTGATCCGATTTTGACGCAACAAAGCCTGTACGGTGCCCCAACTATGGTCAAGTTCCCTGTGAAAACTCCATGGAAGGGACTAACATGTTCAAAGAAACAGACAGATACGACGTTTTTAGATAAAACTTCAAATCATGGTATATTTTCTTTCCGTGATCCGACTTTGATGAAAAAAGCCTTTACGGTACCTCAAGATATGCTCAAGTTACGTGTGAAAATCCCATGATATACCTCAATTACGAGGGTAATCCCAAAAGTAAGGTGTCCTATTAATTTATAAGTACAGAACTATGTGTAGCAGTTGGTCACACTCTTATGAAGAGTGCTTCACTCGCCGTGTATAAACATGCGCACGCCGCGCTGAGGCGCTCAGTCTTGGCTTGGCAGACGTTGAGAATGGAGCTCCCGTTGGATGTCACCGCTAAGTGAGAATTGCACGCAGTTATTCGGTTTTTGAACGCAGAGGGCACTGCGCCGATTGAAATCCATCGTCAATTGACAGACAGAAGTGTATGATGAGTCGTGCATGGATGTCAAAAATGTTAGTAAGTGGTGTAGAGTGTTTGCAGCTGGTCGGACCGAAATTCACGACGAGCGAAGGAGCGGGTGGCCGTCAATTTATGAGAAGACAGTGTTGAAGGTTGAGCACTGGGACAACAATTAACGCTGACAGGTACTGTGAGACGATGAAAAAACTCAAACGAGCAATTCAGAACCGGAGAAGAGGAACATTGAGCAAGGGCGTACACATCCTCCATGACAACGCTCGTCCACACATCGCTCGGCAAACCGTTGCTCTCATGAAACAGTTTCAGTGGGACATAACCACCCACCCACCCTGCAGCCCTGACTTGGCGCCCAGTGACCATCACCTGTTCGCTAAGTTAAAAGAACATTTTGCCGGAAAGCGGTTCACCTCCGACGACGAGGTGAAAGAAGATGTTTTGAACAGCATGGCGTAGAGCTGGTATGACATCGGCATACAAAAACTGCCACAGCGTCTACAAAAATGCATCGACGGAAAAGGTGGTTATGTCGAAGAATAGCTAAATGTTGAAGCTGTAAACTGATGTAAACCATTGTAGAAATAAACAGGTATATGTACACTCCTGGAAATTGAAATAAGAACACCGTGAATTCATTGTCCCAGGAAGGGGAAACTTTATTGACACATTCCTGGGGTCAGATACATCACATGATCACACTGACAGAACCACAGGCACATAGACACAGGCAACAGAGCATGCACAATGTCGGCACTAGTACAGTGTATATCCACCTTTCGCAGCAATGCAGGCTGCTATTCTCCCATGGAGACGATCGTAGAGATGCTGGATGTAGTCCTGTGGAACGGCTTGCCATGCCATTTTCACCTGGCGCCTCAGTTGGACCAGCGTTCGTGCTGGACGTGCAGACCGCGTGAGACGACGCTTCATCCAGTCCCAAACATGCTCAATGGGGGACAGATCCGGAGATCTTGCTGGTCAGGGTAGTTGACTTACACCTTCTAGAGCACGTTGGGTGGCACGGGATAGATGCGGACGTGCATTGTCCTGTTAGAACAGCAAGTTCCCTTGCCGGTCTAGGAATGGTAGAACGATGGGTTCGATGACGGTTTGGATGTACCGTGCACTATTCAGTGTCCCCTCGACGATCACCAGAGGTGTACGGCCAGTGTAGGAGATCGCTCCCCACACCATGATGCCGGGTGTTGGCCCTGTGTGCCTCGGTCGTATGCAGTCCTGATTGTGGCGCTCACCTGCACGGCGCCAAACACGCACACGACCATCATTGGCACCAAGGCAGAAGCGACTCTCATCGCTGAAGACGACACGTCTCCATTTGTCCCTCGATTCACGCCTGTCGCGACACCACTGGAGGCGGGCTGCACGATGTTGGGGCGTGAGCGGAAGACGGCCTAACGGTGTGCGGGACCGTAGCCCAGCTGGCTGACACTGACGGCGGCGGTGCACAAATGCTGCACAGCTAGCGCCATTCGACGGCCAACACCGCGGTTCCTGGTGTGTCCGCTGTGCCGTGCGTGTGATCATTGCTTGTACAGCCCTCTCACAGTGTCCGGAGCAAGTATGGTGGGTCTGACACACCGGTGTCAATGTGTTCTTTTTTCCATTTCCAGGAGTGTAGTTATAAAAAAATAGACCACTTTAATTTTGGGATTACCCTCGTAATTTTGGAGATAAGTGTGTTCAAACATTCAAACAGACGGACAGGACGGTTTTGGTAAAACTTTAAATCACGATATCTTGTTTCTTTGCGTGGTTGATTTTGATAAATTAAAGCCTGTACGGTGCTCCAAGCTACGCTCAAGTTGACAGCGAAAATCGCATGAAAATTCATGTACTTGTTTTGGGGACATGTGTTTAAACAGACAAACAGGCTGACACGGCTGTTTTACAGACGTAATGCGCTGTCTACCCATCTGTGGAGTAAGTGTGGTGATATGTTTGCAGGTGTCTCAGAGGTAGGAAAGGAGTGTCCGCGTACAGTATTGTGTGTGTGAGCTCGGGTGGGTGGACGGCAGAGAGGTGTTAGGTGCCCGGAGGTGGGGTGAAGTGCGGGTGATTGTAGACAGAGCTGCGCTCCTCTTTCCGCGTGCCAGCCTCGTGGCTGGGAGCGGTCGATACACTGCACCGCGTTCACTTCACAGCCACCTGGTCTCGCCGCGGCTCACGCAAACACACGGGTATACACACATACGTGTGGCCGAGGGCTCCTGCACAGCCCATATACAACGGACGGAAAAGCGCATTTCACATAGACCGGCGGCTTTGAGTAAAGACTGTTAACACTGCAACACGTACAACAAATTAATACACTGCTGGCCATTAAAATTGCTACACCACGAAGATGAATTGCTACAGACGCGAAATTTAACCGACAGGAAGAAGATGCTGTGATATGCAAATGATTAGCCTTTCAGAGCATTCACACAAGGTTGGCGCCGGTGGCGACACCTACAACGTGCTAACATGAGGAAAGTTTCCAACCGATTTCTCATACACAAGCAGCAGTCGACCGGCGATGCCTGGTGAAGCGTTGTTGTGATGCCTCGTGAAAGGAGGAGAAATGCGTACCATCACGTTACCGACGTTGATAAAGATCGGATTGTAGCCTATCGCGATTGCGGTTTATGGTATCGCGATATTGCTGCTCGCGTTGGTCGAGATCCAGTGACTGTTAGCAGAATATGGAATTGGTGGGTTCAGGAGGGTAATACGGAACGCCTTGCTGGATCCCAGCGGCCTCGTATCACTAGCAGTCGAGATGAAAGGCATCTTATCCGCATGGCTGTAACGGATCGTGCGGCTACGTCTCGATGCCTGAGTCAACAGATGGGGACGTTTGCAAGACAAAAACCATCTGTACGAACAGTTCGACGACGTTTGCAGCAGTATGGACTATCAGCTAGGAGACCATGGCTGCGGTTACCCTTCACGCTGCATCAAAAAAGAGCGCCTGCGATGGTGTACTCAACGACGAACCTGGGTGCCCAAATGGCAAAACGTCATTTTTTCGGATGAATCCAGATTCTGTTTACAGCATCATGATGGTCACATCCGTGTTTGGCGACATCTCGGTGAACGCACAGTGGAAGCGTGTATTCGTCATCGCCATAGTGGCATATCACCCGGTGTGATGGTTTGGGGAGCCATTTGTTACACGTCTCGGTCACCTCTTGTTCGCATTGACGGTAATTTGAACAGTGAACGTTACATTTCAGATGTGTTACGGCTCGTGGCTCTACCCTTCATTCGATCCCCTGCGAAACCCCGCATTTCAGGATAATGCACGAGCGCTTGTTGCACGTCCTGTACGGGCCTTTCTGGATACAGAAAATGTTCGACTGCTGCCCTGGCCAGCCCATTCTCCAGATCTCTCACCAATTGAAAACGTCTGGTCAATGGTGGCCGAGCAACTGGCTCGTCACAATACGCCAGTCACTACTCTTGATGAACTGTGGTATCGTGTTGAAGCTGCATGGGCAGCTGTACCTGTACACACCATCCAAGCTCTGTTTGAGTCAATGCCCAGGCGTATGAAGGCCGTTATTACGGCCAGAGGTGGTTATTCTGGGTACTGATTTCTCAGGATCTATGCGCCCAAACTGAGTGAAAATATAATCACATGTCAGTTCTAATATAATATATTTGTCCAATGAATACCCGTTTATCATCTGCATTTCTTCTTGGTGAAGCAATTTTAATGGCCAGTGGTGTATGTGGGTCGACGCGTGTCCAATAAATGTGCTTATGTTGAATGGGAACGAAACACTTGTGAGGGAACGTAACCACAGCCAGTCTTTGTCAGGCACTTAGATGTAACAGAATGTTTATTATCCGTTCTCTAACTTTTTCAGTCGCTTGATTCCTCTTTCTCCCATCCGGAAGGAACAGCAGATCACTCAAGCAGTTTTTCTCAAAACAAGCTAAAAGCATTACCTGTAAGCTTCAGTCCATTCCATGTAAACACAGACCACACCAATATGGAGCCATTATCAGCTTGCATAGTACCTTGTTGACAGTTTGGGTCCATGGCTTCGTGGGATTTGCGCACACACTCGAAACCTACAATCAGCTCTTACGAAATGAAATCGGGATTCATTGACCAGATCTCGGTTTTGCCCAGGAGAGGCGCTACAGGCGATGTCGTGCTGTTAGCAAAGGCACTCGCGTCCGTCGTCTGCTACCAAAGCCCATCACGCCAAATTTCGCCTGACTGTCCTAATGGATATGTTTGTCGTACGTCCCACATTGATTTCTGCAGTAATTTCACGCACTGTTGCTTGTCTGTTATGAATGAAAATTCTACGCAAACGAAGCTGCTCTCGGTCGTTAAGTGGAGGTGTCTGCAACTGTTCTGTCAGTGATGAGAGGTAATGGCTGATATATGGATTTCTCGGCACATTCTTTACACTGTGGATCTCGAGATATTGAATTCCCTAACGATTTCCGAAAAGGAATGTACCAACCTTTAGCTACACCATTCCGCGTTCCAAGTCATTCCTCTTGTGCCGTCGTAATCACTTCGGATAATTTTTCATACGAATCACCTGAATACAAATGACAGCCACGCCAATGCACTACCCTTTTATACCTTGTGTAAGCGAAACACCGCCATCTCTCTATGTGCATATCGCTGTACGATGACTTTTGTCACCTCTCTTCACTCTTAACTCTTCACTCGTTAACGAAGGTGAGATATGTCAATAAATCTCTCCTTAAAATCTCGCCACGCGGGGTAGCCGTGCGGTCTTGGTCGCCTTGTCACGGCCCACGTGGCTCCCCCCCGTCGCAGGTTCGAGTCCTCCTTCGGGCATGGGTGTGTGTGTGTGTTGTCCTTAGCGTAATTTAGTGTAAGTCAGATTAAGTAGAGCGTTAGCCTAGGGACCGATGACCTCAGCAGTTTGGTCTCATGAGACCTTACCACAAATTTCACATCTTCTCAGAGTTTCACAAGTTGCGACATTATCGCGAATAAAACAGTGACCCGTATATACAATAAGTTTCCTTTAATTTACGTCTATGGTCACAAACTATGGTTGCGCTACATTAGGACTTTGTTTTTATAAAACATATCTGATGATGATGGTCATTGTAGACCGCAACCGGCAATCTACTAACAAAAAATTTGTGACCATAGACGTAAATTAAAGGAAACTTTTCTTGAAATCTTCATTATACCACGGTTCTCAAACACAGCGGTCTGGAGCGCGTGTTTATACTTCCAATTGTGAATAACTGAGCTGCTTACACTATTGCGACAATCACCACAGTCTTCTCCGACACACTGCTTGAACTTCTCCCTCACTCACTTACGACATGACGGGAATACCTGTCTTGCTAAACTGTAATTGAAGCGCTGTGTGCTTTGCCTGTGTCCATCACTGTTGTTTAGATACCTCTTAGTGGTGTGTCCGCAACGTCTCGAGCAACGCCCGCAACTGTGGACCGTGGAGGGAACATACAGCATTCTTAAACAGTGCTCTCGACTTGAGTGTGAAACAATCCTTTCGCCTGACACAAAATGTTGAAAAATTTCCCACTTGTGATCCTAAACCAATGTCAAATTTGTCTGCTGTAGAGGATGGTTCTCCAGATAAATTGAGAGAAAGTTCTGTGGAATAAATAAGGGCATAATGTTATGTTGATAATTTTCTCGTTATGTCTGTCTATGTATAATTAAATAAAACGAATGTTATCATATCGTACGGGATTCACCTTTATTTTTTGAAAGACATTAGTGAAAATGCGTGTAGCTGCTACTCTACAAATTGCCTTATTGTGGTTTTAAAGCTATTCTTCTGTTTTCTGTCATTTGAACTTTCATTGTCAGCACTAAGAATGTGAACGCTAGTTTCCTTTGTTATGTTTTTGATGGTGTTGCTATCTTCCGCGATGTAAACGAGTATTCATGTTTTTAGTGCTGACCGAGCGAGGTGGCGCAGTGGTTAGCACATTGGACTCGCATTCCGGAGGACGACGGTTCAATCCCGTCTCCGGCCATCCTGATTTAGGTTTTCCGTGATTTCCCTAAATCGCTTCAGGCAAATGCCGGGATGGCTCCTTTGAAAGGGCACGGCCGATTTCCTTCCCCGTACTTCCCTCACCCGATCTTGCGCTCCGTCTCTAATGACCTCGTTGTCGATGGGACGTTAAACACTAATCTCCTCCTCCTCCTCCTTAGTGCTGTGATAACGAAAACTCGAACGACAACAGAAGAACAGCTCTAAATTTAAAAGAAGATCACGGCTAGAAGAGATTAAAAAAAAAATAAAGGCGAATCTCGCGTGGCGTAATAAACTTTGTTTTATTCAGCTGCATATAGATGGACTTAATGCGATAACTGTAAACATAATGTTACACGGAAGTGGAGATGACACGGCAGCGAAAGTTAAAGAAGGACGCTATGATTTAAAAATGGGACCGGTAGTAGACTTTCGCATGCCCTTTTCCATACCTATTCGGAAAACTCTGTACTGTGAATTATTACATTTACAAATTTAAAAATCAGTACAGAATAAAGCCCTAAATTTTCTAATCTCTAAGGTTAACCAAAGATGTTTTGCTGTTTCACGCCGGCCGGTGTGGCCAAGCGGTTCTAGGCGCTTCAGTCTGGAATCGCACGACCGCTACGGTCGCAGGTTCAAATCCTGCCTCGGGCATGGATGTGTGTGATGTCCTTAGGTTAGTTAGGTTTAAGTAGTTCTAAGTTCTAGGGGACTGATGACCTCAGATGTTAAGTCCCATAGTGCTCAGAGCCATTTGAACAATTTTTTTGCTGTTTCACATTACACGGAGTAACTGAGTAAATGATCATGATATTTGAACAAGGAGCTCAGCATGGTTTTAACCTTCGCACTGCGGTTTGCTCCAAGACTTCATCTTCTTTCCTCTCCTTAATCTCTTGTAGACTACCGGTATGCCCAAACCGCCTCCACCAGTCCATATCTACATCTACATCTACATTTATACTACGCAAGCCACCCAACGGTGTGTGGCGGAGGACACTTTACGTGCCACTGTCATTACCTCTCTTTCCTGTTCCAGTCTCGTATGGTTCGCGGGAAGAACGACTGTCTGAAAGCCTCCGTGCGCGCTCTAATCTCTCTAATTTTACATTCGTGATCTCCTCGGGAGGTATAAGTAGGGGGAAGCAATATATTCGATACCTCATCCAGAAACGCACCCTCTCGAAACCTGGCGAGCAAGCTACACCGCGATGCAGAGCGCCTCTCTTGCAGAGTTTGCCACTTGAGTTTGTTAAACATCTCCGTAACGCTATCACGGTTACCAAAGAATCCCGTGACGAAACGCGCCGCTCTTCTTTGGATCAAAGAATATCCTTCGGTATGCTGATGACATCAGTTTTCTCGCCCTCTGCCCTCGTCTCCTGCCCTACGTTCGAGAAATCCCAACGATATCTTCAAATCTATCTGAGTAGGTTTATCTCCTGTTGCAACACGTGGTTCCTCAGGATCAGCCCCTCCAAAACCAAGGCAATACTCGTAGGCTGAACCACCTACAGTTTCCATCTGCATGACTTCTACTTTAGCATTTACAATCGCCCTACCCAGTTAACTAATACACTAACGCATGTTGGATTAACTCTCGACTGGCAGCTAACATGGAAACCTCACCTACTAAATATCCAACAGAAAGCCCACAACAGACTAAAACTACTAACTGGCCAGACTTGAGGATTATACACGTCCACTACCCTCCACACCCACAAAACCTTGATCCAATCCGTCTGCTTCTGTGCAAATGTTGCATGGATATCCTTTCCACCTAAATTCTATTAGACCTTCCAAATCCTTGAACGTTATGCTAGCCCCTCCTAATCCTTGAAAGTCATACACGGGAAGTTGCTTTCGGCATCTGTTTACTTCCCCCACAATGATCCTTTACCATCTTACCAAATTACCGCTTCTCCTCTCTCACACTGAATACTTCCGAACAATCTACGCCGTCCTTAAACTCGACTCCAAGAATGTCCATTCCTAGTACGCTAGCCGGCCTTTACTGACAAATTCCACCAGCCATTCAGCTTGCACGCTCTCCACGTCCTGGTCCGACTAAATTTCAACAGCTTCCTTCTCGCAAACTATGAAACCTGTCCCGGCTTTACTCATCATACCAATTAAAATTCGACCCCACTGATGCCACCTCGTCAGGGCAGCCTTATCCATTCCCTACCCATTTTTTCGTACCCAATTTCCCCTTGTCTCAGCATCTTTTCCTACCGCTCTTTTCCTTCATATTACAACCTTACCAGCAACACCTCGTCTAACCAAAATGCACTTTCTCCATCGATATAACCCATCAGTCATCCCTATTTACACCCACAATCTCCTGGCCAACTAATCACCTACTCAGTTTCCCTGCAACAACAGTGCAGGTCCATAAACGTTTAGTGATAGCGCAGTGCTTCAGTTTTGGCTGGTTCAAATGGCTCTGAGCACTATGCGACTTAACTTCTGAGGTCATCAGTCCCCTAGAACTTAGAACTAATTAAACCTAACTAACCTAACGACGTCACACATATCCATGCCCGAGGCAGGATTCGAACCTGCGACCGTAGCAGTCGCTCGGTGCCCGACTGTAGCGCCCAGAACCGCACTGCCACTCCGGCCAGCGCTTCAGTTTTCTGATCACAGTTTTACACGTCGTATTTTAGATGTTTCCACGGTCTTTTACATGTATTCTGATTGTTTTCGTTGTACCTTTTCGTATTCCTATTTAGAACAAAAGATGAAGTAAATCAAGTTTCATATAAGACATTTAGTAAATTCACCCTTACAAATTCTAAACCACCTGAAAATATCTTACCTTTTGTTTTATTTTGCTTTTTTTCGCGTTTGAAAATGTTGCGTACCCTTTGACTAAAGAGCGGCTTCTTCGTATTTGCGAACGAATGAACTGGCATCAAACAGAGGGTATATTACTTTTACGTACTATGCAACGTATTGAGATACATTTTGATACAGGTTAGTTACAACAGTGTTAGTGACGTGTTGTTGCGCAATCGCTACCGGCCAGTATTGGAGCTCCAGCCTGCGTTGGCACCAGTAGGGATGCAGGGAGCAGGAGGAAATCCCGCAGCCTCGGCGCGCATGGTTAATCCGTCAGTGTACGGGTAGCGGGCGAGCTTCACCACAATTAGTCAAACTGGAAATTAGTTTTTCTTGGCTGTGTTGTTATAAAGAATGCTCAGGGTGAATCCGAACTCCTCCGACAAAGTTCCGAGGTCGTTCAGGTACATTTTCCGAATACTTTGGTATAAGTGACATGTAGTCTCCGGTGGCTTGTTACAGTGTAATAATGTCATTATGATTTATTCGATTTGTAACCGTAATTACCTTTGTTTCTGTGAAAATACCTTCATAACAGTGAAAAAGTCTGTAATACACAACCACTGAAACATACAATACGAAACAGAGAATAATACACTGACGGTAAAAAATCGCAACAACAACAAGGAGTTGTGCGACATAGAGGAAAGTTGATAGATGTACACTCCTGGAAATGGAAAAAAGAACACATTGACACCGGTGTGTCAGACCCACCATACTTGCTCCGGACACTGCGAGAGGGCTGTACAAGCAATGATCACACGCACGGCACAGCGGACACACCAGGAACCGCGGTGTTGGCCGTCGAATGGCGCTAGCTGCGCAGCATATGTGCACCGCCGCCGTCAGTGTCAGCCAGTTTGCCGTGCCATACGGAGCTCCATCGCAGTCTTTAACACTGGTAGCATGCCGCGAGAGCGTGGACGTGAACCGTATGTGCAGTTGACGGACTTTGAGCGAGGGCGTATAGTGGGCATGCGGGAGGCCGGGTGGACGTACCGCCGAATTGCTCAACACGTGGGGCGTGAGGTCTCCACAGTACATCGATGTTGTCGCCAGTGGTCCTCGGAAGGTGCACGTGCCCGTCGACCTGGGACTGGACCGCAGCGACGCAGGGATGCACGCCAAGACCGTAGGATTCTACGCAGTGCCGTAGGGGACCGCACCGCTACTTCCCAGCAAATTAGGGACACTGTTGCTCCTGGGGTATCGGCGAGGACCATTCGCAACCGTCTCCATGAAGCTGGGCTACGGTCCCGCACACCGTTAGGCCGTCTTCCGCTCACGCCCCAACATCGTGCAGCCCGCCTCCAGTGGTGTCGCGACAGGCGTGAATGGAGGGACGAATGGAGACGAGTCGTCTTCAGCGATGAGAGTCGCTTCTGCCTTGGTGCCAATGATGGTCGTGTGCGTGTTTGGCGCCGTGCAGGTGAGCGCCACAATCAGGACTGCATACGACCGAGGCACACAGGGCCAACACCCGGCATCATGGTGTGGGGAGCGATCTCCTACACTGGCCGTACACCTCTGGTGATCGTCGAGGGGACACTGAATAGTGCACGGTACATCCAAACCATCATCGAACCCATCGTTCTACCATTCCTAGACCGGCAAGGGAACTTGCTGTTCCAACAGGACAATGCACGTCCGCATGTATCCCGTGCCACCCAACGTGCTCTAGTCAACTACCCTGGCCAGCAAGATCTCCGGATCTGTCCCCCATTGAGCATGTTTGGGACTGGATGAAGCGTCGTCTGACGCGGTCTGCACGTCCAGCACGAACGCTGGTCCAACTGAGGCGCCAGGTGGAAATGGCATGGCAAGCCGTTCCACAGGACTACATCCAGCATCTCTACGATCGTCTCCATGGGAGAATAGCAGCCTGCATTGCTGCGAAAGGTGGATATACACTGTACTAGTGCCGACATTGTGCATGCTCTGTTGCCTGTGTCTATGTGCCTGTGGTTCTGTCAGTGTGATCATGTGATGTATCTGACCCCAGGAATGTGTCAATAAAGTTTCCCCTTCCTGGGACAATGAATTCAAGGTGTTCTTATTTCAATTTCCAGGAGTGTATTTCTACATTTGAAGGAAGATATCTATTCA
This sequence comes from Schistocerca gregaria, assembly GCF_023897955.1. Taxonomy (NCBI): domain Eukaryota; kingdom Metazoa; phylum Arthropoda; class Insecta; order Orthoptera; family Acrididae; genus Schistocerca; species Schistocerca gregaria. The sequence continues at coordinate 569,055,019 of NC_064923.1, forward strand.
AATTTCGTTCCAGTCGCATATGAGTGTCACTAGTAGCGCAACTGTGAGAATGCAAATCAGGTACGCTTTAAACACATGCTGTAATGTTAGTGTGCGTTACTTATCTTCGAGACTAGACGCGGTGAGTTGATTTTAGTCAGCGGCGGCTTTAAGGCGACAAAGACGCCATTATCAGCGCCCCACTGAGTTTGAACGAGGTCGTATACTAGAGCTACGAGAGCTGCATGTTCCTTCCGCAATACTGCAGAAAGGCTTCGCAGGAATGCAGTCATGTTCATGACTGCTGGCGGCTGTGGTCGCGAGAATGTACGGCGCCAGAAACCGGGCTCCGGATGGCCACGCGGCTCTACCAAGAGGGAAGACCACAGCGTTTGGCGTATGTCTCTGGTGCATCGCACTGCATCTGCAGCAGTAGTTTGAGTAGCAGTTGGCACCACAGTGACACAACGAACTGTTACAAATCGGTTACTTCAAGGTGTAACGCCGGAAATGCATATCCTCCTATTTCCATCTATCGTACTATAAATTTTTTTTCCTTATTTTGTTACCTGAAGATATGGCGTTTCTGTGTCTTTGTATATTGTAATTGTTTTACTATTTGTATATATATAATCATTTATGTCGTTTTCTAATTGGTTTGTTTTGTGAATATTATTTGTATTTATACTCTGGGTCTGGCCTGGGGAAAACTATGCTATCGAACGAATACATCGATAGGTCGTGTGGAGAACCAAAGTGTCTAGGATCTTTGGTAGTGTGAACTCTGTCGCATTGAGCGAGAGCAGTGGGGAGTCTGGTGGGAGGAGGGCGGTGAAGCAGGTGTGTTGTGTGACGCTCCCGCGAGTTGCCGCGCGTTCGGGATTGGGCAGCATGTAATGGCGCTCGACTTGCTATGATAGTTTCTGACACAAAGGGCGCTAATGACCATTGTAGTTGTGCGCCCTAAAACCACAAAACAAAACAAAAAAAGTTTCTGACACGGTGTCGCGGACGGGAAGCATTAGCTGGCGCACATCAAGAGCCCGTTTCGCCTGGTGACCGTGTCGAGAAGGAAGCGCGCCAACATCCAGCTTCCACAGCAGCGACGGCCGACAATGAGTGACTGTCGCCACCTCCTCGATCGACGGCTTCAAACCTTCAAGCAACGAACAAGGAAGACTGGAAGCATGTAAAGTTTTAGAACCGTATGGCAGACCTCAGCTTTTCAAACTGTTCAAATCACAAAATTACGGCAACTTAGCACGAACCTTTGTTGCTCATTGTCCCAATTGCATTAGCAAGCAGGGTCCCTTCCTTTTCCGAAATGATGCCGAGTGTCGTTGAAATTCAAACGCTAGCGTTTAAGTAATAGCATTCCATTTCATTGCTTTAATTTCAAAGTTCAGGTAAGGTATTCATAGCTGGCTACAATATTTACATTACACAAGCACAAATTAAGAGTGGGAATTTCGTTACCATATTTTAGCTTACCTGTGACTGCAGGTCAGCTTGGTACGTACTAAATTTTACTATTGTTAATTGTTCAGAATCATTTAATTCAAGTTCAAAGTTAAATCTCTTATTTCTAAATTGCGTAGATTCAAGTAGCTTTTGAAATGATTGTTGAGGTAGCCCATGACTAACCTTACTTTATTGAATTTCGTAGTGCTTCAGAAACAAAGTTCACCATTAATTTCAGTCACTAAATTAACTTTCAGTTTTCCGGCTTTATTAATTCTTTTGCTAAATTAAGTCAGAGTGTAGCGAAATTTATTACTTCTGACAAACTTTCAGTTTTCCCTCTACACGTGTCAACTTTCAGTTGCCACGCTTCTAGTGCTAATTATATGTGTAATAACCTTTCTTTTTCAGTTACTATAGTAATTGGCCATAGGTCTGGCGACCGTAATTACCCCAAATCTCAAATATCTAATTATCGCTAGTTAATCGTTAACGTAACGGCCGCACATTTACTTTCTTTATTAACTTTACACCCATTCAAAATTAATTTCCACGAGTTTCATTTGCATTTTTCCTTTCATTTAGATGTAACCCTTTCCTCCCTCTTTACCGTCAGATTAACTTCGGTGACGATTGCTTTTCCCAAATTTCCATTAGGTACACGCGGTTTAATTTTTTACTGACATTAAGGTCGATAAGTGAGGGGGAGGTTACAAAGGACAGCTCCGAGCAAGAAGCCCTGTAGCGTGCATTCCACTAACCTCAAACCATTGCCATTTGCAACTTCAGTGGTGTCAAGCGAGAGCTCACTGAAGGGCAGGGTGGAGGTCTGTTGTGTTTTCTGATGAATGCTGCTTCTGCCTCGGTGCCAGCGATGGCCGTGTATTAGTTAGAAGGAGGCCACTGATGCTCTGCAACCAGCCTGTCGACTTGCTAGACACACTGGGTCCACACCCGGAGTTATTGTCTGGGGAACACTTTTGTATGAGAGCAAGAGTACTCTCATGGTTAATCCACGCACTCTGACTGCAAATTCAGACGTCCGTCTGATGATTCGACCTGCTGTGCTGCCATTCATGAACAGCATTCCAGAGGATGTTTTCCAGCAGAATAACGCTCACCCACATACAGCTGTTACAACCCAAAATGCTCTGTAGAGTGTTGAAATGTTGCCTTGGTCTGCTCGATCACAAGATTTGTCTCGAGTCTAGCATATGCGGCACCTCATTGGACGACAAATCCAGTGTCACCCATAAACAGCATTGACCGAACAAGTGCAATAGGCCTTAACTCGTCCTAACTCCTCCCAAACAAACCATGAAGGCCCAACTGTACCGACCGGCCGTCGTGTCATCCTCAGCCCATAGGCGCCACTGGATGTGGATATGTAGGGGCATGTGGTCAGCACACCGCTCTCCCGGCCCTATGTCAGTTTCCGAGGCCGGAGCCGCTACCCCTCAATCAAGTAGCTCGTCAGTTTGCGTCACAGGGGCTGAGTCCACCCCACTTGCCAACAGCGCTTGGTAGAACGGATGGCCACCCATCCAAGTGCTAGCCCAGCCCGACAGCGCTTAACTTCGGTGATCTAACGGGAACCGGTGTTACCACTACGGCAAGGCCGTTGGCGCAATAGGCCTGGAACATCATTCTACAAACTGACATCCGGCACCTGTACAACACAGTGGCTGCACGTTGAATGCTTACACTCAACATTCTGGCAGTAACATCGGTTATTAATATTCCAGGCTTTCACCATTCCAACGACTTATTTCGCCTTTGCATTAATCTGAAACCTTACAATGTTAATCACTCAAATCACTCACCTAGACAAATGTATTCTCGTAATTTCATTGCTCTACATTAACAATTTGTTGGTGCTGCGATTTTTTTTTTCGGTCGATGTACAACAACCCTCAGACGAGGCACGAACAGCTTTTCACACTGTGTTCAACCTATTCTGTCTGCGTACAGTACGTAACAAATGCATATTTATTCCCTTACAGGTATTGCTCAATATGTCGGCCACCAATATCACGGCACTGTGTAAAGCGACTATTAACGTGCAGCAACCGTTACTACAAACATAAACGCGAGACAGAACAGCTTGAGGGGAAGAGTAAAGTGTGCGTTTCTATTGTCAAGAGCAAGTATCGTGAGTGAATGTTTCCAAACAAGACACACAACGTGTACAGTCGACATTTTCACTGCTGCGTAGTAGATATTTTCGGTGCAATAGGGATAAAAAATTAGAATAAGAAATCGTACGACATACAATTACCTTATCATGAGCCACCACAGTCCACCTGTGCCTTGCAACAAAGTACTCAGAAAATACCCCAGATCTACCTCCGAAATTTTGTTGGTGGTGTTCGAGTCCACTCATTACAGATGCAAGGCTGCGACTGACAGAGTTTAAGCGTTATTAATCTCACAAGATTTATTTATTCGCGATGAATTTCGAACCATTGTTTTGATAGAGGCGGTCGAGTGGTCTATGGTAATGTTTTCTGCAGATACAACGTACCAATCTTCCATAAGGAGCACATTTACAAACATTTATTAGGTATTAGTACATTTTTCCTTGTTAGTGTTGCTTTAAAGCAAAAAAGAAGGAAAGTGACGTAAAAAACGTGGCCAGCAGCGAGTAGACCTGGAGCACGAACGATTCAGTACGAACTTAACTAAGCATAAGGACAGCTCATCCATTCTGAGAATTGAGAACCTCGACGTTTTTTGCCTGTTCACGACACTGATACTGGCAATATATCGGTCCCAGGGATACCACGACTTCCGAGAATGTTTTAATTTCAAGTGTGAAGTCGGATAACAAATGACAAAAGAAATATTTCTTTTCGTGTGGTATAATTACATGTTAACAATTATCCGTTTTTCTCCTGTACATATACTCTGTAACCTCAATTCTTGCCAAATTTTATGATTCTATGTCAAAGGGAAGTACAATGTAGGCTTTAATCAGTGATCTTGCAAGTATCAAATTACGTGATATAAAAGGTCATATCTTTTGATGGCGTTGACTTAAAAACTAACACTTATTAAATCGCCAAGGAAGGACGTAGCCAGGATTTTGTCAAAAGGGGAGGGAGGGTGGGTGTCCGCTTTGTTAAAGAGGACCTTAAAAAGACACATGTTTATCATTTATTCTTAAACTTTGTATAAAAAATAAAGCATTTTACTCGACAATGATCTCGGAGTTTTCACGAAGCTGAGATATACTAACGATGCTGAGATATAATATCCGTACTTAGGAGCGTTGTATGTTCTTAAACCACTAAGAAACAGTCATGCCCCAATCTCTCTTCACCATCCAAGATTATTTTACACTCTTCTTCTTTCAGTCTGGATTTGAACTGAGGAAGTGATCAGGGAAGGACGAGCGCAAATTTTTTGGAATACCATGATCAATACCGATGCGGCTTTTGTAAAAAAGAAATCTCTATTCTACAAAGAAGCTACAACAATTTTTGATGGCGAAAATGCAAAGGATCTGCAATTATTCAACATTACACTTTCCCAAATTTTCTCATTTAGGTATACATCTCCCACTTCTTGCAAATGTAATAAATATCATTTTCTACATTAAAGAAAGTCCCGGCAGACAAGTGCATGAGCCTAAATGAGCAGAATTTGGATTAGTATTTATTTATCATATGACTTTTAATACTAGGAGTCTCCAAAAAGATGTTCGGCTCTCTTTCAATGCAGCTCTTTTCATTTAAGCAGAGGGGCTGCATCTTTAGGGGAACTGGAATCTTTCAGGAAAGTAAGGTATTCTGAAGGAATTAGCTGTGGGCCGTAGTAAGGGACCAACCCCGAAATTTGCCAAAACAGAAAATGGGAAACCGTAGAAAACCATTTTCAAGGTTGCTGGCAGGAAGATTCAAACCATCACGCCTTCCGAATCCAGGGAATTCTAGCTCAGCGTCCCAACACGGAGCTAGCCGAAGTCGGCGGAGAACTGCGAAAAATGGTTGCTATATAGTATTTTAAAATAAAATAAAATGTATTGCAACAAAAGATTGAATTCTGACATTGCATGTTTTTCCATTAATTGTGCATATTTAGCCGTTTGAAACAGCGTGAATACATGCATATTTTCAGATGTAATTGTGCATGCAATTGCTGGCTTCAGTTATTACAGTATCACAAGAGCGTAAATAGCTTTTGGATGAAATCAGGAGGGAGGGGTGCAGAGCGCAGTCGGCTCGGACGAATTCAAGCAGCCCGATGAAAATTCTTTTTAGAAACGAACGAGCTGTAGAGTGTGCTGTCATCCCGTACCCCTTCCGCTCTCCACAAACCCCTCCCCATCTTTCCGTATCGGAAATGGTTTTCATAACTGAGTACCGCCATGGTAACCAGGCTGAGTGATATTTTGCCAGCTGGGCTACTAATGATAGAATATTCAGCAGTTTTTTTAAAGAACTGCAACCATCGCCGTTTGGGCCATATTTTTGTTGGTCAACGGGATTTTAGGGCGACACGGAGAAATCCAAGTGTGTTTCTATGCACTGGTTTTAATTTAATGCTATTTGTAATGACATTTATCGCCCATCTACTGAAATATTTCAACCCCCAAGTTCCACCAGCCTCCAGATAACGAATCCAGTGACAACGTTTAACTGCTTCAGGTGAGTGATTAGGCTATTAGGGCAGTGCGTACAAATTTTAACTTACGATGACGACAGCGGCCGAAGCAAAATCTGTTTTCCTCTTATTTTTTGTTACAAACTTATTCAAAATTACTATCACAGCAGAACACAGCACAAAAAAATAAACGGTATCGCTTACATTAAATTCAACTATAAGTAAAAACTGAACTGAATAACAGAAAAACTACTGAGCTCAAACAATGCCAACAATTGGTCTTGGCTAAATTAGGAATGGGTGATAGCCAATATTACTTTCGATGTATAGATAGTATATATTTACCCTTGCTGTCTATTGATAGTACGTAACCCTTTTTCGTCATATGACTGAAAATAAAAATAGCTCTCAATTTCCCTACACGGCAACTAGGTCGCTTGTAACTTCATTTAGCTTCATTTAGGTGGTAGGGTGTGTCTGGACCCCCCTGAATACCCCCCCTTCCCTCCCCCCTTTGGCTATGGGCTTGGTCAAGATACCGTAGACTTTAGTATGTGACACAAATTTAACATGATACAACTACCCGTTCACGAGAAAAAAAGCCCTAACTGACGGAAGGACAGACAGACAGACAGTCTGATAACATATCAGAATTTTTTTCATGTAATATAACTAGAAATTAAGTCTTCTTCTTTGGTTGTACTGTGAAATCTTGCTTCCTGAAAAATTTAGTGATTCTAGGTCGATGGTAAGTATCGTGGAGATTTTGATGACTGATTGTGAGTTTTTGAAAATCAAAATATGGGACATTAATGGCCATAGCTTTTGATTAGTTTGAGATCGAAGATTAACTTCTTTTACATGATAAAGGCGCCGTAGACCTTAATATGAGACATAAACTCAACTTACTACGTCTATCTGTTCCTGACAAAAAGGGTTTTGAAAATTCAGAGAGACGTACAACAAAGTGATCCTATACGGATTCCTTTTTTCAGATTGAGGTACAGAACTCTAAAAGTGCATACAAGTATTTCAAAAACGAGAACATTTGCTGGACCATCACAGCGGGCATTGGAGGTGCGTGTACTTGCCTGTATCACAAAAGAGAAAGAAAATTTACACTACTGTTGCGCGTATCACCAAAGCATTTAGTTGACGCCACTTTCTTTGGCAATATCCGTACTGCACACTTTTTTTAAAAATTTTCTATGTTGAGAGGTGCATGTTCTCGAACTTATGAAGACACTGGCAACCCAAAAAATTACTTAGCAGTATTAGTAGCGTAAATAGTGTTTAGGGTATCTGTATGTCTTGATGCCAGCTGATGAGCCCTAGAGAATCGAAAGGCGTCGCTAGTAAATTAAAGCCGCAGAACTAAAACACGGTAAAAATGGTAGTGTGCACAAATGCTTAGTTTACTGACGAACATTTTAAATTTGGATCACGGTACGATAATGTTCGTTTGTGTCGGAAGTTATTTCCAGAACGAAGGTGCCGCGAAAGCAGGAAGTATCAAGCTACTAACCTTTGTTTTAGGGAGTGCCGACTCTTTGAGCCTGCAACAGCGCTTTTTTTTTAGAGAACCAGTAACGCGAACCCTTATTATTCAAAGAGACGAACTCCCATGTTAAATGCAGCTGATTACTATCCAAATAAGTTAATGTGCTAAATATCGCCGGCCGCGGTAGTCGAGCAGTTCTAGGAGCTTCAGTCCGGAACGGCGAGACTGCTACGGTCGCAGGTTCGAATCCTGCCTCGGGCATGGATGTGTGTGATGTCCTTAGGTTAGTTAGGTTTAAGTAGTTCTAAGTTCTAGGGGACTCATGGCCAAAGAAGTTAAGTTCCATAGTGCCATTTGAACCATTTTTTTTTTTTGCTAAATATCTTAAGCTAAAACATTTATCTTCAAAGACGTAAAATCTTGATTATGTAGGTTTTATTAGTTTCGTATTATTCACCCACACACAGAGCAATGAAAAAACTTTTAACGTTACATTATACACTGAGGGACAAAAGTTTGACACCGATACTGCCGGCCGCGGCCAAATACGTTAATGTGCTAAATATCGCCGGCCGCGGTAGTCGAGCAGTTCTAGGCGTGCAGTCCGGAACCGTGCGATTCCTACGGTCGCAGGTTCGAATCCTGCATCGGGCATGGATGTGTGTGATGTCCTTAGCTTAGTTAGGTTTAAGTAGTTCTAAGTTCTAGGGGACTAATGACCACAGCAGTTGAGTCCCATAGTGCTCAGAGCCATTTTTTTGACACCGGTACTATCGCGTACACAGTGTTAAAAGGGCAATGAACTGACTGGGCTGTCATTTCTGCTAAGGTGATTCATATTAAACGGTTTCCGATGGGTTTATGCCCGCACGACGGTTATAACAATTTTGAATGGTAGTTGTAGCTAGATGCCTGGGACATTCCACAGCGCATTTCGTTAGGAAATTAAATATTCCCAGATCCATAGTGTCAACAGTCTGCGTAGAATACTAAATTCCAGGTATTGCCCCTCACCAAGGACAACGCAGTACCCAATGTCCTTCAGTTAACGACAGACACTGCGTGAAATAACCTCAGAAAACCATGTGGGAAGTACGACGCACGTATCCGTTTGGACAGTGCGGCGAAATGTGCCATTAATGGGCTATGGCAGCAGACGACCGACACGAGTATGTTTGCTAAAAGCACGACATCGCTGCAACGCCTCTCCTGGGCTCGTGAGCATGCCGGTTGGGCCCTACTGACTGAAAAACCGTGGCGTGGTCGGAACGGTCCCGATTTCAGCTTGTAAGAGTTAATGTTAGTGTTGGAGCGGTGGCGTAGATCCCACAAAGCGATGAAGGCAAGTTGTTAGCAAGCCGTTGTGCGAACTGGTGATGATTCCATAATGGCGTGAGCGGTGTTTATGTGGAACGGACTAGGTATCCTGGTCCAACTGAACTGAACATTAGCTGGAAGTGCTTATGTTCGGCTTCTTGGAGACCATTTGCTGCCATTCATGGACCTAATTCTTATGGATGACAATGCGCCATGTAACAGGGCAACAGTCGCTTCTTATAGATTACAATGCGACATGTTATAGGGCCACAATTGTTCGCGATTGGTATTAAGAACATTCTGGACAATTCGAGCGAATTATTTGGTCATCCAGATCGCCCAACATGAATTATCGAGATTTGGTTTGTGCACAAAATCCTGCACCGGAAAAATGTGGCAGTTATGGACGGCTGAATATTTATGCAGGGGACTTCCAACGACTTGTTGAGTCTATGTCATGTCGAATTGTTGCACGACGCCGAGAAAAGGGAGATGATGATGGAGTTTGGTTTGGGGAGCGCTTAACTGCGCCCTTATCCACGTCCGTACAAATTCCCAACCTTTGCTAACCCCAATTTCGCCATTTTCATGAATAAGGATAAAATGAAGAGGAAAGTGGACAACACAAACACCCAGTCATCTTGAGGCAGGTGAAAATCCCTGACCCCGCCGGGAATCGAACCCGGGACCCCATGCTCGGGAAGCGAGATCGCGACCGCGATACCACGAGCTGCGGACGGGGAAAGGGAGGTCCGAGACGATATTAGGAAGTATTCCATGACTTCAGCTACTTCAGGGTACATCATAATGAATAGATTGCGAGATTTTAAACTTTTAACTTAGGTCAATTATTATACGAAACACAGAACGTAAAATATTTGTTGCTCCTGGGAGGAGTTAGACAGGCAACTTGCTACTGAGACTGAATGAGCCTTATCATCTTTTAGTAATACAGATGCTCTACTTCGTCAGGTAAAAGTCGTGCCTTCATTGCGTACTTCATGCGTGACTGAGTTCCTTCTGATTCCAATATTAATGCCCTTCTAAATAACAGATTACTTGACAGGTAAATAGGATGAGGTGGCCCAGTTCGTTGACCTCCACACACTCCTAATCAAAACCAACTAGCTTTTATATCTGCTGGCAACTGAAAGCTCCTATTTACCGAATCCTGATACAAGATGTAGCATGGCCTGGTGCTTGTATTGCGAAAGGCTACGGAACAGTGCAGAGTATCGCAGATTTGCGTTGGCGAGGCTGGGCTTTGGTGCGACGGCTTGTCGATACACGTCCTATATTCGGAGTGACGTAATGCAGGGGCTGTGGCGAACGTGTGTCTGATAGACAAGTGTTCGGCATCCGGACTGCAGACAGCGTCGAGGCGCCTGCCCGGCTGAAATTCGACCGGTAGAGAGACATTCGCACGGCTTCGCGCTCTTTCCTGTCGATGAAGCAGCCTTACCAAGATCCGTGGGTTGCCGAACACGACATCCCGGGCACGTTCTCGGTGATGCTCTTAAAGACAAGTTTCTATCCTGGAAAAACTTGGTTAGCCGAAATCGCCATCTTGCCGACAATATGTAACTTACCGATGCCGCTACGTAACGACGTGCAAAATTCAAACCGTTCTTTGGTTGACGGTCAGCGTTGTGGTTGTCGGTTCACACATACAAATGTCCCTTGCCCCGTCACTGCTCCAGCGTGATACGCACACGTGTCGAATCGGTGACAGGACAGTCCTAAGGCCAATCGGAGCGCGTGGTGCCAAGTTTCCGTAGTTTAAAAATCGTGCGTTGTCGACCTGCACAACATAAGTAATTTTGGTTCCTACTGGCATCAGCTATCCAGGGTTAAAATTCCGTGACACAAGTTTTCTCCACCCTGTGTATAAGGTAATCTCTTGACTGGCTGACTCATCGTCCCCCAGCTGAAACCGCTAAGTCTAATTTCAACTGCTTCTCTGATCACAGACAGTGGTGCCGACTTATAAAAAATATTGGGGGGGGGTCTTCCACCGGGAAATTTTCTAAATTTCATATGAAAAACAGTGAGTTTTAATGTTTTCTTAAGCATTTTAGACACACATGATCAACGTCAGTACCCCGAAAACTGGACTCTCGATAACTCGACACTCCGGGAAACTCGACAAGTCTGACGCATTTTTTACATGGAAAACAGAAACAAAACATAAACACGCACGGTATTTTCGTAAAAAGGTAATTTAATTTACAGTAATAATCATGCTTGCAGACTATTACAGAGCAGTGAATATACAGCTCTGAAAAGACTGAAATTATATTTCAATAAATCCTAAACTATCATTAAAAGAATAAAACAAGAAATACTCCTGATGCACAGTAACAGCACTTTGATTAATAAGTGAAATAGCTAATTTAAGCCTACTTTGAATAAGGCTCAGGGTTCATTAAATAAAAACTATATCTCATAGTTAATAAGGTTAATACAGTATGCCTAATACTTTCAGTCAAAAAGTATGTAAATAGCAGGTTTTAATTGGGTCTTACGTCATAAAAATATTTAAGTATTTGAAAATAAATAATACAGTACTATAGTAATATAGTAATACAGTACTAAATTAGTACAAATATTTAGAAACCGAAAAATTTAGCATTACGTATGTATTTCATTCTCTGCTGTATAAAGACTTTTAATATTGCTCTAAATGCCAATTTTAGGGCTAAAGTGTCTTTAGAAATGTGTAAATGTCGACCGCCTGAGTCGATTACTGAATATGAAGTCGTTGATGACTGGTCTGATATCCAATTCATCCACCTCTGTATGTGTCATCGAGAGGTAGTTCAGCCAATCCGATGTCGTCCTTTGGGTAAAGAAGAGGGAGCCTTGTCATCTCACGAAGTTAGTTTTAGTCCCTGGTGGAGGGTATCATCGAAAGCCTGGAATTTTATCTGAATTTGACGCAGCTAGTGAACCGAGAAGTTTTACGCAGGGACTCAGTCGTGAAATACTTCGTAGCAATTTTTGAATTTAATTTCCAGATAGTTATATTTTCTTACATGTTTATTTGAGGCAAAAGAAAGAAAACTATTTGAGCCAAAGACCTGCAATTTATTGGCTTGTTTCAGGACTATTTCGAGAAAAGTAGGCTACAGACAGCAGCCTACCATCGACAAGAGGAAAAATATATACCGATAAATTACAAAATAGAGATCTCTATTTCGATCATTAGACATAAATATTTTTAGATTAAAGCTGCCGCTCAAATAACGTGATTGTAGTCTACTGTTTAGATGGACATGTTATTAATTTGTTTTTAAATTTTCGACTGTCTAAGTAATACAGTTAGTTAATGCGTAGACTCCAAGTATGACCACGCAAAAAATCCTTCAATGATTTCACATTTTTTTTTTTTTTAAAAAAGTGTCTAGGATCCCGAGAAGATTAGGCATAAGAACAATTTTCAAGGCGCCAGAGAAATGGTGCGCTAGGTTAATGACATCTTAGTCTCAAGATCATTGGAATTTACAACATTCCTTGTCAGTGGAGGAGTAAACACAATGATCAATCAATTCGTAAAGTTTCTGAACTTGTGCAGAACACCGTCGACACATAAAAACATCGTAATTTTGACAAATCATTGGTTGCTGGACACAGACTCACACCAGACATGTTTGAGAGAACGAAAATCTTTTCTAGTACGTCATTCTACTGGGATTATGCGATCGAAGAGGCTGTAGAGACCAGAATGTGAGACAACAACTATAAGTGCGACCGCGACTGTAATCTGGGAGGTTCGACGCTGAGACTGGCGCAACGCAACGGCCACGCTATGTTGCGTGAGCTGCAGGCACCAGTCACTTGAGAGCCTGACGCACTGTACTGCGTTGCTCCTCGCCCACTTCCGCAACTGCAAAGCACTCGCAGCGCAACCTGCGCGCGACTCCCAAGCTAACAGAGGTGCATACATTCCGCTTTTAATCAGCCAGTGCTTGCCTTTTTAGCCAGGCAGGCAAACCGCCGCACGTCATCAACCGAACGGACAGGCTGCCTTACTCCCATCCAAGCCAAGCAGACTTAATGGAGTCCTTCTTACCTGCCCATCTTCCCGCGGTGCTACGCTACGTAGCAGTTTGTTCTGTAGGCTTTCGCTGTAGTGTTATGAGTAGGGTTCGGAAGCTTTTTACCTGGGTATCGCAACACGAGACCAAATATACTACATATATTCAATTTTGGTCATTGTAGCCCAGAAGATTGTGGATTGTATTTGTCCTTTTTTTCATTTTCGGAATATTTAGAGCTTATTTAGTTACTTCGACATGAACGGGTTTTTCTCTGCAACTTCATCCTCTTTCGACTACTGCTGACAATTCTCATTTCGAACAACCTTCATGCCATCTCCAATACATGTTTTTTATAGTAAGCAAAATCAAATCTGAAAGTCGACATCTTTTGCACTCATGAAACTGACGACGTCCATTACACTTCAACGCTACTAAAGTAAGATTATGTGCGTCTAGTTTCTGTAAGGCTCAGTGTGTTTGAGCCAAATGTGAACCCAATTGCAATAATTTTAATAAATATTTTCGGGTTCTGTGATCCGGGTTAGCTAAAAAATGGTTCAAATGGCTCTAAGCACTATGGGACTCAACATCTGAGGTCGTCAGTCCCCTAGACTTAGAACTACTTAAACCTAACTAAGGACGTCACACACATCCATGTCTGAGGCTGGATTCGAACCTGAGACCGTAGCAGCTGCGCGGTTCCGGACTCAAGCGCCTAGAACCGTTTGGCCACAGCGGCCGGCTCCGGGTTCGCTGAATTCATTCCAAGTGGGCCAGATAATTCATTCTACATTCCACAGACGCATTTAGCAAACGCGAAGTTCGTTTTTCATATTACGTTGACCTAAAAAGTACATGCCTGAAATAAGAAGCTTTTCTTTCATACCAAGCTTTCTTCGCACGACTTTGCATACCGCCAGAATGTGGTTTTATATCCACTGAGCCATATATTTTTCATATTTCAGTCATTGTTTGCCCTAAATTTAGAAAGCCTATATATTGCTAAATGGCCTCAAGTCCTTAGCACACATTTCAGTACACATTTCAGCACGCTTGTCAGCCACTACGTCTTTGTCTTCTATAAAAAAAAAAGTCATGGAGTGAGGAAACTGCTGGTCAAATTTACGAACGTATCGTAATATATTCGAGGTCCCCGAATGAGTGTTCAGTAAATCTTTACACAATTTACTGCGAGACACTTACCGATTTACTTGAAACTGCTTCGTAAACACACGAAAACTTTTCCCGTTTTGGACTTGGGCTCTGCTTCGTGAACGGCATACATGCCCAAGTTCTTAATTTCTCTTCAGTCACCTTTAAGTTTGGTTTATTCATTTTGCTGCTCCAAACTTTAAGCTAGCTGAGCTGCAGTGAAACTACCTACTCAAATGCATACTTTCCTATTCTGTAGTCATGTTGAATTCACAGTGCAATCTATTGTCTAGTACAGCAGGCTGAACGGGTCCCGTGAAGCATATCAGGCTTGCGGAAACGAGAACTGACCTGCTTTAAACACTGTGCTTCAGTGAACATGCACTCTTGTGTCTCCGTTGCGCCATCATGACCTGCTTTAGTGACTGCAGCGGATGTAGGGGAAGGCAGGCTGGAAGGCGAATTTGTACAGCTCTGCAAGCAGTCAACACTGATGCAGCTGCTGTGGCAGTTGGGTCTCGAGTCTGGAGGCGCTCTCCTCGCATTGTGTGTTGTTTCATTCCTAGCAATGTTTGACTTAGACCAATTGGTTTGCCCTAAGCTGGTTAAAGCAATGGGGAGACACCTGCGTCTCGGTGTGTAAAGGGTTACCAAACGAGCATGGTTCACCAGATAATACAACAGTATCCTAGCCATTGCACCCCAACATTAAATCTCAGCCTGCCGCTGCAATTCTGGAAATGAAGACCAAACACACTGTGAAGAAGGTAAAAGCCCAGTCGCGAATACAGGGTGTCCCATTCAAACCTCCCTGATTTCAAGGACCCAGGAGAGACAAACCACAATAGATACGACAATGAAAAATGCACCACATTGTAGAGCATCTCCAAGTTTTTATATTCCCGGATGAAAAGTGCACAGTATCGTCGCCAGACTGCAGCGTGGTTGCATGAAGTGAAAATGGCGACTCCACAGCAGCATGTGCAAGCAGTAGTGTGGTTTGCAGAAACAGAATCACCGATTACTGTGCAATGAAATTATCGACGTGTTTATGAATGTGATCCACCTGATGTGAAAACAGTTAAGGAATGGTATAGGAAGTTTCTAGCTACAGGAAGTGCTCTGAAATATTCTGGCGGTGCACGTTACGGAATTTCAGAAGAGACGGTGGAGGACATCAGTCGAGCTTTTCTCAGAAGCTCACGTAAGCCTATTCGGCAAGCATCTAGGCAACTTGATGTGCCTCGATCAACATTGCATCATGTAGTTCACCAGCGTCTTCGTATGTGTGCTTACAAAGTGCAAATTCTGCGACATCTGACGCCAAACGACAAACCACACCAACAACAATTTGCTGCTGATATGCTGCAGCGCATTGATATGGGTGCCAGCTTCCTGGAAAGATGTTTATTCTCAGATAAGGCCACCTCTCATCTATCAGGAAGGATTAATAGGCATAATGTTCGGATTTGGGTTTCGCAAAAACAGCACGTCGTCGTTGCACATATTCGTGATAGCTCTAAACCAAACGTTTGGTGCGGGCTAATGCACGACAGGACTGTTGGACCGTTCCTCTTTGCGGAACAAGCAGTGAATGGGTTAGTGTATCTGAACATGATGCAGCAGTTAGTGTACCCTCAGATACAAGACTTGCGACCCAACACCATTTTTCAGCAAGATGGAGTTCCGCCCCAATGGTCAATGGCTGTTCGCAAGTTCGTGGATAGGAAATTTCCCAGTCGGTGGGTCGGACGTGGAGGACTCATTGCCTGGCCACCATGTTCACCCGACATTACGCCGCTTGATTTCTTCATGTGGGGATTCGTGAAGGACCGCGTGTGTGCGACCAAAGAGGACGATATTTCTACGTTGCGACGTCGTGTCACTACTGCGATTGCAACAATAACAGAGGAAATGTTAGAAAGAACTTGGCAAGAAATTGAGTATAGGCTCGATATTCTTCGTGCTACAAATGGTTCACTTATAGAGGTGTATTGACGATAAATAAATAAATTCTTTGAGATGCTCTAAATGTCGTGCATTTTTCACTGTCGTATCTACTGTGGTTTTTTTTCTGGGTCTTTGAAATCATGGAGGTTTGACTGGGACACCCCATATTTGCATCCGACAAAGCTTTTATTGACTTCTATAGTCATCAGAGTATTGTCACAGAAGACGCTCCGAGAAAACATTTTTCACTAAGTCTACTGCCAGAGGTGGAAAGCATGACTGACAAACAATTTCGTCCGTTCAGAATCAGAGTGCTAAAATTTACTGGTGGTATTCTAGGCTCTTCCAAATCATCACAGTCATCATCACTATACTTACAAATGACTTCGTATCCATCATCTCACGCATGAACGTTTAACCGCAAAGCATATACCTCCCTGGATTACCATCATCCATCAGTTAACTGGTGGCAATGTGATGCTGGAAGCACAGATGTTTGGTTCTGAGAACTCGCGTCGTTATTCGTTAATTTATATAAAAAATGTTGAAATGCTATAAAATTTTATCGTAGGTAAGGTGTTTAAATTTATAAGTATGCTAGCTAGCGCTCGCTGCTTCGCTCGGGCAGACAGTATGGCATGAACAGATTTGTTTCTTCTTGTGCATCTTCATATTTTCGCAACGCAAAGATTGTTCCAAACAATTTCGGGCGTGCAGCTGCATAAATTCAGCTTCTACTTCTAATATTTCGGCTGAATACCGTCCAGCCATCTTCAGAGTGGGTCTAGGTGACTGACACTCCAGCACTTGCTCCGTTTTTTTAAACCCGCGGACCGCACCACTACGCATGCCGCCACAGATACCCTAGGCGCCAGAGACGTTGTTCGGCAACAAAGAGGTATGATACAAGCATGGAATTATATCTATGGCTGCGCAGTCGATCCACTCGGTGATATCGACGTATCACTGCGAGCTGACATCTTTGCGATTTAATTATATAAATTGCCGGATTATATGATTTACCCAAGCTGAAGCAGCAATCTCTATTAATTAAATTCGTCGACAACCGTATTTCAATTGCTTCTTTCACTACTGTGTTCCAGAAAGATGTAGTCGAAGCTAAAATTTCGACGTTATCGTACACCATAGACTGACCAGTGTCAATAGAGTGCTCCACCACCGCAGATTTATTAGGTTGTGAGAACCGGGTGTACCTGCGGTGCTCTGTGCATATCTCCTGGACTGTACGTGTCGTCTGTCCGATGTATGAACGGCCGCACTCACAGGGGATCTTGTAAACCCCAAGCTTCCGAAGCACCAAATCATCTTTAACGGAACCCAAGAGTGCTGCGAAAAATCACTTTCACTTTGTTTCTTCTTCTTTATCGAATTTTTATGTTGTTCACAAGCTTCAACACTTTCTGTACTTTCCACGCTAATTAAGCCCATAGAAGTATGGTTCATTCCGAATGTACTTCTGACCAAAAAGCGAAGCTGGTATCTGGAGTCCGAGGTTTGTAAATCACGCCTTTCACATTCTTCTGGAGATATTTCCATAGAAACTTTATTTCCTAACACAAATTTCTTTATATCTGACAGAGAAGTGAAATACCAGTTTTTAGTATACCGTTAACGAAATAATTACTTAAAAATTTTGATCTCCTATTTCAGTCCCTAAGAGATTGAATTTCCAAAAATAATGAAATAAGTATTTTTATTTTTTTTTTTTTCATTTCTAACCGAGAAGCTAAACACCAACTTTCAAAGGTTTAGCTTTAAAAATACTTACATAATGAATCATTTTTGTAAATTATTTCACCACTTATTTCAGCCCGTTGGGGGTCGATTTTCCGAAACATGAAATGCATGTTGTTTTATTTCTAACAAAGAATCCAAATACAAATTTTTATGGATTTAGCTTCAAAAATGTTTGTATAATGAAATGTTTCCACAAAAAATTTCATCCTGTATTTTACCCCCAGAGCGGTCGAATTTCTAAAAACCTCGAAACACGTATTTTTTTTATTTCTAACCGAGAATTCTAATTCAAATTTTAATAGATTTAGCGTTAAAACTACTTTTATAATGTAATATTTTCATAAAATACTTCATCCCATATTTCACCCCCTTAGGGGCTGAATTTCCAAAAGCACTGGATCACGCATTTTTAAATCGTAACTGAGAATTCAAATATCATTTTTCATAGAGGTAGCTTTTAAAATACTTTAGTAGTCTTTTAGTAACGATTTACTTTTTGAAAAAAAAAATAACTTACCATTTCACCCACATAGGGGTTAAATGTACAAAAATGCTGAAACACGTAAGACTTTTTTTTTTAAATTACCGGTACCAGACAGAAACTATGTCAACTATTGTATTACTTATTTATTTAGCGACATGTTTCGAGGGAAACCTCATCTTTAGACTAAATGGCATTTCAAAAACAACTTTAAAATAAGGCCATATTGATGTTACATAGTCTTTTCGTAAATGCTGTGGTCATCCTGTGCAAGAATAGAAAACTTAGTAAGGGGTGATGTCACTTTGGAAGCTGGACTTATGTTTGCACGAAAATGTTTTGTAACGGTCACTCAAAAAAATGTCGCTAAATAAATAAGTAATACAATAGTTGACAAAGTTTGTGACCGGTAGCGGTAATTTAAAAAAAAGAAAAAAAGAATTTTACCTATTTATTGAGACAGTCACGGTCGAAAAATAGTCAAAATGGCTTGAAACGTAAGTCTTTATTTTAGACTGAGGATCCTAATACCAATATTCGTAGGTGCACCTTCAAAACCGTGTTAATAACGACATTTGTCAAAAACCTTTCACCCTTATTTCATCCCCTTTGGGGGCGAAATTTCGAAAAATCTCTTCTTAAACAATGCTTGCAGTGATAAGATCAACACCCTCTCCAAATTTCAAGGTTCAATTCATAGCGGTCTGGGCTGGGCGATGATGAGTTAGTGGCTGAGTCGGGCAGTCAGGCCATTGCCTTTTATATATAGAGATGGATTTATTTCATACACGGTACAGTCACATTAATGTGAGCACCGCCTATACCAAGCAAAATGGCGCTTTCGTAATCCGTTGCCGAGGAAACTGTGGTGGACCATACATGACAGGGCTGAACGACGGCGGCCGAGATGTGTGCGGGTGAATAGGCGTGCAACTGCTGAACAGCTGACCGCCGAGATGAACCAAGGGGCTACGAACCGTGTCTCCTCAACGAATGTCACTGCGTATCGGTCTCCTCAGCAGGCGCCTGGTTCATGGTTCAAATGGCTATATGGGACTTCACATCTCTGGTCATCAGTCCCCTAGAACTTAGAACAACTTAAACCTAACTAACCTAAGGACAGCACACACATCAATGCCGGAGGCAGGATTCGAACCTGTGACCGTAGCAGCAGCGCTGTTCCGGACTGAAGCGCCTAGAACCGCTCGGTCACAACGGCCGGCGCGCCTGGTTCATGCACCCATGCTGACTGCTTTGAATCGGTGAACAAAACTGGGATTTGCACGGCAGCACCGCAACTGGATGTCCACTGACTGGCGAAAGGTGGCCTTTTCAGATAAATCACGTTTTGTGCTCCATAGGACAGATGGCCGTTGGAGTGCGCAGCGTGAAACAAGCAAACACTCTGCATGCAATATGATCTGGTGAATGTTTTCGTGGCATTCCCTGGGTGATCTCGTCATGCAGCAAGACACATTGGATCAACACAAGTAGGCATCTATCTTTGGGGACCTAGTCCATTCCCACACGCAGTTTGTTTTTCCTCAGCACGATGGCATCTACCAGCAGGACAATGCAACCTGTCACACAGCTCGCGCTGTACGTGCACGGTTCTAAGAGCGCTACGATGAGTTTATGTAAACACCTGGCCAACAAACTCCACGGATTTGAACCCAATCGAGAATCATTGGGACTACCTACATCGAGCTGTTCGCGCCGTGGACAAACCTCTACCGCAGCTGGTCACGGCATTGGAGCATTAATGTGAGTGCAAGTGTAATAGTCGTAAATTACAGTGCTTCATGTGTTCTGCACTATTTTTTATACATTATAACTCAGATACTTTTCCTCCAGTTTGTGTTCTTTTTCGTAATGATTACGAAGATTTTCATCCAGCTTCTCGAATAGCTTTTTCGGCCTCCTATATATTCGCTAGACTTTTACTTCGTCGTTTCCAAGTTCTCGCACTAACACTTTTGAGTCGATCGTCTCAGTGGACGAAAACATGCAACGAGACTCTCATCCAACTGTAGCCAAAACTTCGCGTAGCGGTCGCGTTGTTGCCTTTGCGCCAGTGGACGAAAAGCCCACAGAGAAACTCGCCGAGATATTTACACTCAAACGGGCGATGGAGCACTAATAGCTGCGCAGCAGTCATCTCTGTACTAGCAGGATGCTGAGCTCTGATTTGTATGTAGGTAACTGCAGCGTACTGCCAGATTCCTGTCTTCAGCGTCGTCCACCATGTTATAGTGAGACGAAAATGTTGGGTTGTTTCTATACTTCTTTTGGATAATTTACCCATTTCAGATTATTTATGTTACAAAAGTGCCTCTAGCAGGGACTAGCACGGGTCAAATGGTCAAATGGCTCTCAGCACTATGGGACTTAACATCTATGGTCATCAGTTCCCTAGAACTTAGAACTACTTAAACCTAACTAACCTAAGGACATCACACAACACCCAGCCATCACGAAGCAGAGAAAATCCCTGGCCCCGCCGGGCGTGGGAAGCGAGAACGCTACCGCACGGACTAGCACGGGATTGTTTATTTACTAGAAGACGCCTTCTGAAGCAGAATAGTTCTTTCCCTCACATAAACTAAGAGTTTCACGATCTCTATTGAAGCGGCCCTGGGTGAAGAGCCACTTCTGTGGGTCGTGGCGAGGGGGCAGGCCGTTGGCGGCTTGTAGCGACACAATTAAATAAAAACAGCGACACAAACGTGAACACACTTAGTTGTAGAACATCAAGACTCGGCATAAATTTTATTTGCATATTTGTTAATTTACGTTTATAGCGGAGTTTGAGATATTTGGTAGTAGGCGCAAGTATTATGGGAATCGAACAATTAAAGCCATCTGTTAGAAGCATCCTGCACAAATGTTATTATTTTCCGTATGAAGAAACACGCGACTGCTGATATTATTATTTGCGTGATCAATTCTTTCAAAAAATTAGTAATGTGGAAACCATTAAATACACACACCAGAAAAAGTTTTACATCACCCCAGTTCCCAGGACTCATGAACACAGACGTTGACTGTGGATATTGTATCTCAGACACAGTCCCTTTGACAGTTCAGAGATGTCGCTAAACCAGCCCAAAGATGTAAGCAACCATGCTTGAGCAGCGCCTATTAGACGGAGGGCGTCGGACAGTCGCTCAGTTCCAGTCGTTCCACCAGGAAGGGAGATACACGGCTCGTGTTGTCTGTAGTTCAACCATGCCTAGACGGTCAATTCCGCGATTCGATCGCGCCCACATTGTTACTTTTTCCCACGAAGGGCTCTCAACAAGGGACGTGTCCAGGCGTCTCGGAGTGAACCAAATCGATATTGTTCGGATATGGAGGAGATACAGAGAGACAGGAACTGTCGATGACGTGACTCGCTCAGGCCGCCCAAGGACTACTACTGCAGTGACTGACCGCTACCTGCGGCTTATGGCTCGCAGGAAACCTGACAGCAACGTCACCATGTTGAATAATGCTTATCGTGCAGCCACAGGACGTCATGTTACGACTCAAACTGTGCGCAATAGGCTTTATGATGCGCAACTTCACTCCGGACGTCCATGACGAGGTCCATCTTCGCAACGACGACGCCGTGTAGCGCCGTACAGATGGGCCCAACAACATGCCGAATGGACCGCTCATCACGTTCTCTTCACTGATAAGAGTGACAGATGCCTTCAACCAGACAATCGTCGGAGACGTGTTTGGAGGCAACCCGCTCAGGCTGAACGCCTTAGACACACTGTCCAGCGAGTGCAGCAAGGTGGAGGTTCCCTGCTGTTTTGGCGTGGTGGCCGGCGTTTGCTGCTGGTGGTCATGGAAGGCGCCGTAACGGCTGAACGATACGTGAATGCCATGCTCCGAGCGACAGTGCAACCATATCGGCAGCATATTGGCGAGGCATTCGTCTTCATTGACGACAATTCTCGCCCCCATCGTGCACATCTTGTAAACGACTTCCTTCAGGATAACGACATCGCTCGACTAGAGTGGCCATCATGTTCTCCAAACATGAACCCTATCGAACATGCCTGGGACAGATTGAAAAGGGCTATTTATGGACGACGTGAACCACCAACCACTCTCAGGGATCTACTCCGAATCGCCGTTGAGGAGTTGGACAATTTGGACCAACAATGTCTTGATGAACTTGTGGATAGCATGCCACGACGAATACAGGCATGCATCAATGGAAGAGGACGTGCCACTGGGTATTAGAGGTACCGGTGTACACAGCAATTTGGACCACCACCTCTGAAGGTCCCCCTGTATGGTGGTACAACACGCAGTGTGTGGTTTTCATGAGCAATAAAAAGGGCGGGAATGATGTTTGTGTTGATCTCTATTCCAATTTTCTGTAGTTTCCGGAACTCTCGGAACCAAGGTGATCCAAAACTTTTTTTGATATGTGTATGTAGCGAAAGCAAGTGCAGCATTTATAAAAAAAAAACTGACATAAATGTACCGTAGCTGCACTCACTAGGCCTAGGCTACGCGGTTACAGTGTATGGTAGCTGGTTGTTGTCGGAATAAAGCAGCAGGACGGTTTTGTGATGAGAAAGGAATGCACAAGGGAAATTTACCTGGGACATGGCAATACACCGGAAAATTAGAAGAAGAGGAAAGCCAGTATGCAATAATTGATGTGACATTGCTATAAAACGAACGAGGAAGGACATGAAGTTTATCTGCCGCTTAAATTCTACCACGGCGACAATAATCTAGGTAAGTGGCCCTTTTCTTTGTAAAGTGCAGTTTTCCAGGAAATAAGAATCGTTTTGCTATTTACGTAGACACTACCGTTGATTAAAAGTCAGTAAAATGCAGCCCTGTGTTACTTGGCTATTTTTCTAATCCACTTTCGTAAAACATTTGGCACAGAATCAAATAGAACCTACTGTTTTGCCGGTACAGTAAACTAATAGAATAAAAAACTGCACATCACTGCACGTACAAATTATTATTTTACTTAATTCATAATTAGTAGTTTAGCTGTATGTGCGACAGTGTGAGAGATTATTATGTCTACTATGACAGTAAATTGCTGTGTAATCCAAAGCGACATAAGCAATACCGTTTGGAGACTTTTGCCAACCCTCCAATGCTGGCGAAGTTTTATTTATTGCTGATTTCAAAGTTGTCAGTACATGTGCAAATAGTATTATAAAATCAAACTCTTTGTTACTATCCGTGCTTCCACACTTCTAGTGCTGCGATAAGGTGGCCACGGCTCTTCTTAACACATGGTTTGAATGACTCGTGGTGCACTGTGATGGCCAGCTGTCAGCCAAGACACCGGCCTTGAAGTCTGAGCCCAGGAATGCTGACGTCCAGAAACCCTCTGAGCGGCGCGTGCCTCCGTTAGACGTGGTGGCTGCCTGCGGAAGGCGCCTCTGCCGGAATTCTTGCAGGGGATAACAGTCTCCGAGAGTGGTATTCGGCCCCTGCAGGCAAAACGTGCAGTGTCAGGACACCAGCAAGAGCGTAGGAGGGCGAGCAGGTGTACATCCTCGGTCATGATCTGCTCCCCCCTCCTTCCCTCCCCTCCCCTCTCCCGGTAACACCAAGGCAGGACTAGGGCTGCTACTGGAGTGAGCCTGGAGATGGGTCACTAGAAGGAAGGCTCCAAGTCCAGGGCGGAGGACTTAGTGCCTGAAGACGGTCCATCGGTGGCGGAGGCCCGCCCTCGCGGTGGTTGCTTGTTGAGCCATATCGCTCCGGCAGCGCGCGTAGTCCGCTCGTCATAGTAGGTGCTGCTGGACTTCGAATACCTCTGCTAGAATTGAAACAGAACTAAACGATCATGTAAGGATTGTAATGGGGAAAGCGAATGGTCGACTTGGGAAAATTTTAGATAAGTGCGGTTCGTCTGTAAAGGAGACTGCACATAGTGCACTAGTGCGACCCATTCTTGAGTACTGCTTGAGTGTTTGGGGTCCGCACTAGGTCGGACCAAAGGAAGACGTCGAAGCAATTCAGAGGAAATTACCGGTTGGTTCGAACAACACGCAAGTATTACGGGGATGCTATGTGAAGAGAAATGCGAATTCTTGGAAGTAAGACAAAGTTCGATAATAACTCACGTTCGAAATTAGCTAATAGTACGATTTTAATAAAGCACAATAAAGCCTACAACGGATAGTGTTTTCTTTTGTTAAACTATTGAGGAAGTTTTGAGAACAGCTTTTTGAAACTGACTGCTGAACGATTCTACTGCCGCCAACGTATATCTCACGTAAGGACCGCGAAGATAAGCTAAGAGCAATTAGGACTTGTACAGAGGCATATAGATAGTCGTTTTTCCTCGCTCTATTTGCGGGTCGAGAAGAAATGAAATGACTAATAGTGGTATAAGGTACACACTCCACGTACCATACGATTGCTTTCGGAGTATGCACGTAGATGGAGACACATTCTCGCTTATGCAATGCGTCTCTCCATGTCATTGGCTGGCAACATAAATTGCAGTCGGCAGATACCACGTATGTAAATATGTGGGGCTTCATGTTTTATCGGTGTGATTTATTAACGGTGTGCTTCCGGGTGTTCCGCCGAGTTGTTGTTTACATTTTATGTACAGTATTTAGACGACGGAATCCAGCTATCTTTTTCAGGTACTGCGAGTTTTGCTGTTATTTGCGTTCGCTGCCAGGACTCAAAGTAGCCTGTGCACTATTTCTGGCCTCTCACCGCAGTTTATAGTATAGTTCGTTTCCCGACGCGGTCTACGTTACCATTTGATGCTCTTTTGTTTTTCAGAGCGCGCACTGATGTTCTGGGAAACGCGAATTCTCTCAGCGTTTCCTATCTCTGATCGGATGTGATGACCTGCGAGGTCTTAATGAATTGAGTCTTGATCACAAGCCTTCTTTAAATTGAAACCTCCGATCTTTTTATTAAGTTTTCTGACATATGTGTTTCGGTAGACTCCTTAATTACGCTGTCCTACGAACTCGGGGTTTGCACCACGATACATCTACATCTACCTGAGTACTCTGCAATTCACATTTAAGTGCTTGGCAGAGGGTTCATCGAACCACAATCATACTATCTCTCTACTATTCCACTCCCGAACAGCGAGCGGGAAAAACGAACACCTAAACCTTTCTGTTCGAGCTCTGATTTCTCTTATTTTATTTTGATGCTCATTCCTACCTATGTAGGTTGGGCTCAACAAAATATTTTCGCATTCGGAAGAGAAAGTTGGTGACTGAAATTTCGTAAAAAGGTCTCGCCGCGACGAAAAACGTCTATGCTGTAATGACTTCCATCCCAACTCGTGTATCATATCTGCCACACTCTCTCCCCTATAACGTGATAATACAAAACGAGCTGCCCTTTTTTGCACCCTTTCGATGTCCTCCGTCAATCCCACCTGGTAAGGATCCCACACCGCGCAGCAATATTCTAACAGAGGACGAACGAGTGTAGTGTAAGCTGTCTCTTTAGTGGACTTCTTGCATCTTCTAAGTGTCCTGCCAATGAAACGCAACCTTTGGCTCGCCTTCCCGACAATATTATCTATGTGGTCCTTCCAACTGAAGTTGTTCGTAATTTTAACACCCAGGTACTTAGTTGAATTGACAGCCTTGAGAATTGTACTATTTATCGAGTAATCGAATTCCAACGGATTTGTTTTGGAACTCATGTGGATCATCTCACACTTTTCGTTATTTAGCGTCAACTGCCACCTGACACACCATACAGCAATATTTTCTAAATCGCTTTGCAACTGATACTGGTCTTCGGATGACCTTACTAGACGGTAAATTACAGCATCATCTGCGAACAGTCTAAGAGAACTGCTCAGATTGTCACCCAGGTCATTTATATAGATCAGGAACAGTAGAGGTCCCAGGACGCTTCCCTGGGGAACACCTGATATCACTTCAGTTTTACTCGATGATTTGCCGTCTATTACTACGAACTGCGACCTTCCTGACAGGAAATCACGAATCCAGTCGCACAACTGAGACGATACCCCATAGCTCCGCAGCTTGATTAGAAGTCGCTTGTGAGGAACGGTGTCAAAAGCTTTCCGGAAATCTAGAAATACGGAATCAACTTGAGATCCCCTGTCGATAGCGGCCATTACTTCGTGCGAATAAAGAGCTAGCTGCGTTGCACAAGATACTCGTCTCATCGTATTTAATTTCGTGATTATATTCGAGGCACTGTTCGACAACAACTGACTTGCTTGTTGTTTTAGTCGGCTGTGCCGCTGATGTTGGTTGAGTCTCTTCTGTACTGCTCTGACAGTCGTCCCCACATAAGACGTGCCACATTTGCTTGGAATGCAATACACACCAGGCTTTCGGAACTCTAGATCGTCTTTAACTTTACACAGAAGGCTTATATCTTAGCTGAAGAGAGCGAGGTCCACTGGACGCGATGTTTCCGTAGATCTTTCCAGATGTTGGGTCAGCGTAGGGTAATAAGCGAATTTTGGCTTCTCTTACTCTGTTTCAGTCTCACTCTCTTGCTCAAGTGTTTTTTGTTTTGAGTGCAATACCTATTAAAATTGACGATCTGAGTAACAATTCCTGATGAAAACTATTTTTGTGTGTTGCAAATTCTTCGGCGAGGCTCTCCTTGTCTGAAAGTGTTCGAGCTCTATGGACTAGAGTCCTTAGCGTAAACTTCTTTCTGACGAATACTGGCTCGAAGCGTGGAGATAAGAGGTCAGTGTGCACATACTGAGACCCAGGAATCCGTTCGTTTTTCTCTCAACTAACACATCGCGAAAAGGTATCTGGCCGTCTTTTCCAAGCCCCACCGTAAATTTTATGTTACTGCGGGTAGAGTGTAAATGTACCAGGAGCCCATGAAGCTTTTCTGCTCCGTACGGCCGCAACAGAAACGTGTCGTCGACGTACCGATAGAAACACGTTGGTTCCAGCTTGGCAGTTAGAAGTGCCTTTGCTTCAGTGCGTTCCATCAGTAGTTTCGCCATGACAGGCGATGACAAACTACCAATCGCCACGTGCTGGTATGTCCATAATACTTGCCGTCGAAGTGGAAACAATTTGTCGTCAACCAGTGCCCAAAAAGTTGTGTGAAACAATCGTTGAACTTTTCCACGGTTAGTTCCGAGGAAGCAGGTAATTGGTTTCTAGTAAAGAGGAACACTACATCTAAACTAACCATAGTACCCATATCCTGGAGCGGCACTTGACTGAAGTGATGTACAAAGTCAACGTATTTCTTGCTCGCACTTAACCCCACATTCGCCGAGAATGCATTACAGGAAATTTTCCATGTGGTATGCAGATGTGCCAGTTTTACTACGTGTGTTAAGAAAATTCCTTGCGAAGGCCATATAATCATCATGGGACCGCTGCTCGTGTTCTGCGATTTTTAATGATGTTACATGTCAAGCCTGACTAGAGAAAATCCATCGTTTCCCTGGTGGTTTTTTTCGTAGGATTGACATGTGTCTCTCCGTTGGCATCATCATTCGGAAGATCGATACTCTTCTAATTGTAGTCGTTCCGTGGTATTAGGACAGTAGCGTTGCCCCATTCACGTGGAAGAACTACAGTTTCCCTGTCCTCTCGTAGTTTTCTCATTGGGAACGGTTCATCCTTGGAGGTCTCGCATGTTGGTAGGTACTCTACAATTTACACGGCGAAGCTCTTCTGCTGCTTCCGGTGAGAAAGAGGCTGCAACATGCTCCTCGCAGCTGGTGGTATCTGCTATTGGTAGCAGTTTTGGAGTGGGCACGAAATTTAGCCCTTGAGCGAAGAGTTTCACCGTATCTTCCTTCTGGTGTTCGTCAGTTAGATTAATGTCAGTACGGTTCCCCGAATTCTGTCTTGGCTTTCTGCGCAAGTGATCAAATTTTGCTTTTGATGTGACGACGCTTCGAAGCGCATTAATTGTGCTTGTGATCATGTTGTCAATCCATTTCCAAGAATATGCTGGGATTGTAACCGAGATGTAAATATGTATTTCGGTTCAGATCAATATTTAGGTGCCCTTGCACTTTTTAATACAAGGGATATGTTTTTAACCTCCGATCGGTCACTAAATGGAAGTCACAGTGAATATCAAAAATGTTTCATATGCAACATTTAGCCATATCTTCCAGCTACTTCTCTACATAGTCGCCCTCCTAACTTAGACATTAGTCGTAGCGCCGTACCAGCTTTCCAACTCCATCGTCTTAGAAGGCAGCCGTCCGTGATTTCTGTCACTTCATAACACTTGTCTGCAGGTCCTCATAGCCAGAGGTTAATGTAAGCAAAGAGATGAAAATCAAGCGGAGTCAAGACCGGGCTGTATGATGGCTGATCAAACATTCACCATCGAAAACGCTGCCGGAGCCTCTTCCTTACAACTGCAGTATGCGGCCGAGAAATTCCTGGAGACGGAAAACGCGTGGCAGTTCCGTTATGTGGGCTGCATTAAATTAGGCAAAACTCCTCAACAGGCGGGAGACACTATTTTCTAGGCATCTTTAGGTGCTCACTGTGGGCTCAGAATTGACAAGTGCGACCCGCCGTGATAGATGGACATGCTAGAGATACTGCGCAACATATCTGCGCAAAGCTTCACCGCATCTTCACTACGCTTTTAATTTCGCGACAGATATGAGGTTAAAGAAATAATAGCCCCCTTGCCACTTGTAGTAAATAAGTACTTGCTTTGTTCCTATGCAGTATTTATCAGTAGTCCTTTGTCTGTTAAGACGATATCAACTTTGTTAAAGAAGCGTTTGCATTCTTTATAATATTTGATTCTAGGAAGTACACTTAGTTAAAGGTTTGACTAATATAATACCTAATTTATTGATTTTTGTTGCACCTCACGGGGTTCTTTTGTAAGACAAGGGAGTGTATGAGTGAAACATAATTGAGAGTAAAGCAGGATCTATTTTATGATCAGCCTTGGAATGTTCGTGTCACATTCGAGTTCATCCAGGTGTTACGGGCCAAGACACTGGAGGTTATTGCTGAAAGCCTGCATCTTTATTCTAATCTGACGCGGCAAAAATACCATGCATACTGTACACAAGAATGTCCCGCTGTTCGGTAGCAGCCCAACGCGGAATGATGATATCTGGTGCACGAGGTGTTCCTCCGCTCCGCACCGGATTAAAAATACGGCGAGCACCGGATAGCGGGCGATGAGCTGGTGTTTGCAGCTGCGAAGAGGCGGTGCGTGTGATCTGCGGAACACGCGTTGTCCACGTGTCTCGCTGCGACACACTTTAGAGGCCGCCAATCACTGCACCCGACGGCTTTCGCGCGTGTTATCCGCAGGAAGTGACAGCACTGATAGTGACCGACAGTTTTATGTCTTGGGAACAAAGAGAGTAGTCACCCTATCTAGCGGCATCGGATAAAGCTTGGTTGAACAGTAAGACGACTAACAACTAGACATTGAAATGCAGTCGTAGGTCGTGTTCCAAAAACGAACAGCATAGAGACAGAAGTGATGACACTTTCTGCAGGACCTGACTTTTATTTTGCAGGACAATGTTCAAGCACGTACAGTGCAAGCTGTTACTGACTTGTTTGACTGATGGGGCTGCTAAGTGCTATACCATCTGCTGCACTCCCCTGACTTACTCTCTCGTGAGTTCAACTCGATTTCTAAACTGAAGGAAAAACTTCACAGTGTTCGCTTCAGAACTGCTACAAATTAGTCGGGCAATAGACCGCGCCGCTCGAACTGTCAGCACAACAGAGTATCCTATGACTTCCACATCGCTGGCAACAGGTTATACACAATGCTGGTGACTTCTTTGAAGGCCAGTAAAACTTTGAAACACGTATCTATTTTGTACCAGCTGTAAATAAATAGCTGCCACTATTAAAGTTCCAACCCTAGTATTTTCCATCGCTTTTGTCCTTTAACAACAGTGCACATGGAAGGAAGGGGGGGGGGGTCTGAAGCTTTATTTATTTGCATCTTTCGGTCATAGTCCATCGTCAAAATATCAGATATAAAACTTTAGATGGAGTACCGTGTCAAACGGATTCACAAATATATTTTAACGAGTAAACTGTTGTTATTAGTGGCGAAATAAGCGGTGGAATAGACATGCTCAGTGTACTTTCAGACGGACTGCTGGGAAAGATAGGGCGAGCTGCTACAGCTAAACCACTGCTGCACTGCACTGCGTAGGCAGGGCGGACCAATCTGGCGACCGATGCAGCGGAACAGTGTGAGTCACTGCTAAATTGGAAGCGTTTTGCAGCTTAGCTGCGTGGTGCGATGTGCTATGGACGCCGACAGCTTGCCAATATATTGACGTGTGAGGTGGCAAACAATACGTCGGCTACTGCCCAAAGCCACTATGATGCTGAGTTACACATTATGCAAGGAATCAAAAAGTTAATATACCATTACGAAGTGCCTTCTTTGTTGCTTGTTTCGGCATAGTTGACCAAATGCTTTCTCCCAACTAATCGTAATGTTTTGTGTGAGGCTCATCTCTACATTCTCTTCGTTGACGCCGTACTCTGCGCCATCCGCTTCTTCCTCGCAGTGGCTATCTCGGACAGACTGCTAGTGCAGCTGGTTCGCTGATGCCTTCTCCCGAGCTGTCATGGAGCACCTAGTGTGCATCTGTAGCGTGTATGCGACTTTGTAGTGCAACTTTTGTGTTGCTATGGAGTATAGGATGAAACAAATGGAGAGACTGAAGCCTGGTGTAGGAGCATAGTCAGTCTTTCTCGAAAGGCAGCCCAAATGGCCAATGAACTTAACTTCTCCATCCGGCAGTCGACTGATCAATAACAGTGTCACACGCTCTTACTCTGTGAGGTACTACGAATAGGCTTTAAAGTGAGAACGTTGGCTTAAGACCAGGTGACTAGAAACAACACCACCTGTCCTTTCCTCATCAACCAAACACTCGTAATGAATTTTTCTTGTGCCATCGGGGTTGGGTCTGGCTACTTTCACCTTAAACTACTGCAACGAAATTGTTATTCCCATTTGTCTTGCAATCACTGCAACACGAATGCCTCCTCTAGAGTTCAGTGCTCATTACGGTCTTCATTTACACACGTCTAAGTTCCTCCTTCGTATTTCATAATGTCTTGTACCCACCTTTCGTCAGCTCGTCTTCCATCAAGGAACTGGAAGATCCATGTCGAGAATTATTAGGAGACCGGAAAATGAAAAAATGAATCAGGGAACAGCTTGGGATGGAAAGTGTTATGCAATAACTGAGAGATCCATCTCTTGGAATCCAACAAGGAACATCCTCAGCGTGTCTACCATCCATTCACCTGCTCCTCTTCCTGGCTACCTCCAATTAATTTTCGCAGCAGTCATAGTTACGCTCCGGCCGGTGTGTCATTTCGTTTATACTATTGTATCTATATTTATAACAAGCTCAATGTGTAACCTGTGCAGCACTGCACGTTTGAGGATGACACTGATTGTAGAAATATGGAAA
Organism: Schistocerca gregaria; assembly: GCF_023897955.1. Classification (NCBI taxonomy): domain Eukaryota; kingdom Metazoa; phylum Arthropoda; class Insecta; order Orthoptera; family Acrididae; genus Schistocerca; species Schistocerca gregaria. The sequence continues at coordinate 569,086,695 of NC_064923.1, forward strand.
ATAATAATTATCCCGCCATACGGTAGCTGTAATGAACGCCGAATTTTTGCATGCGCACGGTTTCTTTTGCAAAACAGACTTGGTTTACATTCATGAACGTTTTTCGGTCGTCACACAATTTCGCAGCATTCCACGCGTATCGAATCATAGCACCGAATATTGGTGTAGATAATTTATAAAACAAGCAGTACCGGCAGCGAGATTCGATCCAGAGACCTCGCGCTTATGAAACTAAGCGCTTACTCGGTCGGCAGCCTACAAATTGCATCTTAGCGACCGTACACAGCATGTAAGCACTACTAAAATATTCAGAATAGAATTACCAGAAAATGGTTGAGAGTCGCGTCTTCCTATCCACTCATGTTGAAGTCCTTGTCGTGCCCTACACACTCTGCCAATGCGAATCAGATTGGTGACAGGAAGTTCGTACGGTCTCCTTGTTAGAGATCCAGTATAATGACGTAGAAAACATCGGGTTGTAAAAGTCGTGACGTGTTTGTTGGGCCGGCCGCGGTGGTCTAGCGGTTCTAGGCGCGCAGTACGGAACCGCGCGACTGCTACGGTCGCAGGTTCGAATCCTGCCTCGGGTATGGATGGGTGTGATGTCCTTAGGTTAGTTAGGTTTAAGTAGTTCTAAGTTCTAGGGGACTGATGACCACAGCAGTTGAGTCCCATAGTGGTCAGAGCCATTTGAACCATTTTGTTTGTTTGTTGGAAGACTGTTCGACACTCGGCAAAAGAACGATACATTAATGTATTATATGAGTGCGTGTTGTCTGTTCTTTCAGACATCACCGCAGCTGTGATACATATTGTGTATATTGAGGGTGGTAGGGGGAGAAGGGAAAGGGAAGGGAAGAAACTACTGATATCAGTTGCACCGAGACGTCATGCGGAATCAGCGGCGACGAGTGAAAATGTGTGCTGGGCCTGGTTTCTAACCCGCGTTCTCCTGCTTGCTAGGCGGTTTCATTAATCCCTACGCCATCTGGACACAGAGTTTATAGGAGTTGTGTGGACTACCTCGGCGCGCCTCCCAGCCCACCCACATTCCCATCTAGCGCCAACTGGCTGCAGTTCTGCTCCATGTCCTCCATGCTCTTTACTTTGAGATTCCCGCAGGTGGTCGAACATTACTGTGCACTCGCACCAAAGGTGGTGGATTCATTGTCCAATGAGGCGAATCGATCATATGAGTTCGTGGTGTCTGTTCTTTCGGACGTATCCGAAAGAACACTGATGTGTGTACATATCAAGGTACGACATATAAAAATATCTGCGCTTGCACTCGTCACATCCTGTACTTCTTTTTTTTAATTTGGTTATGCAGACGGCGTGAACTTAAATTAGAGAGACTGATAGACAGCAGTTGGATATAAAATCAAAGGATATGGCAGTTTCAACCGTTATATCTTCTGAAGTGTTAGTTTTAAAATCGTCTAAGCAGTTTAACGTATCAAAATCAATGCTAGAAAGATGCGTTCGTAAAACTACGAATAATACTAACTGCAGAGATGATAAGTCAAATGCGAATTAAAAATTTATTCACTGCAGAACAAAAAGACGAGCTGGTAGAATATCTGAAATCAATGGAGAGCAGATTTTTCAGTCCAACGGTGAAACATTGTATCGTCAGATCAAAAGACTGTCATCTAGCAGAAAGAAATGGCTTAGCACACAGATTTGCCAAAGAAACTTGCATAGCGTGGTAGGAGTGGGTTATAGGATTTATTACTAGGCATCCTATGTTGTCTATTTGTAAGCCAGTAAAAACATCTCGTGCAGGGTTGGGTTGGGGTTCTTTGTGAGAAGAGACCAAACAGCTAGGTCATCGAACTCATCGGATTAGGGAAGGACGGGGATGGAAGTCGGCCGTGCCCTTTCCTGGCATTTGCCTGAGGCGATTTAGGGAAATCACGGAAATCAGGGTGGCCAGACGCGGGATTGAACCGTCGTCCTCCCGAATGCGAGTCCAGTGTGCTAACCACTGCGCCACCTCGCTCGGTCTTGTGCAGGAGAGGTGGGTTTCATTAACGTAACAGGAACAGTAACTCGGCATTAGCATTAAAAATAATATAACGTTTTTCAGAATAACATTAAAATATTTATTTATTTTTACTTATTTATTTATTTTTTAACATTCCATATTCCGTAGTCGAAACTGTTCATTAAGCAACTTTATGTGTTAGTTTCAGAGTGGCGTTCCGAGTAATTTCAACTTCTATGCAATAATTTCATAAAAAATTGATTTATCTCATTCTGCCCCGCGGGTGGGACGGAACGAAAATTACGCAAGCATTTATTCGAAAAAATGTGAAAAATACATGACACGCAGTTTAAGTGATTTTCAAGCAAGGTACGTTAAGTTATTCTACAAAGTGATTTTTATACGTTTAAGAAGTGTTTACTTATGCATCTTTATTTTACAAAGACTGTTAAATATTAGGATCCCGTTTAGCACCGATTTCCCCTAAAGCTGGTTGGAATCAAGTATGGACAGCCGTTCGTCCCGCTCGGATCTGTCAGTAAATGCGAGCTCATTACGTCCGGCTTTGCAATGACAGATTCCTTCAAATGTTACGTCAACATAAAAGTGTTACATAACGGCGAGGAAACGAATAAAGGGAATGAGTTCTTTTCGAACCAAGTCTTACTTGTCTAACTAGCGAACTGTGGGAATGTGGTCTTCTTATCCTTCGCATTGCAGTAGCAACACGTGGAAAGTTGAATGGGAAGATATCGAAGAGAGGCCAGCACAAAGCGGCATGACCTAAAGTAGTTAGCAGGTTCTACGTGGAGGTATTTCAAATACCAGTGTCGATAATTCCTTCACGTCACGTACAAAAGAATCGACTTGCCGCTGACCCTTCATGCTGCTGGTTTCGATCACCGCAAATCTGCGAGAAAACAAGCCTCTACATTTTGCTATTGAGAAGCAAGCTTACCTTCCTGTTACCAGTACCTTCCAGCTGCCAAGGACTGGGAGTAAGTAGTAAGTCCGACTGATAAAAGTTTCTTTTCGGACAGTGTTAATGAACTGTCGTTACGGGGACTCACCCAACCATGAGAACACTATGAAGAGCAAGGAGAGGGTGCTTTTCACTGTATCAGTCATTAGGGCCCTTCCCGTTCCATTCACGTATGGAGGACGAGAAGAGTGACTGTTTAACTGCCTCTGTGAGTGCTGTTATTGATGTAATCTTGTCCTCATGATGTCTACGAGAGTGGTACATACGGAGTTGCAGTATACTCATTATTTGGAGATGGTTCTTGAAACTTCGCGTGTAGGCCAACTAGAGATAGTTTCTATAGTCCTCGAGCTATCGATTTCGATCTGCAGGCGGGAGTCGCTACTGTTCGGATTACCATTCTGCGGCACGATGGACTACTTCCTACCGTATTATTAGTTCTTAGCTATTAGTCTCTATTTTCTACATCTATATCCAAACAGTATTCCACAAGCCACCGTACGGTGCGTGGCGGAGTGTACATTGTACCACTACTAGTAATTTTCTTTCCTGCGAGGCAAAACGGCAGTCTATACCCCTCCCTCTTGAGCCTTACTTTCACTTATCGTAACCTCGTGGTTCAAAAATGGTTGAAATGGCTCTGAGCACTATGGGACTTAACATCTGAGGCCAACAGACCCCTAGACTTAGAACTACTTAAACCTAACTAATCTAAGGACATCACACACATCCATACCCGAGGCAGGATTCGAACCTGCGACCGTAGCAGCAGCGCGGTTCCAGACTGAAGCCCCTAGAACCACTCGGCCACAATGGCCGGCTAACCTCGTGGTCCTTGCTTGAAATGTACGTTGACGGCAGTGGAATCGTTGTGCAGTCAGCTTCAAATGTCTGTTCTCTAAACTTTCTCAATAGAGTTTCTCGAAAAGAACGTCGCCTTCCCATTGGAATACCGAAGCATCTCCATAATGCCCGCGTGTTGTTCGAACCTCCGGTAACAAATATAGCAGCCCGCCTCTAAACTGCTTCGATGTCTTCCTTTGATCCGAACTGGTGCGGATCCCAAATACTCGAGCAGTACTCAAGAATGGATAGCAGTAGTGTCCCGAATGCCGTATCCTTTATAAATGAATCATACATTCCCAAAATTTCCCAATGAACCCAAAATTTCCCTATTCCCTTTCCTTACTACAATCCTTACATGCTCATACATTTCATGTCGCCTTGCAACGTTACGCGTACTTATTTAATTGACGTGACTTTATCAGGCACCACACTGCTAACGCTCTAGTCGAACATTACGGGTATGTTTTTTCTACTTATCTGCACTAACTTACATTTTTCTGCATGTAGAGGCAGTTGCCATTTGTCACACCAACTAGGACTTTTGTCTAAATCATATTTTATCCTCCTAAGCCACTTAACCACGACACGTCTATGTGCAATTACAGCAAACAAGCGCACATTGCTGCGCACCCTGTCCAGCAGATCATTTATGCATTTGTGTATATAGAAAATAAAGGTGGTCCTATCACGCTTCTCTTGAACACTCCTGCAGGTACCCTTGTCGCTGGTCGGCAGTTGTGGCCGAGCAGTTCTAGGCGCTTCAGTCTGGAACCGCGGTGCTGCTACGGTCGCAGGTTCGAATCCTGCCACGGGCATGGATGTGTGTGATGTCCTTTGGTTAGTTAGGTTTAAGTAGTTCTAAGTCTAGGGGACTGATGACCTTAGCTCTTAAGTCCCATAGTGCCCAGAGCCATTTGAACCATTTGAACCTAGCCGCTGACGAAAGCTCGCCATCAAGAACAACATCCTGCGTTCTGTTACTCATTAGATTTTCGAGCCACTTACGTATCTGGGAATCAATTACTTATGCTTGTACCTTCGTTAACGGTATGCAGTGGGCCACGTGTCAAATAGTTTTCGGAAATCTAGGAGTGCGGAATCTACCTGTTGCCCTTCATCCATACGCCGAGGATATCGTGTGGGAAAGGGGTAAGGTGAGTTTCGCACGAGCGATGCTTTCTAAAACCATGCTGATTCATGGACAGGAACTTTTCCGTCTGAAGAAAATTTATTTTATTCGACCTGAGAATGTGTTCAAGAATTCTGTATCAAATATTTTAGCCGGCCGCGGTGGTCTCGCGGTTATAGGCGCGCAGTCCGGAACCGTGCGACTGCTACGGTCGCAGGTTCGAATCCTGCCTCGGGCATGGATGTGTGTGATGTCCTTAGGTTGGTTAGGTTTAAGTAGTTCTAAGTTCTAGGGGACTGATGACCACAGCAGTTGAGTCCCATAGTGCTCAGAGCCATTGGAAACATTTTCAAATATTTTAAAAATATAGCCGTATTGGGATCCCATTCGGACATGGCGACTTAATTATTTCCAACTCTTTTAGTTATTTCTCCACGCTGGAGATGTCTATCAGTATGTCATCGATACGAGAGTCTGTACGATGGTCAGGCGATTGAATCTTCGTGCGATTCTCCATTGTGAACGGTTTCTTAAACACTACATTTAGAACTTGGACTTATTTTTGCTGTCTTCTGTTGCCAGACGAGACTGATCAACGAGTGACTGGAGTGACTTTAGACCCGCTTAGGGATTTTACGTAGGACCAATATTCTGTCGGGTTCTCGGTGAGATATTTTGCTGTGTTGTGCCGGTAACAGTTGTATGCTTTGCGCATCGATCGTTCTACAGACACGTGCATCTCTAATAGCTTTAGTCTGTCGTCATTTGCGCATTTTGACTATACTATAGCGTACATGAAACGTAAAGCTCCCTCCGACATGTAATTTATACTACAGATGTTGATAATTTTCAAACCAAGAAAATCAAATGTGTAATGATTAACTTCTTCGTGGTACTCCAGGCGTTTTCTTCTACCTGGAAACAGCCGACTGCCGGGAATAAGCCATTATATAACAGCTGTAGTTAAAAATGGAACTGTGACTCAATAAAGCCAAGGCATTTAGGAGTACATAATTCTGCCACCTTTGGAGAACTCCATAGTTCCTTTCTCGTCATCACGTCAAGCATTGTAAGACTGTGACCAACATTTACCTCCGATTTTTCCAACAAACGACGATATATATATATATAACTTCAGATTATGATGATAACAGTATAGGTGACGCCGAATCGAATTCAGCTTTGTAATTCACTTCTGAACATTCCTCTTCTACCTGTGCATAGAGACATGAGGGTTCTGCTTTGCTTCTGGCATTTTTCTTTGTTAATATGGCACTCAGTAATTTCATTTCCACCCATCGTGGCTACAGATCGTGTAACTTCTTTGGAACTGACTAAGAAAGGTTCACCACTTTCCACTTCCCTCTCAAAGCATTTCAGTTCAGTGCACACGAATTATCGCGATTCTCCAGAAGGACTATTAAATGAAGTTACCAGTCCGGCTTTATTTCTTGATGTGTTTGGATCCAAATATACGCACGAAAAACAGTAGCAGAACTAAACCAAGTGGTTTTAATATACACTGTCAGTAACGGAACACACGTGTTTTATAGACCTCCCTATTCGACACTAGGCTCGAATTGAGTCTTTTGTAGTGGATCGATGAGAACGGTGAGGTACTGGCGCATGAATGAGAGCTCTGACTGGAGGATATCAGTTCCAAGGTGTGAAGTGTCAAATAACGAATAGTTTTAATCAGGCATTAATATCCAACACAAGCGTAGTGTTACTCGCTCCCGTGACAGATGCTCGGAACTCCGCCAGCCCGGCAATATATGAACGGCGATCTGTTTTCTTTTTTCCGCGGGATCTCCAGTGTCAGACAGTCGACCATCTGCGCGACGTCCTCGTGGACTGGATGGACGTATGAGTCAGAGAGCTCTCCGCTTGCTTTAAATAACCCCACTGTTGTGTGTGTGTAGTACCAACGGCGCACTATGAAAACTATTGCGGCAAAGGTCGGGATTATGTAAACATTTATATTGCCAGATGATTTTCCACGGCCGTCTAGAGATACTTCATGTAATTATTAGCGTTCATATCGACGTAACGCACTTGTAAATCCATTTGTTTGAAATGAACTCGCATTTGAACGGCAACATTTATGGATCTTCACAGTTGTTATAACATTGCTCATGACCAGCGTGTAGCGATATTTCACTCAATGCGGTTTGATACTCTACTCCGAATCAGCAACTTTCGTAACACATTCTGTGTACGGCAGTAAGAATTATATCTTAGTAGCAGCTGTTAATGCAAAAAACGTTAAGATGCCGAACCAAAGAACGTTAAAAGTGTAAAACTTCTGCATTAGAAAATTTTATTTTATTTCATTGGCGTAGCTGTAGATACCATGCAGTCAGATCCACACTAAAAAGTGATAATTTACGTCTCATGATGAAAACAAATTAACATATTCATGTAAGTATATACTGACAACACATCATACAGTATCACGACAGCGATAAATAAACATAGTTTTAATAAATTATTGAGGGGATTGAAGTACAGAACAATAGAGATGCCGTAATTTATTCAAATGGCTCTGAACACTATGGGACTTAACTTCTGAGGTCATCAGTCCCCTAGAACTTAGAACTACTTAAACCTAACTAACGTAAGGACATCACACACATCCATGCCCGAGGCAGGATTCGAACCTGCGACCATAGCGGTCGCTCGGCTCCAGACTAAACCGCACGGTCACGTAATTTATTCTGAAATGTAACTAGTTGTATGATTTTCTTGTCATACGATATCTCCAGTAAGAGTTAAGCAGTTCCTACTACTCATGGAAATTATACTGAAATGGCTGTAAAAATGAATCTGTTGTAATATCAAGTATGATCATGGCTACTGTTTTTGGTCTACGGTCTCCGACGAACCTTGAGAAAGAATTGTATCTACGAACAAGGAAAAAAAGAAAGGAGAGTATCATCCGTCACTAACGTTCGATTCGAAGCAAATAATTTATGGACCATGGTTTATTTTCTTTTCTTAAATGAAAGCAGTGTATTGTTCTGTCCTTCTAATTATTATTGGAAGTGTAAAGGCTCATTAATCTTGGCTTTAATACAGAGATGCAAGCAAACTGATTTTTTAAAAATATATACCAGGAAGTATTGATGTGTCGTCTGTTATTAAGCCAGGCGAGAGTCGATGCAGTCTCATAAGTATTAAATGCTAAAAGAATTACAAGATATTTCAGGTCACTTTGACGCACTATAGTTTTGGCTGTGCGGAATATTTATGATTTCGATCACATTCCACCTTTGCGGTCAAGCGTATGAAAGAAGTGACAGTTATTGTTACAACTTTACCGTACAGATCTAATATATTATGATCATGCTTTCATTACTGACTATTGATGGGCTTACAGAGCGGGAGTTACAATATTATTCTTATGTGTTCCAGTATTGACAATTGAGCCAAAGCCGTCATTTTGTGGGATATCTCCCTTTGTTTTCATCTTTATCCTCGTTGCAGCGACAATTATACACAACATACGTAATAACAGAGACTGTGTTGATATTGTTTATATGTACAGCGACGGGTATGTTTCCGTGGCGATAACTGTCAGACGCACTAGATAACAGCAAACCGCTTTACACGTTTCATTTAAGACGCGATACTGTAGAGATGACTGAGGAAGTCTCCCTAATTAAAACATATGATTGTCGTCGAGGTTGAGTATCATCTACCCGATGTCCCGTCGGTAAACCGTGCTACTGTTAGGGAAGCAGGTTGCACATTATATTACGAGCAATACGTGCCCCGATTTTATTGCAGAAATTTATCCGGATTCATTGACATCGGGGGTAAGAGCATGTCGTTGCGCGTTGCTTCTTTTGCAAGGAGATCCGCGTACTCCTCTTGTTGGAGGCCTTGGTCCTGTGAATCCCAGAGAAGGCTCTCTGAGTTCCTATACGGCTGCAGCTCAACTATCATCTTCTGCGATGTGTTCATAATGTGAATGCCGCTCTCCCTTCTTTTTTGGTAGGATGTTGTTTTCACCGGCGAAGCAACAAACCTTTCGAAGTGGTTCGGCGCCGGATTCATGGCGGAACGTCAGTCTCATAATTCTCTCTACGTCGTTAACAACTTCTCCATCGACTCCAATTTCACCCTCCTTCCTCCCTTCTCTAGCTGTGTGCTGCTGTGTCAATGATTATAGCAGCCAATGAGAAAATAACTGGAGAGACCTAAACGTTCATGTACGTTTATGTGGCCAAACGGCCTGACAAAGTGCAAATCTCTGTGGTAAACAAAGCTCCAGGGCGCGATGGAACCACTGTCAGATTCTATACTGAATTTGCTATTGTGTCAGCCGCTTCATTTAAGCAGGACTACCGTCGACCCCTTGACCAAAAAGCTGTGCACAGTAGCTGGAACAAAGCACTGGTCACACCCGTCTGGAAGAAGGGGTTGCAGTGATCCACATCCATTTGTTTCATATCACTCGAACTATAGGCGTTCTTTTCGAATAAATACTTCAAATGATTAATTTCCGAATCTCGTCCTGATGATGCCTATGGGAGCGACACATAACGGATTGTAGTATTTTAGCATATCCCACCGTCGTAATTAAAGCTGGTTTTTGAAACTTTGTAAGAAGGCTTTCTCGGGATCGTTTGCATGATCAGGTGCGTGTCAGTTCAGTTTCTTCATCTCCGTTACTTCTAGGGATGTGATCATTCGTTATGCATTCTACCTATACATTCAAAATTTCTTCTTAGTCCTAGCTGCTAATGGGTCCCACTCACTTGAGCAATATTCTAGGATGTATCTAATCACCTTCGTAGACTGACTGCTTTTCCCTAGTATTCTACAAATGCGCCGAAGGCTGGCACCTACTTTACTTACGACCGAGCCTATGTGATCGTTCCATTTCACATTCCTACAATTGTCACACCCAGGTATTCCATGTTGACAGCTTCCACTTGTGTCTCGTTGATGTTGCAGTCATGGGATATTACATTTTTTCGTTTTGTGATGTTCTAAATTTTACATTTCTGAGACTTTAAAACAAGTTGACAGTTTTTCATTATAGATAACTGCATCATCTGCAAAATGTCTCAGATTGTCATTAGTACTGTCTGCAAGGTCATTAATACATAATAATAAAAATTTGGGTTCCAACACTCTTTTCTGTTTACTCCTACATATGTCGATGTCTCTCCATCCAACATAACGTGTTGCGTCATGTCTACCAAGAAATTATCAATCCAGTCACTAATTTCGCCGTCAAATGTTTTTCTCAAAAAAAAAAAAAAAAAAATACTGCATATTTCTTACTGCTCTGATCAGGATGTCATGTGAGGAAAGTCCGTGTTGGGTTTCACATGATCAATATTTCCGTAATCTCTGCTGGATGGCACAGAGGAGGTCATTCTGTTGAAAATACCTCATTAAGTATGAGATGGGAAGAAAAGGAAATGTGAAAACGTCGAACATTCACTTTATGAGCCACCGATTGTGTTCCTTATTTTCTGCGGCGCTACATCAAGTAAAACAGAGAGAGTCCTGGAAAGACGAGATGTAAGACCTATTTTCCGACTTTGTTAGAAGACAAAGGAGATGTTACGATCTGTTAAGGACACTCTCGGCTCAGGAACCCTTGGATTTAGAACGTCACTTATGACTGCGGAAACAATTACATTGATCAGTTCATCCGTACCGTTTCACACCGCTGTGCACAACATCAGTGGCATATTACAAATCGAGAATTGGAGAAATCTGCATTTGCTGAGCACAGCCTCGTTTGACGAAACTAAAGTTTTATTCCAGGCTCCTACATATTGATATTCCGTAGGTAAAATGGCTGTAGAAATAATAATGCGCGAGAAGAACTTCAGCACTGACAGCGGATATAATCATAGAGGTGCATGGAATCGGGCTATCGATGCAGAGAACAGGTAGAGATAATCGTCGCAATGTTTACGCCACTAGTTGAGCGGTGGCGGCACCAGAGCAGAGGTTGACACCATCTGCGACTGCATTAGGTAATTTCCGACCAATCAGTAGCCATCTTTCGGTTATGTAAGACCACCAAAGCAGCAGTTTTGACAGTCAGTTGGTCTTGACGAAGACACTGTAGGTAATCGTCGAAAGCTCGAGATGTTAGACTGAAATGACGCGACAAGAAACACGAGAATGTTTTATACAAGATTGGACTAATTACAGCGGTCGCAGAGGCATTTAAGCAGTCATTTTTCCGGCCTTTCATACGCGCCTGGAATAGTGGTACAGTGGGAAGTACACTGTTCCATGCACTTCACAGTGGTTTGTGCAGTATGGGCGTATTTATGCAGATGCAGGAACAGTGACGTGGTCAGAGAGGGGGAATATGAACGATGCACTTGGAGACAGGGACAAAGTAAGGCCCTGCCAAGATACGACTGATCAGTTTCTGTCGACCAACAATGTATATTTTAACAGCATATGACCGCCGCACATTTGGGAAGCAGATTGGATGTCGCCTGAACTGAGTGGCTGAGGGATGCACGTAGCACTGATTGGACGGTTTGGCTGCCGTGGTTTTCCCACAGGGAACGTGAAACGGACATTCGCCGCGAAGGGACGTCCGGTCGCCTCTTATCTGCGGGCTGCGTTCGTCCGATATGGGCGAAAGCTGCCGCGGCCGCAGGCCCAGCCAGTGAAAGTCGTATCAGCGAGTGTGGACGCTGAGCGCTGCGATGATATACCCACATGTCGAATATGGCTGCAGGCAGCTGTCAGCGGGATAACGTGGGAGCCGACGGCATCTAAATCTACATCCACGAGGGTTGGAACTTTAATAGTGGCAGCTATTTACTTAAAGCTCGTACAAAAGAGATACGTGTTTCAAAGTTTTACTGAACTTCAAAGTAGTCACCAGCATTTTGTATAACCCGTTGCCAGCGATGTGGAAGTCGCAGGATACTCTTAGCAGTGCTAGTTGTGTTGACAGTTCGAGCGTCGCGGTCTATTGCCCGACGAATTTGTAGCAGTTCTGAAACGAATGTCGTGAAGTGTTTCCTTCAGTTTAGACATCGAGTTGAACTCACGAGGGCGTAATTCAGGGAGTGCAAAAGGTGGTGTAGTACTTAGCACCGCCATCAGCCAAACGAATCAGTAACTGCTTGCACTGTACGTGCTTCAGCATGTCCTACAAAATGGTGGTCAAGTCCTGCAGAAAGTGTCATCACTTTTGTCTCTATGCTGTTCATTTTTGGAACACGACTTACGACCAGCTTAGATACAAAAGTGATGACACTTTCTGCAGGACCTGACGATCATTTGGCAGCATAATGCTCAAGCACGTACAGCAAAAGCTGTTACTGATTTGTTTGGCTGATGGGGCTGCTAAGTGCTTTACCACCTACTGCACTCCCCTGACTTAAGCCCTCGTGAGTTCAACTCGATTTCTAAACTGAAGGAAACACTTCACGGCATCCGTTTCAGTACTGCTACAAAATTGTCGGGCAGTAGACCGCGCCGCTCGAACTGTCAACACAACTGGCACTGCTTAGAGTATCCTACGACTTCCACATCGCTGGCAACGTATTATACACAATGCTGGTGACTACTTTGAAGGTCAGCAAAACTTTGAAACACGTATGTATTTTGTGCGAGCTGTAAATAAACAGTGGCCAGTATTAAAGCTCCAGCCCTCGAATATATTGTCTTCCGCAAGCCACAGTACGGTGCATGGCGGAGGGTTTCTGTACCACTAATAGTCATTTCCTTTCTTGTTCCACTCGCAAGTACAACGTGTGAAAAAGAGCTATCTATATGCCTCAGTACGAGACCTGATTTATCTTTTCTTATACGTTGTTATACGTTCTTAGGCGAAATGTACGTTGGTGGCAATAGGATGGTTCTGCAGTTAGCTTCAAATGCCGGTTCTCGAAATTTTCTCAGCACTGTTCCTCGGAAAGAACTTTGCCTTCCCTCCAGGGATTCTCCTTTGCAGTTCCCAAAGCAACTCCGTAATATTTACACGTTCTTCTAACCCACCAGTAACAGATCTAGCAGTCAGCCTCTGAATTGCTTCGATGTCTTCCTTCAATCCGACCTAGTGTGGATCCCAAACACTCCAGCGATACTCAACAGTGCGTTGCACTAGTGCCGTATATACGGCCCCCTTTTCAGGTGAACCTCGCTTTCGTCCAATAAACCAAAGCCCCACTACAATCCTTACATGCACGTTCCACTTCATATCGCTTTGCATTGTTACGCCTAGATATTGAATGGTATTTAATTTTGTGGGTCCGTTCTTTTACCCTTTTATATACAGGAGCTGCCAGCGCTTTTTTTCCAGTCTCTTGGGTCTTTGCGCTAGGCGAGAGATTCACGATAAATGAAAGCTAAGTACGGGGCTAATGCAAACGCGCATGCATTCGGACCTGGCGACTTACTTCTTTGCAACTGGTTCAGTTGTTTCATTACGCCAGGGGTGCCTACTACTATCTGCTCCAAATAGTTCAAATGGCTCTGAGCACTGTGAGACTTAACATATGAGGTCATCAGCTCCCTAGAACTTAGAACTACTTAAACCTAACCAACCTAAGGACATCACACACATCCATGCCCGAGGCAGGATTCGAACCTCCGACCGTAGCGGTCGCGCGGTTCCGGACTGTAGCGCCTGGAACCGCTCGGTCAAAACGACCGGCACTATGTCCTCCGTACGGGAGTTTGTGCGACGGGCAAACAACGGTTTGTTTGTACGATTCTCCTGCGATAACGATATCTTAAATGCGAAAGATAAGACTTCGTCTTTCATTTTGCTATCCTCTTGCCACCCCAGACAGGTTGTCGAGTGACCGAATGGAAACCTTTGACCCGTTTAGCGATTTTACATACGAGCAGGTTCTCGGTACATACTTTTGCTAAAATATGACGATGGTATTTGTGTGCTTCCCGCATCGATTTGTTTATAGATGCACGAATCTCTACTAACTTTTCCCTATCGTAAAATGCAAATTATCTTTCGAACCGAGAGTACAACAGCCTTTGCTTCCTCAGCATTTTCCAAATTTTGTTGTTATTCCACGGTGTTCTTTTTCCGTCTTTAATCCATCTCCTCAGCACATAGTTATCCAGAGCATGATTTACAGTCTGTTTAAACATTGCCCATAATTCGTCTACGTCCATCATACTCGACATAAATGGTGTCAGTTCATTGTCGAAATATGAAGTTAACTGCTTATCTGCTCCTTCTAGCAGATATACGTTCCTAGTCCAACTGATTATTATCTTTAGTAACAATAGTCGGTATGGTAACATCTTGATCACTGACCCCTGTCGCTATAATGTCCCCGTCGATAAGGTTAGGCTTGCTTGTTGTTATAAGGTCAGAATATTTCTACTGACTGCGGGCTGTCGAACTATGGCACATAACGTTTAGCTTCGTACAGAGCGTACTGACTTCTGTGGGGCATGCAGCCCACTTTACAGGTATTCCGTGATGTTCGACAGAGAGGGAGCCGCCTCTTTGGCCTCTTTGCAGTACCGGCATCAGCGCTAGATCACTGTAGCAGACGTTATAGGTAACAATTGTATTGCGCTGGGCGTCAATGTAAGGCATTCCTTCAACTAATATTTCGACCTTGTGCATTTCGACAATCTTCTGTCTGAAATATAGCAATCGCGTCCGTCCTTGTAAATCAGAGAAGAACTTTTGATTCCTATCAAGTATGACTTAATCCTCCGCAAGGCTTGGATTTGCTAGATACCCTGCGAATGGGGCATTTCACACATCGAGCAGCAAACAAAAACCAGTAGAACAGAAACAATGTATTTGTTATTCAACCTCAAATACGGAATTGTTCTACCAAGGAGTAAAGGATTAATCCCTAAATATGAGCTGGTAAGATTTCAAGAGCCGCAGGGAAAGTAACAAATACGTATGAGGTTATTGAAATCAGAGTTATACAAGCTGAAAGATACTAGCCGTTATTTATAGACAGTCCCTACAAAAAAATGATTAAGAACTTACAAGGCAACAACAAGCAAAATAATAATAATAATAATAACAATAATAATAATATACAAAGTGACAAGCCCAATGTATATATACGGTATTTAGGTAACATTTCGCAAAATATTGCAAATACTTGTAAATCTTATAACATTAGAACAGCTTTTCCGCAAACAGTAAGCTATGTTGTAATTCTTCATGCTTTCCCGGCGATCTGTTGACATCTTGGATATTCGGGAATCCAGCCGGATGTTCGCGTCGTTCTCGCACGATATTTCAACAGCGTGCCTCGCTGTCTTCTTCAGGTGCTACCTGAGACTGGTCCTTGGGTCGATCGAGTCCAGTATTTATGCCTGGGAGGAGCTGGGCGTTCCCTAATCGGTTCGCGCCGAGTCGAGTGTTCCATCTTTGGTCCGCGCCCACCAGACTCGGCTTCAACGGACCCCTCCAGTCGCGGATGTTCCGACTGCCGTCGGCGCCGGTTTTGGCCGTCCTCAACGGTTGTGGTTGTCATTTGAGGTGTGTCAGACCCGATCTGAGATGTTAGGTACTCTATCTCATGACTGTTACTACGGTTTCCACTTCTGTTGCGTGCTGGGCGCTCTCTAATCGGTCCGCGCCGCGTCGTGTGTTCCATCTGAGGTCCGCGCCCGTCGTCGTCGTGCGTGACATCTCGTGCATTCACTGCACGTTTTGGGCAGGTTAAGCAGGGCCTGCTGTTCCTGCGTCAGAGATCGAAATTTGTCGTTGTGGTCCTCACGTTTTGTTCGTCTTCACGCTTCGTAATTTTTCTTCTCTTGCTGCTTGGATTACTCCAGCAGCAGGTCTGGCCATCTGGTCGCTGGGCGCCAGTGGGGTTGGTTTCCCAGCCCCCTGACCAGCGGGTTTTCGGAGGTCCTCGTCAACTCATAAAATGGTGTAGCGAGCGCGCGGAAGCGGCGCTCCAACATCTGGACTCCAGCGGCGTCGTGCAGCCTGCGTGTGCCGTAGTCCCTCGGCAGGTGTAGAGCCAGCCGAAGGGCTTTATTCTGCACACGCTGCAGCGTCTGGATGTGCATTTCTGCCGCGTTTCCCCACACCACGGCCGCGTACTCTAGCACTGGCCTGATGAGTGCTAGGTACAGCGAGAGGCCGCAGTGGGGGGGCAGTGTCGTCGTTGGGTTGAGGAGCGGGTACAGCAGGCGCAACCTGCCGAGCGCTCGGCCCCTCAGCTCCCGGATGTGTGGACCCCACGTCAGGCGTCGATCGAGGGTGACGCCGAGGTATTTTCCTGTGCGCGACCACGGGATGGGGCCTCCCATGATCCGCACTTGCAGCAGCGCGTCGGGAATGCGGCGGCGCGTGAATATCACCGCCTGGCTTTTCCCGGCGTTGAACTTGAGCCGCCATTTGGTGGCCCAGGCTCCAATCTCGTTGCAGGAGAGCTGCAGCCGGCGGCGCATTAGCTGCGCGTCCTTGCTGCGAGTGTAGATGGCGGTGTCGTCCGCGTAGAGCGCCAGGTGCACCCTCGGCGTCGTCTTTGGCACGTCGGCGGTGTACAGAGAGTACAGCAGTGGGCCAAGCACGGACCCCTGCGGTACTCCTGCTCGGATGTGGCGCGCCGTTGACACGCCACCGTCAGCGCGCACATGGAAGGTGCGCCCGCGCAGGTACGACTGGAGAAGGCGGACGTGCGACACAGGAACCCCCTGTACCAGCAGCTTGTACAGGAGGCCGTCGTGCCACACGCTATCGAAGGCCCTAGAAACATCAAGGAAAACCGCCCCGAGGTACTCGCGATGTTCCAGGGCCCCCATTGCCTGCTCCACCAGTCGTAGTAGCTGATGCTGCGTAGCATGACCGCGGCGGAATCCGAACTGCTCGTCAGGAAGCAGGCCTTCTTCACTGACGTGGCGCTGCAGTCGGATCGAGTAAATCCTCTCGAAGGTTTTCGAGAGGGAAGGCAGGAGGCTTATTGGGCGATAGCTTTGCGCCAGCCTAGGATCTTTGCCAGCCTTCGGGATGGCGACCACCTCTGCGTGTTTCCACGCAGCAGGGTAGACGCCAGTGCGAAGGATGGCGTTGAATATCGCTGTGACGACACGCACTGCTTCCGGCGGCAGCTTCTTCAGCAGTGCGTTACCCATCTTGTCACATCCCCCTGCCTTCCTGGGCTGCAGGAAGTTGAGGTGATGTTGGACCTCTTCTTCTGTTGTCTCTGTGAGGATGTCGTCCTCTTCCTGCTGGGTCAGGTACAGTGGGAGGCGCTCGTCCACCTCGCGGATCATGTCGTCATCGACGACGTCGTCCACCGGTGTAAAGTTTTCCGCGAAGGCGTCCGCAAGGACGCTCGCCTTGGCATCTGGTTCCGCGACGACGTCTCTGCCAACTTGCAGCGGCGGGATGCGTTGGCCCTTCCTCAGGAAACTCTTAGTTACGGCCTAGGCGCTTCCGTCATCGATTCTGAGCGTGGCTATTTTGCCAGCCCAGTCCCGATTTCGGTGGTGGCTGACGGCCGCCGATATCTCGCGGCGCAGGCGATTTAGCAGGCGTTTGGTGGCGGGGCTTCTCGTGATCTGCCACTCACGGAAGACCCGGTTCTTCTCACGGATGGACATCAAGATATCCGGCGGAAGCTGCTTGGATTTATCCATCGGCTTCCTTGGTCGCTGTGGCGCCGCCGCATCTGCCGCCGCGAGTGTGTAGTGGGTGAACGCAGCTAGCGCGGCGTCCACCCCCTCCACGTCCGGATCGGGTGTGGCGGTGACCGTCTCTGCTAGGTGCTGTTGGAAGTGCGCCCAATTGGTGTTGAGGCGGGCGCTGCGGTGCTCAGGTGGGGCCATCCCGTCTGTGTCCATGTCAAAGATCACTGGCAGGTGATCTGAGGACAGGGCACAGCGCGTGGTCGCGATCGCGTTGTGAGCTGCCCCTTTCACGATCGCGATGTCTAGAACATCGGGACGGCCACGCTTCGGGTAGTGCGTGGGGTCGAAGGGACCCAGCACTATGGCGTCGTGGAGGTTTGCGACCCGGAGTAGTCGTCTGCCGCTGATGGTGGTGACCCTGGAGTTCCACTCCGGGTGTTTAGCATTGAGATCGCCGCCGATGAAGAGGTGCCCGCGCATCGACAGCAGCGTCTCGATGTCCCTGGATTGCAGGTGTCCCGACGGTTGTCGGTACGCTGCCACGAACGTGACGTGGCCTGCGGAAGTGCAGACGACGACGCCCGTGGTTTCCAGAGTCGGCGTCTCTGGGAGTAGAACCTGGTGATGGCGCAACGACGTTTTGACGTACACCGCCGTTCCGCCTCCATGGGTTGCCCGGTCCGTGCGGTAGCAGCGGAAATTTGCAGCCCTCACGTCCACGCCTGGCTTCAGCCAGGTCTCGGTGACGAGGCAAACGTCCACGTGCTCATCACGCAGGAACTGGCGGAATTCTCCCGCTTGGGTTCTGATGCTGTTCGCATTCCACACACAAACGGTTAGGCCCTGGATGTGCCTATCCATGTTTGGGTGTGGGGACAGCTGGTGTGGTGATGGCCTGAACGGCCGACTGCACTGCAGACGCAATCATCTGCGGAAGTTGTGTCAGGAACAGCTTGAAGTCCTCCCTCATGGCCCTGACTTCTTCCGCGACACTCGCTGCAGAAGTCCTGTCAGTGCCTGGGGGCGGTGCCGCTGCCTGGTCTCGAACAGCAGGCTGTGGAGCTGGCGTCTCGCGGGCAGGACGCTCCCTCCGCCGACCGCGCCGGCGGCCGCCCCTCGCTGTTGCAGGCTGCTCTCTCGGCGGTCCGCGCCCGTGAGCGACTACCGCCTCTGGAGCAGGCTCGGACTGGTTGCCACGCCCCCGTTCGACGGCGGCGTCGGCAGGACGCTGCTCAGTTGACTTGGCGGGTGCCTTGTCAGTGGCAGCGTTTGCGTAACTTCTCCCGGACTGCACCCGCGCGGAGTGCGCCGGTTGTCCTCGTTGTTTTGCGGTGGCACGCCGGAAGGCAGTGCAGCCGCGGTAGCACGCCACGTGTTTCTCGCCGCAATGGCAGCAAGTGGGCGCGTCCTTTCTCGGAATCTTACATTCTTTAGTGGCGTGGTCCCCCGCGCATTTGACGCAGCGAGGAGGCATCTTACAGTACTTCGCTACGTGGTCGAGGGCCTGGCAGTTGAAGCACTGCGGCGGGCCTCGTCTCCTGCGTAGCTTCTCCACGGTGACGCCGACATCGGCCACGTGCGTCAGCTGGAAGATTTTGCGGTTCTCGATGGTGTCATCGAGAACCGCCATAAACAGCGGCATGTCGGAGTGGTCCCTGGGCGACTTCATGCGCGCTGTGGCGCGGATGGGAAAGCCCAGATCTTCAAGCAGCTCCCGCAGGTACCCTGGGTCCATGCTGAACGGGAGCTTGCGAAAGACGACCTTCAGCGTCTTCACCGGCTCCGAGGAGTAGGTGAAGCTGTGAAGCCCCTCCTTTTCGGTGAGGTCCATGACCCCACGGTAGTCTTCAGCTGTTTTGGTGATAACGCGATGTAAGTCGCGCCCTGCGACTCGAAACGTCACGTTCCCCTTAACAACCGCTTTGATTTTCTCTCGGAACTCTTTGAAGCCGCCGGTCCACTTGATGACCACAGGGGGCGGTGGGGGCGACTTCCTCTGCTGTTGGCTCTCCATGGGCTCTCCAGCGTCATTTGAGAGGCCGGAGTACCGGTTGCCGGTGTTGATGGCCGACTGTTGGGCGAGCACGACAGCTCTGGCTGTGTGCTTGCGGGAGGGCTGTGTGAAGCCCTCATCGTCAGCGGCCGGGGGAAGGGTCTTGTTACCCTTCCTCGATGCTTTCCGCTGTGTGCGGAGCGTGGGTGCGCTGCTGTTCGAGCTAGTGGCAGACCTCTTGCAGGTGGTGGCAGCACTCGCGTCGGCAGGCCGCTTGCGCGAGTGCTTTTCCACCTCCATGGTTTCAGCTGCCGGTTTTGTGCCTGGGATGAGTCCCATCAGGAAGGCAAGCTGCCTTTCTGCCTCCGGCGTATGCGCTGCATCCATTGAAGCCACTGGCGCCAGTGACTTGGTTTGCTCCGGAACAGTTGCCGAAGCATCCGTTTCGGCCCTCGTTTGCTGAACGGCCAGCACTGTGGCCGCGCTGCTGTTTTCCTTGATAGCGCAGGACGACGCCGACGGGCCGCCAACGTCAAGTACGCGGGCGTAGGCGTGCAGGGGCAAGCCCCCATCCGCCGAAAGTGCCCGTCGGCTCCTCTGCGTATCTCCGTTCCTGCTGGGCCGGACAGTCGTAGGTGGCCGGCGGTTAGCGACCGCCGACGGGGCAGGCCCCGCCGACAAGACGTCCGCCGAACCACTCGCTGCCTCAGCCGTGGCTGAGGTCGCATAACGACTGCGCCGGTCCGTAGAGCTGTCCGACTCGTGGTCCATGTCCATCTGCCGGGTTGTTGCCGTTGGGGGGCCGGATGGGATCGCCGACAGAGCAAGCTCTGCCGGACGACGATCCGCCACACCCTTCACATCTTCACAGCGGTCTGCTCGGTTCGGCATCTCAGCAGCAGCAGCATGCATGAAAGCAGGTCCGCGCCCGCCAGCCGCGGCTACATTGTCCCTCTCTGGTGGCTGGTGTTCCCTCCGCCGTCCGCGCCCGGCCTGGCCGTCTTCTGAAGTCGAGTTCATGACCTGGGGTGTGTCAGATCTGGTCTCTAATGTCCAACACCTTGTCTCACGGCTGTTCCCTCGGTCTCCACTTATATTTCTTGCTGAATCCTGGAGTGTCCTGCGTTGAGTTTTCACAAGCTCAAGCGCAGGATTCCAGGCAGTGCTGATTTGGTATCCCGAGTCATGGTTGATTAGATTGTCTGTGACCTTAATCTCAATTGCTTCTTTAATGACACTGTCCCAATATCTTGAGGTCTGTGTCACAATCTTGGTGTCATTGTAATCCAGACCTCAAATGACAACCACAACCGTTGAGGACGGCCAAAACCGGCGCCGACGGCAGTCGGAACATCCGCGACTGAAGGGGTCCGTTGAAGCCGAGTCTGGCGGGCGCGGACCACAGATGGAACACTCGACTCGGCGCGGACCGATTAGGGAACGCCCAGCTCCTCCCAGGCATAAATACTGGACTCGATCGACCCAAGGACCAGTCTCAGGTAGCACCTGAAGAAGACAGCGAGGCACGCTGTTGAAATATCGTGCGAGAACGACGCGAACATCCGGCTGGATTCCCGAATATCCAAGATGTCAGTAAGCTATGTTGTCAGGTACTGTACAATAGTGAAAGTAATCACGACGTCTATTTAAATGTTTAAATCTAGATAACTGTTTGTACTGAATGTCCCGTTCAGTATTAATACCAGCCTGGACGTAACTCCAATATTCGATATAATGCCTCTGATTGATCATCAACAGCGGCACATATCAAAGACATAGAACATAAATCTGAAGACACAACAAGTAACATGAAAATACTGCATATTTGACGAATGGACATAAGATCAACCCATATAAAGGGCTTGAAATTTTTATTCACAATATGCAGGTAACACACAAACATTACTTTAAAAAAACTGGATCATACTCAGAAAATTTTTAAAGGTGTCTCAGTAATACAAACAAGATATCCTTAAACGGTAAACTTATTTACATACCCCATCTCAAATTCCAATTTTCAGACAATATTTACAATTAAGATATGTGCTTATGTGTAAAACTGCCAAAAGCTACAAATCCATATTATTATTTTCATCGCAGTCCGATTTTGTTTTAAAAATTGAAATGATTAATTTGAAGCTGCTATAATGTTCTGTTGTATATTAAACTACGAACTGCTTAAGATTATTTCTAAATCTCGGTGTCGTTTATCTATATCTACTGTAGAGTTCTACACTAAGTCTCCATGTTTCGGAAAAGTGTTTTGTCTTGCATGTTATTCTGCGGAATATGAAGCACTTGAGCAACAGTGCCGTATATATTACTCAAGATTTTCGACAGCACAACCACCACAACGGGAAGCGGCCGACATCGTAAGTGAAGCGACATTTAAATGGCAAAAATAAATGTGAATCGTTGTCTGATCACGAAAATGTCGGCTTGAAACCAACAGCGCCGCTATTTTCTAATGAACGATATTAATAAAAGTGGCTGATTGCTGCTTTTTCGCTTTTTGTAAGAATTAATGTGTATCCAAAATCTTGTTGTGACAGCTAACATCTTCGTATTGTGAAAGCAACGAAATATTGTGATTCTCATATGTGTACCGACAGCCATGTGTGGCTTCCTACGGTGAGCACTGCTTCTACACGCATACCAAAATGCGTCAAATAGCATCAAAATCGCTGTAATTAACGCTAATATCTTCTCTAGTGCAAGAAGATACCTTTTCACAACGCTACGTACATACTACCCAAGTCACTGAATAGTGCAGGGCGGGTAAACCTTGTCCCACTTATACTAACTTCCTTTCCTATTCCACTCGTAAAGAGAGCGAGGAAGAAACGACTTTCTACATGTCTCCGTGCGAGCCCAGACTTCTCTGATCTTTATGGTCCTTGCGCCAAATGTACGTCGGCGGCATTCGAATCGTTTTACAGTCAGCTTCAGATGACGTTTCTCTAAATTTTCTCAGTAGTGTTTTGCAAAAAAACATGCCAGCTTCCCTCCAGGAATTCCCATTTGATTTCACGGAGCATCTCCGTAATACTCGCTGTCCGCCGAGTGGGTGACACAGAGGCATACCATGAGTACTTTTAGCAATGTAAACAGAACAAAATCGACCTGATGGTGAGGTCATGAAATTGTAAAATAAAACGTGGCTGATGCAGTGAACTGATATTTTTATTGCGTGTCAGAAGATACGTGTTATCCTTGAGAGGGCAGTAAGTTATTTGGCCGACCTGTCAACGACGGAGTGTGATTTCGCTGTGCGTTGACCGTAAGCGGTAAAAGTAGAACGATTTAAATGAAGCATACTCTTTGACTCTAAAATGTGGTGTGATTTCTCTGGTGACCTTTCTGATGGCGCTGTAAATTAAAGTTGACTCGGTAGCTACTCTAAGAGATCAAAGACGTAGTTAGCGCTTAAAATAGTGGATCGCATCCCGTTCAGATGCACGGAAGTGGTGGGAGGGGAAAAAATCAGGTCACTGGAAACGCCAGTGCGATGGGTTGCCAGCCATCAGCATCAATTCCACTCTGGCCGAGTGTGGTCGCTCTTGTCAGCATGCGCTGGAGCCGGTCAGGAACTGATTTCACGGCGACCACGACGGTCTAAAATATTGGGTTTTCGAGGGAAAGACATCGGCATTCGAATGTCATCCCGTAATTCCTGATTTAATATGTTAACGCTTTTCGTAAATTTTTTAAAGCTTTTATTTGTTGGATTACCGGTAAAGTCTTGTTTCAGCAGATACATGATGTCACACAATGATTCAAAAAGGACATTTGTCTAACTTCTTTACATAATGTAAAACATCACTGCGCGGGATAATTATTCTGCATTGTTAATTAATCTGACTGTACCATTACAATAAAAGCCACACATTTTAACAGAAAATCAAATTTATGTATACATAATAAAAACTTCTCAGATTTTAAAGTTCTCTTTTACAAAGACGGATGAAACGGCAATTACATTTGGTAACGGGTTTGTCCCTGGGACTAAAACCCACTCTAAGAGAAAAATAGTCCTTGATCTTTAATGTATTGTGCAGTTTCGTTGTTCTCTCGTGATTGTATTTACATTGTTTTACTCTCTGTAAAACATCCTTGTCAGTGAGCCAGGAATTACACCTTGGAGAGTTATGTTGTTATTAACAAATATCACAGTTTATTGGTATTCATGCGACCTGCTGTTAGTTTGTTGTAGTACCAATTTCTTTTCTCGTGGGCGCCGAGCTGAGAAACCAAGGGTGGCGAGGTATCTGATGCTTAGTGTCCACGTCGATTAACATTGCTCATTGCGCTTTTGCTTGATTGGTTAATGTGCTATGAAAATAATTGCATGGTAAGAGTATGTGGGTGGAAAGTAGATGCTGTACCGTTTTTGCAGGTTTCTTTGCACATTACTTTTAATACGAAAATGCCCCAGTGTCCATTGTAGGTAAATTAGCTGACGTAACTGTTTTGCTCTTTTGGCTCTGACCAGAACATTGTCGGATTTTAAGTCGGCTGTGTAAAGAATAGTTTGATTAATGGTATGTAACTCCGGTTAATATCGTCGCTTGTGTAGGTAAGAAGGATTGTCCTCATCATGTCTGATCATCATAGAAATGCGGCTCCTACACAGACACACGTTTCGGAACTACCCCATCCGTGTACAGTTTGTACCAGTACTGCCCGTTCAGTTAAGATCCAGTTTTAATTGTGTAGACACTCTCAGTTCTCTCGTGGTTACTGACCTTTTAGTTAGATGAACGTCATACAGAGCACAGTGCATTTATGGAGAGACATCACAAGTTCTCTGCGAAAGTGATGTTAACATTGTGTTGTCGAATGTTCCAGAATTTCGCCATATTACATGATGTCAGTTGTAGAGGGTTGGATTTATTATTCCAGTATGACTTTGTATGTATCAGATTTAGTAATAGAGATAGTTTCCATCATAATGGATGATAGATAGAAGATCTGCCACTCAACATGTATCGACAAATAACAGATTTAGTCTTGTAACGAGTAGGGAAATTCCCAGTTCCGCTTGCATGAAAGATATGAGTGTCGTTTTAATAGTGATGAATTCCTTAGCGGCTGCTCAATAAGGGCACAGCAGAATTGCTCGTCGAAACCGAGCGGGTGCTGTAATGATTCCTCCCTCTACACGATGATAAAATCTGATATTCAGGCCGACTGTTGTGTGTTATATCCTTATATTTCTTTCTTGTTTGCTATATCTCAGTCGCGCGGGATTAGCCAAGCGGTCTCAGGCCTTGCAGTTATGGACTGTGCGGCTGGTCCCGGCGGAGGTTCGAGTCCTCCCTCGGGCATGGGTGTGTGTGTTTGTCCTTAGGATAATTTAGGTTAAGTAGTGTGTAAGCTTAGGGACTGATGACCTTAGCAGTTAAGTCCCATAAGATTTCACACGCATTTGAACATTTTGCTGTATCTCATGTCATCGACGACTTGGCTAATTACACCCTCGTATCCAATTGTGACCCTCGAGCCTTTCCTTTGCTCAATGAGCGAACTGGCTAAGGTGGTGGTAAGCACACTGAACTTGCATTGTGTCCGGCCATCCAGATTTCGGTTTCCCGCGATTTCTCCAAATTCAATGCAGACGAATTCCAGAATGGTACCCTTGAAAGGGCACCACCGATTTTGTTCCATGTCATTACTGAATGCGACCGTGTGTTCCTTTCCTAATGGCCTCGTCGTAGACGGGGTGTTCAACCTTGATGTTCCTGCTTTCCTTTCACCATCCCATCCACTACGGTTTCACATTAACCACTCTTGTCGCAGTTTATGCCCAACCGTTCCATCTCTCCGTTTCATTATTTTCTTGGTCAAACATTTTTTTGTTGTTGACTCGGTCAGGATGTCTTCATTTTGTACTCGACAAATCCTTCTCATCTTCAGCAGTCTCCTGTAATCCCAGCTTTTATAGGCGTCCGTTCATTTCATTACTGTCTTCCACGATGTCCCACTTATAGCTGCTCACTTCTGAATCTAGCAAATGTTCTCTTGTTAGTATATAACGCTCTTTTGCCTTTTACAGGGCTACTGGGTCTTCCTTCTACAATGCCTGACAAAAAGTGAAGCACCTAGAAGTGGAAGAGGAAGCGAAATGAAACTTTACGGTTGCACACTGTGTGCGATGTTATTTCATTTATTACAAAACTGAATCAAATTTAGAAAAATCTTGTCAGTATGAGCGCACTTACAGGAAATACGCTGCATCCGGTATGGCCTGGACGCATGCACTAGTCCGGTTGAGAGGTGTGTCACAAAGCCTTTGTATCCTCTCTTGAGGCAATCTGGCCCACAAAGGCTGTAAATAGTTCTTGACATCCTGGATACTGGCATTCGATTGGAGTTCATATCCGTGCTGGTCCCACACTTGCTGTATTGGGGACGGATGCGGGGACCTTCCTGGTCATGGGAGTACTTCAACATATCCATAAAGTTGATACAGGCACGTGCCATGTGTAGACGAGAATCGTCCTGCTGAAAACTGTCACCACGATGCTGTCACGTGAGAGTTAACACAGGAGGATGCGGGAAGACGATGATGTACCGTTCTGCCGTCAGAGCCCCCTCAAACACTGCCAGCCGTCACCTGAGGTCATTCCTGATGGCTCCCAGCAACGTGATGTCAGCAGTAAGATAGCTATGCATTGCGAAGATGGGACCTGTCCCTAGGTCGCCACAGTAATCGCCGGCAATGGTCGTACTGGGAAGCGCCGAACACCGATTCATCCCTGGACATATTGCGACGCCGTTCATCAGCAGACCACGCTTTCCTGTCGCGGCACCACAAGTCAGCTGTTTCTGTAGCGGTGTTAACAACAGTTCACGCACAGGGCGTTACTTCGCTGGGTCGGTTGCTGCTAGTCTTTGACTAAAGGTGCGGAATAACACACAGTGTTGTAGGGACTACATTACTAGGTCTCGGAAGACAGGCGCAGATATGAAGGGGCGAGGATGTGCTTCGCGCACTATACTGTGTTCCTCCCTTGTGGTGGTCAGACAGGACGAAGGTAACCCCGATGCCGACTATACCTGTTCTCAAGTCCAATTCTTGTCCAATATAAGGTCATTGTCCCATCCGAATTCCCCCCAAAATCTGTATACTGCATGATTCGAACAGTTGGGCAGATGGAAATCCACCATGATGCCAGTTTCAAACTGTCATGTGCTGATAACGAAGTCTCACAAGAGTACTCAGAACATCCGTGTCTTTCGCAGTGATCAGTGAACATCTGACATTGTACACGCCGCTTATGTATCGCATCAGGCCCGGTAATAGCACTAAACACGAGCAAAACACGAATGCACTATGGTGGCCGTTCTACATGTCACAGACAATTACAACTCTACAATCATTAACCCCCCCTCCCTCCCCCATGAACCATGGACCTTGCCGTTGGTGAGGAGGCTTGCGTGCCTCAACGATACACATAGCCGTACCGTAGGTGCAACCACAACGGAGACGTATCTGTTGAGAGGCCATAAAAAACGTGTGCTTCCTGAAGAGGGACAGCAGCCTTTTCAGTAGTTGCAGGGGCAACAGTCTGGATGATTGACTGATCTGCCCTTTTAACAATAACCAAAACGGCCTTGCTGTGCTGGTATTGCGAACGGCTAAAAGCAAGGGGAAACTACAGCCGCAATTTTTCCCGAGGGCATGCAGCTTTACTGTATGATTAAGGAAAACCTATGTTTCTAGCATTTGTAGACTTAGAGAAAGCTTTTGAAAATGTTGGCTGGAATACTCTCTTTCAAATTCTGAAGGTGGCAGGGGTAATATACAGGGAGCGAAAGGCTATTTACAATTTGTACAGAAAGCAGATGGCAGTTATAAGAGTCGACGGACATAAAAGGGAAGTAGCGGTTGGGAAGGGAGTGAGACAGAGTTGTAGCCTCTCCCCGATGCTATTCAATCTGTACATTGAGCAAGTAGTAAAGGAAACAAAAGTTCACAGTAGGTACAAAATCCATGGAGAAGAAATAAAAACTTTGAGGTTCGCCGATGACATTGTAATTCTGCCAGAGACAGCAAAGTACTTGGAAGAGCAGTTGAACGGAATGAAGAGTGTCTTGAAAGGAGGATATAAGATGAACACCAACAAAAGCAAAACGAGGATAATGGAATGTAGTCGAATTAAGTCGGGTGATGCTGAAGGATTTAGATTAGGAAATGAGACACTTAAAGTAGTGAAGGAGTTTTACTATTTGGGGAGCAAAATAACTGATGATGGTCAAACTAGAGAGAATATAAAATGTATACTGGCAATGGCAACGAAAACGTTTCTGAAGAAGAGAAATTTGTTAACATCGAGTATTGATTTAAGTGCCAGGAAGTCATTTCTGAAAGTATTTGTATGGAGTGTAGCCATGTATGGATGTGAAACGTGAACGATAAATAGTTTGGACAAGAAGAGAATAGAAGCTTTCGAAATGTGGTGCTACAGAAGAATGCTGAAGATTAGATGGGTAGATCACATAACTAATGAGGAGGTATTGAATAGAATTGGGGAGGAGTTTGTGGCACAACTTGATTAGAAGAAGTGATCGATTGGTAGGACATGTTCTGAGGCATCAAGGGAGGGTGGAGGGTAAAAATCATAGAGGGAGACCAAGAGATGAATACACTAAGCAGATTCAGACGGATGTAGGCTGCAGTAGGTACTGGAGATGAAGAAGCTTGCACAGAATAGAGTAGCATGGAGAGCTGCATCAAACCAGTCTCAGGACTGAAGACCACAACAACAACAACAACAACAACAACAATCATTTACCTACCTGCCACCCGGCTTGGGTGGCCGAGTGGTTCTAGGCGCTACAGTCTTGAACCGCGCGACCGTTATGGTAGCAGGTTGGAATCCTGCCTCCGGCATGGATGTGTGTGATGTCCTTAGGTTAGTTAGGTTTAAGTAGTTCTAAGTTCTAGGGGACTGATGACCTCAGAAGGTAAGTCCCATAGTGCTCAGAGCCATTTGAACCATTTTTTACATACCTGCCGATGGTGTGTACGTGTACACAGTTACAATGACATCCAACCATGTTTCAGGGTGTTTCACTTTTTGCCAAGTATTGTATTTTTATTCTGTTTTCTAGATAAAAAGTTGTTTTTTCTTTCTTCCAGAGTCTATTGTCTAAGTTTAGTAACTAGTCATTCAGCATGTCCACTTGCTGTACATACACCACTGCCCTGGTTTTCTTCTTGTTTATGTGCATCAGCTACCACAATTTCCATTTTATTATCCATCCGACTGAGTTTCTCTTCACTTTCGGCGACCATTGCCATGTCTTCAACAATATGTATCCTGCTGTTTTCTGCCTGTGACACGAAACTCCCACATCGTGACAGTCCGTTATTTGCCTCATTATATCTCCTATACAGAGGCCCTAAACTAAGTATAAATAGTGACCACGAGCAGCCTCGCCTTACAGCTTTCTTTATCTTGGTATGTTGTATCTTTCTATCAGTGTGACTACACGAGACTGCTGTACAAAAAAGTATTCTATTACACTGCTACCCATACTCCACATTGTCTAAGAATGGAAAAGTTTTATTCCACACCACATTATCAAAAACCTTCTTCAAATCTACGAATGAAATGTAATTTTTTTAAATCTGTCTTATACAGGGTGAGGCAGAAAGAATGGACGTTTTTAGAACAGGCTCAGGGGGTGGGAGTGGGGGGGGGGGGGGGGGAGTGATGTGCTAACGTGATCGGTAGCTCCTGCCATTTTGTTTAGTCAAGGTCATGGAGCTGTGGACTGTGCAACATCGTGTGTTTAGCTATGATAGTTTTGTGCAGAATAGTGAGTCTATCGTTGCAGTGCAGCGTGAGTTTCGTCGTCATTTCAATCTCGCTAGACATGATACTGTTCCCACTCGTAACACCATTTTACATTGGGTAGAATCATTTCGAACACGAGGAGGAGCAAGCCATACTCCGTAGTCTGTGCCTCAGTAATCGCTCGGTAAGGCGTATTTTGCATGCTAACCTAAAATTTCATCCCTTCAAAGTGGCTATTGTGCAAAAATTAAACCCAAGAGATTATGAACAGCGGCTAAATTTTGCCCGAGAAATGGAGGCCATATTTGAGCAAAATGACAACATTATTTTGCTTATGAGTGATGAAGATCATTTCCATTTGAATGAAATGGTAAATCGTTTTTGGGCCAGTGAAAACCCAAACTACTGCATGAGAAACCATTACATAGTCCCAAGGTGACTGTTTGGTGTCCTGTCACAGGTACAGATGTTATTGGTCCATACTTTTTCCAAGACGAGAACGGGAACACTGTAACCATAATCTCTGAACGATATAGAGATATGATCACTGAATTCTTCCTACCTGAATGAAGAAGAAAACGTATTCCCATCCAGCGAATGTCGTTTCAGCAGGATGGAGCTACAGCTCACACGGCAAGATTGACTATGGAAGCAATTAAGACTGTTTTTCGTGATAGAGTTATTTCCTGGTTCAGGGACATTCATTGGCATTCTCGTTTCCCTGACCTGTCCATGTGTGACTACTTTTTGGGGGTTGCTTCAAATCACGTGTGTACGTGCATAAACCACGTACAATTGAAGAACTGAAGGAAGCTGTTCGTGTGAAAATCGTCCATATAGACAAAGGCATTTTGCAGAGAGTTGAAACCAACTTCCGAGAGCACCTTGAGAAGTGCTTCGCTGAAAACGGCTGTCACTTGGGAGTTGTTGTTTTCAAGCATTAATTTTGTTAAATGGCAACAATATTTGAGTGTTATTCTGTAATTTAAAAAGTTTTTAAGCACTCCTAACGATGTATTGTTCATTTGAAAACCGTCCATCCTTTATGCCTCACCCTGTATAATGTCCCACAGTGCTGAAACAGCTAGATGAATGCCTCATGATTCTTCTAAAGCCACGCTAGTCCTCTGCTACTCGACTTTCCGCATTACCTTCTGTTCTCCGATAAAGTGCTCTACGCTGTCTGATCAAAAGTATCGGAAGACTCCTCTGTGATACGAAATTGACCTCCAGATGTCACGAGAAACGTACCGACCAATATAAAAGGAGGCGAGGGGTGATGTTTTGTTACTAGAGAAGCAATTCCAGAAGAAGGGGTCGGTCAGGAGAGGCCAGTAACTTCGAACGTGGATTAATTACTGGATGCTACCTGAGTAACTAATCCATCAGGGATAGTTCAACCCTATTAAAGCAGCGGATGTCGGCTGCTGGTGATGTGACTTTGAAGTGGAAATGCGAATGAAAAACCACAGCCAAATCAAGACCAGGCAGTGCTCATGCATTGACGGACAACGACCGTCGCGTATTGGGGAAGGTGGCTGTAAAATACTATTTCATGAAATCAGCAGAAGCAATCATTTGTGTGTAGTATATCGAGCCTATCAAGCCCAATGGCTGTACATAGGGAGTTAAAAGAATGAGGTACAATGTTAGAGCAGCTCCTCGTAAGCCACACACTTCTGTGGTCAACGCTGAGCGACGCTTGGCTTGACTTGAGGT
This sequence comes from Schistocerca gregaria, assembly GCF_023897955.1. Classification (NCBI taxonomy): domain Eukaryota; kingdom Metazoa; phylum Arthropoda; class Insecta; order Orthoptera; family Acrididae; genus Schistocerca; species Schistocerca gregaria. The sequence goes on from NC_064923.1 coordinate 569,117,745, forward strand.
GGTCCGAAGAGCGACGCCATTGGACAGAGGATGACCGAAGGCGTATGATCTGGAGAGATGAATCACTTTATACACTACTGGCCATTAAAATTGCTACACCACGAAGATGACGTGCTACAGACGCGAAATTTAACCGACAGGAAAAAGATGCTGTGATATGCAAATGATTAGCTTTTCAGAGCATTCACATAAGTTTCCAACCGACTTCTCATACAAAAACAGCAGCTGACCGGCGTTGCCTGGTGAAACGTTGTTGTGATGCCTCGTGTAAGGAGGAGAAATGCGTACAAATACATTTCCGTCTTTGATAATGCTCAGATTGTAGCCTGTCGAGATTGCGGTTTGTCGTATCGCGACATTGCTGCCCGCGTTGGTCGAGATCCAATGACTGTTAGCAGAATATGGAATCGGTGGGTTCAGGAGGGTAATACGGAACGCCGTGCTGGATCCCAACGGCATCGTATCAATAGCAGTCGAGATGACAGGCATCTCATCCGAATGGCTGTAACGCATCGTGCAGCCACTTTTCGATCCCTGAGTCAACAGATGGGGACGTTTCCAAGACAACAACCATCTGCACGAAGAGTTCGACAACTTTTGTAGCAACACGGACTATCGGCTCGGAGACCATGGCTGCGGTTACCCTTGACGCTGCATCACAGACAAGAGCGCCTGCGATGGTGTACTCAACGACGAACCTGGGTGCACATATGGCAAAACGTCATTTTTCGGAGGAATCCAGGCGCTGTTTACAGCATCATGATGGTCGCATCCGTGTTTGGCGCCATCGCGGTTAACTCACATTGGAAGCGTTTATTCGTCGTCGCCATACTGGCGTATCATCCGGCGTGATGGTGTGGGGTGCCATTGGTTACACGTCTCGGTCGCCTCTTGTTCGCATTGACGGCACATTGAACAGTGTACGCTACATTTCAGGTGTGTTACGACCCGTTGCCTCTACCCTTAATTTGATCTCTGCGAAACCCTACATTTCAGCAGGATAATGCACGACCGCATGTTGCAAGTCCTGTACGGGTCTTTCTGGATACAGAAAATGTTCGACTGGTCAGCACATTCTCCAAATCTCTCACCAATTGAAAACGTCTGGTCAATGGTGGCCGAGCAACTGGCTCGACACAATACGCCAGTCACTACTCTTGATGAACTGTGGTATCGTGTTGAAGCTGCATGGGCAGCCGTACCTGTACACGCCATCCAACTCTGTTTGACTCAATGCCCAGGCGTATCAAGGCCGTTATTACGGCCAGAGCTGGATGTTCTTGGTACTGATTTCTCAGGATCTGTGGACCAAAATTGCGTGTAAATGTAATCACATGTCAGTTCTAGTGTAATATATTTGTCCAATGAATACCCGTTTATCATCTGTATTTCTTCTTAGTGTAGCAATTTTAATGGCCAGTAGTGTAGCTGTGGCAGTCAGATGGGTGGAGATGCCTGGTATGCATTACCTGCCGTCATAAGTGGCGCCATTAGTGAAATACGGAAGAGGTGGTATTATCGATAGGATGGCTTCGCGTGGTTAGGGTGTAATTCCCTTATTGCACTTGAGAAAAAGCTAAATGAGGAAGAAAATGTTAGCTTTGTGTTCAAAGGGCTCTGAGCACTATGGGACGTAACATCTATGGTCATCAGTCCCCTAGAACTAAGAACTACTTAAACCTAACTAACCTAAGGACATCACACAACACCCAGCCATCACGAGGCAGAGAAAGTCCCTGACCCCGCCGGGAATCGAACCCGGGAACCCGGGCGTGGGAAGCGAGAACGCTACCGCACGACCACGAGATGCGGGCTAGCCTCGTGTAACGCGTACATTAGAGGAAATATCTGCGGATGATGACTGTTTATATCAGTATGAAAATGCACCCTGTTATAAAGCAGCATCTATGACACGGGGGTTTGTGGACAATGACATTTTTGTAATAGACTAGCCCGGACAGAGTTCTGGCCAGAATCAAAGGGAACACCACTGGTATGATGAAGAACGCCGACGTCACTCCAGACCCCAGAGGCCAACATCACTACCTTCTCTGGTTTCAGTTTTTGAGGAAGAACGGGCTGCCATTCCTCCGCAGACATTCAGACAACTCACTGAAACTGTCATCAGCACAGTTCCAGCCGTCATGAAGGAGAAAGGGTGACGCATCCTATGTTAATGTCCAGTAGTTGGTGTCATAATTTTGATCACATAGTATGTCCTTATACTTTTGATCAGATAATGTATGATACTGTAGTCATGTGTTACAAACGGTGAGACGATCCAGCAAAATGAACTCAAGAGGTCATCATAAACACATATTTATTTTACTCAATAGCTCCTAAACACTAAATGTTCAAATGTGTGTGAATTCCTAAGGGACCAATATGCTGAGGTCATCGGTCCCTAGACCTACACGCTACTTAAACTAACTTATGCTAAGAACGACACACACACCCATGCCCGAGGGAGGACTCGAACCTCCGGCGGGAGGGACCGCGCAATCAGTGACATGGCGCCTCTAAATGCGGGACTAAACACTAAAGATATACAGTAGAGACATTTCATAGGTGTAGGAGTACAGTGCATTATAAGTCAAAGAGGATTACATTGGGAATGAAAGATGGAGACAACGTGCATTTACGTGTTACACATCTTGAAAACTTTCTCACATGGTATAGCCTCATTAAAAACATGTGTACATAGATTTCATCATCTTTATTTGATTTTGTATGTCATAGTATCGGTCACTAAAGAATAGGTAGCAGTAGAAGTTATTTTGTACGGTATAGTCTGCATGAGACACCTGAACGTGACGTGGAAATCCCTCAGTACACTGCCTAGTGGAAACTAAAAGTGCCTGACAAAGATAATGGTTTTAAGCTATTCAGATTTTGGAAAGGTTCTTTTCATAGTTTGACTACTGTCACGTGGTCAGCTCAGTTATCAAACAGTATTCATCAGGTGTCCAATCAAGTCTCAACTGTAAGTGTTGTTGCGCAAAGAGCATTTGTCATATTAAAAAAGGTTCACATTAGCATATTTCGAACTACCTACGTCACATAAGCTAGCACATCCAGTACTTTCAAGATAATGCCTACATTGCGATTGTTTGTCCACTGCTGGAGTATTGCTGTGCTGTATGAGATCGTTACCAGCGACGACTGATGAAACACACAAAAAAACTCCAAAGAAGGGAACCTCGTTTTGTACTACCGCGAAATAGGGCGAGAGTGTCACGATTGTGGTAGGTGAGGTCAGATGGCAATCTCTAAAACAAAGGCGTTTTTCGTTGCGGCAAGATCTTTTCACGAAATTCCAGTCACCCACTTTTTCCTCTGACTGTGAAAGTATTTTACTGTCGCCAACTTGCATACGGAGATACGATGATCATCAGAAAATAAGAGAAATCATACCTCGTACAGAAAGATTTAAGTGTTGATTTTTCTCACGCCCTGTTAGAGAGAGGAACGGTAGAGAAATAGTCTGGACGTGGTTCGATGAACCCTCAGCCAACCACTTAAGTGTGAAATGCAGAATATCCATGTAGATGTAGGTGGGTGTTCACTTGTGCTTTCACAGATGATTAGTGAGTTAGGGTACATGAAGCGATGGTATGGAAGTGGTGATACTTCTGAGAGATCAACAAAGAAACACATGTAGAGGTCTCAGGCGAAACATAAATGATAGGTTGTACAAAAGTACAAAAAATGTTAAAATTTTTCATTTGAAATTTTTGAAGTTTTAAGTAAATCTCACAACCGTTCTAACACAACGAATAGAACGTCTTCGTGCTGCATCTGTATGTCGCGGCTTGCCGACGTTCCAGGAGGCGCCGTGCGGTGTTAATGACGTCGGCTTTGTTATGAAGCGTAGATTAAAGTTTTCGCTCTTTCATTATTCTGTCCACAGTGCATTAACGCACACTGACCGCGTGCCACTGCATCAAAACAAATTACGGAATAAAATATTCATAGGCTTGGCGCACTCGCGAGTTAACAGGTCAGCGTTCATCAGCATGTGACGGCAGTGTTCATTTCTGTAGGTTATTGTGCCTACCGTTGCAATATAATCAGTAATGGACACACAAAAAGAACAAAATAAGCATAAACTATAAACAGCATAACAATAATACACAGCCTAACGATTGAATTTGATTAAGACGAAAGAAATAGAGAACGGGGAAATGAAAGAGAAAAAAATGCATAGAAAAATATTTGGGCCCATAATACACAACTATGAATACAGGAACAAGATTAATGATCCTCGCAAAAAAGTGAACAACTAATTACTATAACGGGAAAACATATAATGGTGTTTAACGGCCTTCTGGTTCGGATGAATTAAAACAATATAGCATGAGAATTTTTGATCATCTCAGCTGGAAAAATTTTCCCTGGTACATGTGACTCCAAGAAATGTAGAAATTCTGAAGAGAGATACATTTCGGAAAAAAAGTTTAAATTTTCATACCCAGAGGAAACCAAAAAAGAATGGAGCAAAGTCGACAGCAACAGCTTTCTGATGTAATGAAAAATTATTGGGTAAACCTGCATTTGAATCAGAAGTAGTTATTTACATGGTCCATGTTAGGCCAAAATCCAGTGAGTGCCTGGCAGAGGGTTCATCGAACCACTTTCACAATTCTCTATTATTCCAATCTCGTATAGCGCGCGGGAAGACTGAACACCAATATCTTTCCGCATGAGCTCTGATTTCCCTTATTTTATCGTGGTGATGTTCCTCCCTATGTGGGTCGGTATCAACAAAATATTTTCCCATTCGAAGGAGAAAGTTGGCCGGCCGTTGCGACCAAGCGGTTCTAGGCGCTTCAGTCCGGAACCGCCCTGTTGCTACGGTCGCAGGTTCGAATCCTGCCTCGGGCATGGATGTGTGTGATGTCCTTAGGTTAGTTAGGTTTAAGTGGTTCTAAGTCTAGGGGACTGATACCTCAGATGTTAAGTGCCATAGTGCTTAGAGCCATTTTTGAGACCCATTTTTGAGGAAGTTGGTGATTGGAATTTCGTGAGAAGATTGCGTCGCAACGAAAAACGCCTGTCTTTTATTGATGTCCAGCCCAAATCCTGTATCATTTCTGTGACGCTCTCTGACATGTTTCGCGATAATACAAAACGTGCTGCCCTTCTTTGAACTTCTTCGGTGTACTCCGTCACCCCTATCTGCCGTAAGGATCCCACACCGTGCAGCAGTATTCTAAAAGAGGACGGACAAGCGTAGTGTAGGCAGTCTCCTTAGTAGATCTGTTACATTTTCCAAGTGTCCTGCTAATAAAACACAGTCTCTGGTTAGTTCAAAATGGCTCTGAGCACTATGGGACTCAACAGCTGTGGTCATAAGTCCCCTAGAACTTAGAACTACTTAAACCTAACTAACCTAAGGACATCACACACATCCATGCCCAAGGCAGGATTCGAACCTGCGACCGTAGCAGTCACGCGGTTCCGGACTGAGCTCTCTGGTTAGTGTTCCCTACAACATTTTCTATGTATTCCTTCGAATTTAAGTTGTTCGTAATTGTAATACCTAGGATAGCATACACTTGTTCTGACCTGAATCCCTCTGCTCTCTCGAAAAAATTTTCACGTATTAGAAGTTCATGGCGAAAACGATTTTGTTTTGTATGTTGGTATTCCGGTTGCTATGGGTTTATTTATCGATTGTCATTTTTTTATTGGTAGTTCGCTGTTGCTACAAGACTTTACATATTGTCGTTTGGTCATTTGGAGATACTGAATGGAGCTGTGGATGCTAGAAAAAGCAGTGCCAAGTGGAGAAATCTGACATTTCGAACCTCTTTTATTTGGTTTCAGTAGAGGAATGACAGCAACGGAGACACCCAGAAACATTTGCGCAGTGTATAGCGACAATGCCATTGGATAAAGCACTGCAGGAAAATGGTTTTCTCGATTTAAGGAAAATTTTGACATCTGTGACACTCCACGTTCACTAAGACCTTCGGGATTACATGAAGATCGTTTAAACGCCTTAATCCACAATGATCGGTGTTAGAGCACTCGAGAACTGACCAATATGTTGAACTGTGATCGTTACACTGTTGTGCGACATTTGCACGCAGTGGGGAGGGTTCAAAAATTGGGTGTGTGGGTACCGAATGGTCTAAACCAAAATGATGAAAATCAGGGATTGGCCGTATGTGTATCTCTGCTTCCTTGTCGTCAGTTGGCTCGTGAACAACACCGACCGTTTCTATCCTGTGCCGTTACTGGTGGCGAGGAATGGTGTCTTTATGCTAACGTAAGAAAAAGAAAGGTAGAGCTCAGCCCAAACAAAGCAGTAACCCCCCGTACAAAGATCTGCGCGCATTCACAGAAAGAAAAAGAATAGTGTTGTGCATCTGGTGGAAGAGCGAGGGTGTGGTGTAGTACGAATTGCTTCCCCGGGATTCGACCATCACTACTGACATTTATTGTCAGCAACTGAGTCATCTTGAAAACGAAGACCAAGAGAAAAGACCAGGAAGTCTGTGTTAAGTGATACTACTCTACGATAACGCCCGTCTCTATTCTGCTAGACTGAAGAGAGAGAAAGTGTGTGTGTGTGTGAGAGAGAGAGAGAGGGAGAGAGAGAGAGAGAGAGAGAGAGAAGCCACTAGGCAGGAGATGGGTGGAGAACTCATTCTGTTCCCACCTTATTCACTTGATCTTGCGCCCTCAGATTTTCATCTTTTCCGCTCTGTATCGGACAACCTTGAAGAAACTTTCTTTGCGGGTGAAAATGCGCTCCGAACGTGACTGGACAAGTTCTTCGCCTCAAAAGCACGTTATTTCTAGTCGCTGAATCGAGAAGTTAGCCGAGCGTTATCGGACTGTTGAGAATAGCAAAGGAGAATATACTACTGATGTCTAGTGTATCTGTTGTGTTTTATTATACTTCTGAAGAACCCTACGATCTTATGCACCAGTCAGCATTTTGACAACAACATAAATTTGCTTGATGTTTCTTTCCAAACCATTCATCTGATACGTATTTACCCCATCAGCTGTTAGTTTTAGTTTTGCTTTTTTCTCCATTTAAAAATTTTGAGCACGTTGCTAACTTTAGTTTCCGCTTTTATACACCGCGATGTAACGGATTTTGTTGGGGCAGCCCCTGCAAGCAAATGACAGTAGACCTGATGTGTCACCACTGCGCCATTGCATTAGAGACTCTTTTTTTATATTATCTAATTTAAACGTCAGTCACTTTTCAGGCATTTTACCTACGTAAAATTTAATTCCATGTTTCCATTTGATAGATTAAATTCAATCTGGTCATATGCATGAGCGCAATATTCCATTTCATATACAGTCGATACAGTCGATAGCGACATCTCGTTTAACGACGTATTGACTGTAACAGCAAAGTCTCACGGTCCCGTCTAAATCCCATGCGCACGCTAAAAAAATCATTTAGCAGAGTATCGCTTACTGCAACTTATCGTACAAAACGACTCATTTTTATTACATTTTGGGAGAAAGACGTCAGCTATAATGTACAATTTTCATTTTTATTTGTTGCGTATTTGGGAATTACTAACAACGCTCATTTTCAAACTCTTATTTTTTGTAGATTCTTGGTTTCAAATCATTGTCAAACAATTAACACAAACATCGCTTCAAAGATGTCATAGTAAAAAGAGGAAAGTATGCAATATTGAAGAAAAATACGCATAATGTGGCGAGTACAAATTCAGAAAATAAAAGCGCCAGCATCGAGAAGGAATTGGGTGTCTCACGCTCAACGATTCCTACAGTTTGGAAGGACGGAAAGACAATACAGACTCTCTTCGAACATAATTCTATAAAAATCAAGCCGGCGAGATCATCTCAGCACAAATATATTGCAGCTTTACTTACGTTGTTCAAGATGCAAAGTTCAAATAATCTGCCGGTAGGTGGGCCTGTTCTATAAGCGAAAGCCAATGAATTTGTGCGTCTGTTGGGAAATCCGAACTTCAGTTACTCATCTAATATACAACGTTTCCGAGCTCGCCATGATATTAATGCTGGGAAAATTTGTGGCGAAGCTGTTGCTGTACCTGATGGCGCAACAGACGAATGACTGTCTAAGAAGTAGTCTGCATCGTGTGATAGTTACAAGCCAAAGGATGTATTCAACGCAGATCAAGCTGGATTTTTTTTTAAACATGACTCCAGGGCAAATGTTTAAGACAAGAATCCCACTTAGGGATGCTATATCTAGCTGCGACCACGTCGGGACGCTCTGAGCTGGGGGTGTATAAATGGAGTACGAATTTATTTAATATAATTACTTTTTATTTAGAACACAATTGTGCGGATCTTGTTGCAGTAGAAGGAGTCGGTACACCATATTTATAGGGAGAGGTCACCCTTTTCAGTAAGTCCTTCTCCGTTTTACGTATTTATAAAACTCCATGCAACTCAGCTTGTAGTTAAACTGACACTATAAGGTTGATTACAAAGTACCTGGGCAGCCGAAAAGTGATACTTTCTCTTTCTGTTCTTAGGCATTTTCGCAAGCTATGATAAGCTTATTAGACAGTAAACGATCGACAATAGCACTTTAGTCATCGAAGTACATGTAACTATGCACTTCTATACACCCGCAGTGAACATTTCATAAGTTGCTCCCTTGTACTAGTTGTTCGAATCATTTTTAGAAGGAATCGTCTCATCAGATGGCTACTCAAATAGAAACTGCCCGATTCTTCCACGTGGCGCTGCTTAAGTAGTTCGACTCCCATTCTGCCGGAGAAATCTGATATTTCCTAGAAAGATGGCTCTAGATTTAGAAGGTTCTTGTATCGTCGATACAGGATAAGCAACATGCAACGCCACCTGTCAGACGACCTTATCAACATAAACATTTTGGCATAAACAAAACTGAGGCTGCATTCACAAGATGCGTTAACAGATAACGTTACTTCAGTAATTGAGCCATGCTCGTAACTGTATTTTGCAAAATCGAGACTAAATTGGTTCTTGCGTGTATGTCGGGACAAGAAAGTTCATAATGGTGACGGTCCCGATGTATCGGGACAGATGGTAACCCTAAACACAGTTACTGTTGCTGAAGATGTGAGAGTATCATGTAAAGAAAAGCTTTTGTTGTCGGAAAATCGAGAAAACTTAGATGTTTTACAAACATTCATTACATGCGTGTGCCGGCCGGAGTGGCCGAGCGGTTCTAAGCGCAACAGTCTGAGGCATGGATGTGTGTGATGTCATTAGGTTAGTTAGGTTTAAGTAGTTCTGGGGGACTGATGACCTCAGAAGTTAAGTCCCATAGTGCTCAGAACTATTTGAACCTTTTTTTTTTTCCATACCTGTAGTTATGAAAACAATGCAAAATCTTGGATGACATCTGACATTTTAGAAAACTGGTTGTGTAACTGGGACTCTCACCTGAAATCAAAGAAACGAAAAATATATTATCCTGATCGATAAATGCCCTGCTCATTCAGAAGCCGACAATCTGCAGTGCATAAAACTTTGTGTTTTTACTTTCAAACGTGACAATAGTTGTACAATCTCTGGATCAGGGAGTTACAAAATCTCTGAAAATACAGTATAGGGAATTTCAATCGAAGAAGGTAAAGACGCAGATTTCAAAGTTCTTTGATATGATCTTAATGATATCGGAAGCACGTGAAAATGTCTGTCAACAGACTATTGCTAATTCTTTTAAACATTCAGGATGTAGAGATCTTTCTTCACCAGTCCACGGTGAGGACAACACGTTTTCAGTAACAACTGATTGTGCTGATAGTGAAGATAGGGATGACATTCCTGTGGAGGAAATAATTCAAGACATTTGTTCAATTTTGTCAACTTGTGAAACAGAGGACTTCACTCAGGTAAACAACAATCTTACCGTGTACGCCTCAGCTAGTGAAGAAGAAATATATACAGAGCCAATACGTGGTTGACGAACATGAAAATGAGTAACAAGAACATTTTGTTGTGTCTTCGCTTAACCAAGTTTCTCAAAACTTTGTTATTTTCAGGGAAAGTTAATACAAATGGCAGTGCATCGTCAAAGGCAAAATACATATGCACGTCTTAAATGAATAAAGGAAACAAAGATAACAGATTACCTTAAGTAGGCCAATATACTGTAGTACGCATTATTGTATTGCAAGTGGCTGAAGAACTAAACACATTGTCTTTGCTTGATTGTAGAAAACTAGAGAAATTAAATTGCAATATGTGTCTTTTTTTTCATTGTACAGAACTGGAATAATAGTATTTCTTCCTGATGTTTTGTGGCAATGAGTGTTGGATATTTTCACTGTCTTACAGTGTGTAGGGTGCCTCACATTTGTACTTTTTAAAGAGAAACATAGGAGAATGGGTAGCCCTTCACGTAATTTCTGTTTATAATACTGTCTTTTCAATTTGTTACTGTTGATTAATTTTTGCTATACAGTAACTGGAACGAAGTTGTATCGTTCATAACTATACGTCACTTAAAAAAATTTCAAAATACCTGAAATTTACTAATGCGAAACTTCTATCAAAAACTCGGTTTGTGCGACTGTCGGCTATAGAGATTGTAAACCGCCAGACCCTTCAACGTCGTTATAACTGGTTATAATTTTGCTAATGTTATGGTATCTTTTGCATGTAACACTTTATCCTTATTTCAATAAAGTCCGATCAGTACATTACAAAATACGGATAATAATCGTCTTTCAGCATAAATTAACAATGTGTGGAACATTAGAGGATTCACAATTTACGTCGCTTTATGGCGAACAGCTCGTCTGACGCTTTAATAATGATGTCACAAGCGTATGTCTCAGCAGAAAGTAGGCGTGCAGTCACAGGTAGTGGGTGTTACACATGTCACTTATCTACGCAGACTTGTTTCACTTACCTGCGCGGTGCGTGTTCCTGGGTCATGCCTCATGTTGGCAATTTTGCCGTTAGCCACCTTTATTTTCCATACTGGTCTGTACAACTCTACCTACAGAATAAGTCCGGCATCACTAATCGTGAGGTCTCCGCGGCTGGTTCGAACTTCTGCCTCTAAATGCCTCTAAACATCGACAATTTTTGGTTATGGAAATGTCTCTCCTTCAAGTTATTTTTGACCTGATGTTTCTCATTTTCAGTAGTGACATGCGGAACTGAAATTTACATTTGATATAATGCGGTAACAACATTGTAATATCAAATACAGTAATCTCGCAGTCGCTCGCCTATGAACCAAGAAAGCGTCCCGTGAGCGGAAACTGATGTAGCATTCGGCAGGTGCATAAGTTACATGTCATTTTAGTAAACTGACGTCCTGTGGCTGTGCTAAGTATTGTACCGAAGCTGCCTGTGCGCCATAATTCGTCGCCTCGGTACCTGCTTGTTGTGTCTGCTGTGTCATTAACCTGATGCCCCCCATAGATAACAGGCACAATGTTCAGAAGGTCAGCAGTCAACGACACGCAGGTGCGGTGGGCGACACACACACACACACACACACACACACATACTTACATACATACATGAGAGAGAGAGAGAGCGGATGAGATGCTAGGACGAAGAAAAAAATACAGTGAAGCGCCAAAGAAACTGGTGTAGGCATGCGTACACAAATACAGAGATATGTAAGTCGGCCGTTGTGACCGAGCGGTTCTAGCCGCTTCGGTCTGGAACCGCGCGACAGCTACGGTCGCAGGTTCTAATCCTGCCTTGGGCATGAATGTGTGTAATGAACATAGGTTAGTTAGGTTTATGTAGTTCTAAGTTCTAGGGGACTGGCGACCTCAGATGTTAAGTCCCATAGTGCTCAGAGCCATTTTAAGAGATATGTAAACAGGCAGAATACGACGCTGCGGTCGGCAAAGCCTATATAAGACAAGTGTCTGGCGCAGTTGCTACATCGGTTACTGCTGCTACAGTGGCAGGATATCAAGATTTGAATGAGTTTGAATGTGGTGTTATAGTCGCACGAGCGATGGGACTCAGCATCTCCGAGTTAGCGATGAAGTGGGGATTTTCTCGAACGACCATTTCACGAGTGTATATCTGGAATCCGGTAGAACATCAAATCTCCGACATCGCTGCGGCCGAAAAAGATCCTGCAAGAACGGCGTCAACGACGACTGAAGTACATCATTCAACGTGTCAGAAGTGCAACCCGTCCTCAGATTGCTACAGATTTCAATGCTGGGCCATCGACAAGTATCAGAGTGCGAACAGTTCAACGAAATATCATCGATATGGCTCCGAAGGCCCACTTGTATAACGTTGATGACTGCATGACTCAAAGCTTTACGCCTCACCTGGGCGGGTCAACACCGTCATTTGGCTGTTGATGACTGGAAATACATTTCTGGTCGGACGAGTCTCTTTTCAAATTCTATGGAGTGGATGGACGTGTACGGGTATGGAGACAACCTTATGAATCCGTGGACCCTGCATGTCAGCAGGTGTCTGTTCAAGCTGGTGACGGCTCTGTAATGGTGTAGGGCGCGTGCAGTTGGAGTCATATGGGTCTCCTGATACGTCCAGATACGTCTCTGACAGGTTACACGTACGTAAGCATCCTGTCTGATGACATGCATCCATTCATTTCCATTGTGCATTCGACGGACTGGGGCATTTCCAGCACGACAATGCGACACCCCATAAGTCCAAAATTTCTACAGAGTGACTCTAGGAACACTCTTCTGAGTTTAAACACTTCCGCTGGCCACCAAACTTCCCAGACATGAACATTTTTGAGCATATATGGGATGACTAGTAACGTGCTGTTCAGAAGAGATCTCCACCCCCCTCGTACTCTTACGGATCTACTGACAGACCAACAGGATTCATGGTGTCATTTCCCTCCAGCACTACTTCAGACATTAGTCTAGTCCATGCCACGTCGTGTTGCGGCGCTTATGCGTGGTCGCGGGGCCCCTAAACGATATGAGGTAGGCGTAACAGTTCTTCAGTGTATGTGCTAACTGTACAGTCGAACGATCTCGCACCAAGTCGTATTACCAATTTGAACACGAACATACCGCCCACACTACTTAAGCTTGTGTCGTAGTAATATTAACCGTCAAGGCCAAGTGGTAATGCGGCTGCATCAGGCACCAACGTGGTCACAGGACTAGGTACAACCACGTTCCGATTAAAGCAGTGGACATTGTTACATCGCAGTTCAAGTATGGAGGATGAACGTGGAAAAAGTCTTTATAGGCAGGCGCGATAGCTTGCAGTTAACGTGATTATATTTGTCACTGACGAAAAAGAGAAGGTATTTATCGTGCCGAAGGAGAAGGCGACGCAAACGTGTAGCCAAAGTGTTAAAAATTGTCCAACAGGATGCTTTCCAAACTACGGAAGGAGGGACACGAAGCCGAGCAGAGTGGAACGCAAGTTTCTGCGCCGAAGAAGGGGAAGCAAGGTGGTCATAATAAGCGTTCCATTGACAATGAGGATGAATGTATTATCAGGCAGTAATTTCTACTTTATTACGAACAATATAAAGAAATACCAACTTTGCGAAGACAACACGGTTTTTATCGCACATAACTGAACTTAAGGCTAGCAAGTAAACTCTTAAAAAAGTTGTTCTGTCTGTAGAATTCAGTTTTAAAATGTGCCAAATTAAACGTTGTTGTGGGTAAACGAAAGGACACAGTTGGAGAAAGTGCATACTAAATTAGGCTTTTAAGGAAGAATGAAGCATCAGAATCAAAGTGGCCAGCGATTTACTTAAATGACACATGGACGCACACCATTTACACAGTAAGTAAATACTGCCAAACTGACACGGTGACAGGGGTATTGTCAAATAAAAGTGCTGTTTTGTTGTTGTGCTTGTATGCAGTGACATGGGTTTCATTTTGAGTTCACCTCTCATGTATGACCCAAAAACCAAAATGCCTACAAAGCGACAGTTAAGAGGTTTCTACTTGCGTTTTAAATTGTTGATTATTTGGACGAAGTGATTTTGTGTGTAATGAAGAAAGAAAAGTGTTGTGCTGATCATGAAGTCATAGATTTCTTTATTTGAGGAGAATCTCATTTTATCTTTCTTTGACGAAACATGACACACACATACTGAAATATTTTGCGAATTAACAAAGTAAAACTAATTGGGGACAACCGTATTATCCTTTGTGACGGGCTAATTTGTAGTTTATTCAATCTACTTTCTCTTATTGGCCAACGTTCTCGTCCACTATCATTTTCTGGTAACAAAACATTCGCAACTCACAAGGGGAAGACTGAGATCCACTCTTTGATACTGTCTATAAGATGGTGGACGAATAAACAATACAATGATTAAACGACGGAACAAAGGGTTAGAAATAAAATAAATACAATTTATTGAATAAAAATAATGAATTAAGTCATTTTGATAAAGATTTAAAAATAATAATTTCAAAGCACTTGCAGCGATTCGAACCAGCAATCTTTTACTTGTCATGATTATATTAACTCCTGTGCTATGTGAGGCACAATAATATTCCTTTTAATTATGTACACCATCACACGAAATAGTTTTTATTGACGTTTTTACCTATCCGGAATATTTCTAGCCAAAGTAAGCGTCCAAAATGTTTGATTACAATTCCACAAGTGATAAGTTCGCAATTATTTTCCATATCACGTGTGGTCTTGTGGGAGTAATAAAATAGTATCACAAAGAAAAGATGTTTAAATATCTCTTGTAGAACAACCTCCCCTCTCTATTGTTTTGGACAAGTGACACATAAACCGATATTTGATGGAGTTAGCAAAATAGACTCAGGTCTAAATTGTAAACACTACAGCAGACATCGCATTGGCATTTCGAAATTAGATTGTCCTCTTCGCAAACTGTGTCGCGTGTAAACGTAGTGATAGATGGGCGGCGTGTAATTGCGCTCCATTTGTAAGAATATTGGAGCGTTCGCCAGTATTATTTCCTCCTTCGTGTTTCTCTGGCGTAAACACGATGGTGCTGCCACAGTGGCGAGATTACTACTTCGCTTTGCCGAGTAATACTACTAAGTGCACCACGCTGCTAGTTTCATATTGTTGTGATTTTTCAGCATGGTCGTTTTAGACTTAGCAGTTGCGTGCAGTAGAGACAGGTAAGTCGATTTGCATAATTTACGAAGCACGTCGTTACGCAAGCAATGTGATTCAAAACATTACTTCCGTGACCAGCTCTTTGCCTGAAGAAACCAAGATTTAATCCCAAATGAACGTGTCCAGAGTGTATTATTGAGATAACAACAAAATTGAAACAATAAGCTGTCAACAGCGCTGAGTTTGGTTTGTACGTCACCGCGCATTACCAGGCATGGTCCTGTTATAGGTGGTATACCGTTGCCTTTCTCTGAGTCGTTTATAAAGGAATTCACCGTGTAAACTAAGGTACAGTTTGTCATATTTCACGTTAGATGGGCATTTCCAGAGATGAAACAAGCGATAAGTGACAGAGAAAGATCCTGTGACTGAAAAGGTATCGAACTCATTAGCTTTGGATCCGTAGTGTGCCACTTTACAAATGAGCCACCGATACCAGAAGTATACGATATTGCAGTGCCCATGTTGTTCCAAATTACGATGAAGTGTTCGTTCGGACATGCCCTGTACGGGAATATACTTAAAGGATGTACGAGTACAGGTTGTAAGCACATGGTTGACGACATATGGAAGTTTGGGTATCGCCGTGAGCCGTACTCAGACACCGAAATGGTAAGGCGACCGTTCGCAATAAGCGGGAAACCCGAGTTCGAACTCCTGTCAGGCATAAATTTTCATTGACGTCATTCCATTATACAGCTGATGGTTGTCCATAGCAGTGGTAAATGGCTTTGGGTGGTGTTCAGATTCAGTAACATGATAATGTAATAAATTATTTGTAACAGTTTTAACATTTCAGCAACACTTGGAAATAATTGTTACACACCAAAAAGCTGTGTAACATCGTTATTATGTCATGTCAGTTCCAGAAAACACATTTACAGCTAGATGTTCATGTGGAGACATATTCTTTACAAATTTGCTAAACCTCCCAACCCATTGCTACAGACGTATCAGAAAATAATTAAATGTTTCTGTCCTCATTCTACATTGCCTGACTGAAACTAATCTAAGGACATCATACACATCCATACCCGAGGTAGGATTCGAACCTGTGACCGTAGCGGTCGCGCGGTTCCAGACTGAAGCGCCCAGAACCGCTCGGCCACACTGGCCGGCTCAAAATCGATTCAAATTTACGAAGAACTTGGCAGTATAAGTCCACATATCAGTACGACTTTGCGACACCTCACTCCTCGATGCATGCATTGATTCGGTTGAGAAGGGTATCATAAAGACTTTTTATCCTCTCCTGAGGTAACGTGGCTCTTAACTGCTGTAATTACTCGTTGATGTTCTGGTTACTGTCACTGCGATAGAGCTGACATGATCTCGCACATGCTCTGTCAGAGTCAGGTCTGGGGAACTTGCCGGCCATCGGAGTAACATCACTACATCACCCGTACAGTTCATAGAGACACGGAACATGTTTGGTCGACCATCGTCACTGAAGTGGCAAAGAAACTGGTATAGGCATGTGTGTTCAAATTCAGAGATATGTTAACAGGCAGAATACAGCGCTGCGGTCGGCAACGTCTGTATAAGACAAGTGTCTGGCGCAATTGTTAGATCGGTTACTGCTGCTACATTATCAGGTTACCAAGATTTAAGTGAGTTTGAACTCGGTGTTATAGCCGTTGTTCAAACCTTGTTAATATACTGTAACATAGTTACACTAAGGCAGGGGTTCGAGTGGCTATACTACAAATGGCCGCTGGTTCGAGTTAAGCCACAAACTTTTTTTTACCCATGTTTCTATCTCAAGTAAAAGTAAGGACATCCCCCCTCCCCTCACCCCAAACTTTAACTCTGCTCACGGCCTTCTGAAACAAATTTGTTACAGCGCTTTCGCGTTGTGATGATATCATCAACTCCTGTCTCCCGAATGAGATTTTCACTCTGCAGCGGAGTGTGCGCTGATATTCATATCAGCGCACACTCCGCTGCAGAGTGAAAATCTCATTCTGGAAACATCCCCCAGGCTGTGGCTAAGCCATGTCTCCGCAATATCCTTTCTTTCAGGAGTGCTAGTTCTGCAAGTTTCGCAGGAGAGCTTCTGTAAAGTTTGGAAGGTAGGAGACGGATACTGGCAGAAGTAAAGCTGTGAGTACCGGGCGTGAGTCGTGCTTCGGTAGCTCAGATGGTAGAGCACTTGCCCGCGAAAGGCAAAGTTCCCGAGTTCGAGTCTCGGTCGGGCACACAGTTTTAATCTGCTAGGAAGTTTCAACTCCTTTCTCCTTGATATAGGCGTGATCTAGCAGTTATTCACATTTAAAGGAGCTGCCATTTATTGGAAAAAGTGGAAATTTCTTTCAGATTTTGTTTTCGTTCATGTAGATAAAGTAGTACAGCCATTAGTTGGCTGGAGCTAATGAAAATGCACATTAATTTGTATCTAGTTGAAACTAAAAATGGTTCAACGAAACGTTTAATTAGGTCGGTGTGAATTACTGTGCTGCCGGAGAGGTTGTACGGCACGTTGAGGGATGACAGCACTCTCTGTGTCCGACAGAACTCCAAGGCGTAGAGTGCAAGGCAGAAAAACACCTGCCAGAGCTGGCGCCTCTAATTACGGCAGCGGCAGCTGCAGCAGTGGCTCCACACCGCACGTCCGTAATTACTGCCGTGTGTCAGAGAGAGAGGGGGGGAGAGAGAAGAGGAAGGGAGAGAGAGAGATAGAGGGACAACAAGGGCACTGCGGAATATCCTCAGTCTGCTCAGTCAGTCACGGATATTGCAATTTTGTGATTAACGTTTCGCGAGATATCAGTCTCTCAGTATCTGATAATATTCTTCGTCGTAACTGACAAGTTTCCACCAAATCTTTACATATAGTGAATGTAGAGTCTGTCCTTCCGTGTGTCCAGTGTCTGCAGTTATTCATGTCTGACTACGCTCTTCGTTTCGAAGCAGTATCCCGCAATACATCGTAAAGTTATTTTATGTGCAAAGGTTTCCTCACATGGACACATTTCTTTTTTTACCGTTCCAATGAACCAAACTCTGCTACCTGATTCTAAACTGTCACTTAATGTAGTGTACTGAATTCAGTCCAGCCGAATATTTGCTGCACGATAGAGCTGGGTGAAGGATGGCTGCCTATCCTTTCTTGACATGTTGGTTAGGCGGAATGTTGATGGTACTGTAGCGGGACTTTGAATTTCGCCGCGCTACACTCATTCCCTCGGATATAAATTATACCATCGCAGCTGTATGAGCGCTCGACGGCAGGAAAATATATAAGAAAATGAAGGTACTAAAATTGTAACTCTTTTGTCTCTCGAGAGCGGAAGCTTAACACACTTATTAGCTAGTCTTGGTCGGATGAAGACGAAAAAGCTTATTGATGTGCAGACGTATTGTGGAAGTTTGTATGAAATTCGGAGGATGTAAGCAGCAACGAAAAATACATTGCATTCAGTATCAAGATTGTTTCGATTTGTATACATTAGTAATTCCTGTACAATGAAATTTATTGCAAAATTTCGGAGCAGCTACGACTTTTCACGCAGAAATGAAGCAGGAGATTTTTGGAGGACAAGACCTGGACGCCGCACGAGAGAAGACATGTTAACATGGTAAAGGATGAACTCTTATCTACGCCATTTCCCCCTGTTAATCACATTTTGTTATTCCCTGTTCTCTTTCAGATAATTTTTGTAGTGGAAATTGGTTCGACGTTTGCTCAGAAATGCCACAAGGACCACCCCAACAATAGTTTTTCCGAATCACGAAGACCGATAGCTTTTCTGGAATACGAAGTCCGCTTTGTATTTCATTCTTTCCTTTTTTCACGGTCATTTACGATTTTAAAACCCCCTTTTTATTCACCATTTCTTCCCACATTTTCAACCCTTTCTTTTCTTCTCTTCTTATTTTCTTTTTTATTAACCACTACACTACGTTGGGACATGCCGCTTATAGGAAGCCAACTCATGTTGTCCCGGATATATTTGAGGCGACGACCTCCAAAGACTCTGGGAAGGGTGCTCGGATGACCAAGGTGGTTAAAGCGTCCGCTCACGTTAAGCGGGAAATATGGGTTCGTGCCCTGAAGCGGCACAAATTTTGACCTGTTACCAGTGATTCATTTGAATGCCCAAATGCGGCTGACGTCATTGAAACCTTTGCAAAATTATTCTGATTTGTATCATCAGACTGATAATTGTTACCACCCGGCTCGGCGTGAAGTGGTACTTCGTACCTTGATTCACAGAACCCAGGTCATCTGAGACACTAAAAGTACGGCAGCTGAGTTTGCCCACCTTGATATCGCCTTTCGCCAGAACGGCTATACAGAACACACCTGGGCCACGTGTTATGTTATCGACCAACCGTGTATCGAGCGAGCGATGAAATTAACGAGTTGGAAGACAGTTTACGGCCTTATAGCCTTAGGAAGGTAGTATTTGCGACAGAACTGGTCGTATTCTGCGGAAGCATTATATGAAATGCAATTTTCGATCGACATACAAGATTATGGCCCTTTTAAGGTCTGTAAAGGATGATTTTGGTTTGTATAAAGCGTTTTCCTACTGTATAACTTAAAGCTGTGTAATGTCATATAGTGATGGGACCATCAGGAACATGGAGGAATGATGTCTTGAGCAGAAGCGTCGCACACGCTTGCAGCTACTGAACAAATATGCGACTCCACAATATTGCCTTGGCACTGATCATCCTGTGTAATATAAAACACGGAGATTGTGGCGTGCATTTCCAGTTACCGAGATACTGTTATTAAGGAAGCAGTTGAGATTAAATTAGCAAATGACCTTAAAATTGTAGATGGAGGTTCTTGCTTACATTCTGCTTGGAAGCCTGCTTTATTCCATGTCAAACAACAGATAGACTAAGTTAATGATACCTCACCCGTTGGTAATTAATAATGGCTGTCGGTAGCATCTGTCGTTGGTCATCTTTAGTTGCACCGAGCGAGGTGCCGCAGTGGTTAGCACACTGGACTCGCATTCGAGAGGACGACGGTTCAATCCCGCGTCTGGCCATCCTGATTTAGGTTTTCCGTGATTTCCCTAAATCGTTCCAGGCAAATGCCGGTATGGTTCTTGTGAAAGGGCACGGCCGACTTCCTTCCCCGTCCTTGCTTAATCCGATGAGACCGATGACCTCGCTGTCTGGTCTCCTTCCCCAAACAACCAACCAACCAATCTTTAGTTGCGTGATAGCGCTAGTGTTTACCGTGTGTGTGTGTGTGTGTGTGTGTGTGTGTGTTTGTGTGTGTGTGTGTGTGTGTGTGTGTGTGTGTGTGTGTGTGTGTGTATAGGGTCCTCTTTAAATTTCGTTGCACAGCGCTTTTGTGCTTTGAAAATGTCAGAGTGTGTATCTGTCGAAGTATCGGCTGTTGTCGAAGACTTCACCGACCTGAGTTTCTCGTAAGATGTTTGAACATACAGTCGGATAATGATAGTATTTGAAAGAGGTGCATAGTTTGGCAAATTGCTTCAAATTTTCAGAAATGCAAAACTGCGAGCTTCCCCAAAACATAGTCCGGAATCAGTTAACTCTTATAAATATAGTCGGTGATAATTTATGGGGATGTGAAGTGGAATGATCAGATAGTCTCAGTCATAGATAAATTAGATGGCGGACTTCTGTTCGTTAGTAAGATACTGGTAGAATACACTCACTCTACAAGGGGGACTACTAATAAAACATTCTTTTATCGAATTTTAGAATATTGCTAAATTGTATGTAAACCATACCAAATAGGACTAACAGTGGGTATTGAATGTATACGAAGAATGGCAACACAGATGGTCACAGGTGTGTTTCACCCACAGAGCAGAGTCGCCGGAATGCTTAAAGTCCTGAATATGGCAGACCCTTGAATATAGACACCAATTATCCGTGACAGTCCACTTAGAAAGTTTCAGAAATCAGAATCTAGGAATATCCTACAGCTTCCTAGGCGCTGCTCCTGTCGAAATTGTCAAAACAAATTACAAAATTAAAATTAGATTAATTACATAGCGTGTAGAGGCATTTAAACAATCGTTCTTCAGGCGCATCATACTCGATTGGAACGAGAAGGAACCCTTCTGTGGGCTCCAAAGCTAAAGACCCTCTGCTGTGTAATTGAAAATGGTTTCCAGAGTATGGATGCAGATGTAGGTACACATGTCTGGGTCCTTGACTTCTGTGGCATATAACGCTCGCCTGGTTACAGATGATACGATTGCGCACTAGATGTTGTCCATTACTGAGATAATGAATCATTTGTTACAATGTAGCGCTTGTGCTCCTTCTGAAAATCTGCAATAGTCGGTAGAGGCCTCCGTCCTCAACACAGCTGAGTCAAACAGCGCTGGTTCCCGCAAATACCGGCAGGGCACTGATGCCGCGATGACATGTGAACAGTCCAGTGCGTGTGATCGAATGTGACTTGTGTGTCCGGTAGCCTACTACGTTACCACGACCATGTGAACCAATGTCACCGTGTCCGGCCCATCCTGTGCCCAGCTGTCACGCTAACCGTTGTACGAGGTCTGACGTCATCCCATTCACATTTGTTTGTTCTGTTTTAGGGCGCAAAAGCAACTAGGATAATACGCGCCCATGTCAGAACTGTAAAACACGAAGAAGAAGAGAGGAGTCAAAAACGACTACACGTTAATCGACGGAAGAGAAGACAGCGAAAAACAGGGACATGGAGAAAGGTATATAAAATAAGCCATAGAGAAACGGAGGTCCTCAACCAAAAATTAAATGGCCTTCCCCATATTGCTAAGGCGGATAAAAAGTAAAACGCGGACGACAGCTCGCACATCGTTCGCTAAAACGGCTGATAACTGAGACTGCAAACACAAACGAGAAGTAAGTGTTTAAAGAAAGGCATTCCGTCAGGAAATGGCGGACCGTCACAGGTTGAGCGCAATGAGCACAAAGTGGTGGGGGAGCTACAGTGACGGGAGCGTCCGTTCTCTTGAATCTAGTTGCAACCTCCGGTTCAGCTGCTCATACAGGTATGTGCACAGGTTTTAAAAATCTTCAGCCACCCGACTTGGTTAATGCCATCTTCCACCTTCTCCTTTCTTTGGCTACTTTTTTCATCTCTATGTATCTACTATATTCATTACTCTCTGCAGTCTGTTTTTTTATATTTTAATCTTTGTCTAATCCACTGGAATTTTGCGAAGAACGTGCGAATCATTTTCGCATCGGATCCTTTGAGAAGATTCAATGGTGTTTGAACAACCTGCAAATCTGTCTCAGTCAGTTTACCTCCTGGTGTAACCAATGGCTTCTCAAGATCGACCCAACCAAAACCGAAGCAATAATTGTAGCACGAACCACCCATACTTTCCGCTACCATTACTTCTATCTTCTCATTTACGATCGTTCTATCCAGTTAACTAATACATTAAAATATTTTGGGTTAACTTTCGACTGACAAATCACGTAAAATCGTACCTACTAACCATCCTACAGAAAGCCCCCAACAGGCTAAAGCTACTTAAAGACATAGCTTAGGGATTACATCCCTCCACCATTCTCCAAACCTACCAAACAAAATCCTGATCTGATCTATCCTCTACTGTGCAGATGTTGCATGGGTACCAACCCCATCAAATTTCTGCAAGTGCCTCCAGAGCCTTGGACGCCATGCACTCCATCTTGTTTTCCGCACCCCTTTATCTTCCCCCACATGGATCTTCTACCATCTTATCAAACTCCCACCCCTCTTCACCCACATTGAACACCTCTGCGTCTCCTATACTACCCATAAACTAGACTGCTCCGTAGGGTTAAGATGGGTGACTGGAGCAGTGGGATCATCTTCGTAAATTATGTGGACTTCTTATGAAGCCACTTGCGTGTAATCAAAGGGCGGGGACACGCTGCATTATCCTTTAGAAATATGGCTGTCCATTGTCGTATTCTAATGCTAGAAAGGGATGCATATAATCTGCAAGTATGTATACATAACTTTCACCTGTCATTTGTCCTTGAAGCCAGAGAGTGGAGCCTATTTGTAACCATGTGGAATCAGCCCATACCACAGTTGAACTGCCTTGTGACTGGACACAACCGTGTTAACACGAAAGACTAATAGCTTCATGGGTTATGCACCACATCCTCACTTGTCCATTTGCTCGATACAACTGAGACCGGTATTAGTGGAACCATGGCACACGCCGCCATTGTTCATTGGGCTAGTGATAATATTCGCAGACCCATGGCGCTCGTAATCTATGAGTCAAGATGATGATGATGATTTTTGGTTTGTGGGGCGCTCAACTGCGTGGTCATCAGCACTCGTGCAAAATCTCAATTTTTACATAGTCCTATTTTTTTCACAATCCAATTAGTCACGAATGATGATGATGAAATCATGAGTAAAACACAAAAACCCTGTCCTCAGGCATAGAAAAATCCCCACCCCGGCCGAGAATCGAACCTGGGACCCCGTAATCCAGAGACAGCATTGTAATTTCATTTTGTTCGTTTTGTTCGTTTTTGTTCGTGTCATCTACTCGATGCGGACGTCACAAGACACCCGTTTGGGTTCGTCGTTGATCCATTAACTCAGTTTTTTATTACAGAGGGCAGCTAACCCTCTGACCGAACACGCTGAGTTACCATGCCGGCACCACTAGAGCAGGAGCTGCGGGCGTCTCTACGTGTCATGTCAGCAAATGGACACAAAGCGGTCGTCGTTTGCTGAATTCAACGCGTTGCATTTGTTTGCGGTACAGTCGTGGTAGAAATGGCGGGCATTCAAATTGGCGGAGCGTCTTGCACCAATTATCGTCACATTTTCAACTCCGTTACCTAGCGGCGTCCTGCCATGTTCACTACACGCTAGTTTGTAACAGACGGATCTGTTATGTGACTACGCTCACGCCATAGCGGTAGCTGCGCGCAACATCTGGGTGTCGTACACAGCATACCTTAAAATCGGACAACCGTTCCCGTGACTTTCATAATCATCTGGTCTGAAATCAGAACTTTCCTAGACCACAAAGTATGTGACCAGCACGGTAGATTCAATGCTGGAATTAGTAGAATAACAGCCCGTTTCAATTGAAGGGCTGACACCACTGACCCTGTAAAGCTCGCAAACTGTGCCTGTTGGGGCAGGCAGGCATAAGCCGCATTTGTTTGAGGCTTCCATTGTGGGCACGGTACGTCCCAATCCGTGCCTGCATTCAGTCAGCTCGCCTCTGTTGGACCCGAAGAGGCGCTTTCCCTACCCATTATGTGGTCGGAACGTTTTGTTTCCCCCTTTGCTTCCAGCTGAACAAAAGGGCTTAACGTATCACACGCCACGCGTGCGTCTGACGTCTCCTGCTGCTCTGCTTTTTATACAGCTGTTTTAAACTGTGACACACCTCTCCATTTTCAGGCCACGCTGTTTTCAAAAGTAGTAGCGTCCTGTGACAAATAGTTTCAGATGATGGTGCCACACTGCCTGCAGGTACTAATCGAAAATCATGTTGGGGACGATTGCAAAATGTGACAGAAGGTCAAGTACAACTCTAGCAGCTCGTTTTCCACAGTGCAACCAGGTGTCTCCCAGATCCATACACCCAGAAACAGAGCAGTATGCATCGGACTAAATTTGTGACTGGACTGAGGACTTCTTTGCAAGTAGAACTCAAGACTGACATATGTAAAGCCATTTCAGGAATATCAAAAATGGCTCTAAGCACTATGGGACTTAACATCTGAGGTCATCAGTCCCATAGACTTAGAACTACTTAAACCTAACTAACCTAAGGACATCACACACATCCATGCTCGAGGCAGGATTCGAACCTGCCACCGCGGCAGCACCGCGGTTCCGTACTGAAGCGCCTAGAACGGCTTGGTCACAGCGGCTGGCTCCAGGAATATCCCAACGTAGTGTTGTAGGCCCCATTACTGTTTACATCTTACACTGAGGTGACAAAATCCGTGGGTTAGGGATACTTACATATACAGATGGCGGTAGTATCACATACACAAGGCATAAAATGGCAGTGAGTTGGCTATCCTGTCATTTGCACTGAGGTGTTTCATGTGGAAAGGTTTCCGACGTGATTATGGCCCACGTCGGGAATTAACACACTTTGAATACGGAATGCTAGTTGGAGCTAGACGCATGGAACATTTCATTTTGGGAATCGTTAGGGAATTCAGTATTCCGAGTAACATAGTGTCGAAAGCGTGCCCAGAATACAAAATTTCAGACATTATCTCTCACCACTGCCAACGCAATGGCCGACGCCTTCACTTAACGACCGAGAGCAGCAGCGTTTGCGTAGAGTTATCAGTACTAGCAGCACTGCTGATATGACCACAGAAATCAAGTGGGTCATAGAACGAACTAGTCCTTCAGGGCAATGCGCCGACACGTGGCGTTATTGGGCTATGGCAGCAGACGACCGATGCGACTGACTTTTGCCTGCAGCGTCTCTCTTGGGCACTGCACCATATCGATTGCATCCTAAACGACTGGAAGACCGTGGCCTGGTCACGCTAGTTCCGATTTCAGGTGGCAAGAATTGATGATAGGTTTTAGTGTGGCATACAGCGTGGACTCAAGTTGTAAACAAGGCACCTTGCAAGCTATGGTGGCTCCATAATGCTGTGGGCTGTGTTTACATCGTCCTTACTTGGCCTCTCATCCAACTGAACCGACTATTGACTGGAAATGGTTACGTTAGACTACTTGGGTATCATCTGTAGCTAGTCATGGACTTCATGTTCTGAAACATCGATGAAATTTTTGTGGATGACAATGCATCATGTCACCGAGCCACAATTGTTGGCGATTGCTTTGAAGAACATTCTGAACAATTCGAACGGATGATTTTACCACCCACATCGCCCGACGTGAATCCCATCGAGCATTTATATGACATAAATCGAGAGTTCAGTTCGTTCTCAAAATACTGCACCACAATATTTTCGCAATTGCGGACGGCTATAGAGGCAGTACGGCTCAATATTTCTGCCGAAGGATTCCAACGACTTGTTGACTCCACGCCAGGTGGAGTTGCTATCGCTGTAGAAAAGGAGGTCCGACACGATACTATGAGGTATCCCACGATTTTTGTCACCTCAGTGTTTATTAATGATGTAGGGGATACGATGGGGCCTCCGTGAGGCTATTGACAGACAATCTGTTGTGTATAGGAATGTTGCAGCGCTAGAAAACAGTAGTAAAATTCAGAAAGACTGCAGGCGAGCGGCGATCAGTGCAGCGAATCTCGGTTGACCCTGAGTGTAAATAACTGTTACGTACTGCCCATAGATAGCCAAAGAGATTCATTACTGGTGCATTACGCAGTGACAAATCAGTGGATGCAGTAAGCGTCGTAAAATAACTTGGAATAACGATCCGGACCGACCTAAAACGGAATGACCACGTAATATTAAGTGTAGGAAGAGCGGGTGTTAGGCAGAGATCATTGCAAGACTCATAAGAAATTTCGTGATTCATCAACAAAGTAAGTGGCTTTCAAATCACATGTAATATCGATCTTGGGCTCCGTTCTAGTGTTGGATTCCACCCGTCAGCTTTCACCACTGACGCCCTGTGTGACGCCATGACTTAACGTCGCGAAAGATGTAAGTGGCGTATTATTAAGCCTTATCTGTTGTCGTCTTAGTAAGTTGTAAAATATGTCGCCATTTACGGGGGCGTAGTTAGGGAGGAACCTAAGAATATAACTTAAATTGCTGCGAGCGAGACGATTTGTAATAATATTTCTAAACTTAGTTCTCATACGTATGTGACTGTTTCTTGCCGAACGTGACACGATTTCCGAACAGGAGGTAAGGTAGGAACTTAAGAGAACATAAAGGGAAACCAAAAATGTATATCATTGAAGCACTGCATTAACCTACTGCAAAAATATGAAAAATAACAGACCTTGTAATCGACAACTTGAATTGACGTACATAGGTGAATTCTAATTGTCGAGTTCTCATTTCGTTATTATTCATGAATTATCGTTACGTGTGCAGTGCGGTTCCGTTGATTGATTTTATGCTATTCCCTGTTACTGTCGTTTTTGCATTCTGGGTATGTTACAGTTTGTTCTATTTTGCGGTTGTGTTACATTTTAGTTTGTCCCCACCCAAAAATCCACACTTTTCGGCGGTACATTCAGTATTTGTTGTTAATAATTACCCTGATTCTATAATGTTACGAGTTTACGATGCGGAGTATTGTAGTGGACGTTAAAGGCTGTCTGAGTTTCTCCTCCTTACTAGTGTAAACTATGACAATAATTTTTCAAATTTGTGTATATGTCCGTTTACTTCTCTCTTTTTTTGCGGTATAGTTCACGGCAAAGTAGTTAATCGCGTGAACTACGATTGCAGTTTACGGTATGTACATGAATTGCCAACTTTTCTGTGCTACATTCGTTTATTTAGGGATAAGTGACGTTGTTTTCGAATACTGCCTCTGTCTAGCGTATTTGGGTTACCTATGACGTCAGTGATCAAAGCTGACGTGTGGAATCTTACGTTAGAATTATTTAACTGTGCTGCTCATCTGTCTGGGATACTTACCACGTTGGATTAATAGAAGAGATAGAGAAGATTCAAAAAGAATGGCGCAAGGATGGCGTTCTGCGTTACGGAGAGGTTTAGTGTTGAAAGTCCAAGGTACTACGTTCCAGGAAGAGTAGGATAACATGTTACTACCCCCCCCCCCCTCTCTCCGCCACGTACGTCTTTGCGAAATGAGCGCGACAAGAAAATCAGAATAATGTTAACCAATAAACTTTTTAAAAACCTGAAAGTAAGAAGTTGTACAATCATATACTAAGGAGCGCTGAGAAGTTACGACTACGATTTTTTAAATGTGAAAACTCTTAATGATATTTTAAATAAAACACACTTTATTAACATTCTACGTCTTTATTCTTGATGTCTACATATTTATATCTTTACACACTCAGCCTGGCGACGAACACATATCTCCCAACGAAAGACCAGTCTTTTGGTACCACCACTGTACAATGTTAGACTTGTTTGACGAAACCGCAACCTCATATCTGTTTGCACCGCTTCATCACTACCAAAGTGACATTCCTCGAAGGTGCTCTTTAAGTTTTGGAAACAGATGAAAATCGGATGGGCTCAAGTCGGGATTGTAGGAATGATAATCGATGACAGTGAAGCCATTGCGTCGACTTGATGCAAATGATGCGTGGTCTGGCATTGTCGTTGTGAAGAAGATGATGCTCCAAGCTTTCTACGGTTGGGAACTCGATTGCAGCACCCGTTTCTCACGCACCGACATATACCGAAGGAAGAAAATCACAACACTGAAAAATAATTAATGTAGAGTAATTCAGTTTCGGGAATACATTTGTTTAGGTAACACATATAAGTGATTAACATTGCAAGACCACAGTCCAAGATGCTACTCCAGGAGGGTGTAAAGTGAATGCGGGCAACGGAAAATAATGAACTCTAAAATGAACATTTGGCCCTGTCTGACCACCCCCTGAAGCAGCTCTTAAGATCTCTTAATAATGATATTCCTCCTTCTTGCTCTTTAACATGTAAATTACGACATAAACATACATGGATAATTGAGGGAACTATAACTATAAAATGATAAATGCTGTTTCTGGTTATAAATTTATTGTAGATTTAAACCCTTTTGTATTACAACTGTTTGTATATGAATGTCCAATGGACATAAATAGATACAAATTAATTTCCTTACCAGTACGATTGTTTAATTGCTCAAATCTGCCCCTTTTTTCAGCTACACGATCTAATATAAATAACGCGATACGACTGACATCATCTACGTACCAAACACTAGAAGACACTACTTTCAAAGATAATCTACAGCGGTGGGCAACCTCAGTGGAAATAAAATTTACGTGATCACAGCTGTTTAACTTTATAGCCCTAATAATCCGAAGCAATTGGCAATACTACCGTATGTACTGCGTCCGGTGCGTCAAAATGATGGTTCTCGTACACGTCTGCGACAAAAGAAGAACTCCAACCACAAAATAAAAAAAAACTTATTCAAACACTAGGATGGCACAAGACGGTCCTCTGACTAGTATAATCTAACACTGTCTTTTCCTCACTGTGTTCTACAGACGAGAAACGCGAACTTCCAGCCACAAGGACAGAGTTCAGACAACGTCTCAACGGGAGTATAGGCAGAAGAAGTGGTCTCAATCACTGGACGCTGAGTACTCAACGACGACTCCCAGCCTGGAGACGAAGTCCACAATCGTAGAAGTTCGCCACAGTAGGGTGCCTAACCGTTCTAACAATAAAATCTCCTGAGAGCAAAGACAGCCGGCCGGTGTGGCCGAGAGGTTCTTGGCGCTTGAAACTGAAACCGCGCGACCACTACGATCGCAGGTCCGAATCCTGCCTCGGGCATGGAAGTGTGTGTAGGTTAGTTAGGTTTTAGTAGTTCTAAGCTCTAGGGGACCGATGACCTGAGATGTTAAGTCCCATAGTGCTCAGAGCCATTTGAACCAGAGCAAAGACAGCAAGTCCGTCTGTATCAACAAAAGCTGACACTGAGCGACTGTCACACCCGGGCGCTCAAACCGGAAGACCTTTTCTCTCCACCACTGGCTTCCCAGCAAAGCTCGGCACCCTTCCCTCGTAACTCAGAAGGCGAATCATATACTCGAAACCACGGACTATTCTCCCTCTCTACAGATTCTTCCGAACGCCGACCAACCAGTCTTTTGTCGTCCAGCGCGGAAAATTTGCGAGGAAATATCTATACTTAGACAATTGTACGCTTCTCAGTGTAAAAAATCCTCGGAAATAACCCAGCCTGCGATTTCTGGGGTAACGCTTCCTCGTTCCTCTCTGCTGCGTCCCTGATTTTCAGAGTTTCTGAGGTATTATCTGGTTATCCTTCTGGCCCCAGCTACACAACCAGCCGGCCGGCCGCCGCTGCTTGGCGCCGGTGGCCACACCTACAACGTGCTGACATGAGGGAAGTTTCCAACCGATTTCTCATACACAAACAGCAGTTGACCGGCGTTGCCTGGTGAAACGTTGTTGTGATGCTTCGTGTAAGGAGGCGAAGTGCGTACCATGACGTTTCCGACATTGATAAAGGTCGGATTGTAGCTTATCGCAATTGCGGTTTATCATATCGCGACATTGCTGCTCGCGTTGGTCAAGATCCAATGACTGTTAGCAGAATATGGAATCGGTAGGTTCAGGAGGGTAGTACGGAACGCCGTGCTGGATCGCAACGGCCTCGTATCACTAGCAGTCGAGATGACAGGCATCTTATCCGCATGGCTGTAACGGATCGTGCACCCACGTCTCGATCCCTGAGTCAACAGATGGGGACGTTTGCAAGACAACAACCATCTGCACGAACAGTTCGACGACGTTTGCAGCAGCATGGACTATCAGCTCGGAGATCATGGCTGCGGTTGCCCTTGACGCTGCATCACAGACAGGAGCGCCTGCGATGGTGTACTCAACGGCGAACCTGGGTGCACGAATGGCAAAACGTCATTTTTTCGGATGAATCCAGGTTCTGTTTACAGCATGATGATGGTCGCATCCGTATTTGGCGACATCGCGGTGAACGCACATTGGAAGAGTGTATTCGTCATCGCCATACTGGCGTATCACCCGGCGTGATGGTATGGGGTGCCACAGGTTACACGCCTCTGTCACCTCTTGTTCGTATTGACGGCACTTTGAACAGTGGACGTTACATTTCAGATGTGTTACGATCCGTGACTCTACCCTTCATTCGATCCCTGCGAAAGCTGTTGAGGCTTTTTGCAGATGATGCTGTGGTGTATCGAGAGGTTGCAATAATGAAAAATTGTACTGCAGGAGGATTTTGTCATCTGTGCGACAATCTAGAGAAGGAACTACAGTGCATGTAGCTCCTTCTCTAGATTGTCGCACAGATGACAAAATGGTAGATATCGAAATAGACGACAGAGGGATAGAGAAACAATTAAAATCGCTCAAAAGAGGAAAGGCCGCTGGACCTGATAGGATACCAGTTCGATTTTACACAGAGTACGTGAAGGAACTTGCCCCCCTTCCTGCAGCGGTGTACCGTAGGCTCTAGAAGAGCGAAGCGTTCCAAAGGATTGGAAAAGGGCACAGGTCATCCCCGTTTTCAAGAAGGGACGTCGAACAGATGCGCAGAACTATAGACCTACATATCTAACGTCGATCAGTTGTAGAATTTTGGAACACGTATTATGTTCGAGTATAATGACTTTTCTAGAGACTAGAAATCTACTCTGTAGGAATCAGCATGGGTTTCGAAATAGACGGTCGTGTGAAACCCAGCTCGCTCTATTTATCCCCGTGACTGAGAGGGCCATAGACACGGGTTAACAGGTAGATGCCGTGTTTCTTGACTTCCACAAAGCGTTTGACACAGTTCCCCACAGTCGTTTAATGAACAAGGTAAGAACATATTGACTGTCAGACCAATTGTGTGATTGGATTGAAAGAGTTCCTAGATAAAAGAACGCAGCATGTCATACTTAATGGAGAGAAGTCTTCCGTAGTAAGAGTGATTAGAGGGTGTGCCGCAGGGGAGTGTCATAGGACCGTTGCTATTCACAATATACATAAATGATCTGGTGGATGACATCGGAAGTTGACTGAGGCTTTTTGCAGATGATGCTGTGGTGTATCGAGAGGTTGCAACAATGAAAAATTGTACTGAAATGCAGGAGGATCTGCAGCGAATTGACGCATGGTGCAGGGAATGGCAATTGAATCTCAATGTAGACAAGTGTAATGTGCTGCGAATACATAGAAAGATAGATTCCTTATCATTTAGCTACAAAATAGGTCAGCAACTGGAAGCAGTTAATTCCATTAATTATTTGGGAGTACGCATTAGGAGTGATTTAAAATGGAATGATCATATAAAGTTGATTGTCTGTAAAGCAGATGCCAGACTGAGATTCATTGGAAGAATCCTAAGGAAATGCAATCCGAAAACAAAGGAAGTAGGTTACAGTACGCTTGTTCGCCCACTGCTTGAATATTTCTCACCAGTGTAGGATCCGTACCAGATAGGGTTGATAGAAGAGATAGAAAAGATCCAGCGGAGAGCAGCGCGCTTCGTTACAGGATCATTTAGTAATTGCGAAAGCGTTACGGAGATGATAGATAAACTCCAGTGGAAGACTCTGCAGGAGAGACGCTCAGTAGCTCGGTACGGGCTTTTGTTAAAGTTTCGAGAACATACCTTCACCGAAGAGTCAAGCAGTATATTTCTCCCTCCTACGTATATCTCGCGAAGAGACCATGAGGATAAAATCAGAGAGATTAGAGCCCACACAGAAGCATACCGACAATCCTTCTTTCCACGAACAATACGAGACTGGAATAGAAGGGAGAAACGATAGAGGTACTCAGGGTACCCTCCGCCACACACCTTCAGGTGGTTTGCGGAGTATGGATGTAGATGTAGATGAAACCCTATATTTCAGCAGGATAATGCACGACCGCATGTTACAGGTCCTGTACCGCTTCCATGGTCAGCACAATCTCCAGATCTCTCACCAACTGAAAACGTCTGGTCAGTGGTGGCCGAGCAACTGGCTCGGCACAATACGTCAGTCACTACTCTTGATCAACTGTGGTATCGTGTTGAAGCTGCATGGGCAGCTGTACCTGTACACGCCATCCAGGCTCTGTTTGACTAAATGCCCAGGCGTATCAAGGCCGTTATTACGGCCAGAGGTGGTTGTTATTTGTACTGATTTCTCAGGATCTATGCAGCCAAATTGCGTGAAAATGTTATCACATGTCAGTTCTAGTATAATATATTTGTCGAATGAATACCCGTTTATCATCTGCATTTCTTCTTGGTGTAGCAGCTTTAATGGCCAGTACTGGATGTAGATGAGTGCTTGAAAGGTGCGAAAATATAGCTAACTTACAACAGGTTAATGTAAGCGCGAGCTAAGCCATTGCACATGAGAAATGTATGTACATTAATATTCGTGTAACAGCCAGGTTGTTGACTGTAAGGATGCAAACGCCCATTGCTTTGTATAGCTGCCTGATGCCAGTTTGTGGTAAGGAGTTACAAGCCTGTTGCACTTGGTACGTCAGTACAGGGACAGTTAATGCTGGTCGTGGATGACGCTGGAGTTGTCGTACGATGATGTTCCAAATGTGCTCGATTGGAAACGGATACTGTGATCTAGCACACCAAGTAGACATGTCGACACTGTAGAGAATGTTGGTTAGAACAGCTGTATGCGGGCGAGCGTTATTCTGCTGCAAAACGCCCCTTAGAATGCCGTTCATGAATGGCAGCACAGCAGGTCTAATCACCAGACTGACGTACAAATTTGCTGTCAGGCTGCGTGGGAGAACCACGGGAGTGCTCCTGCTGTCATATGGAACCGCACGCCAGACCAAAACTCCAAGTGTAGGTCCAGTCTGTCTAGCGCGCGGACCGTGTGGTTACAGGCTGTTAACTGGCCTCCTTGTAAGCAACACAAGGCCATCATTGGCACAGAGGCAGAACCAGCTTTCATCAGAAAACGTAACAGATCTCCACCCTGCCCTCCAATGAGTTACCGCTCGACGACACTTAAGTCGCAAATGACGGTGCTTTGGGATCGGTGAATTGCATGCTAGAGGGCATCTGGCTCGGAGCTGCTCTTCAAATAACCAATTTGCAAGAATTTGTTGCGTCACTGTGTTGCTAGCTGCTGCTCAAATCCTGCAGATGCAGTACGATGCACCAGAGCCATACGCCGAACACAATGGCCTTCCCCCTCGTTAGTGACATGAGGCAGCCAGTAGCCGGTCTTCTTGCAACAGCACATTCTCGTGCTACCGCTGCCAGCAGCCATGTACAGTAATAACACTCCTACCTAGTCTTTCTGAAATAGCCTAGAAGGAACATGTAGCCCTATTACACGACCTAGTTCAAGCTCAGTGAGATGTTGAGAATGGCGTCTTTGTCACCTTAAAGACAGTGTTGACTCACATCAACTCGTAACGCTCATGACCGTTACAATGTGTATTTAAAGCGAATCTGATTGCGTCCTCATAGTGGCACTACTGGCTCCACTCGTAAGCGGATGGGTTTAAATTTGGATAGGCATCATCTTTCAGATACAGAAACACCCCTACCAACTTTTGTTTATATCGCACAATTCCTTCTTGGTGATAACAATTTGTCCATTTTATTTGTACTGTTGAGCTCCGTGGCCGTGAGTAATGACATTTTACTATAAAAAAACAGCGACCAGCCACTTTTTTATTGCGTTTTATTTATGCCAATATGCATTTCAGGTTTGCACCCATCTACAGCTGGCAAATTACATGTATCTTCAGTTTCTAC
The DNA here is from genome assembly GCF_023897955.1 of Schistocerca gregaria. Classification (NCBI taxonomy): domain Eukaryota; kingdom Metazoa; phylum Arthropoda; class Insecta; order Orthoptera; family Acrididae; genus Schistocerca; species Schistocerca gregaria. The sequence goes on from NC_064923.1 coordinate 569,152,141, forward strand.
AGTGGTAAAATATCGACAGCAGTTTGGATGCTGCAGCTGGCCTGTGCAAAAGCAACGATTCCAATCATTTTCTTCAATTTCGCGAGTTTAAAGTTGCCCACTATCAGTTGTTCATTTTACTTACATTCTCCTCTTCTTGTTTTTTCTTGGCCTTTCTTCTTTTTTGTAACAGCACAAACACTTTTTGTCACGTATTTTACACAGGCGCACTGCGTTATCCGCCACGTTGTCGACTGACAGTTTTGTTTACATACAAGCAGTTTATCTCTGGACAGAGTTATATTTTACGAAAGTTTTGAGGTTCTAGTTAAGCTACTGTTTACTAAACATCTGATAGTGCGTAACTTTAAACTCGCGAAATTGAAGTAAATTATTGGAATCGATGCTTTTGCACAGACCAGGTATAGCATTCAAACTGATGTCGATATTTTACCACTGTAGAAACTGAAGATACATGTAATTTGGCAGCTGAAGATGGGTGCAAACCCGAAATGCATATTGACATCAATAAAACGGAATTAAAAAAAAAGTGGCTGGTCGCTGTATTTTTATAGTAAAATATACTTCTTGGTGCTCGATTTCTTTTTCGTCGGTGTAGTTACTTTCCATACTGCCACGTTACACGCTACAATTCGGAGTCCTCTATAAGCAGAGGGCCGGCCTCTTTGACAGAGCGGTTCTAGGCGCTTCAGTCCGGAACCCCGCTGCTGCTACGGTCGCAGGTTCGAATCCTGCCTCGGGCATGGATGTGTGTGATGTCCTTAGGTTAGTCTAGGGGACTGGTGACCTCAGGTGTTAAGTCCCATAGTGCTTAGAGCCATTTGAACCATTTTTTACAAGCAAAGGGCTGCAACTTTGCGTCAGCGAAGCGGTAAAGTCGACCGAGTAATGTACATGACATAAAATCTCAGCCGATATTGAGAACAGTATATACAATTCGGAGGCATTACTTTTCCGCGTGACCTCGTAGTTACACAACTGATCCTTGTCGGTCTCCGTGATTCCTGCCGTCATTAAAATCACCTGTCTTTCCCGTATTGCCTGAATTACACGCCAGAACGTGGGCTACAGCGATCTTCGGTGGGAAGGAGAAGCATTTGCTTTCCGGGTTGGCCGACTCTGAGCTGCAAGCCAGTAGCAGCAGCGGCGGGGCTGTTGCTTTATCGCGGACCTGCGACCCAGGCAGCCAGCAGCAGCCGCTATCGCGCACACCTGTTGGCGTGACGTACGCGTGACGTCACCAGAGTAGTCGATACCTGGCGCGCCGCCAGCGCAGCGCCCGCCTAAACACAGCCACGACGCGGCACAGTTCGCCGCACCCACTGCCATACACCGTCAACTCCCCCTCCGCCTGTAGGCTGTTTCCTAACGGTACTGTCTATTTCCTTGGTGAAGATGTCATTACTAACGAGAATATCAGGAGCAGACGTATGAAAATGGAATTTGGTGGCAATAATTACACGTTTGTTGTTTGTTTAGCTTTAATTTTATTGTCTTTAATTATTTTAATTGGTAGTTTTAATATGTTTGATTTTATAAACTATTTTGTTGTTTGAAACTCGTAAACAATACTTCATTCAAAATAATCTTCATTGCTAATTATACATTTCTTCCACCTCTCCGGCAGGCTATGAATGCCACGCCAAAAAACAGTTTTTCTTTTGAAGCGAACCAGTCAGCGAGCCACTTTCGTATATTTTCATACGAATTGAAGCATTGTTTTTCGAGAGCGTGACCCAGAGATGCAAACAGATGATAATCGGACGGAGCCAAATCTGGAGAAAAGCTGCTGCCCTAGTATTTCCTGACTGAACACCTCGTTCGTTTCCTGGTTCATTTTGCTGTGTGTGATGGTGCATTCTCACGGAGCAATATGACTTTGTGTTGCCTATTTCCATAGCCGGCCGGAGTGGCCGTGCGGTTCTAGGCGCTACAGTCTGGAGCCGAGCGACCGCTGTGGTCGCAGGTTCGAATCCTGCCTCGGGCATGGATGTGTGTGATGTCCTTAGGTTAATTAGGTTTAATTTGTTCCAAGTTCTAGGCGACTGATGACCTCAGAAGTTAAGTCTCATAGTGCTCAGAGCCATTTGAACCATTTTTGAACCTATTTCCATATTCCGATCATTTTTCACGTAATGTTCGATTCCGATCGATCATTTGCTGTTGGTAGCGATTAGCGTTAACGGTTTCACCAGGTTTTAGCAGCTCATAATAGATGACACTCTTCTGATCCCACCAAAGACAGAGCATTGTCTTCTTTTCGAAGCGATTTGGTTTTGTAGTGGATGTCGATGGTTTGTCTAGATTCACCCATTACTTAAGACGCTTATGATTCTCAAAATATATCCATTTTTCATCACATACCACTATTCTATGAGAAACGACTTTCTTTGTATATGGCAAGCAGCATTTCACAAGTTGTCTTTCGATTTGCTTGCTGCCTTTTATTCAGTTTGTGCGGAACCCATTTTCCCACTATCTGCATCTTTCCCGTAGCTTTCGACTGAAGATAAACGGCTTTCTGCGTCACATTCAATTATTCCACGAGTTCCTGTTGAGTTTGAGTATCATCTTCGTCCTATAAGGCCTGCAAGTCGTTGACTTCGCAAAATTTTCAGTGGTTTCCTGCGTTCGCCGTTTCTCACGTCAGAATCACCACTTTTGAATTTTTTGAACCACTTGAAACACTGTTTTCGCAAGAGCACGTCCGCCCAAAGCTTCGACAAGCATTCGACGCGATTTTGCAACAGTTATCTTCAAATGAAGACAGAAAAAGAATGGTGTCCGCAAATCTTAGTTCGTAGGCACAAAACTCGGTACGTATACATGTTTGAAACAGGTGCCGATGTATGGAACTTGGGTTTCTGTGTGTTGACATTCGTCGTCAGCCGTTACAGGAAGCAGATAGCGCTGCACACGGGCTCGCTAGCACCATCTGTAGGGAAAGTCCGGTTTCATATTTCTACACCTGGTATTTGCCCCGCTGGGACTCGAATTCTGATTTCCTGCTTTTCGCGATTAACGGCTTTAACGACAGGGCTGGCTGAGCACGTTTGCAGGTCTGTCTCAAACTTTCATTATCTCTGGTGCTTCGTGGTATTTCCAAACACTGCAGCCAGAACTCGTTGGATGGGTTAGGAGGCAATAATGCCTCTGGGGTCACGGGGACGGTGGGCGACCGTGGCTTATCACTCCATCTGGATCTAAACCAGTTGAATTGGACTGAATTGAAATGAATGGAGTCAATTGGAACCTAAAAAGAGGAAACATAAATGACAATGTAAATTAGCGTCTCGCCTGGAGATCAGTATTACCGTAAATCTACTAATCTTGTGACTCATTTCTGTACATTTAGAGGAGAGGATTTTGTTTACTTGTTTACATCTGTCTCGATCCTATGCGTCAACTCATCAGAACAATGTTGACCATTCCATTACGTAGACCATGTGGCCTCTGCTATACACCGCGGAATGGACTGCGGACAACGAGGGGGAAAAAATGAAAGGCGGAAAATAACTAACTCCCTTGGTGAATACTTAGTGGAAGCCGTACGGCATGTTTGGCTGGGAGACTTCGAGGGGTAGTGGTAGGTGATTCATGTCGATAATGAATTAGAATGGACCCAAAATTGAACCCTGCGGCAGTGAAACTCTACAACGGAAGCAGTAGGTCACTAAAGAGGGCTATAAAGTGATAAAGAGTACACCAGATATTAAGATAGAGATAGAGTTAGATAGATAGATAGATAGACACACACACACAGAGAGAGAGAGAGAGAGAGAGAGAGAGAGAGAGAGAGAGAGCATCACACACTGCTACTCTTGCGTCCGCAAATCTGATAGCGTCACAGAAACAATAATACCCTCTGTCGTAAGACGCACGACTGCCACCACAGCACGCGCAGCAAGTAATCGATGTTCTCGTTTTTTCCTTTGTCTGGAGTGCAACGCCAACATTTTTTTTTACACAGGATCGAAATCAAACACGCCGTGCTAGTGACCTTAATTGAAGTTTCCACGCTGCTTTCGACACGCACAAAGGCAACAACGAGTCGTTTTGCGAACGCTGTTTAATGCAGTACGGGAGGAACGGGAAACCAAAACATTTGCCTCTGGCACAGAAATGCGTCCGCAGGTCATTGCCTTTGTTTACATGTCAACAAATCCTTCACGATCCTAGCGCGCCAACCGGAAACAGGAAAACTGCCACCTCCACCGTAGCACATGTTATCTAAATTACTTCAGGACAAAAGCGGCATTGTTCTTGCCTGTACTCTCAAGGAGACGTTACACTTTTAATCGGTTTCCTTCTTTTATTTTCATAACGTTACTCTCTACGTTAGTGTCCAAGACGTCATGACTACTCTTACTTCCTATCAGTTTGTGCCATTTCCGAACGAAAGTAAAATAATGCAACAACCAAGAAGGGAAGGATGCAGTTGGTGATCAACTGCAATGTGTGATAGTCGCTTTTTTTCGCTTATTTGCGACGGGAAGTCTTAAAGTTTTATCATCTCGAAAAAGTCAAGCTGTGACCGTGAAACTTTTACATGGCATCGGCTCTTCTCTGCGTATCTTCACCTACTTCACTTCATGTATTAAGCAAATTGCCTGTTGCGCTACCCATCTCTTGCAGAGTCTTCCTACATTTCTTATTGCCGTGCATTTATAATTTACAGCGTTTACCGGAAATCTTTCGTCATTCATACGGTCTACATGTTCTCTCCATTTCCTCCTATTTGACTTTATTTTTTCGTTTAGATTACGTATTCTTGAATCTTTCCGTATATCTTCACTCATTTGTCGATCTTCTCTTGTACATCCTTCCACTCATATAAGAAATCTCATTTCTTGAGCCCGTATTCTATCTTCTTAACGTCTTGTTGTTCCCCATGCTTCACACCCATAATTAATGGTTGGTACTGCTATTATTTGTTTGAGTTTATCCTGCAAACTTTTTACGGTGGTTCCACATAAGCAAGTAAATTTATTTAATTTTTCTTTACCCATGTCACGGTTTATTCGTAAGTGATGTCGTATCCTCAATATTTAAAATGTTTTAGTTACTCCAAGATCTTATTTTTCAAGAGTATTTTAGGTCTTACTGGTTGTTTGTACTGAATGCCAACACTTGCGTTTTATCTGTCGACAATGTTAGGTTGTAATTTGAGGCTATCTGCTGCAACTTACAGACTCCCACCTGAAGGCCATCTCCATTGTCTGTAATCAGAGTTAGGTCATCTGCACATAAAATTACATTTACTCTAGTGTCATGATCTAAATGAACCCTATTTATGTTCAACGTTTTCCATTTGATGATAACTTCATCTCCGTAAACATTGAAGAATGTTGGACAAATACAGCATCCTTGTCGTACTCCTTCGTTTCTGTTTATTGGCTTTGTTGTTGTATTTTTGATATCAATGACAATTTCGGTGTTTGTGTATTGACTCCTAGCACTATTTAAGAAGTGAGATGAATAAGCTCGTTCAGCCATGATATTCCATATCATTTCTCTATTCACATTATCGAATGCTTTCTCAAAATTCACAAAAGCAAGATGGGTTTCCTTACTGCTCTCTGCTCTACAACTTGTTGCTGTGTAAAAACATTGTCAATATTTGATCGTCCTTTTCTAGTACCTGGTTGTTCTTCAGATATCAGCTTTACCATGATATTTTTAATTTTTGTATTTAGGATATTGGCTGAATCCAGGAGGCTTATACCTCTATATTTACTCCATACAGTTCTATATTAACACCATCTAAATCATTTCCCATTTTTGTAGCTTTTAGAGCTTCAGTCAGTTCTCTCACGTCAGTATCATCCGGGCCTTTTGTGTCATTTGGTTCAGGTAACAATTAAAGCATTATCATACCATATTTTTTTATAATGGCCTATCCATTTGATCTCCTATATTATTAGTAAGTATACTACCATTTCGTTGTCTGTTGAGTGATTTCATCACTTCATAAGCGATAGTTTATCTGCCATGTAAACCCCGCTCTGTGTTGCTAATAAAGCGTTCCCGTGATTCTGCGTGCGCTTTCTTTCAAAATGGTTCAAATGGCTCTGGGCACTATGGTACTTAACATCTGAGGTCATCAGTCCCCTAGAACTTAGACCTACTTAAACCTAACTAACCTAAGGACATCACATACATCCATGCCCGAGGCAGGACTCGAACCTGCGACCGCAGCGGTCGTGCGGTTCCAGACTGGAGCGCCTAGAACCGCTCGGCCACAGCGGCCGGGAAGGAGGAAGGGGGGGAATTTGATAGCTCAAGAAAGTGCGTGTGTGACCCTGTTCTTCGCAGAATGAGCTGGGACGTTGCCGTGGAGCAAATACACCGCATAGGACAGTCCGTGAACTCATCAGGTGATTTCGGTAGTATGTTTCTATGGCGGTTTCATCTTACGAACATATCGTGTTAGCTTCACAGCATGGCGCTTCCACAACGGCGATGAATCCCATGGCTGCTTTGCTCGATCATCTCAGGGTCGTAGTGATACAGCCAGCACTCGTCCATGACTTTGATGTGGACCGGCCTGACACACCTGCAATATAATCGCTGCTGCCTCGGTTTTGGCAGGCTTATTGAGTAGGTCATTCGTTCCCAACATGGTGGCTAATTACCCCATGAGGAGTAAAATGCAAGAGGGTTGCCCGAAAGTAATGCACCGCATTTTTTTTCGTAGCCGAAAACAGTGCTGCGAATGCGAAACGTCACGTATTTATTATTTGAAGTCTCCTGAGCGAGCACGCCACTTTCCGTCACTTACAGGCAGATAGCTTAGCAACAGGACAGTTTTAAAATGATATCTATAGGTGATGTACGTTACAAGCAACGTGGCGTCATTGAATTTCTCACTGCAGAGAAAGAAACTGTGGAGAATATTCACAAACGCTTGTACAAAATCTGCGGAGCATCTGCTGTCGACAGAAGTACAATTAATCACTGGACACGGAGGGTGAGGTCATTAGAAGGCGGTTCGGCGGAGCTCCACGATTTACTGCGATCGGGGACACCATCCACTGCTGTCGCACCTGACACACCTGACTCAGCCCACCGGCCGGAGTGGCCGAGCGGTTCTAGGCGCTACAGTCTGGAACCGTGCGACCGCTACGGTCGCAGGTTCGAATCCTGCCTCGTTCATGGATGTGTGTGGTGTCCTTAGGTTAGCTAGGTTTAAGTAGTTCTAAGTTCTAGGGGACTGGAGACCTCAGAAGTTAAGTCCCACAGTGCTCGAAGCCATTTGAAACATTTGACTCAGCTCACTCGTCTTCCACTTGTTTGTGCCATTAAAGGATGCCATTCGTGGAAGATATGTTGTGGACGATGAGGAGGTGATTCACACAGTGAAGCTCTGGCTCCGCCACCAGGACAAGGGCTGGTGCCGACAGGGTTCACACGCCCTTGTTTCGCGCTGGAGGAAGGCCACAGAACGGGATGGAGATTATGTGGAAAAGTAGGGTCTGCAGATGAAACACCTTTCTTTCATATGTGTACTCTACATTATGTTCAATAAGGAACTGCTGAACGAAAAAACTGCGGTACATTACTTCCTGGGCAACACTCGTAATTCTCTGAGTGTGAAGAAGTTCAACTGTGTTTCGATCACGCGACTAAATAATTTTTAAAGGGTCATTACTATTATCACTATTATATTTCATCTTAAACTGATCACACAAAATGTCGATAACATTTTTTTTTTTCAAATCCTAGAATTAACGCATGACACAATGTACTGGTTACGGCTTATGAAATGAATGTACGATCATCATCATCCTTACACAGACCACTCACTGTTCACGTACTTTGTACTTTGCAAAAAGAAAAAAAAAGGGCTCTGAGCACTATGGGACTCAACTGCTGTGGTCATTAGTCCCCTAGAACTTAGAATTACTTAAACCTAACTAACCTAAGGACATCACACACATCCATGCCCGAGGCAGGATTCGAACCTGCGACCGTAGAAGTCGCACGGTTCCGGACTGCGCGCCTAGAACCGAGAGACCATCGCGGCCGGCTGTACTTTGCACCATGCATCTTTGACAGTAAAACTATGTCATATACATCTCTCTGAGTTGCGGGCAGTTCATGCAGTATATAACAAATAGGTGCTTTATTCACTTTGTAACAGTAAACGACTAACTGGTAGCACAACGGCTACAGTGTGAAACCTGTTACACTGCTGCAAGGCCTACACGCTATTATTACTATTATTATTTTAATAATAATAATATTAGTGACAGTGAGTGGCAGCGATCAGACACAAAAGCACTGGCAGCTTGAAGTCCCCTTATTTCTGCCACTTCAGAGGTAAAGAGTCGAGCAATCAAGTGATTTACAAACAGTAGCCCTATGTATAGTGCATACACATTAATTTGGTTGTTTTTAAATGGCGGTGCAGGGTCGCTAGGGAGAAGAGTGATGCATGATGCAGGAGTAACATACACTCCTGGAAATTGAAATAAGAACACCGTGAATTCATTGTCCCAGGAAGGGGAAACTTTATTGACGCATTCCTGGGGTCAGATACATCACATGATCACACTGACAGAACCACAGGTACATAGACACAGGCAACAGAGCATGCACAATGTCGGCACTAGTACAGTGTATATCCACCTTTCGCAGCAATGCAGGCTGCTATTCTCCCATGGAGACGATCGTAGAGATGCTGGATGTAGTCCTGTGGAACGGCTTGCCATGCCATTTCCACCTGGCGCCTCAGTTGGACCAGCGTTCGTGCTGGACGTGCAGACCGCATGAGACGACGCTTCATCCAGTCCCAAACATGCTCATTGGGGGACAGATCCCGAGATCTTGCTGGCCAGGGTAGTTGACTTACACCTTCTAGAGCACGTTGGGTGGCACAGGATACATGCGGACGTGCATTGTCCTGTTGGAACAGCAAGTTCCCTTGCCGGTCTAGGAATGGTAGAACGATGGGTTCGATGACGGTTTGAATGTACCGTGCACTATTCAGTGTCCCCTCGACGATCACCAGAGGTGTATGGCTAGTGTAGGAGATCGCTCCCCACACCATGATGCCGGGTGTTGGCCCTGTGTGCCTCGGTCGTATGCAGACCTGATTGTGGCGCTCACCTGCACGGCGCCAAACACGCATACGACCATCATTGGCACCAAGGCAGAAGCGACTCTCATCGCTGAAGATGACACGTCTCCATTCGTCCCTCCATTCACGCCTGTCGCGACACCACTGGAGGCGGGCTGCACGATGTTGGGGCGTGAGCGGAAGACGGCCTAACAGTGTGCGGGACCGTAGCCCAGCTTCATGGAGACGGTTGCGAATGGTCCTCGCCTATACTCCAGGAGCAACAGTGTCCCTAATTTGCTGGGAAGTGGCGGTGTGGTCCCCTACAGCACTGCGTAGGATCCTACGGTCTTGGCGTGCATCCGTGCGTCGCTGCGGTCCGGTCCCAGGTCGACGGGCACGTGCACCTTCCGCCGACCACTGGCGACAACATCGATGTACTGTGGAGACCTCACGCCCCACGTGTTGAGCAATTCGGCGGTACGTCCACCCGGCCTCCCGCATGCCCAATATACGCCCTCGCTCAAAGTCCGTCAACTGCACATACGGTTCACGTCCACGCTGTCGCGGCATGCTACCAGTGTTAAAGACTGCGATGGAGCTCCGTATGCCACGGCAATCTGGCTGACACTGACGGCGGCGGTGCACAAATGCTGCGCAGCTAGCGCCATTCGACGACCGACACCACGGTTCCTGGTGTGTCCGCTGTGCCGTGCGTGTGATCATTGCTTGTACAGCCCTCTCGCAGTGTCCGGAGCAAGTATGGTGGGTCTGACACACCGGTGTCAATGTGTTCTTTTTTCCATTTCCAGGAGTGTATTTTGTAGCCTGAGGTGGATAGTTAGTCGTCTTTCCTCTTTTCTGAGAAGTTATAAGAAAGGATGATTGAAATAAACGGTACCAATCGTCTCATTGAGTCATTGGTTTGTAGTTCAATAAAATACCTACAAAACTAAATAACATTCATTTTACTTTTAAAAATAACGTGAAAGAAAATTATTTTTCATTCTAAAAGTTTGTTGGTCGCTATTGTTTATGTTGGGGGTGGGGAGGGGGAGAGGAGGGGGTTCTAGCTAATATCTGATTGTACTGTGGGGTAATAGCCTCGGAAAGATTGGAAACCACTGGAGTACGTGAGAGCAGACGCGAAACCCTGTGAGTGGTGACCTTTCTCTCGTGTCCAAAAATCGTGCAAGACATTTAAAACAGATCCATGATTAATTCTCATTTTCCCCTCTGTGGGCTCGACAGTGATACTCCGGTCTTCAAGCACCTTAGCTTCCGCTTCCTTTGTGATTCTCTGTTGTTCACAGATAGATGGATTACCACTTCGCCATTCAGACTTGCTTGACTACTGTGGCGCCGCCTGACTACAGCGTTATAGAACGATGCACTCTCATGTTACGCTGCCGCCAGCTGACCAGCGAAAGGACGCGGCCAACCGATTCGTCTCATTTTCGCAGGTCGCTTGTGTACAACCTAAAATGAAAAACTTTAAGATATTTCGGCTCTACACCCTCCCGTTTTTGAGAAACCCGCCCCCTAAATTTCAGTACGCGCAATCGACTCAAAATTGACAGGATCGACAGAAAACTGAAAACTGATCATTTTTGGTCTCATACGGGGCCCGAAAACGCATATTGTCATAGAGATCGAGGGAAGAAATCGTTATGGCTCCCCCTTATGTATCAACAAGAGACACGCTCGTGAACTAAAGCGCCCCTGGCATAGTGACCAATACATTAGGCGAGCGGAGAACTCGTGATCGATTCTCGAACGAATTCTGCTATTGTTTTTAATCGTATCCTTTCCTTACCAAATTTGGTATGAATACGAGGGTTAAAAAGATAAATGAAACAACAACTAATAATAGCAAGGTAGGTAAACACATTTCTGAAACGACTTGATAGTAAATATTTAAAATTTTAATTCTTGCCGCCTTGCAGTGGCTCTTTCATTCACTCTGTTACGTGTGAAACATTTACATTTAAACTTGCTAGTTGGAAACAATGTGTACCAAAAGTTCTAACTACTACTGTGAAAGTGATTACTCGAACTTTTACATTCCGACTACAATGTCACCCATGTACTACGGTCTAGAATAGACTTAGCTGCCTTACTTTAGAACAACAACGTTAACTATGTAAATTACTTTCAATGTGTGATACAAATTAATCTAAACTGAACGTATTTGTAATTGAAATTAAACACAAGGAATGGTTATCAATAATACGCAGAATGGCTTCCTCATCAATCACACACGATGTCTAATTGTTACGTATGAAAACAGTGCCCTATTAGAAAAAGCGTCTACTCAATCAATTTCAAATTTTGCAAGTGCAAACTGTTACTAATTGTGTCTGAAAAAGTTCGCTTGGGCCCAGCAACTGTTTCTTACCTGTGCGACTGATAACTCAGCTCTGTTCTGTGTTGTTGGATTGTAAAAATATAAACCGCTGTACTGCATGATCCTGAAATAAATCACTGTGCAGTTAATCGTCTTATCATTTCCTTTAAGCTACTTTGCCAAAGGAAAATTTTGTTATCTTTCCAATAATTCAGCTAACAGCTCACGCAGTAGTTCAAGGCGTGACAGTGCAGTAATGTAACGAATTGCATTCAAACCGTGAGGATTACAGTTCGGTCCGGGAAGCGGAAGACACGACATCGGCGCGCTACGATGTAAACACTTCCTACCAGGCTAACACTCGAGGAGTGTATATGGGTGTATACAGTGTTACTTGTTGTGCCTCCATAGCCTCTGCCGAACCTCAAAAACTTTTTTTATGCTGCGATCACCAGCATGGACGGTGGTGATTTCAGCCACCATCCTCCACAAACTTAACAAAATCAGCCCCACAGTGTCACAATGTATACTGAAGCACATCATGCACCCATCACTGAAGTAATTACCGACGAAATCATCGCGTTCCACAACGTAAACACCCACCAACATGTTACATCTGTGGATGCAACTACAACAAGGACCTGCAACTTAGAGATATCAATGGAACCGCACAGAAGAGGAAGGACAAGACAACCAGCGGGACAAAATTAAGAAAGTGCTAAATTTCGACGCCACCCAAGAAGGAACCATCACCCACCAACATGTAACATGCTATGCTAATTTATAAGCAACTATCGACAAAGGACCTTTCATCTTATTTCTTGAAAGCAGAGGGAGAAACATAGGCAGACTCCGCCCCATGGCACGAAGCAAATTCATTATGCAGGAGTGCGAGCGATTGTTAAAGCACATAATCAGTATTATGGCGGTAGAGAAAAACCGAGTGAAAATTGAGACTCTATCAGGAGTTCAACACTCTTTCTTAGTCAAGGCATATTTGGAGGCTTACATTCCGAAATTATTCATTACTAAATAAGGCATTATCGATAACGTTAAGTGGAGGGCAAATTACTAAGGAAAATGACGTGTTACTGCGACGTAATTGCCATCATGAGATTTAGTAAAATTGTAATTCTGAACGGGAAAAAGGTAACACAGTCTTCACCAGTTTGTACTGTAACGTTTAGACCACAGCGGCTCGCACGGTTTGTTTACATTCGTGGAGTTTGCTGTCCAGCAGACATGTATGTACTCTCCGTCTTACAATGCATTAACTGTTTGCGATATAGACATGACAGCAAACAATGCAGAAGTAACACAAGATGTGACTACTGTGCAGGATCGCACGGAAGTGATGCCTGTGGGAGGGCTAATCAGCAAACCTGTATCCATTGTGCCGGTGGTCACATTGCCAGTCTCGAACCCGCTCACTGTATCTTAAACACCAGGAAATTAACAAAATTATATCTGTCAAAAGTAGTACCTTCCAAGAAGCTGGAGTTGTGTTTGAAAATAGGCCTCACGCGAATGCAGTTACGTCTGCTCCAAACATTACGAAGCAGGGTACAGAACTCCCGCCCCTCTCGACTCAACAGCGGCTCAATGAATCCATCAGCGCCACCACCCACGATTCACAGCAACCAACCCATCTCATGACGACAATGCCGCAGACGTGGACAACGGTGGCTCCAGTGTATTCACCGCCGATACTACCACCCCCTCCTCTAATAACGGCATGCCAAACTACCCCATCAGCAACGTGTAAAGTCTGTAGAACAGAGATGACCTCATCAAAGCGTGATCCCATGAGACCAATTGCACGAACCAGAACTCTGTCTTCCTCTTGCTCTAATGGGTCCCACCCTCTACCTGCAGCAATTTCGCAGACTCACTGACAGAGTGATGTTGGGAACTACCTCGTTAACACCATTGTAAGTATGATTATGGTATTTGTGAATGATATATCGTACCAGCGGTCTAGTAATGGGCCGACTCCAGTGCTACAGATAGATTAGATTCGGATTTCAATCCAAAATATGTTGTCCCCAATACTAACACCCCACACTGGTCTATAAAATCATCCAATGGAACGAACGATCGCTCAGGGCAAATATAGGAAGCCTTCGACCTTTTCTGCTCGCAACTCAAGTAGACATTTGCGCCATCACCGAAATATGGTTCAAACCAAACGAAACGTGCACACCGTTGGGCTACTATGTCATTGGAGATGATAGAGATTATGGTTACGGTGGTGCAGCGTTATTAACAAAACAAGGTACCCACTTTTCCGTTGTCAATATTGGAACTCCTCGTGATCAATTGTAAATTATCCGTCTGTGGATCAGGGCCCTCCATCTGAAATTGATCTCAGCATACAAATCGCCTAACGACAGACTTTACAAACAACAATTCACAACAATCGCTGCCTCCCTTGGCACACCCTTTCTGCTAGTAGCTGACTAAATGGCCACCATGCATTGTGGGGCTACAGAAATGCGAACGCGATGGGGAAAATACTAATGATTGTACTAGATTCGAATACCCTTATAGTACTACATGAGGGCTCATCCACACGAATAGTCTGACCAAATGAAGCCCCAACGGCAATGGACGTGATCACAGCATCGCCTGCATTGTCTACTGGCACACCGTGCAAAGTGATACCGGTACTTCAGGTTCGAATCACTTGCCAATTCAAATCCTAACAAACGTACAATCTACATTTAATATATTTTTTTCAGGAATTAATCTTGATATGTACCAGACATACTATAACAGTGTCAAAAAAAAAAAACAAAAAAAACAAAAAAAAAACGAAGCAGACAGTTGGTTATGAATTATGCTGTGAATGGTTAGTGCATCCATGCGGTTAGGTAATTGGTGCTGGGTTTTGATTGACATTGTTGATTTGAAGACTGAAAGTAAAATCTTGTCCAGTGCCTACTGCAAACAAGGACCGTACGGTTGGTTGTCTGTGGCCCCTTGAGACAAACTCGCAGCACTTTTACTCGGAAATGATTTCTCAGAATGAGGCTTAAAATTTTAATTCTGTGCTAATCAAAGTCGTTCGATAAATTTATTTGCCTACCTTTTTATCATTCTGTATTGATTTATTTGCCTTACAATCCTTTTATTTCTGACAATTGTGATATGCAAGAAAAAATAGAAATTAAAAAATAATGAATTCATTTGGGAATCGAAGAGAGGATTTCCACTCCCCTCCCAAATGCCATGGTTGCTACGTCAACGGCGCTTTCGTTCACCATCGTGTACCTTATGAATACATAAGGGGCAGTCGTAACAGTTTCTTTCCTCGATTTCTAAAAAAATATTCGTTTGTGGACCAATATACGATACTGAAAAATGTTCAATTTTCAATTATCTATCGATACCGACAAGTTTGAGTCGATTGCGCGTGGTGAAATTAAGGGCGGTTGTTCTCAAAAACGGAGGGACGTTGAGCCAAAATATCTGAGACTTTTCATTTTAGGTGGCACATAAGCGACCTACCAAACATGAGCCTAATCGGTTGTCCGTGTCTGACCCCCTCTCTTTGTCTGCGATGATTGTTCCAGCGTTGTTCCGCCTTAAATCCAGAAAACGATTTACCTCACAATACTTCACGTTATCAATGGGCTGCGCTTGTTTCTACATCTACATCTACATCCCGCAAGTCACCTTACTGTATATGACAGGGGGTACTTCGTGTATCAGTGTCACTTCCCTCTTTTACTGTTTCAGTCACGCACGGTTCGCAAGAAGAACGACTGCTTGGTAAGTCACCGTGTGAGCTCGAATCACTTTGATTTTATCTTGATGGTCTCTTCGAGAGATATACGTGATAGGAAGCAATATATTGGTTGATTCTTCTAGGAAGGCACGCTCTCGCAACTTTAACAGTAGACCAAAACGTGTTCCACAACGCCTATCTTGCAACTTCTGCCATTGGAGATGGCCGAGCATCTCCGTGACGCTTTCGCGCTTGTTAAATGAACCTGCAACGAAACGTGCTGCACGTCTTTGCACCTTCCCTGTTTCCTGTACTGTTCCTATTTGGTGCAGATCCCACACTGACCGGGAGTACTCAGGTATTTGTCGAATGAGTTTTTTGCTAGCTACCCCCTTTGTTATATGAAGATGGTATCTCTTTTTTCGGACATGTCCGAAAGAACAGATACCATCTTCATATTGTTAAGGCTAGCCGGCCATTGACCTTCTTTTTCTGTGCTAGATGCACACGTATTGCCCGAACTCTTACAGGACTCGGTAAGACTGACTGCCGCAAGTACTGAGTGTAATGGCAGCGGCACTACGAATGTAGTGTGTGGACATTAAGTTGGGTACGTGGGTCTGACGGGGAGCGTGCAAGGGATAAGTCCCTGCGATCCTCTGCGCACTCGGTTGCTCAGGTGTATAGAGCGTCTGGTCTGCCATGTAAGCAGGAGATCGCGGGATCGAGTCCTGGTCGGGGCACACATTTTCAACTGCCCCGTTGATGTATGTCAACGCTTGTCGGCAGCGTAGGGTCTTGATTTAATTATCATTTCACATCCTTTGTTGGTGAACTACGTTTCCTGAGGATTCTTTCAATGAATCTCAGTCTCGCATCTGCCTTGATTACGATTAATTGTATGTGGTCGTTACAGGTCAAATAGTTTCGTACGCATAATCCTAGGTATTTTATGGAAATAATTGCTTCCCATGATTGTCTGTAATTGTGTAATCATACGATAAAGGGTCTTTCTGTCTATGTATTCTCGTTACGGTATATTTGTTTATGAAGAGGGTCAACTGCCACTCTCTGCACCGAGCATTGATCCTCTGCAGGTCTCCTTGCATTTCGCTACAATTTTATAGCGGGGCTACTTCTCAGTATACAACAGCAACCGCCGCGGGAAACCTCATGGAGCTTCCGACGTTATGTACTAGGTCATTTATACAGGGTGTAAAGCGTAAAAGTGGAAATATTTTTTCTGGTGACTGATGAAGGTGTAATGAACAATATTACATCAGTATTTACGTTATTTGCAGACTAATAATTATAAATATTACGAGTAGTATGTTTTTAGGTTGGTTAGTACCTCCAAGTACATGTGGTAAGAGCAGGCCATTAATGCTCGATTTCCCTGGAGGAGCAGTTCAGGTGTTGAAGTGTTTCACGTGGATGCAAAACGGGTAGTCTATACCGACAGACGTAGTCCACTTACTGGTGCAGTTACGACCTTGCAGAAACCATCAGGTAGTAAATTATGTTACGTGTTTGTGGGAAGACAGTTCGACACAGAGAAAAAACAAGCTACAGACTGATGTGTGTACGGTATATTAAGGTACCACCTATAACAATATCTACACTTATACCCGTTATGCGGCTGCTACGGTCGCAGCTTCGAATCCTGCCTCGGGCATGGATGTGTGTGATGTCCTTAGGTTAGTTAGGTTTTAGCAGTTCTAAGTCAAGGGGACTGGTGACCTCAGATGTTAGGTCCAACAGTGCTTAGAGCCATTAGAATCCGTTACACCATGCATATATTCTGGAAAGTAATGTTTCTATAGAACTATCCTGGGGCACACCTGCGGTGGCCTTTACATCTGAAGACTTCTCTCCGTTGAGAATTACACGCTGAGTTCTGATTCGCTAGAAACTCTTCGATCCAGTCACACAGCTGGTCTAAAAATATTCTGATGTGTGTAAAATATGCTAAGGTTATCAGTCTCTAAGCTTACACACTACTTAACCTAAATTATCCTAAGGACAAACGCACACATCCATGCCCGAGGGAGAGCTCGAACCTCCGCCGGGACCAGCCGCACAGTCCATGACTGCAGCGCCTGATCCCCCGCGGCACACAGCTGGTCTGACATTTCGTACGCACGTCCTTTTTTCAGTAGGCGGCAGTGTGGAACTATATCGAACGTCTTCCGGAAGACAAGGAACAGGGCATCTTCCTGGTTACTCTGCCGGACTGCTGTGGTAGTGGAGGACTGCGGACATATACCTGAAAACAAACAAAAAAGTAATTACGTAACTCAAACTTTACTGTTTTCCAAGTGATTAATTAAAATTTTATGAGAGCTCTTCACAGGCAGGTGAAAAATCGATTGTAATATTCACAATGCAACAAACATGTAGTACATTTGAAACTATACTTTGCGAGGCATCTCGCAATGTGTAGCGGAGAGTACGTTTGTACAAAAATGCATACACTGTAAAGATTGTCCACTGAGCAAAACGCAGTTTCTTTCTATTTGATCCATAAACGTTTCAGTTTTGTGTCACCATCACCAGTGTGTTCCACAGACCAGGACTCATTAAAACAAGATGATGGTACAGTTCTGTGTTTCGTAAACAGTGATGCAGTGCGTGTTTTGGAGTATACGAGGGCGTACTGTAAAGTAATGCCTCGGAATATTTTATGTGAAAACTCTTAAAGTTTTTGACATAAAACAAACGTTATTGACATTCTACATCTTTTTTCTTCATCTCTACAAGTATATTTCTCAATATACTCGTCCTAACGACATGCACATTTCTCTCAAGAGAGGCCAGTTTGTTGATAGCGTCATTGTAGAATGTTTGACTTTGTTGGCAGAGGTGCAACTTCACCTCTGCTTGTATCTTCATCACTATCAAAGTGAAGTCCAATAATGTGTTCTTTCGTGTATGGTCTGGTATTGTCATGCTGAAGGAGAGCATGCTCCATATGTGGACGAACTCATCGAATTCGAAACACGATTGCAGCACGTTCTTCCTCTCGCACCACCATAGTTCCGTTACACACTGCCATGTTACGCGCTACAATTCGGAGCCCTCTAGCGACAGAAGGCTGAAAATATGTAGAATTGTAGATTGAAGATGCAGGATGTTAATAACGTTTGTTCTATTTGAAAAGCATTAAGAGTTTTCACATAAAAAATTCAGAGACAGTACTTCTTATCCCGTCCTCGTAGTTCAAAGATTCTTGATAGGATGGAAACGACGATAAATATGATTGATACAGCAGTGTTCAAAGAACAATTAACCAATAAATAGCAGCAGTAAGTAAAACTAGCATTGACTCATACACCAAAAAGTTTCGTTTCAAGATAACTTCCTTTGGTTGCATTTAGAGCACAGTAGCGCCGATAAATTGTTTTCACTTGCAGATGACAAACTGTACTGAAATGTCAGCAAAACTACAAAAGATAGTGATGTCAACAACAGTATGTGCTATCAAGGTATTGTGGTGTTTTTTTCTTAAAAACATATATTTTGATCAAATTATTATTCTCTTGTGAAGATTCAGAAATCTGTTGTGAGTTTTGCACCACTTCTTGGCAGGAAGAGCAAAGACTTTTCAAAAAAAATTAAGTACTGTAAGTTATAGTTTATCTATATTTCACCTGAAATCGTTTGAAGAAGGCGTAGCTTTCTCAAGGTCAAGAACAGAGTTCGCATTGCCACTTAATTTATTTGTGTCGTGATCATGTTCGATCGCGACCGGATATGAGACATAGCAACTACGAACAGAGAAGCCTAAGGGACCAGACAGAGCTGGAAATTTTCTTTGATATACTACACCACACATTAAAAGAAGTTGGATTTAAATCACAAACAAGGTAAATAGCAATGCGCCTTCTGCCTTAACTATGACTTTTGCCGACATGCAGTCGGTCCCTGGTAGCTCTATGAAAACTATAAAAACACCTTTATTTCTGTTGCCGTTAATAGGAGGTGGATAGCATAGAAATACTTTAAGTACTAAGCAGGCACTACAGCATTTGAGAGCGCAATAACCAATTTTATTACCTTAGTCAGTATTTCTAACAACAGTCTCCGTACATTTCAATTTTATATCTTGCTGGCTGTTTCTTTAAATAAAGTCCTTTAACATTTTCGACATTTCATCGTAGCTGCACACATAAATTCTTACATAGCACTGCACAATAGAAATATTTTATAATAACTAATTAGTGATTGCGGACCAATCCATATAGGCGTCTGCCGTCTTTAAAAAATATCACGACTGTGTTAACAGAAGAGAATTACAATTCTTCAGCTGCCAAAAAATAAGAAACACAAAATATCTCTCTCGATACAAATTATGAACCTTTCGTATTCCGCGCCGTGGAGCGTGAGGTATTCTTTGAAATATCAGGTGGTCGCTGCTCAGCGACGATCTAAGAATTTTTTTACACAGACGGGTTTTTTGAACTTGCTTGGTTAGATTATCGAATGTAAGTTTATTTAAGCTATCGAAACAGATACAAATATTACAGTATATACTCGTATTTTTGTCAAAGTGTTTTAAATATAATGACCACGATTCGAAAACTACATTTTACTCTTTACTTCGACAGCAAAATAAAGGAAATTATTGAATTTTTATCGTTGTGCTATTATTGCGTTCAGTGAGTTCAGAGCAGGGTGGGGGGTCATGGAATCGGCTCAGATTTTTCAGATAGTGACAGGTGGGGAGTGCACCATCCACGACCATAAAGCGACAACCAATCAGCGACGAGAGAGTGGAATTTTATTCCGTGAACGAACCTTTTTCGGCATGTCTTGAAGTGTGGTTCTAGCCGAGTAAGCCCCAATAATTTCATCTCTTTCTTTGACACCATCGTCGTAATGTAGACTTAGCTACACGTATTACTTGTGACAATAAAAAATCATTCACGCTCCCTGCGTACTAGCAAAAATTAAAATATGAGACCTTTATACTTCGGTATTACGAACACTGCACCTTGCTAAGCCCCAAGTCGTCTACATTACTGCTGTGCAGTTTGTTCAGTACAGCTTATTAACCTCAATAATTTAACGACTTTCAGCGTGGTTGGTTTAATTCTCAAGGTCTACTCAGTAAACACCGAAAATTATTGTCTAACGTAACCAACTACGGATAGGAATTCATAGTTTGCCTAGCTCTGACCGTTAAGCCGAAATCATTATCTTCATCTAGTTTCGACATAATTACGCCCTTTAGAGTAACAAGCATTAGGTAATTGGCTGTCGTTTTATGGCCGTAGCTCCATTACGGTGAATTTGCAGACCTGTGGTTCCCTGGAAAACTTTGTTTGGTTTGGGGTACCCTAATCTGCTGTGAGCTTATTAACAGTCTGTTTCTCCACCCAGTACATTTACTGGAAACTGTAAGAAATTTTTCCTCGATTCCCATGGGCTTCACGACTTTAAAGCTGAATTTCTGTTCTACTGTATCATAGGCTTTTTTAAGGCACGTCAACGTTATCATTCGCAAAACGGGAAGTATGGGCCCGATCATCAACTCAACAAAAACTTTAATTAGTCACGTCAAAGTCATTCAAAGGCGTACTTCTTTGACTATAAAAAACAGACATTTTAGTAGCTGCCAACATGCATTCGAAATACAGCTTCACACTCATGGCTTGGCAAAAGTCAACAAGATGAAATGCTTATCTCCGAGTGATGTGCTGTTACCTGGCGAACGGTATCCATTACAACAGCAACTCGCTTAAACTGATTTGTCCATGATATGGTGTCTTTACGCACTGGTAGTGAATAAAATCGAAGAAATAAGGCAACCATTCACTTCTTATAACATTATTCATGGCAAGACACATTTACACCTTCAATTGGCTTAATGCAGTAACACATGATTTTGTAGCGTGTAGCGTGCATGAATGCTAAAGGTGTCCTGTGTAAAATGATTTCACCCGCCCTCCCCTCTCCCAACGCCTCCCACCCACCGACCCACCCACCCACTAACCCACACACACACACACACACACACACACACACACACACACACACACACACACACACACACCACCGAGTTGTCCAAGTCACATATTAACGTTAAAAATACCAGTAAAAGATATACTTAGTATTGGTTAAAAACAGTCTTGGTTACAATTTTAGTTTTTTATTTTTCAACGACGCATTTCACCTTATTTAGGCATCTTCAGGTTATCTTTTCTAGATGGACGCGAGAGGCACCAACATCTGCATAACGCGTTCCCGTTCACAGGAAATGTGTAAATGTGTCTTACCATGAGTAATGTTATGAGATGTGACTGGTTGCCTTATTTCTTCGATTTTATTCACTACCAGTGCATATAGACACCATATGGACAAATCAGTTCAAGCGAGCTACTATTGTAATGGATACCATGCGCCAGGTAACAGCACATCACTCAGAGATAAGCGTTTCATCTCGCTCCTGTGAACGGGAACACGTTACGCAGATCTTGGCGCCTCTCGGGTCCATCTAGAAAAGACAACCTGAAGATGCCTAAATAAGGCGAAACGCGTCGTTGAAAAATAAGAAACTAAAATTGCAACCAAGACTATTTTTAACCAATACTGTTAAGCACTGGTTTGCTGTATGCCACATATGGATTGGAAGAATTTCTAGATATACTTAGCACTGTTCTGCAGACTACAGCGTCTTATTGAATAACTTTTTAATTCATCGGGTTCTTTAGGACCATGCAGGCCAAAATTGTTTAATCATAGAACGTGGCTCTACATAACGTATTTACGCGAATCCAATGTGCACTTTTTAACTGTATGTAGCATCCAAAACTGAGGTGCACATTAAAGTCGATGGAGCTTAACATTAGAGTAAAAACTTGAAACTGTCTTTCACTGGCAACATATTTGAAATGCAGATATTGTTCCTTACGTTACTATGCATTGCTGTAGTTCTCAACTTCTTTACTTTATTGTTAGCCTATTATGGCCTAATATGATGTGCATTAGGTAGACACGGGATGGAAGGCAAGCAGAGAAGAACATCGTGTGATGCTACTTTCAAGCGTAAAGTAATTCTGTATCCTGAAAAGTATGATAACAATAGAGCCGGACGAGGGTTCAATGTAGCTGAGAGTAATGTTGGATGGGCCAAATAGGCAACACTGATGAGACGCCATTTTTGTATTATATGCGAGTAGTTACATGAAGGGGACAAAAGAAGTTTCCATGAAAACATCAGGGTTTGATAGGTGTGTGCAAATTTCCCACTTTGTTAACCCTCAATCGGAAAACAAATCCCAAGACCCCTAAAAAAGAAAAGCTGTTCGCTCATGAGGTTATTGTTTGAAACCAAGAGAAAGGACAGATGACTGAAACTTCAATACTTGACAGCTCAGAAACGTATGGGAACTCCGTCATGGTGGGCTTTTAAAACTACCATCAATGCTTTGCCTTGAGGCATCACATTGACGACGTAAAAAGGAGATCCACAGCCTCGCCAGTGACCTCGTTATTATTCTTGGAGGAATGACACCTGTGTTACAATCTCTGGACTTAAGTACAAATAAATCTTCAAAAGTGACGTCCAGGAACTGTACGAACCGAGCCATGAGCTAACTCCGACAAATTAAGCGTGCAGCACACCATATTGTTGCACACTGGGTTTCGGCTGCCAGTAGAAGTATCGAAGCATCAGATGATGGTAAAATAATTCAAGAAATACTGCATTTCAAGGAGTCTGCACGACATTGAAGAACATGTGCACTGGAACGACACCGACGGTCATGGGGAAGGAGGATATGAATCTCTTTGTGATGTAGACTCCTCCGAGGATACCAGCAGTAAAGACATTAGCGAATTTATTTTATTTATTTATTTATTCATTTATTTATGCATTTATTTTACCTGGCAAGATTAGGGCCTTCAGGCCCTCTCTTACACCTAACCAGGCATACTCAGATTGAACGAGTTACAGTTTCTAAATAACATTAAGGACATTTAACGTATTATGCAGTATTGATGTTAAACAAAAAATTGAGATTATAACAGTAGTACAATGATAATTATAACAACAATGTTATGTTTGTTTGCATGTCATGTAGCTAATCAAGTTAGGCGTTCTTCTTTAATACCAACTTTATCACTTAACAATGGCTCATTTAAAATTTATTACTGTTTCAATAGTTAGTAGGTAAATCAACTGTTATGTAAATGCCCGCCGGAGTGGCCGAGCGGGTCTAGGCGCTACAGTCTGGAACAGCGCGACCGCTACGGTCGCAGGTTCGAATCCTGCCTCGTGCATGGATGTGTGTAATGTCCTTAGGTTAGTTAGGTTTAAGTAGTTCTAAGTTTTTGGGGACTGATGACCTCAGTAGTTAAGTCCCTTAGTGCTCAGAGCCATTTGAACCATTTGTTATGTAAAATAGATGTAGCCTACCATCAGATGGCGCACTAAATTTGTGTAAATACATTAACTCACAGAAAGCTGTTAACAAAACTAAAAAAAGAAGCCTGTAAATATTTAAAAAAACGCTAATTATCTTTGATATTTTAACCAAGAAATAACGCATTACAATCCAAGGTTCTGACGTACTGCTACGACATCGTAAATAAAAGGAGTTAGTCACAAATAAGCGTTTTGACTTATCTTTGAAAATTTGGCGTTTATCGCTCTGTGTCTTCACTTTTGTCAGAGACTTACAGAAAATTAAACCTTTAAAATAGAGCATACGTTTCTGTACAGTGGTTAATGAAGAG